>NW_027150269.1:1825725-2434300 GCF_031143425.1 Pleurodeles waltl | reverse complement strand
GTAATGGTGTCCCCGCACTCACAAAGTTCAGGGAATTGGCTCTGAACAATGTGGGGGCACCTTGGCTAGTGCCAGGGTGCCCTCACACTAAGTAACTTTGCACCTAACCTTTACCAGGTAAAGGTAAGACATATAGGTGACTTATAAGTTACTTAAGTGCAGTGTAAAATGGCTGTGAAATAACGTGGACGTTATTTCACTCAGGCTGCACTGGCAGGCCTGTGTAAGAATTGTCAGAGCTCCCTATGGCTGGCAAAAGAAATGCTGCAGCCCATAGGGATCTCCTGGAACCCCAATACCCTGGGTACCTTAGTACCATATACTAGGGAATTATAAGGGTGTTCTAGTAAGCCAATGTAAATTGGTAAAATGGTCACTAGCCTGTTAGTGACAATTTGGAAAGAAATGAGAGAGCATAACCACTGAGGTTCTGATTAGCAGAGCCTCAGTGAGACAGTTAGTCACTACACAGGTAACACATTCAGGCACACTTATGAGCACTGGGGCCCTGGTGAACAGGGTCCCAGTGACACATACAACTAAAACAACATATATACAGTGAAAAAATAGGGGTAACATGCCAGGCAAGATGGTACTTTCCTACACAACCCCCCCCCAAACGAAGGACAATAAGACTAGCCATGACCTGATGAGTCTTCATTGTCTATATGGAAATATCTGGAGAGTCCATCTGCATTGGAGTGGCTACTCCCAGGTCTATGTTCCACTATATAGTCCATTCCCTGTAGGAATATGGACCACCTCAACAGTTTAGGATTTTCACCTTTCATTTGTTTTAGCCAAAGTAGAGGTTTGTGGTCTGTCTGAACAATGAGATCTTTAGATACTGGGAACGCCGTGGTTATATTCGCACCACGGAGTTCTCCTTTTGATTCCTAGACGATATTAGTTGATAGATAGGGAATACAAGCAGATTCCTGTATGAGATGACTTAATGTAGGACTTTATACACGTAATGAAGCCCTGATGAAGTCTGTGGGAATACATTCTCATAAGACGAAACACGTGTTGGCTGTGTTTGCTGTATATATTATCAAAATTTAAGGACGATTTTCTTGTATCAAGGTGGACTCTGTATGTCTATAATTAAAGAACATATGAACTCTCTATGGTGTTATTCCACACTGAAGATTTGAATAATTACGCACCTTCATTTGCACGATCATGAGTGCCCTGACAACCTTTTAGTTCATGGCTTGTAGTGAGTACCAAGGGGTACTTGCACCTTGCACCAGGCCCAGTTATCCCTTATTAGTGTATAGGGTGTCTAGCAGCTTAGGCTGATAGATAATGGTAGCTTAGCAGAGCAGCTCAGGGTGAACTAGGAGACGTGTGAAGCTACTACAGTACCACTTAGTGTCATATGCACAATATCATAAGAAAACACAATACACAGTTATACTAAAAATAAACGTACTTTATTTTTATGACAATATGCCAAAGTATCTTAGAGTGTACCCTCAGTGAGAGGATAGGAAATATACACAAGATATATATACACAATAGCAAAAATATGCAGTATAGTCTTAGAAAACAGTGCAAACAATGTATAGTTACAATAGGATGCAATGGGGAAACATAGGGATAGGGGCAACACAAACCATATACTCCAAAAGTGGAATGCGAACCACGAATGGACCCCAAACCTATGTGACCTTGTAGAGGGTCGCTGGGACTATTAGAAAATAGTGAGAGTTAGAAAAATAACCCTCCACAAGACCCTGAAAAGTGAGTGCAAAGTGCACCAAAGTTCCCCTAAGGACAAAATAGTCGTGTTAGAGGGAAAATGCAAGGAAAACACAAACCAACAATGCAACAGCGATGGATTCCTGACTGAGGGTACCTGTGGAACAAGGGGACCAAGTCCAAAAGTCACAAGCAGCTCGGAGATGGGCAGATGCCCAAGAAATGCCAGCGGTTGGTGCAAAGAAGCTCTTACTAGGCTGAAGAACTGTGAATACTGCAGGAACGACAAGGGCTAGAGACTTCCCCTTTGGAGGATGGATCCTTCACGCCTTGGAGAGTCGTGCAGAAGTGTTTTCCCGCCGGATGGACGCCAACAAGCCTTGCTACACGCAAATCGTGCGTTTGGCGTTTTTGGACGCTGCTGGGGCCCAGGAGGGACCAGGAAGTCGCAAATTGGACCTGCAGAGAGAGGGGACGTCGAGCAAGACAAGGAACCCTCACTGAAGCAGGTAGCACCCGGAGAAGTGCCAGAAACAGGCACTACAAGGATGCGTGAAACGGTGCTTGCCGAAGTTGCACAAAGGAGTCCCACGTCGCCGGAGACCAACTTAGAAAGTCGTGCAATGCAGGTTAGAGTGCCGTGGATCCAGGCTTGGCTGTGCACGAAGGATTTCCGCCGGAAGTGCACAGGGGCCGGAGTAGCTTGCAAAGTCACGGTTCCCAGCAATCCAGCCCAGCGAGGTGAGGCAAGGAATTACCTCCACCAAACTTGGGCTGAAGAGTCACTGGACTGTGGGGGTCACTTGGGCCACTGGGATCATGGAATTGTACCAACAATGCCAGAATGGCATAGAGGGGGCAATTCCATGATCATAGACATGTTACATGGCCATATTCGGAGTTACCATGGTGAAGCTACATATAGGTAGTGACCTATATGTAGTGCACGCGTGTAATGGTGTCCCCGCACTCACAAAGTTCAGTGAATTGGCTCTGAACAATGTGGGGGCACCTTGGCTAGTGCCAGGGTGCCCTCACACTAAGTAACTTAAGTGCAGTGTAAAATGGCTGTGAAATAACGTGGACGTTATTTCACTCAGGCTGCAGTGGCAGGCCTGTGTAAGAATTGTCAGAGCTCCCTATGGGTGGCAAAAGAAATGCTGCAGCCCATAGGGATCTCCTGGGACCCCAATACCCTAGGTACCTTAGTACCATATACTAGGGAATTATAAGGGTGTTCCAATGAAGTGAGTGCCAAACAGGTATGGCCTCAACTTCTTCAGAGCCCAGACCACAGCAAAGGCCTCCCTCTCAATGGCAGACCAACGCTTTTCTCTAGGGGTCAACCTCCTACTAATAAAAGCAACAGGTTGATCCTGGCCCTCAGAATTAAGTTGTGATAGTACTGCCCCTACTCCTAATTCAGATGCATCAGTCTGGACATAGAATTTTTTAGAGTAACAAGGGCTTTTCAGGACAGGTGCAGAGCACATGGCCTGCTTCAGCTCCTCAAAAGCTTTCTGACAGCTTGCTGTCCACAATACCTTTTTAGGCATTTTCTTGGATGTGAGGTCATTAAGAGGGGCTGCAATGGAGCCATAGTTCTTAATGAACCTCCTGTAATACCCAGTGAGGCCTAGGAAGGCTCTCACCTGAGTCTGAGTGGTAGGGGGAACCCAATCAATAATTGTTTGGATTTTCCCCTGAAGTGGTGCAATCTGTTCCCCACCAACAAGGTGTCCCAGATAAACCACCTTACCCTGCCCTATCTGGCACTTTGAAGCCTTGATAGTGAGGCCTGCCTTTTGCAGGGCCTCCAAAACTTTCCATAGGTGGACCAGGTGATCATCCCAGCTGGAGCTAAAGACAGCTATATCATCCAAATATGCTGCACTGAAAGCTTCCAGCCCTTGCAGGACTGTGTTCACCAACCTCTGAAAAGTGGCAGGTGCATTTTTCAAACCAAAAGGCATTACAGTAAACTGGTAATGTCCTCCAATGGTCGAAAATGCAGTCTTAGGTTTAGCATCTTCTGACAATTTGATCTGCCAATACCCTGCAGTCAAATCAAAAGTGCTTAGATACTTGGCAGATGCCAGTGTATCTATGAGCTCATCTGCCCTGGGTATAGGGTGAGCATCAGTTTTGGTTACCAAGTTGAGACCTCTGTAGTCTACACAAAACCTCATTTCCTTCTTTCCATCTTTAGAATTGGGTTTTGGTACCAGTACCACAGGAGAAGCCCATGGACTGTCAGAGTGCTCAACCACTCCTAGTTCCAACATTTTCTGAACTTCTTGCTTTATGCAGTCCCTGACATGGTCAGGCTGCCTATAGATCTTACTTTTGACAGGTAAACTGTCTCCAGTATCTATAGTGTGCTCACACCAAGAAGTGGTGCCTGGCACAATGGAGAAGAGTTCTGAAAATTGTCCTAGGAGGTTTATGCAATTATCTTTCTGCTCAGCAGTAAGACAATCAGCCAAAACTACACCTTCCACAAGAGCATCTTGTTCTGTGGAAGAGAAGAGATCAGGTAGAGGATCACTGTCTTCTTCCTGTCCCTCATCTGTTGCCATGAGTAGGGTGAGATCAGCCCTGTCATAGTAGGGTTTCAGGCGGTTGACATGGAGCACCCTAAGGGGACTCCTTGCAGTGCCTAAGTCAACCAAGTAGGTGACTTCACCCTTCTTTTCAACAATTGTGTGGGGTCCACTCCATTTATCTTGGAGTGCTCTTGGGGCCACAGGCTCCAAAACCCACACTTTCTGCCCTGGTTGGTACTGAACCAAAACAGCCTTCGGATCATGCCATTGCTTCTGGAGCTCTTGGCTGGCCTGAAGGTTTTTACTGGCCTTTTTCATGTACTCAGCCATCCTTGATCTGAGGCCAAGTACATAATCCACAATATCCTGCTTAGGAGCTTTTAAAGGTTGTTCCCAACCCTCCTTTACAAGTGTGAGTGGACCCCTAACAGGGTGTCCAAAAAGAAGTTCAAAGGGGCTGAAGCCCACTCCTTTCTGGGGTACCTCCCTGTAGGCAAAAAGGAGGCATGGTAGAAGGATATCCCATCTCCTGCGGAGTTTTTCGGGGAGACCCATAATCATGCCTTTGAGAGTTTTATTAAATCTCTCCACCAGTCCATTTGTCTGTGGATGATAGGGTGTTGTGAACTTGTAAGTTACACCACACTCCTTCCACATGGCCTTTAAGTATGCAGACATGAAATTGCTTCCCCTGTCTGATACCACTTCCTTTGGGAAGCCCACTCTGGAAAATATTCCCAGGAGGGCCTTTGCCACTGCAGGAGCTGTAGTGGTCCTTAAAGGAATAGCTTCAGGATATCTTGTGGCATGGTCCACTACCACTAAGATAAACCTATTGCCTGAAGCAGTAGGATGGTCAAGGGGGCCAACTATGTCAACCCCTACCCTTTCAAAGGGAACCCCAACCACAGGCAGTGGGATAAGGGGTGCCTTTGGAGTGCCACCTGTTTTGCCACTGGCTTGACAGGTTTCACAGGACTTGCAAAATTCCTTTGTGTCCTCAGATATCCTAGGCCAATGAAACAATGGTACCAATCTGTCCCAAGTTTTCATTTGACCCAGGTGCCCAGCTAAGGGAATGTCATGTGCCAGTGTTAGGAGGAACTTTCTGTACTCCTGAGGAATCACTAATCTCCTGGCAGCTCCAGGTTTAGGATCCCTATGCTCAGTGTACAAGAGGTTGTCCTCTCAGTAAACTCTGTGAGAGTCACTGACATCCCCATTAGCCTGTTTGACAGCTTGCTGTCTGAGACCCTCTAATGTGGGACAGGTTTGCTGTGCCACACTCAGCTCCTCTCTGGCAGGCCCCCCTTCACCCAAAAGCTCAGCAGTATCTGCTTCCAGCTCCTCTGGTGTAGGTTCTGCACAGGGAGGGAATTCTTCTTCCTCAGAAGTTGAATCCACTGTAGAGGGAGGGATAGTAGGAAGTGGTTTGCTTCTACTAACCCTAGCTTTAGGGAGCACTTGGTCCATTGTTCCAGGATCCAAGCTTCCCTGTCCTTTTTGCTTTTTGGCCTGAGCCCTTGTCAAAGCAAAAATATGCCCTGGGATGCCCAGCATTGCTGCATGGGCCTCCAACTCCACATCTGTCCAAGCTGATGTCTCCAAATCATTCCCTAATAGACAGTCTACAGGTAAATCTGAAGCTACCACAACTTTCTTTGGACCAGTTACCCCCCCCCAGTTGAGATTTACAACAGCCATGGGGTGGCTTTGTGTTATGTTGTGAGCATCGGTTACTTGGTACTGGTGTCCAAGTATGTGTTGTTCAGGGTGCACCAGTTTCTCAATCACCATTGTGACACTGGCACCTGTGTCCCTGTAGGCCTGGACCTCAACACCATTTATTAGGGTTAGTTGCTTGTACTTCTCCAAGTTATGGGGGCAAGCAACCAAAGTGGCTAAATCAATAGCCCCTTCAGAGACTAAAGTAGCCTCTGTGGTCTCCCTAATCAGACCAACCCCAACTAAATTACCAAAAGTGAGCCCAGCTACTCCCTTGGATTGGCTATTAGTAGGTTTGCTCCCACCACCACTGCTATTAGTAGGGACACTAGGTGTAGCAGTAGGGGTTGTAGTGGTAGGAGCTGTGGTGCCTTTCTTTGGACAACTGGGATCTGTTGTCCAATGGCCTTTTATCTTACATAAATAGCACCATGGTTTCTTTTCCTTGTTCTGATAAAAGGAGGATTTGGGCCCACCACCCCCACCAGAGTGTTTTTGTGGGCCTGATGAAGACTCATTTTTAGATTTGTCCCCACCCTTGTCTGAAGACTTACCATCCTTCTTTTTGTTGCCATCTTTGTCACCCCCTGTATGAACTTTTCTGTTCACTCTTGTTCTGACCCATTTGTCTGCCTTCTTTCCCAATTCTTGGGGAGAGGTCAGATCAGAGTCCACCAAGTACTGGTGCAACAAATCAGACACACAATTATTAAGAATATGCTCTCTCAGGATTAAGTTATACAGGCTGTCATAATCAGTAACTTTACTGCCATGTAACCACCCCTCCAAGGCCTTCACTGCCTGGTCAATAAAATCAACCCAGTCTTGTGAAGACTCCTTTTTGGTCTCTCTGAACTTTATCCTGTACTGTTCAGTGGTTAAGCCATAACCATCCAGGAGTGCATTCTTAAGAACTTGGAAATTATTGGCATCATTTTCTTTCACTGTAAGGAGCCTATCCCTACCTTTTCCACTAAATGATAGCCATAGGATAGCAGCCCACTGCTTTTGAGGGACATCCTGTACAGCACAGGCCCTCTCAAGTGCAGCAAACCACTTGTTAATGTCATCCCCCTCCTTATAAGGGGGAACTATCTTGTGCAGATTCCTGGAATCATGCTCTTTTGCAGGATGACTATGGGGAATACTGCTGCTGCCACCATGGGTATCTAAACCCAACTTCTGTCTTTCCCTCTCTATTTCTAAAGACTGTCTATCCAAATCCAGCTGTTGCTTCTTGAGCTTCAGTCTGGTTTGTTCCACTCTCAATCTATTGAGCTCCCTTTCTAACAATCTGTCATCAGGGTGGGTGGGAGGGACATTTCTAGATGCAGAGGTATGATGGGAATGAACAGAAGGAGACCTGTCCCTTACAGAGGGCACCCTAACAGCTTGGCTACCAGCATAATGTGAGATCACATCCTCAGTATGGTGTGATTCAACCTCTGTACCAACTATGCTAGACTGTCTAGTAATGGGCAGGCTGAGAAGTTTCTTTCCTGAACCTTTTCCTGGGGGAGTCCCTGGATCAGATTGAGAACCATTAGCTACTTTTTCTACAGATTGGGCACTTATGGCCTTATCCTGTACTCTAAGCATATTAATTAACAGTTCTAAGGAAGGATTCTTCCCTACACTCAAACCTCTCTCTATGCAGAGACTCCTTGCTCCTTTCCAGCTAAGGTGATCATATGCAAGTTTGGACAGTTCAACATTTTTTCCTGTGCCAGACATTTTTTAGAGAGAGTTAAAGTGATAGAAAAAGAGAAAAAAGTTTTCAGAACTTTTTGGAAAGACAGAAAAAACTTTTTAAACTTTTAAGAACTTTTTGAAAGTTTAGAAGTACTTTTCAGCACTTAGAAAAGAGTGAAAAGAGGAAATGCAAACTTTTTGGCTATGTGTATATACACTGACCTTGTTTTGTATATTTTTCTCTTATGAAAAGTACAATGACAAGAGTGGTAAGTAGTCTCAAGCACTTATCCCACCGCTGCACAACCAATGTAGGAGGCTGGACTGGCTTGTAGTGAGTACCAAGGGGTACTTGCACCTTGCACCAGGCCCGGTTATCCCTTATTAGTGTATAGGGTGTCTAGCAGCTTAGGCTGATAGATAATGGTAGCTTAGCAGAGCAGCTCAGGCTGAACTAGGAGACGTGTGAAGCTACTACAGTACCACTTAGTGTCATATGCACAATATCATAAGAAAACACAATACACAGTTATACTAAAAATAAACGTACTTTATTTTTATGACAATATGCCAAAGTATCTTAGAGTGTACCCTCAGTGAGAGGATAGGAAATATACACAAGATATATATACACAATAGCAAAAATATGCAGTATAGTCTTAGAAAACAGTGCAAACAATGTATAGTTACAATAGGATGCAATGGGGAAACATAGGGATAGGGGCAACACAAACCATATACTCCAAAAGTGGAATGCGAACCACGAATGGACCCCAAACCTATGTGACCTTGTAGAGGGTCGCTGGGACTATTAGAAAATAGTGAGAGTTAGAAAAATAACCCTCCCCAAGACCCTGAAAAGTGAGTGCAAAGTGCACCAAAGTTCCCCTAAGGACAAAATAGTCGTGTTAGAGGGAAACTGCAAGGAAAACACAAATCAGCAATGCAACAACGATGGATTCCTGACTGAGGGTACCTGTGGAACAAGGGGACCAAGTCCAAAAGTCACAAGCAGCTCGGAGATGGGCAGATGCCCAAGAAATGCCAGCGGTTGGTGCAAAGAAGCTCTTACTAGGCTGAAGAACTGTGAATACTGCAGGAACGACAAGGGCTAGAGACTTCCCCTTTGGAGGATCGATCCCCCACGCTTCGGATAGTCGTGCAGAAGTGCTTTCCCGCCGGATGGACGCCAACAAGCCTTGCTACACGCAAATCGTGCGTTTGGCGTTTTTGGACGCTGCTGGGGCCCAGGAGGGACCAGGAGGTCGCAAATTGGACCTGCAGAGAGAAGGGACGTCGAGCAAGACAAAGAGCCCTCACTGAAGCAGGTAGCACCCGGAGAAGTGCCAGAAACAGGCACTACGAGGATGCGTGAAACGGTGCTCGCCGAAGTTGCACAAAGGAGTCCCACGTCGCCGGAGACCAACTTAGAAAGTCGTGCAATGCAGGTTAGAGTGCCGTGCACCCAGGCTTGGCTGTGCACGAAGGATTTCCGCCGGAAGTGCACAGGGGCCGGAGTAGTTTGCAAAGTCGCGGTTCCCAGCAATGCAGCCCAGCGAGGTGAGGCAAGGACTTACCTCCACCAAACTTGGGCTGAAGAGTCACTGGACTGTGGGGGTAACTTGGACGGTGTCGCTGGATTCGAGGGACCTCGCTCGTCGTGCTGAGAGGAGACCCAAGGGACCGGTAATGCAGCTTTTTGGTGCCTGCGGTTGCAGGGGGAAGATTCCGTCGACCCACGGGAGATTTCTTCGGAGCTTCTGGTGCAGAGAGGAGGCAGACTACCCCCACAGCATGCACAAGCAGGAAAACAGTCGAGAAGGTGGCAGGATCAGCGTTACAGAGTTGCAGTAGTCGTCTTTGCTACTATGTTGCAGGTTTGCAGGCTTCCAGCGCGGTCAGCGGTCGATTCCTTATCAGAAGGTGAAGAGGGAGATGCAGAGGAACTCGGCTGAGCTCATGCGTTCGTTATCTAAAGTTTCCCCAGAGACAGAGACCCTAAATAGCCAGAAAAGAGGGTTTGGCTACCTAGGAGAGAGGAAAGGCTACTAACACCTGAAGGAGCCTATCAGCAGGAATCTCTGACGTCACCTGGTGGCACTGGCCACTCAGAGCAGTCCAGTGTGCCAGCAGCACCTCTGTTTCCAAGATGGCAGAGGTCTGGAGCACACTGGAGGAGCTCTGGACACCTCCCAGGGGAGGTGCAGGTCAGGGGAGTGGTCACTCCCCTTTCCTTTGTCCAGTTTCGCGCCAGAGCAGGGGCTAAGGGGTCCCTGAACCGGTGTAGACTGGCTTATGCAGAATTGGGCACATCTGTGCCCAACAAAGCATTTCCAGAGGCTGGGGGAGGCTACTCCTCCCCTGCCTTCACACCATTTTCCAAAGGGAGAGGGTGTCACACCCTCTCTCAGAGGAAGTTCTTTGTTCTGCCATCCTGGGCCAGGCCTGGCTGGACCCCAGGAGGGCAGCTGCCTGTCTGAGGGGTTGGCAGCAGCAGCAGCTGCAGTGAAACCCCAGGAAGGGCAGTCTGGCAGTACCAGGGTCTGTGCTACAGACCACTGGGATCATGGAATTGTACCAACAATGCCAGAATGGCATAGAGGGGGCAATTCCATGATCATAGACATGTTATGTAGGAGGCTGGACTGGCTTGTAGTGAGTACCAAGGGGTACTTGCACCTTGCACCAGGCCCAGTTATCCCTTATTAGTGTATAGGGTGTCTAGCAGCTTAGGCTGATAGATAATGGTAGCTTAATAGAGCAGCTTAGGCTGAACTAGGAGACGTGTGAAGCTACTACAGTACCACTTAGTGTCATATGCACAATATCATAAGAAAACACAATACACAGTTATACTAAAAATAAAGGTACTTTATTTTTATGACAATATGCCAAAGTATCTTAGAGTGTACCCTCAGTGAGAGGATAGGAAATATACACAAGATATATATACACAATAGCAAAAATATGCAGTATAGTCTTAGAAAACAGTGCAAACAATGTATAGTTACAATAGGATGCAATGGGGAAACATAGGGATAGGGGCAACACAAACCATATACTCCAAAAGTGGAATGTGAACCACGAATGGACCCCAAACCTATGTGACCTTGTAGAGGGTCGCTGGGACTATTAGAAAATAGTGAGAGTTAGAAAAATAACCCTCCCCAAGACCCTGAAAAGTGAGTGCAAAGTGCACCAAAGTTCCCCTAAGGACAAAATAGTCGTGTTAGAGGGAAAATGCAAGGAAAACACAAATCAGCAATGCAACAACGATGGATTCCTGACTGAGGGTACCTGTGGAACAAGGGGACCAAGTCCAAAAGTCACAAGCAACTCGGAGATGGGCAGATGCCCAAGAAATGCCAGCGGTTGGTGCAAAGAAGCTCTTACTAGGCTGAAGAACTGTGAATACTGCAGGAACGACAAGGGCTAGAGACTTCCCCTTCGGAGGATGGATCCCCCACGCCTTGGAGAGTCGTGCAGAAGTGTTTTCCCGCCGGATGGACGCCAACAAGCCTTGCTACACGCAAATCGTGCGTTTGGCGTTTTTGGACGCTGCTGGGGCCCAGGAGGGACCAGGAGGTCGCAAATTGGATCTGCAGAGAGAAGGGACGTCGAGCAAGACAAAGAGCCCTCACTAAAGCAGGTAGCACCCGGAGAAGTGCCAGAAACAGGCACTACGAGGATGCGTGAAACGGTGCTCGCCGAAGTTGCACAAAGGAGTCCCACGTCGCCGGAGACCAACTTAGAAAGTCGTGCAATGCAGGTTAGAGTGCCGTGGACCCAGGCTTGGCTGTGCACACAGGATTTCCGCCGGAAGTGCACAGGGGCCGGAGAAGCTTGCAAAGTCGCGGTTCCCAGCAATGCAGCCCAGCGAGGTGAGGCAAGGACTTACCTCCACCAAACTTGGGCTGAAGAGTCACTGGACTGTGGGGGTCACTTGGACGGTATCGCTGGATTCGAGGGACCTCGCTCGTCGGGCTGAGAGGAGACCCAAGGGACCGGAGATGCAGCTTTTTGGTGCCTGCGGTTGCAGGGGGAAGATTCCGTCGACCCACAGGAGATTTCTTCGGAGCTTCTGGTGCAGAGAGGAGGCAGACTACCCCCACAGCATGCACAAGCAGGAAAACAGTCGAGAAGGCGGCAGGATCAGCGTTACAGAGTTGCAGTAGTCGTCTTTGTTACTATGTTGCAGGTTTGCAGGCTTCCAGCGCGGTCAGCGGTCGATTCCTTATCAGAAGGTGAAGAGGGAGATGCAGAGGAACTCGGCTGAGCTCATGCATTCGTTATCTAAAGTTTCCCCAGAGACAGAGACCCTAAATAGCCAGAAAAGAGGGTTTGGCTACCTAGGAGAGAGGAAAGGCTACTAACACCTGAAGGAGCCTATCACAAGGAGTCTCTGACGTCACCTGGTGGCACTGGCCACTCAGAGCAGTCCAGTGTGCCAGCAGCACCTCTGTTTCCAAGATGGCAGAGGTCTGGAGCACACTGGAGGAGCTCTGGACACCTCCTAGGGGAGGTGCAGGTCAGGGGAGTGGTCACTCCCCTTTCCTTTGTCCAGTTTCGCGCCAGAGCAGGGGCTAAGGGGTCCCTGAACCGGTGTAGACTGGCTTATGCAGAATTGGGCACCTCTGTGCCCAACAAAGCATTTCCAGAGGCTGGGGGAGGCTACTCCTCCCCTGCCTTCACACCATTTTCCAAAGGGAGAGGGTGTCACACCCTCTCTCAGAGGAAGTTTTTTGTTCTGCCATCCTGGGCCAGGCCTGGCTGGACCCCAGGAGGGCAGATGCCTGTCTGAGGGGTTGGCAGCAGCAGCAGCTGCAGAGAAACCCCAGGAAGGGCAGTCTGGCAGTACCAGGGTCTGTGCTACAGACCACTGGGATTATGGAATTGTACCAACAATGCCAGGATGGCATAGAGGGGGCAATTCCATGATCATAGACATGTTACATGGCCATATTCGGAGTTACCATGGTGAAGCTACATATAGGTAGTGACCTATATGTAGTGCACGCGTGTAATGGTGTCCCCGCACTCACAAAGTTCAGTGAATTGGCTCTGAACAATGTGGGGGCACCTTGGCTAGTGCCAGGGTGCCCTCACACTAAGTAACTTTGCACCTAACCTTTACCAGGTAAAGGTTAGACATATAGGTGACTTATAAGTTACTTAAGTGCAGTGTAAAATGGCTGTGAAATAACGTGGACGTTATTTCACTCAGGCTGCAGTGGCAGGCCTGTGTAAGAATTGTCAGAGCTCCCTATGGGTGGCAAAAGAAATGCTGCAGCCCATAGGGATCTCCTGGAACCCCAATACCCTGGGTACCTCAGTACCATATACTAGGGGATTATAAGGGTGTTCCAGTAAGCCAATGTAAATTGGTAAAAATGGTCACTAGCCTGTCAGTGACAATTTGGAAAGGAATGAGAGAGCATAACCACTGAGGTTCTGATTAGCAGAGCCTCAGTGAGACAGTTAGTCACTACACAGGTAACACATACAGGCACACTTATGAGCACTGGGGCCCTGGGTTACCAGGGTCCCAGTGACACATACAACTAAAACAACATATATACAGTGAAAGATGGGGGTAACATGCCAGGCAAGATGGTACTTTCCTACACAACCCCCCCCCAAACGAAGGACAATAAGACTAGCCATTACCTGATGAGTCTTGATTGTCTAAGTGGAAATATCTGGAGAGTCCATCTGCATTGGAGTGGCTACTCCCAGGTCTATGTTCCACTGTATAGTCCATTCCCTGTAGGGATATGGACCACCTCAACAATTTTGGATTTTCACCTTTCATTTGTTTTAGCCAAAGTAGAGGTTTGTGGTCTGTCTGAACAATGAAGTGAGTGCCAAACAGGTATGGCCTCAACTTCTTCAGAGCCCAGACCACAGCAAAGGCCTCCCTCTCAATGGCAGACCAACGCTTTTCTCTAGGGGTCAACCTTCTACTAATAAAAGCAACAGGTTGATCCTGGCCCTCAGAATTAAGTTGTGATAGGACTGCCCCTACTCCTAATTCAGATGCATCAGTTTGGACATAGAATTTTTTAGAGTAACAAGGGCTTTTCAGGACAGGTGCAGAGCACATGGCCTGCTTCAGCTCCTCAAAAGCTTTCTGACAGTTTGCTGTCCATAATACCTTTTTAGGCATTTTCTTGGATGTGAGGTCATTAAGAGGGGCTGCAATGGAGCCATAGTTCTTAATGAACCTCCTGTAATACCCAGTGAGGCCTAGGAAGGCTCTCACCTGAGTCTGAGTGGTAGGGGGAATCCAATCAATAATAGTTTGGATTTTCCCCTGAAGTGGTGCAATCTGTTCCCCACCAACAAGGTGTCCCAGATAAACCACCTTACCCTGCCCTATCTGGCACTTTGAAGCCTTGATAGTGAGGCCTGCCTTTTGCAGGGCCTCCAAAACTTTCCAAAGGTGGACAAGGTGATCATCCCAGCTGGAGCTAAAGACAGCTATATCATCCAAATATGCTGCGCTGAAAGCTTCCAGCCCTTGCAGGACTGTGTTCACCAACCTCTGAAAAGTGGCAGGTGCATTTTTCAAACCAAAAGGCATTACAGTAAACTGGTAATGTCCTCCAATGGTAGAAAATGCAGTCTTAGGTTTAGCATCTTCTGACATTTTGATCTGCCAATACCCTGCAGTCAAATCAAAAGTGCTTAGATACTTGGCAGATGCCAGTGTATCTATTAGCTCATCTGCCCTGGGTATAGGGTGAGCATCTGTTTTGGTTACCAAGTTGAGACCTCTATAGTCTACACAAAACCTCATTTCCTTCTTTCCATCTTTAGAATTGGGTTTTGGTACCAGTACCACAGGAGAAGCCCATGGACTGTCAGAGTGCTCAACCACTCCTAGTTCCAACATCTTCTGAACTTCTTGCTTTATGCAGTCCCTGACATGGTCAGGCTGCCTATAGATCTTACTTTTGACAGGTAAACTGTCTCCAGTATCTATAGTGTGCTCACACCAAGAAGTGGTGCCTGGCACAATGGAGAAGAGTTCTGAAAATTGTCCTAGGAGATTTATGCAATTATCTTTCTGCTCAGCAGTAAGACAATCAGCCAAAACTACCCCTTCCACAAGAGCATCTTGTTCTGTGGAAGAGAAGAGATCAGGTAGAGGATCACTGTCTTCTTCCTGTCCCTCATCTGTTGCCATGAGCAGGGTGAGATCAGCCCTGTCATAGTAGGGTTTCAGGCGGTTGACATGGAGCACCCTAAGGGGACTCCTGGCAGTGCCTAAGTCAACCAAGTAGGTGACTTCACCCTTCTTTTCAACAATTGTGTGTGGACCACTCCATTTATCTTGGAGTGCTCTTGGGGCCACAGGCTCCAAGACCCACACTTTCTGCCCTGGTTGGTACTGAACCAAAACAGCCTTCTGGTCATGCCATTGCTTCTGGAGCTCTTGGCTGGCCTGAAGGTTTTTACTGGCCTTTTTCATGTACTCAGCCATCCTTGATCTGAGGCCAAGTACATAATCCACAATATCCTGCTTAGGAGCTTTTAAAGGTTGTTCCCAACCCTCCTTTACAAGTGTGAGTGGACCCCTAACAGGGTGTCCAAAAAGAAGTTCAAAGGGGCTGAAGCCCACTCCTTTCTGGGGTACCTCCCTGTAGGCAAAAAGGAGGCATGGTAGCAGGATATCCCATCTCCTGCGGAGTTTTTCAGGGAGTCCCATAATCATGCCTTTGAGAGTTTTATTAAATCTCTCCACCAGTCCATTTGTTTGTGGATGATAGGGTGTTGTGAACTTGTAAGTTACACCACACTCCTTCCACATGGCCTTTAAGTATGCAGACATGAAATTGCTTCCTCTGTCTGATACTACTTCCTTTGGGAAGCCCACCCTTGAAAATATTCCCAGGAGGGCCTTTGCCACTGCAGGAGCTGTAGTGGTCCTTAAAGGAATAGCTTCAGGATATCTTGTGGCATGGTCCACTACCACTAAGATAAACCTATTGCCTGAAGCAGTAGGAGGGTCAAGGGGGCCAACTATGTCAACCCCTACCCTTTCAAAGGGAACCCCAACCACAGGCAGTGGGATAAGGGGTGCCTTTGGAGTGCCACCTGTCTTGCCACTGGCTTGACAGGTTTCACAGGACTTACAAAATTCTTTTGTGTCCTCAGACATCCTAGGCCAATGAAACAGTGGTACCAATCTGTCCCAAGTTTTCATTTGACCCAGGTGCCCAGCTAAGGGAATGTCATGTGCCAGTGTTAGGAGGAACTTTCTGTACTCCTGAGGAATCACTAATCTCCTGGCAGTTCCAGGTTTAGGATCCCTTTGCTCAGTGTACAAGAGGTTGTCCTCCCAGTAAACTCTGTGTGAGTCACTGACATCCCCATTAGCCTGTTTGACAGCTTGCTGTCTGAGACCCTCTAATGTGGGACAGGTTTGCTGTGCCACACTCAGCTCCTCTCTGGCAGGCCCCCCTTCACCCAAAAGCTCAGCAGTGTCTGCTTCCAGCTCCTCTGGTGTAGGTTCTGCACAGGGAGGGAATTCTTCTTCCTCAGAAGTAGAATCCACTGTAGAGGGAGGGATAGTAGGAAGTGGTTTGCTTCTACTAGCCCTAGCTTTAGGGAGCACTTGGTCCATTGTTCCAGGATCCAAGCTTCCCTGTCCTTTTTGCTTTTTGGCCTGAGCCCTTGTCAAAGCAAAAATATGCCCTGGGATGCCCAGCATTGCTGCATGGGCCTCCAACTCCACATCTGACCAAGCTGATGTCTCCAAATCATTTCCTAGTAGACAGTCTACAGGTAAATCTGTGGCTACCACAACTTTCTTTGGACCAGATACCCCCCCCCAGTTGAGATTTACAACAGCCATGGGGTGGCTTTGTGTTATGTTGTGAGCATCGGTTACTTGGTACTGGTGTCCAAGTATGTGTTGTTCAGGGTGCACCAGTTTCTCAATCACCATTGTGACACTGGAACCTGTGTCCCTGTAGGCCTGGACCTCAACACCATTTATTAGGGTTAGTTGCTTGTACTTCTCCAAGTTATGGGGGCAAGCAACCAAAGTGGCTAAGTCAATAGCCCCTTCAGAGACTAAAGTAGCCTCTGTGGTCTCCCTAATCAGACCAACCCCAACTAAATTACCAAAAGTGAGCCCAGCTACTCCCTTGGATTGGCTATTAGTAGGTTTGCTCCCACCACCACTGCTATTAGTAGGGACACTAGGTGTAGCAGTAGGGGTTGTAGTGGTAGGAGCTGTGGTGCCTTTCTTTGGACAACTGGGATCTGTTGTCCAATGGCCTTTTATCTTACATAAATAGCACCATGGTTTCTTTTCCTTGTTCTGATTAAAGGAGGGTTTGGGCCCACCACCCCCACCAGAGTGTTTTTGTGGGCCTGATGAAGACTCATTTTTAGATTTGTCCCCACCCTTGTCTGAAGACTTACCATCCTTCTTTTTGTTGCCATCTTTGTCACCCCCTGTATGAACTTTTCTGTTCACTCTTGTTCTGACCCATTTGTCTGCCTTCTTTCCCAATTCTTGGGGAGAGGTCAGATCAGAGTCCACCAAGTACTGGTGCAACAAGTCAGACACACAATGTAGGAGGCTGGACTGGCTTGTAGTGAGTACCAAGGGGTACTTGCACCTTGCACCAGGCCCAGTTATCCCTTATTAGTGTATAGGGTGTCTAGCAGCTTAGGCTGATAGATAATGGTAGCTTAGCAGAGCAGCTTAGGCTGAACTAGGAGACGTGTGAAGCTACTACAGTACCACCTAGTGTCATATGCACAATATCATAAGAAAACACAATACACAGTTATACTAAAAATAAAGGTACTTTATTTTTATGACAATATGCCAAAGTATCTTAGAGTGTACCCTCAGTGAGAGGATAGGAAATATACACAAGATATATATACACAATAGCAAAAATATGCAGTATAGTCTTAGAAAACAGTGCAAACAATGTATAGTTACAATAGGATGCAATGGGGAAACATAGGGATAGGGGCAACACAAACCATATACTCCAGAAGTGGAATGCGAACCACGAATGGACCCCAAACCTATGTGACCTTGTAGAGGGTCGCTGGGACTATTAGAAAATAGTGAGAGTTAGCAAAATAACCCTCCCCAAGACCCTGAAAAGTGAGTGCAAAGTGCACCAAAGTTCCCCTAAGGACAAAATAGTCGTGTTAGAGGGAAAATGCAAGGAAAACACAAATCAGCAATGCAACAACGATGGATTCCTGACTGAGGGTACCTGTGGAACAAGGGGACCAAGTCCAAAAGTCACAAGCAACTCGGAGATGGGCAGATGCCCAAGAAATGCCAGCGGTTGGTGCAAAGAAGCTCTTACTAGGCTGAAGAACTGTGAATACTGCAGGAACGACAAGGGCTAGAGACTTCCCCTTTGGAGGATGGATCCCCCACGCCTTGGAGAGTCGTGCAGAAGTGTTTTTCCGCCGGATGGACGCCAACAAGCCTTGCTACACGCAAATCGTGCGTTTGGCGTTTTTGGACACTGCTGGGGCCCAGGAGGGACCAGGAGGTCGCAAATTGGACCTGAAGAGAGAGGGGACGTCGAGCAAGACAAAGAGCCCTCACTGAAGCAGGTAGCACCCGGAGAAGTGCCAGAAATAGGCACTACGAGGATGCGTGAAACGGTGCTCGCCGAAGTTGCACAAAGGAGTCCCACGTCGCCGGAGACCAACTTAGAAAGTCGTGCAATGCAGGTTAGAGTGCCGTGGACCCAGGCTTGGCTGTGCACGAAGGATTTCCGCCGGAAGTGCACAGGGGCCGGAGTAGCTTGCAAAGTCGCGGTTCCCAGCAATGCAGCCCAGCGAGGTGAGGCAAGGACTTACCTCCACCAAATTTGGGCTGAAGAGTCACTGGACTGTGGGGGTCACTTGGACGGTGTCGCTGGATTCGAGGGACCTCGCTCGTCGTGCTGAGAGGAGACCCAAGGGTCCGGAAATGCAGCTTTTTGGTGCCTGCGGTTGCAGGGGGAAGATTCCGTCGACCCACGGGAGATTTCTTCGGAGCTTCTGGTGCAGAGAGGAGGCAGACTACCCCCACAGCATGCACAAGCAGGAAAACAGTCGAGAAGGCGGCAGGATCAGCGTTACAGAGTTGCAGTAGTCATCTTTGCTACTATGTTGCAGGTTTGCAGGCTTCCAGCGCGGTCAGCGGTCGATTCCTTATCAGAAGGTGAAGAGGGAGATGCAGAGGAACTCGGCTGAGCTCATGCATTCGTTATCTAAAGTTTCCCCAGAGACAGAGACCCTAAATAGCCAGAAAAGAGGGTTTGGCTACTTAGGAGAGAGGATAGGCTACTAACACCTGAAGGAGCCTATCAGCAGGAGTCTCTGACGTCACCTGGTGGCACTGGCCACTCAGAGCAGTCCAGTGTGCCAGCAGCACCTCTGTTTCCAAGATGGCAGAGGTCTGGAGCACACTGGAGGAGCTCTGGACACCTCCCAGGGGAGGTGCAGGTCAGGGGAGTGGTCACTCCCCTTTCCTTTGTCCAGTTTCGCGCCAGAGCAGGGGCTAAGGGGTCCCTGAACCGGTGTAGACTGGCTTATGCAGAATTGGGCACCTCTGTGCCCAACAAAGCATTTCCAGAGGCTGGGGGAGGCTACTCCTCCCCTGCCTTCACACCATTTTCCAAAGGGAGAGGGTGTCACACCCTCTCTCAGAGGAAGTTATTTGTTCTGCCATCCTGGGCCAGGCCTGGCTGGACCCCAGGAGGGCAGATGCCTGTCTGAGGGGTTGGCAGCAGCAGCAGCTGCAGTGAAACCCCAGGAAGGGCAGTTTGGCAGTACCAGGGTCTGTGCTACAGACCACTGGGATCATGGGATTGTGCCAACTATGCTAGGATGGCATAGAGGGGGCAATTCCATGATCATAGACATGTTACATGGCCATATTCGGAGTTACCATTGTGAAGCTACATATAGGTAGTGACCTATATGTAGTGCACGCGTGTAATGGTGTCCCCGCACTCACAAAGTTCAGTGAATTGGCTCTGAACAATGTGGGGGCACCTTGGCTAGTGCCAGGGTGCCCTCACACTAAGTAACTTTGCACCTAACCTTTACCAGGTAAAGGTTAGACATATAGGTGACTTATAAGTTACTTAAGTGCAGTGTAAAATGGCTGTGAAATAACGTGGACGTTATTTCACTCAGGCTGCAGTGGCAGGCCTGTGTAAGAATTGTCAGAGCTCCCTATGGGTGGCAAAAGAAATGCTGCAGCCCATAGGGATCTCCTGGAACCCCAATACCCTGGGTACCTCAGTACCATATACTAGGGAATTATAAGGGTGTTCCAGTAAGCCAATGTAAATTGGTAAAAATGGTCACTAGCCTGTTAGTGACAATTTGAAAGTAATGAGAGAGCATCACCACTGAGGTTCTGGTTAGCAGAGCCTCAGTGAGACAGTTAGGCACCACACAGGGAACATATACATGCACACCTATGAGCACTGGGGCCCTGTGTGACAGGGTCCCAGTGACACATACATATAGGCCACAAACCTATGAGCACTGGGGTCCTGACTAGCAGGATCCCAGTGACACATAACAACCATACTGAAAACATGGTGTTTTCACTATGAGCACTGAGGCCTGGCTATCAGGTTCCCAGTGAGACAGTGAAAACAGTGACAAAACACCCTGACATACACTCACAAACAGGCCAAAAGTGGGGGTAACAAGGCTAGAAAGAGGCTACCTTCTCACACAACCCCCCCCCAAACGAAGGACAATAAGGCTAACTTTGGCCAGTTGAGACTTTATTGTCTAAGTGGTGATAAGTAGAGAGTAGCTTTGCAATAGACTGGTTACTCCCTTTATCATCCACTATATGGTTACTTCCCTGTGGGGATGTAAACCACCCTGTTTGAAGTTTTTTAGCTAAGCAACAATGTGAAGATATATTTTCAGAGTTTCTATCAGTAAGTTTTAGTTTAGAGCAGTGGGAATTGTCCACTGAACCTATTTGTAGTGATGGAAATGCCAGACAGGGATGCTGTCTCAGAAAAGCCATAGCTGGGCAAAAACTTTGTCCATCTGGCTGGAAGAGAGAACAGGGATGCTGTTTCTCTTGAGTTGGAGCAGGGCAGGGATGCTGTCCTATGAGCTCCACACTAGGGCAGGGATGCTGTCCTAAGTGTTGTGAGGTAGTGCAGGGTTTCTGCACTAAAGTTTCTCTGGGAGGGTTGGAGGGATGCTCCATGTTAACTAAAATGGTGCTGTTTTTCTCACCAATGTTAGTTATCCCACAGAGAGGTACTTCCACCTCAGGGAGTCCAGCTTTGCCAGCTGATGATTCCCTTGGAACAGGTGCCACCCCAGGAGAGGTTTCTCCCACCACAGGAATGGTATCCTGAATGGTAGGGTGGTTAGGGGATACTGTGATACCCTCTTTACCTGTTGATGGAGAGGGATCCTGAGTTTTCAGGCCTTCTCTCCTTTGCTTTTTCATTTCACTTGAAATGAGAGGGAACAATTCCTCAGGGATGCCCAGCATGGCTGCATGGGCATAAAACTCTACATCAGCCCAACCTGAGGCCTCTAGGTCATTACCTAAGAGACAGTCTACAGGTAAGCTAGGTGATACCACCACCTGCTTAGGGCCAGTAACTCCACCCCAACTAAACTGAATTATAGCTAAGGGAAGAAACTTAGTGGAGTTATGGACATCAATAATCTTATACTGTTGTCCAATGATGTGTTGTTCAGGAGGCACTAGGTTTTCAGTCACCAAAGTGAAACTGGCACCTGTGTCCCTGTAGGCCAAGGCCTCAACACCATTTATTGAAACTGTCTGCCTGTACTTATCCATTGTAAGGGGACAAGCAGCCAGTGTGGCAAGGCCAATGCCACTAGGTGTGACAGAAACTGTCTTGGGACTGATTACATCAGTTTCCACTATGGACCCATAAGTGAACCCAACTACACCCTTTGCTTGACTGTTGCCAGCAGTCCCACCACTAGTACCACTACTGCTAGGGGCACTAGAGCTTGATGTATTAGTGGTGGTAGGCTCAGGGGGTTTACCTGGACAGGACTTATCCCCTGGCCTATGGCCTCCGTTTTTACACACAAAGCACCAAGGCTTTTTAATGTGTGCAGGTTGGGAAGAAGAGGAAGAATTTGTTTTATCCCCACCCTCTGAAGAGTGTTTAAGATTTGAAGTGGGATCTTTGGTTTTACCCTTATCCCCATGCTTATCTTGAGATTTTTCACCATCTTTCTTCTTATTGCCATCTTTGTCACCCCCTGTATGAACTTTTCTGTTCACCCTTGTTCTGACCCATTTGTCTGCCTTCTTTCCCAATTCTTGGGGAGAGGTCAGATCAGAGTCTACCAGGTACTGGTGCAACAAATCAGACACACAATTATTAAGTATATGCTCTCTCAGGATTGTGTTATACAGGCTTTCATAATCAGTAACTTTACTGCCATGTAACCACCCCTCCAAGGCCTTCACTGAATGGTCAATGAAATCAACCCAGTCTTGTGAAGACTCCTTTTTGGTCTCTCTGAACTTTATCCTGTACTGTTCAGTGGTTAAGCCATAACCATCCAGGAGTGCATTCTTAAGAACTTGGAAATTATTGGCATCATTTTCTTTCACAGTAAGGAGCCTATCCCTACCTTTTCCACTAAATGATAGCCATAGGATAGCAGCCCACTGCCTTTGAGGGACATCCTGTACAACACAGGCCCTCTCAAGTGCAGCAAACCACTTGTTAATGTCATCCCCCTCCTTATAAGGGGGAACTATCTTGTGCAGATTCCTGGAATCATGCTCTTTTGCAGGATGACTATGGGGAATACTGCTGCTGCCACCATGGGTATCTAAACCCAACTTCTGTCTTTCCCTCTCTATTTCTAAAGACTGTCTATCCAAATCCAGCTGTTGCTTCTTGAGCTTCAGTCTGGTTTGTTCCACTCTCAATCTATTGAGCTCCCTTTCTAACAATCTGTCATCAGGGTGGGTGGGAGGGACATTTCTAGATACAGAGGTATGATGGGAATGAACAGAAGGAGACCTGTCCCTTACCAAGGGCACCCTAACAGCTTGGCTACCAGCATAATGTGAGAGCACATCATCAGTATGATGTGATTCAACCTCTGTACCAACTATGCTAGACTGTCTAGTAATGGGCAGGCTGAGAAGTTTCTTTCCTGAACCTTTTCCTGGGGGAGTCCCTGGATCAGATTGAGAACCATTAGCTACTTTTTCTACAGATTGGGCACTTATGGCCTTATCCTGTACTCTAAGCATATTAATTAACAGTTCTAAGGAAGGATTCTTCCCTACACTCAAACCTCTCTCTATGCAGAGACTCCTTGCTCCTTTCCAGCTAAGGTGATCATATGCAAGTTTGGACAGTTCAACATTTTTTCCTGTGCCAGACATTTTTAGAGAGAGTTAAAGTGATAGACAAAGAGAAAAAAGTTTTCAGAACTTTTTGGAAAGACAGAAAAATCTTTTTAAACTTTTAAGAACTTTTTGAAAGTTTAGAAGTACTTTTCAGCACTTAGAAAAGAGTGAAAAGAGGAAATGCAAAACTTTTTGGCTATGTGTATATACACTGACCTTGTTTTGTATATTTTTCTCTTATGAAAAGTACAATGACAAGAGTGGTAAGTAGTCTCAAAGCACTTATCCCACCACTGCACAACCAATGTAGGAGGCTGGACTGGCTTGTAGTGAGTACCAAGGGGTACTTGCATCTTGCACCAGGCCCAGTTATCCCTTATTAGTGTATAGGGTGTCTAGCAGCTTAGGCTGATAGATAATGGTAGCTTAGCAGAGCAGCTTAGGCTGAACTAGGAGACGTGTGAAGCTACTACAGTACCACCTAGTGTCATATGCACAATATCATAAGAAAACACAATACACAGTTATACTAAAAATAAAGGTACTTTATTTTTATGACAATATGCCAAAGTATCTTAGAGTGTACCCTCAGTGAGAGGATAGGAAATATACACAAGATATATATACACAATAGCAAAAATATGCAGTATAGTCTTAGAAAACAGTGCAAACAATGTATAGTTACAATAGGATGCAATGGGGAAACATAGGGATAGGGGCAACACAAACCATATACTCCAGAAGTGGAATGCGAACCACGAATGGACCCCAAACCTATGTGACCTTGTAGAGGGTCGCTGGGACTATTAGAAAATAGTGAGAGTTAGCAAAATAACCCTCCCCAAGACCCTGAAAAGTGAGTGCAAAGTGCACCAAAGTTCCCCTAAGGACAAAATAGTCGTGTTAGAGGGAAAATGCAAGGAAAACACAAATCAGCAATGCAACAACGATGGATTCCTGACTGAGGGTACCTGTGGAACAAGGGGACCAAGTCCAAAAGTCACAAGCAACTCGGAGATGGGCAGATGCCCAAGAAATGCCAGCGGTTGGTGCAAAGAAGCTCTTACTAGGCTGAAGAACTGTGAATACTGCAGGAACGACAAGGGCTAGAGACTTCCCCTTTGGAGGATGGATCCCCCACGCCTTGGAGAGTCGTGCAGAAGTGTTTTTCCGCCGGATGGACGCCAACAAGCCTTGCTACACGCAAATCGTGCGTTTGGCGTTTTTGGACGCTGCTGGGGCCCAGGAGGGACCAGGAGGTCGCAAATTGGACCTGAAGAGAGAGGGGACGTCGAGCAAGACAAAGAGCCCTCACTGAAGCAGGTAGCACCCGGAGAAGTGCCAGAAATAGGCACTACGAGGATGCGTGAAACGGTGCTCGCCGAAGTTGCACAAAGGAGTCCCACGTCGCCGGAGACCAACTTAGAAAGTCGTGCAATGCAGGTTAGAGTGCCGTGGACCCAGGCTTGGCTGTGCACGAAGGATTTCCGCCGGAAGTGCACAGGGGCCGGAGTAGCTTGCAAAGTCGCGGTTCCCAGCAATGCAGCCCAGCGAGGTGAGGCAAGGACTTACCTCCACCAAATTTGGGCTGAAGAGTCACTGGACTGTGGGGGTCACTTGGACGGTGTCGCTGGATTCGAGGGACCTCGCTCGTCGTGCTGAGAGGAGACCCAAGGGACCGGAAATGCAGCTTTTTGGTGCCTGCGGTTGCAGGGGGAAGATTCCGTCGACCCACGGGAGATTTCTTCGGAGCTTCTGGTGCAGAGAGGAGGCAGACTACCCCCACAGCATGCACAAGCAGGAAAACAGTCGAGAAGGCGGCAGGATCAGCGTTACAGAGTTGCAGTAGTCATCTTTGCTACTATGTTGCAGGTTTGCAGGCTTCCAGCGCGGTCAGCGGTCGATTCCTTATCAGAAGGTGAAGAGGGAGATGCAGAGGAACTCGGCTGAGCTCATGCATTCGTTATCTAAAGTTTCCCCAGAGACAGAGACCCTAAATAGCCAGAAAAGAGGGTTTGGCTACTTAGGAGAGAGGATAGGCTACTAACACCTGAAGGAGCCTATCAGCAGGAGTCTCTGACGTCACCTGGTGGCACTGGCCACTCAGAGCAGTCCAGTGTGCCAGCAGCACCTCTGTTTCCAAGATGGCAGAGGTCTGGAGCACACTGGAGGAGCTCTGGACACCTCCCAGGGGAGGTGCAGGTCAGGGGAGTGGTCACTCCCCTTTCCTTTGTCCAGTTTCGCGCCAGAGCAGGGGCTAAGGGGTCCCTGAACCGGTGTAGACTGGCTTATGCAGAATTGGGCACCTCTGTGCCCAACAAAGCATTTCCAGAGGCTGGGGGAGGCTACTCCTCCCCTGCCTTCACACCATTTTCCAAAGGGAGAGGGTGTCACACCCTCTCTGAGGAAGTTCTTTGTTCTGCCATCCTGGGCCAGGCCTGGCTGGACCCCAGGAGGGCAGATGCCTGTCTGAGGGGTTGGCAGCAGCAGCAGCTGCAGTGAAACCCCAGGAAGGGCAGTTTGGCAGTACCAGGGTCTGTGCTACAGACCACTGGGATCATGGGATTGTGCCAACTATGCTAGGATGGCATAGAGGGGGCAATTCCATGATCATAGACATGTTACATGGCCATATTCGGAGTTACCATTGTGAAGCTACATATAGGTAGTGACCTATATGTAGTGCACACGTGTAATGGTGTCCCCGCACTCACAAAGTTCAGTGAATTGGCTCTGAACAATGTGGGGGCACCTTGGCTAGTGCCAGGGTGCCCTCACACTAAGTAACTTTGCACCTAACCTTTACCAGGTAAAGGTTAGACATATAGGTGACTTATAAGTTACTTAAGTGCAGTGTAAAATGGCTGTGAAATAACGTGGACGTTATTTCACTCAGGCTGCAGTGGCAGGCCTGTGTAAGAATTGTCAGAGCTCCCTATGGGTGGCAAAAGAAATGCTGCAGCCCATAGGGATCTCCTGGAACCCCAATACCCTGGGTACCTCAGTACCATATACTAGGGAATTATAAGGGTGTTCCAGTAAGCCAATGTAAATTGGTAAAAATGGTCACTAGCCTGTTAGTGACAATTTGAAAGTAATGAGAGAGCATCACCACTGAGGTTCTGGTTAGCAGAGCCTCAGTGAGACAGTTAGGCACCACACAGGGAACATATACATGCACACCTATGAGCACTGGGGCCCTGTGTGACAGGGTCCCAGTGACACATACATATAGGCCACAAACCTATGAGCACTGGGGTCCTGACTAGCAGGATCCCAGTGACACATAACAACCATACTGAAAACATGGTGTTTTCACTATGAGCACTGAGGCCTGGCTATCAGGTTCCCAGTGAGACAGTGAAAACAGTGACAAAACACCCTGACATACACTCACAAACAGGCCAAAAGTGGGGGTAACAAGGCTAGAAAGAGGCTACCTTCTCACACACAATTATTAAGAATATGCTCTCTCAGGATTAAGTTATACAGGCTGTCATAATCAGTAACTTTACTGCCATGTAACCACCCCTCCAAGGCCTTCACTGCCTGGTCAATGAAATCAACCCAGTCTTGTGAAGACTCCTTTTTGGTATCTCTGAACTTGATCCTGTACTGTTCAGTGGTTAAGCCATAACCATCCAGGAGTGCATTCTTAAGAACTTGGAAATTGTTAGCATCATTTTCTTTTACAGTAAGGAGCCTATCCCTACCTTTTCCAGTAAATGATAGCCATAGGATAGCAGCCCACTGCCTTTGAGGGACATCCTGTACAGCACAGGCCCTCTCAAGTGCAGCAAACCACTTGTTAATGTCATCCCCCTCCTTGTAAGGGGGAACTATCTTATGCAGATTCCTGGAATCATGCTCTTTTGCAGGATGACTATGGGGAATACTGCTGCTGCCACCATGGGTATCTAAACCCATTTTCTGTCTTTCCCTCTCTATTTCTAAAGACTGTCTATCCAAATCCAGCTGTTGCTTCTTGAGCTTCAGTCTGGTTTGCTCCACTCTCAATCTATTGAGCTCCCTTTCCAACAATCTGTCATCAGGGTGGGTGGGAGGGACATTTCTAGATACAGAGGTATGATGGGAATGAACAGAAGGAGACCTGTCCCTTACAGAGGGCACCCTAACAGCTTGGCTACCAGTATAATGTGAGAGCACATCATCAGTATGATGTGATTCAACCTCTGTACCAACTATGCTAGACTGTCTAGTAATGGGCAGGCTGAGAAGTTTCTTTCCTGAACCTTTTCCTGGGGGAGTCCCTGGATCAGATTGAGAACCATTAGCTACTTTTTCTACAGATTGGGCACTTATGGCCTTATCCTGTACTCTAAGCATATTAATTAACAGTTCTAAAGAAGGATTCTTCCCTACACTCAAACCTCTCTCTATGCAGAGACTCCTTGCTCCTTTCCAGCTAAGGTGATCATATGCAAGTTTGGACAGTTCAACTTTTTGGCCTGTGCCAGACATTTTTAGAGAGAGTTAAAGTGATAGACAAAGAGAAAAAAGTTTTCAGAACTTTTTGGAAAGACAGAAAAAAACTTTTTAAACTTTTAAGAACTTTTTGAAAGTTTAGAAGTACTTTTCAGCACTTAGAAAAGAGTGAAAAGAGGAAATGCAAAACTTTTTGGCTATGTGTATATACACTGACCTTGTTTTGTATATTTTTCTCTTATGAAAAGTACAATGACAAGAGTGGTAAGTAGTCTCAAAGCACTTATCCCACCACTGCACAACCAATGTAGGAGGCTGGACTGGCTTGTAGTGAGTACCAAGGGGTACTTGCACCTTGCACCAGGCCCAGTTATCCCTTATTAGTGTATAGGGTGTCTAGCAGCTTAGGCTGATAGATAATGGTAGCTTAGCAGAGCAGCTTAGGCTGAACTAGGAGACGTGTGAAGCTACTACAGTACCACTTAGTGTCATATGCACAATATCATAAGAAAACACAATACACAGTTATACTAAAAATAAAGGTACTTTATTTTTATGACAATATGCCAAAGTATCTTAGAGTGTACCCTCAGTGAGAGGATAGGAAATATACACAAGATATATATACACAATAGCAAAAATATGCAGTATAGTCTTAGAAAACAGTGCAAACAATGTATAGTTACAATAGGATGCAATGGGGAAACATAGGGATAGGGGCAACACAAACCATATACTCCAAAAGTGGAATGTGAACCACGAATGGACCCCAAACCTATGTGACCTTGTAGAGGGTCGCTGGGACTATTAGAAAATAGTGAGAGTTAGAAAAATAACCCTCCCCAAGACCCTGAAAAGTGAGTGCAAAGTGCACCAAAGTTCCCCTAAGGACAAAATAGTCGTGTTAGAGGGAAAATGCAAGGAAAACACAAATCAGCAATGCAACAACGATGGATTCCTGACTGAGGGTACCTGTGGAACAAGGGGACCAAGTCCAAAAGTCACAAGCAACTCGGAGATGGGCAGATGCCCAAGAAATGCCAGCGGTTGGTGCAAAGAAGCTCTTACTAGGCTGAAGAACTGTGAATACTGCAGGAACGACAAGGGCTAGAGACTTCCCCTTTGGAGGATGGATCCCCCACGCCTTGGAGAGTCGTACAGAAGTGTTTTCCCGCCGGATGGACGCCAACAAGCCTTGCTACACGCAAATCGTGCGTTTGGCGTTTTTGGACGCTGCTGGGGCCCAGGAAGGACCAGGAGGTCGCAAATTGGATCTGCAGAGAGAAGGGACGTCGAGCAAGACAAAGAGCCCTCACTGAAGCAGGTAGCACCCGGAGAAGTGCCAGAAACAGGCACTACGAGGATGCGTGAAACGGTGCTCGCCGAAGTTGCACAAAGGAGTCCCACGTCGCCGGAGACCAACTTAGAAAGTCGTGCAATGCAGGTTAGAGTGCCGTGGACCCAGGCTTGGCTGTGCACGAAGGATTTCCGCCGGAAGTGCACAGGGGCCGGAGAAGCTTGCAAAGTCGCGGTTCCCAGCAATGCAGCCCAGCGAGGTGAGGCAAGGACTTACCTCCACCAAACTTGGGCTGAAGAGTCACTGGACTGTGGGGGTCACTTGGACGGTATCGCTGGATTCGAGGGACCTCGCTCGTCGGGCTGAGAGGAGACCCAAGGGACCGGAGATGCAGCTTTTTGGTGCCTGCGGTTGCAGGGGGAAGATTCCGTCGACCCACGGGAGATTTCTTCGGAGCTTCTGGTGCAGAGAGGAGGCAGACTACCCCCACAGCATGCACAAGCAGGAAAACAGTCGAGAAGGCGGCAGGATCAGCGTTACAGAGTTGCAGTAGTCGTCTTTGCTACTATGTTGCAGGTTTGCAGGCTTCCAGCGCGGTCAGCGGTCGATTCCTTATCAGAAGGTGAAGAGGGAGATGCAGAGGAACTCGGCTGAGCTCATGCATTCGTTATCTAAAGTTTCCCCAGAGACAGAGACCCTAAATAGCCAGAAAAGAGGGTTTGGCTACCTAGGAGAGAGGAAAGGCTACTAACACCTGAAGGAGCCTATCACAAGGAGTCTCTGACGTCACCTGGTGGCACTGGCCACTCAGAGCAGTCCAGTGTGCCAGCAGCACCTCTGTTTCCAAGATGGCAGAGGTCTGGAGCACACTGGAGGAGCTCTGGACACCTCCTAGGGGAGGTGCAGGTCAGGGGAGTGGTCACTCCCCTTTCCTTTGTCCAGTTTCGCGCCAGAGCAGGGGCTAAGGGGTCCCTGAACCGGTGTAGACTGGCTTATGCAGAATTGGGCACCTCTGTGCCCAACAAAGCATTTCCAGAGGCTGGGGGAGGCTACTCCTCCCCTGCCTTCACACCATTTTCCAAAGGGAGAGGGTGTCACACCCTCTCTCAGAGGAAGTTTTTTGTTCTGCCATCCTGGGCCAGGCCTGGCTGGACCCCAGGAGGGCAGATGCCTGTCTGAGGGGTTGGCAGCAGCAGCAGCTGCAGAGAAACCCCAGGAAGGGCAGTCTGGCAGTACCAGGGTCTGTGCTACAGACCACTGGGATTATGGAATTGTACCAACAATGCCAGGATGGCATAGAGGGGGCAATTCCATGATCATAGACATGTTACATGGCCATATTCGGAGTTACCATGGTGAAGCTACATATAGGTAGTGACCTATATGTAGTGCACACGTGTAATGGTGTCCCCGCACTCACAAAGTTCAGTGAATTGGCTCTGAACAATGTGGGGGCACCTTGGCTAGTGCCAGGGTGCCCTCACACTAAGTAACTTTGCACCTAACCTTTACCAGGTAAAGGTTAGACATATAGGTGACTTATAAGTTACTTAAGTGCAGTGTAAAATGGCTGTGAAATAACGTGGACGTTATTTCACTCAGGCTGCAGTGGCAGGCCTGTGTAAGAATTGTCAGAGCTCCCTATGGGTGGCAAAAGAAATGCTGCAGCCCATAGGGATCTCCTGGAACCCCAATACCCTGGGTACCTCAGTACCATATACTAGGGGATTATAAGGGTGTTCCAGTAAGCCAATGTAAATTGGTAAAAATGGTCACTAGCCTGTCAGTGACAATTTGGAAAGGAATGAGAGAGCATAACCACTGAGGTTCTGATTAGCAGAGCCTCAGTGAGACAGTTAGTCACTACACAGGTAACACATACAGGCACACTTATGAGCACTGGGGCCCTGGGTTACCAGGGTCCCAGTGACACATACAACTAAAACAACATATATACAGTGAAAGATGGGGGTAACATGCCAGGCAAGATGGTACTTTCCTACATGTTACATGGCCATATTCGGAGTTACCATGGTGAAGCTACATATAGGTAGTGACCTATATGTAGTGCACGCGTGTAATGGTGTCCCTGCACTCACAAAGTTCAGTGAATTGGCTCTGAACAATGTGGGGGCACCTTGGCTAGTGCCAGGGTGCCCTCACACTAAGTAACTTAAGTGCAGCGTAAAATGGCTGTGAAATAACGTGGACGTTATTTCACTCAGGCTGCAGTGGCAGGCCTGTGTAAGAATTGTCAGAGCTCCCTATGGGTGGCAAAAGAAATGCTGCAGCCCATAGGGATCTCCTGGGACCCCAATACCCTGGGTACCTTAGTACCATATACTAGGGAATTATAAGGGTGTTCCAGTAAGCCAATGTAAATTGGTAAAAATGGTCACTAGCCTGTCAGTGACAATTTGGAAAGAAATGAGAGAGCATAACCACTGAGGTTCTGATTAGCAGAGCCTCAGTGAGACAGTTAGTCACTACACAGGTAACACATTCAGGCACACTTATGAGCACTGGGGCCCTGGGTTACAAGGGTCCCAGTGACACATACAACTAAAACAACATATATACAGTGAAAAATGGGGGTAACATGCCAGGCAAGATGGTACTTTCCTACACAACCCCCCCCCAAACGAAGGACAATAAGACTAGCCATTACCTGATGAGTCTTCATTGTCTAAGTGGAAATATCTGGAGAGTCCATCTGCATTGGAGTGGCTACTCCCAGGTCTATGTTCCACTGTATAGTCCATTCCCTGTAGGGATATGGACCACCTCAACAATTTAGGATTTTCACCTTTCATTTGTTTTAGCCAAAGTAGAGGTTTGTGGTCTGTCTGAACAATGAAGTGAGTGCCAATCAGGTATGGCCTCAACTTCTTCAGAGCCCAGACCACAGCAAAGGCCTCCCTCTCAATGGCAGACCAACCCTTTTCTCTAGGGGTCAACCTCCTACTAATAAAAGCAACAGGTTGATCCTGGCCCTCAGAATTAAGTTGTGATAGGACTGCCCCTACTCCTAATTCAGATGCATCAGTCTGGACATAGAATTTTTTAGAGTAACAAGGGCTTTTCAGGACAGGTGCAGAGCACATGGCCTGCTTCAGCTCCTCAAAAGCTTTCTGACAGCTTGCTGTCCACAATACCTTTTTAGGCATTTTCTTGGATGTGAGGTCATTAAGAGGGGCTGCAATGGAGCCATAGTTCTTAATGAACCTCCTGTAATACCCAGTGAGGCCTAGGAAGGCTCTCACCTGAGTCTGAGTGGTAGGGGGAACCCAATCAATAATTGTTTGGATTTTCCCCTGAAGTGGTGCAATCTGTTCCCCACCAACAAGGTGTCCCAGATAAACCACCTTACCCTGCCCTATCTGGCACTTTGAAGCCTTGATAGTGAGGCCTGCCTTTTGCAGGGCCTCCAAAACTTTCCATAGGTGGACCAGGTGATCATCCCAGCTGGAGCTAAAGACAGCTATATCATCCAAATATGCTGCACTGAAAGCTTCCAGCCCTTGCAGGACTGTGTTCACCAACCTCTGAAAAGTGGCAGGTGCATTTTTCAAACCAAAAGGCATTACAGTAAACTGGTAATGTCCTCCAATGGTCGAAAATGCAGTCTTAGGTTTAGCATCTTCTGACAATTTGATCTGCCAATACCCTGCAGTCAAATCAAAAGTGCTTAGATACTTGGCAGATGCCAGTGTATCTTTGAGCTCATCTGCCCTGGGTATAGGGTGAGCATCAGTTTTGGTTACCAAGTTGAGACCTCTATAGTCTACACAAAACCTCATTTCCTTCTTTCCATCTTTAGAATTGGGTTTTGGTACCAGTACCACAGGAGAAGCCCATGGACTGTCAGAGTGCTCAACCACTCCTAGTTCCAACATTTTCTGAACTTCTTGCTTTATGCAGTCCCTGACATGGTCAGGCTGCCTATAGATCTTACTTTTGACAGGTAAACTGTCTCCAGTATCTATAGTGTGCTCACACCAAGAAGTGGTGCCTGGCACAATGGAGAAGAGTTCTGAAAATTGTCCTAGGAGGTTTATGCAATTATCTTTCTGCTCAGCAGTAAGACAATCAGCCAAAACTACACCTTCCACAAGAGCATCTTGTTCTGTGGAAGAGAAGAGATCAGGTAGAGGATCACTGTCTTCTTCCTGTCCCTCATCTGTTGCCATGAGTAGGGTGAGATCAGCCCTGTCATAGTAGGGTTTCAGGCGGTTGACATGGAGCACCCTAAGGGGACTCCTTGCAGTGCCTAAGTCAACCAAGTAGGTGACTTCACCCTTCTTTTCAACAATTGTGTGGGGTCCACTCCATTTATCTTGGAGTGCTCTTGGGGCCACAGGCTCCAAAACCCACACTTTCTGCCCTGGTTGGTACTGAACCAAAACAGCCTTCTGATCATGCCATTGCTTCTGGAGCTCTTGGCTGGCCTGAAGGTTTTTACTGGCCTTTTTCATGTACTCAGCCATCCTTGATCTGAGGCCAAGTACATAATCCACAATATCCTGCTTAGGAGCTTTTAAAGGTTGTTCCCAACCCTCCTTTACAAGTGTGAGTGGACCCCTAACAGGGTGTCCAAAAAGAAGTTCAAAGGGGCTGAAGCCCACTCCTTTCTGGGGTACCTCCCTGTAGGCAAAAAGGAGGCATGGTAGAAGGATATCCCATCTCCTGCGGAGTTTTTCGGGGAGACCCATAATCATGCCTTTGAGAGTTTTATTAAATCTCTCCACCAGTCCATTTGTCTGTGGATGATAGGGTGTTGTGAACTTGTAAGTTACACCACACTCCTTCCACATGGCCTTTAAGTATGCAGACATGAAATTGCTTCCCCTGTCTGATACCACTTCCTTTGGGAAGCCCACTCTGGAAAATATTCCCAGGAGGGCCTTTGCCACTGCAGGAGCTGTAGTGGTCCTTAAAGGAATAGCTTCAGGATATCTTGTGGCATGGTCCACTACCACTAAGATAAACCTATTGCCTGAAGCAGTAGGAGGGTCAAGGGGGCCAACTATGTCAACCCCTACCCTTTCAAAGGGAACCCCAACCACAGGCAGTGGGATAAGGGGTGCCTTTGGAGTGCCACCTGTTTTGCCACTGGCTTGACAGGTTTCACAGGACTTGCAAAATTCCTTTGTGTCCTCAGACATCCTAGGCCAATGAAACAATGGTACCAATTGTTTTCATTTGACCCAGGTGCCCAGCTAAGGGAATGTCATGTGCCAGTGTTAGGAGGAACTTTCTGTACTCCTGAGGAATCACTAATCTCCTGGCAGCTCCAGGTTTAGGATCCCTATGCTCAGTGTACAAGAGGTTGTCCTCCCAGTAAACTCTGTGAGAGTCACTGACATCCCCATTAGCCTGTTTGACAGCTTGCTGTCTGAGACCCTCTAATGTGGGACAGGTTTGCTGTGCCACACTCAGCTCCTCTCTGGCAGGCCCCCCTTCACCCAAAAGCTCAGCAGTATCTGCTTCCAGCTCCTCTGGTGTAGGTTCTGCACAGGGAGGGAATTCTTCTTCCTCAGAAGTTGAATCCACTGTAGAGGGAGGGATAGTAGGAAGTGGTTTGCTTCTACTAACCCTAGCTTTAGGGAGCACTTGGTCCATTGTTCCAGGATCCAAGCTTCCCTGTCCTTTTTGCTTTTTGGCCTGAGCCCTTGTCAAAGCAAAAATATGCCCTGGGATGCCCAGCATTGCTGCATGGGCCTCCAACTCCACATCTGTCCAAGCTGATGTCTCCAAATCATTCCCTAATAGACAGTCTACAGGTAAATCTGAAGCTACCACAACTTTCTTTGGACCAGTTACCCCCCCCCAGTTGAGATTTACAACAGCCATGGGGTGGCTTTGTGTTATGTTGTGAGCATCGGTTACTTGGTACTGGTGTCCAAGTATGTGTTGTTCAGGGTGCACCAGTTTCTCAATCACCATTGTGACACTGGCACCTGTGTCCCTGTAGGCCTGGACCTCAACACCATTTATTAGGGTTAGTTGCTTGTACTTCTCCAAGTTATGGGGGCAAGCAACCAAAGTGGCTAAATCAATAGCCCCTTCAGAGACTAAAGTAGCCTCTGTGGTCTCCCTAATCAGACCAACCCCAACTAAATTACCAAAAGTGAGCCCAGCTACTCCCTTGGATTGGCTATTAGTAGGTTTGCTCCCACCACCACTGCTATTAGTAGGGACACTAGGTGTAGCAGTAGGGGTTGTAGTGGTAGGAGCTGTGGTGCCTTTCTTTGGACAACTGGGATCTGTTGTCCAATGGCCTTTTATCTTACATAAATAGCACCATGGTTTCTTTTCCTTGTTCTGATTAAAGGAGGATTTGGGCCCACCACCCCCACCAGAGTGTTTTTGTGGGCCTGATGAAGACTCATTTTTAGATTTGTCCCCACCCTTGTCTGAAGACTTACCATCCTTCTTTTTGTTGCCATCTTTGTCACCCCCTGTATGAACTTTTCTGTTCACTCTTGTTCTGACCCATTTTTCTGCCTTCTTTCCCAATTCTTGGGGAGAGGTCAGATCAGAGTCCACCAAGTACTGGTGCAACAAATCAGACACACAATTATTAAGAATATGCTCTCTCAGGATTAAGTTATACAGGCTGTCATAATCAGTAACTTTACTGCCATGTAACCACCCCTCCAAGGCCTTCACTGCCTGGTCAATAAAATCAACCCAGTCTTGTGAAGACTCCTTTTTGGTCTCTCTGAACTTTATCCTGTACTGTTCAGTGGTTAAGCCATAACCATCCAGGAGTGCATTCTTAAGAACTTGGAAATTATTGGCATCATTTTCTTTCACTGTAAGGAGCCTATCCCTACCTTTTCCACTAAATGATAGCCATAGGATAGCAGCCCACTGCTTTTGAGGGACATCCTGTACAGCACAGGCCCTCTCAAGTGCAGCAAACCACTTGTTAATGTCATCCCCCTCCTTATAAGGGGGAACTATCTTGTGCAGATTCCTGGAATCATGCTCTTTTGCAGGATGACTATGGGGAATACTGCTGCTGCCACCATGGGTATCTAAACCCAACTTCTGTCTTTCCCTCTCTATTTCTAAAGACTGTCTATCCAAATCCAGCTGTTGCTTCTTGAGCTTCAGTCTGGTTTGTTCCACTCTCAATCTATTGAGCTCCCTTTCTAACAATCTGTCATCAGGGTGGGTGGGAGGGACATTTCTAGATACAGAGGTATGATGGGAATGAACAGAAGGAGACCTGTCCCTTACAGAGGGCACCCTAACAGCTTGGCTACCAGCATAATGTGAGATCACATCCTCAGTATGGTGTGATTCAACCTCTGTACCAACTATGCTAGACTGTCTAGTAATGGGCAGGCTGAGAAGTTTCTTTCCTGAACCTTTTCCTGGGGGAGTCCCTGGATCAGATTGAGAACCATTAGCTACTTTTTCTACAGATTGGGCACTTATGGCCTTATCCTGTACTCTAAGCATATTAATTAACAGTTCTAAGGAAGGATTCTTCCTTACACTCAAACCTCTCTCTATGCAGAGACTCCTTGCTCCTTTCCAGCTAAGGTGATCATATGCAAGTTTGGACAGTTCAACATTTTTTCCTGTGCCAGACATTTTTTAGAGAGAGTTAAAGTGATAGAAAAAGAGAAAAAAGTTTTCAGAACTTTTTGGAAAGACAGAAAAAACTTTTTAAACTTTTAAGAACTTTTTGAAAGTTTAGAAGTACTTTTCAGCACTTAGAAAAGAGTGAAAAGAGGAAATGCAAACTTTTTGGCTATGTGTATATACACTGACCTTGTTTTGTATATTTTTCTCTTATGAAAAGTACAATGACAAGAGTGGTAAGTAGTCTCAAGCACTTATCCCACCGCTGCACAACCAATGTAGGAGGCTGGACTGGCTTGTAGTGAGTACCAAGGGGTACTTGCACCTTGCACCAGGCCCAGTTATCCCTTATTAGTGTATAGGGTGTCTAGCAGCTTAGGCTGATAGATAATTGTAGCTTAGCAGAGCAGCTCAGGCTGAACTAGGAGACGTGTGAAGCTACTACAGTACCACTTAGTGTCATATGCACAATATCATAAGAAAACAAGGGGACCAAGTCCAAAAGTCACAAGCAGCTCGGAGATGGGCAGATGCCCAAGAAATGCCAGCGGTTGGTGCAAAGAAGCTCTTACTAGGCTGAAGAACTGTGAATACTGCAGGAACGACAAGGGCTAGAGACTTCCCCTTTGGAGGATGGATCCCCCACGCCTTGGAGAGTCGTGCAGAAGTGTTTTTCCGCCGGATGGACGCCAACAAGCCTTGCTACACGCAAATCATGCGTTTAGTGTTTTTGGACGCTGCTGGGGCCCAGGAGGGACCAGGAGGTCGCAAATTGGACCTGCAGAGAGAGGGGACGTCGAGCAAGACAAAGAGCCCTCACTGAAGCAGGTACCACCCGGGGAAGTGCCAGACACAGGCACTAGGAGGATGCGTGAAACGGTGCTCGCTGAAGTTGCACAAAGGAGTCCCACGTCGCCGGAGACCAACTTAGAAAGTCGTGCAATGCAGGTTAGAGTGCCGTGGACCCAGGCTTGGCTGTGCACGAAGGATTTCCGCCGGAAGTGCACAGGGGCCGGAGTAGCTTGCAAAGTCGCAGTTCCCAGCAATGCAGCCCAGCGAGGTGAGGCAAGGACTTACCTCCACCAAACTTGGGCTGAAGAGTCACTGGACTGTGGGGGTCACTTGGACGGTGTCGCTGGATTCGAGGGACCTCGCTCGTCGTGCTGAGAGGAGACCCAAGGGACCGGTAATGCAGCTTTTTGGTGCCTGCGGTTGCAGGGGGAAGATTCCGTCGACCCACGGGAGATTTCTTCGGAGCTTCTGGTGCAGAGAGGAGGCAGACTACCCCCACAGCATGCACAAGCAGGAAAACAGTCGAGAAGGCGGCAGGATCAGCGTTACAGAGTTGCAGTAGTCGTCTTTGCTACTATGTTGCAGGTTTGCAGGCTTCCAGCGCGGTCAGCGGTCGATTCCTTATCAGAAGGTGAAGAGGGAGATGCAGAGGAACTCGGCTGAGCTCATGCATTCGTTATCTAAAGTTTCCCCAGAGACAGAGACCCTAAATAGCCAGAAAAGAGGGTTTGGCTACCTAGGAGAGAGGAAAGGCTACTAACACCTGAAGGAGCCTATCAGCAGGAATCTCTGACGTCACCTGGTGGCACTGGCCACTCAGAGCAGTCCAGTGTGCCAGCAGCACCTCTGTTTCCAAGATGGCAGAGGTCTGGAGCACACTGGAGGAGCTCTGGACACCTCCCAGGGGAGGTGCAGGTCAGGGGAGTGGTCACTCCCCTTTCCTTTGTCCAGTTTCGCGCCAGAGCAGGGGCTAAGGGGTCCCTGAACCGGTGTAGACTGGCTTATGCAGAATTGGGCACATCTGTGCCCAACAAAGCATTTCCAGAGGCTGGGGGAGGCTACTCCTCCCCTGCCTTCACACCATTTTCCAAAGGGAGAGGGTGTCACACCATCTCTCAGAGGAAGTTCTTTGTTCTGCCATCCTGGGCCAGGCCTGGCTGGACCCCAGGAGGGCAGCTGCCTGTCTGAGGGGTTGGCAGCAGCAGCAGCTGCAGTGAAACCCCAGGAAGGGCAGTCTGGCAGTACCAGGGTCTGTGCTACAGACCACTGGGATCATGGAATTGTACCAACAATGCCAGAATGGCATAGAGGGGGCAATTCCATGATCATAGACATGTTACATGGCCATATTCGGAGTTACCATGGTGAAGCTACATATAGGTAGTGACCTATATGTAGTGCACGCGTGTAATGGTGTCCCCGCACTCACAAAGTTCAGTGAATTGGCTCTGAACAATGTGGGGGCACCTTGGCTAGTGCCAGGGTGCCCTCACACTAAGTAACTTAAGTGCAGTGTAAAATGGCTGTGAAATAACGTGGACGTTATTTCACTCAGGCTGCAGTGGCAGGCCTGTGTAAGAATTGTCACAGCTCCCTATGGGTGGCAAAAGAAATGCTGCAGCCCATAGGGATCTCCTGGGACCCCAATACCCTGGGTACCTTAGTACCATATACTAGGGAATTATAAGGGTGTTCCAGTAAGCCAATGTAAATTGGTAAAAATGGTCACTAGCCTGTCAGTGACAATTTGGAAAGAAATGAGAGAGCATAACCACTGAGGTTCTGATTAGCAGAGCCTCAGTGAGACAGTTAGTCACTACACAGGTAACACATTCAGGCACACTTATGAGCACTGGGGCCCTGGGTTACCAGGGTCCTAGTGACACATACAACTAAAACAACATATATACAGTGAAAAATGGGGGTAACATGCCAGGCAAGATGGTACTTTCCTACAGTGGTGCAATCTGTTCGCCACCAACAAGGTGTCCCAGATAAACCACCTTACCCTGCCCTATCTGGCACTTTGAAGCCATGATAGTGAGGCCTGCCTTCTGCAGGGCCTCCAAAACTTTCCATAGGTGGACCAGGTGATCATCCCAGCTGGAGCTAAAGACAGCTATATTGTCCAAATATGCTGCACTGAAAGCTTCCAGCCCTTGCAGGACTGTGTTCACCAAACTTTGAAAAGTGGCAGGTTCATTTTTCAAACCAAAAGGCATTACAGTAAACTGGTAATGTCCTCCAATGGTTGGAAATGCAGTCTTAAGTTTAGCATCTTCTGACAATTTGATCTGCCAATACCCTGCAGTCAAGTCAAAAGTGCTTAGATACTTGGCAGATGCCAGTGTAACTATGAGCTCATCTGCCCTGGGTATAGGGTGAAAATCAGTTTTGGTTACCAAGTTGAGACCTCTATAGTCTACACAAAACTGCATTTCCTTCTTTCCATCTTTGGAATGGGGTTTTGGTACAAGTACCACAGGAGAAGCCCATGGACTGTCAGAGTGCTCAACCACTCCTAGTTCTAACATTTTCTGGACCTCTTGCTTTATGCAGTCCCTGACATGGTCAGGCTGCCTATAGATCTTACTTTTGACAGGCAAGCTGTCTCCAGTATTTATAGTGTGCTCACACCAAGACGTGGTACCTGGCACAGTAGAGAAGAGTTCAGAGAATTGATCTAGGAGGTTTATGCAATTGTCTTTCTGCTCAGCAGTAAGACAATCAGCCAAAACTACACCTTCCACCAGAGCATCTTGTTCTGTGGAAGAGAAGAGATCAGGTAGAGGATCACTGTCTTCTTCCTGTCCCTCATCTGTTGCCATGAGCAGGGTGAGATCAGCCCTGTCATAGTAGGGTTTCAGGCGGTTTACATGGAGTACCCTAAGGGGACTCCTTGCAGTGCCTAAGTCAACTAAATAGGTGACTTCTCCCTTTTTCTCAACAATTGTGTGGGGTCCACTCCATTTATCTTGGAGTGCTCTTGGGGCCACAGGCTCCAAGACCCACACTTTCTGCCCTGGTTGGTACTGAACCAAAACAGCCTTCTGATCATGCCATTGCTTCTGGAGCTCTTGGCTGGCCTGAAGGTTTTTACTGGCCTTTTTCATGTACTCAGCCATTCTTGATCTGAGGCCAAGTACATAATCCACAATATCTTGCTTAGGAGCTTTTAAAGGTTGTTCCCAACCCTCCTTTACAAGTGTGAGTGGACCCCTAACAGGGTGTCCAAAAAGAAGTTCAAAGGGGCTGAAGCCCACTCCTTTCTGGGGTACCTCCCTGTAGGCAAAAAGGAGGCATGGTAGAAGGATATCCCATCTCCTGCGGAGTTTTTCAGGGAGACCCATAATCATGCCTTTGAGAGTTTTATTAAATCTCTCCACCAGTCCATTTGTTTGTGGATGATAGGGTGTTGTGAACTTGTACGTTACACCACACTCCTTCCACATGGCCTTTAAGTATGCAGACATGAAATTGCTTCCCCTGTCTGATACCACTTCCTTTGGGAAGCCCACCCTGGAAAATATTCCCAGGAGGGCCTTTGCCACTGCAGGTGCTGTAGTGGTCCTTAAAGGAATAGCTTCAGGATATCTTGTGGCATGGTCCACTACAACCAAGATAAATCTATTGCCTGAAGCAGTAGGAGGGTCAAGGGGGCCAACTATGTCAACGCCTACCCTTTCAAAGGGAACCCCAACCACAGGCAGTGGAATAAGGGGTGCCTTTGGGGTGCCACCTGTCTTGCCACTGGCTTGACAGGTTTCACAGGACTTACAAAATTCCTTTGTGTCCTCAGACATCCTAGGCCAATGAAACAGGGGAACAAGCCTGTCCCAAGTTTTCATTTGTCCTAGATGCCCAGCTAGGGGAATGTCAAGTGCCAGTGTTAGGAGGAACTTTCTGTACTCCTGAGGAATCACTAATCTCCGGGCAGCTCCAGGTTTAGGATCCCTATTCTCAGTGTACAAAATGTTGTCCTCCCAGTAAACTCTGTGAGAGTCACTGACATCCCCATTAGCCTGTTTGACAGCTTGCTGTCTGAGACCCTCTAATGTGGGACAGGTTTGCTGTGCCACACTCAGCTCCTCTCTGGCAGGCCCCCCTTCACCCAAAAGCTCAGCAGTGTCTGCTTCCAGCTCCTCTGGTGTAGGTTCTGCACAGGGAGGGAATTCTTCTTCCTCAGAAGTTGAATCCACTGTAGAGGGAGGGATAGTAGGAAGTGGCTTGCTTATACTAGCCCTAGCTTTAGGGAGCACTTGGTCCATTGTTCCAGGATCCAAGCTTCCCTGTCCTTTTTGCTTTTTGGCCTGAGCCCTTGTCAAAGCAAAAATATGCCCTGGGATGCCCAGCATTGCTGCATGGGCCTCCAACTCCACATCTGACCAAGCTGATGTCTCCAAATCATTCCCTAATAGACAGTCTACAGGTAAATCTGAAGCTACCACAACTTTCTTTGGACCAGTAACCCCCCCCCAGTTGAGATTAACAACAGCCATGGGGTGGCTAAGTGTGTTGTTGTGAGCATCGGTTACTTGGTACTGGTGACCAAGTAGGTGTTGTTCAGGGTGGACCAGTTTCTCTATGACCATAGTCACAATGGCTCCAGTGTCCCTGTAGGCCTGAACCTCAACACCATTTATTAGGGGTAGCTGCTTGTACTTATCCATATTAAGGGGACAAGCAGCTAAGGTGGCTAAATCAATAGCCCCCTCAGAGACTAACACAGCCTCTGTGGCCTCCATAACAAGGCCAACCCCAACTAAGTTACCAATAGTGAGCCCAGCTACTCCCTTGGATTGGCTATTAGTAGGTTTGCTCCCACCACCACTGCTATTAGTAGGGACACTAGGTGTAGCAGTAAGGGTTGTAGTGGTAGGAGCATTGGTGCTTTTCTTTGGACAACTGGGATCTGTTGTCCAATGGCCTTTTATTTTACATAAATAGCACCATGGTTTCTTTTCCTTGTTCTGATTAAAGGAGGATTTGGACCCACCACCCCCACCAGAGTGTTTTTGTGGGCCTGATGAAGAATCATTTTTAGATTTGTCCCCACCCTTGTCTGAAGACTTACCATCCTTCTTTTTGTTGCCATCTTTGTCACCCCCTGTATGAACTTTTCTGTTCACCCTTGTTCTGACCCATTTGTCTGCCTTCTTTCCCAATTCTTGGGGAGAGGTCAGATCAGAGTCCACCAAGTACTGGTACAACAAATCAGACACACAATTATTAAGAATATGCTCTCTCAGGATTAAGTTATACAGGCTGTCATAATCAGTAACTTTACTGCCATGTAACCACCCCTCCAAGGCCTTCACTGAATGGTCAATGAAATCAACCCAGTCTTGTGAAGACTCCTTTTTGGTCTCTCTGAACTTTATCCTGTATTGTTCAGTGGTTAAGCCATAACCATCCAGGAGTGCATTCTTAAGAACTTGGAAATTATTGGCATCATTTTCTTTCACAGTAAGGAGCCTATCCCTACCTTTTCCACTAAATGATAGCCATAGGATAGCAGCCCACTGCCTTTGAGGGACATCCTGTACAACACAGGCCCTCTCAAGTGCAGCAAACCACATGTTAATGTCATCCCCCTCCTTATAAGGGGGAACTATCTTATGCAGATTCCTGGAATCATGCTCTTTTGCAGGATGACTATGGGGAATACTGCTGCTGCCACCATGGGTATCTAAACCCAACTTCTGTCTTTCTTTCTCTAGTTCAAAAGACTGTCTATCACAAATCCAGCTGTTGCTTTTTAAGCTTCAGTCTGGTTTGTTCCACTCTCAACTTGTTGAGTTCCCTTTCTAACATTCTGTCATCAGGGTTGGTGGGAGGGACATTTTTAGACACAGAAGAATGAACAGAAGGAGACCTGTCCCTTACAGAAGCCACCCTAATAGCTTGGCTAACAGAAACATCACTACCAGTATGGTGAGAATAAATGCTTTTGCTATGATGTGAGACAACACTATTTGTATGGTGAGGCTCTCCATCATTACCAACTATGCTAGACTGTCCAGTAATGGGCAGGCTAGGAAGTTTCTTTCCTGAATCTTTTCCTGGGGGAGTCCCTGGATCAGATTGGGAACCATTTGCTACCTTTTCAACAGATGTGGCCCCTATGTCCTTATCTTGTTCTCTAAGCATGTTGCCCCTATCCCTATGTTTCCCCATTGCATCCTATTGTAACTATACATTGTTTGCACTGTTTTCTAAGACTATACTGCATATTTTTGCTATTGTGTATATATATCTTGTGTATGTTTCCTATCCTCTCACGGAGGGTACACTCTAAGATACTTTGGCATATTGTCATAAAAATAAAGTACCTTTATTTTTAGTACAACTGTGTATTGTGTTTTCTTATGATATTGTGCAAGTGACACTTGTGGTACTGTAGTAGCTTCACACATCTCCTAGTTCAGCCTAAGCTGCTCTGCTAAGCTACCATTATCTATCAGCCTAAGCTGCTAGACACCCTATACACTAATAAGGGATAACTGGGCCTGGTGCAAGGTGCAAGTACCCCTTGATACTCACTACAAGCCAGTCCAGCCTCCTACAGCGTCCAGCAAGACAAAGAGCCCACTCAGAAGCAAGCAGCACCCGCAGAAGTGCCAGAACAGGCACTACGAAGAAGAGTGAACCAGAGCTCACCCAAAGTCACAAAAGAAGGTCCCACGACGCCGGAGTACAACTCAGGAGGTCATGCACTGCAGGTTAGAGTGTTGGGGACCCAGGCTTGGCTGTGCACAAAGGAAATCCTGGAAGAGTGCACAGGAGCCGGAGCAGCTGCAAATCACGCGGTACCCAGCAATGCAGTCTAGCGTGAGGAGGCAAGGACTTACCTCTTGCATTCGTTATCTAAAGAATTCCCCAAAGCAGAGACCCTAAATTGCCAGAAAAGGAGGTTTGGCTACCTAGGAAGGAGGATAGGCTAGCAACACAGGTAAGAGCCTATCAGAAGGGGTCTCTGACGTCACCTGCTGGCACTGGCCAGTCAGAGCAGTCCAGTGTGCCAGCAGCACCTCTGTTTCCAAGATGGCAGAGGTCTGGAGCACACTGGAGGAGCTCTGGGCACCTCCCAGGGGAGGTGCAGGTCAGGGGAGTGGTCACTCCCCTTTCCTTTGTCCAGTTTCGTGCCAGAGCAGGGCTGGGGGATCCCTGAACCGGTGTAGACTGGCTTATGCAGAGATGGGCACCATCTGTGCCCATCAAAGCATTTCCAGAGGCTGGGGGAGGCTACTCCTCCCCAGCCCTGGCACCTTTTTCCAAAGGGAGAGGGTGTAACACCCTCTCTCTGAGGAAGTCCTTTGTTCTGCCTTCCTGGGCCAAGCCTGGATGGACCCCAGGAGGGCAGAAACCTGTCTGAGGGGTTGGCAGCAGCAGCAGCTGCAGTGAGACCCCGGGTAAGGTAGTTTGGCAGTACCCGGGTCTGTGCTAGAGACTCGGGGGATCATGGAATTGTCTCCCCAATGCCAGATGGCATTGGGGTGACAATTCCTTGATCTCAGACATGTTACATGGCCATGTTCGGAGTTACCATTGTGACGCTATACATATGTAGTGACATATGTATAGTGCACGCGTGTAATGGTGTCCCCGCACTCACAAAGTCCGGGGAATTTGCCCTGAGTAATGTGGGGGCACCTTGGCTAGTGCCAGGGTGCCCACACACTAAGTAACTTAGCACCCAACCTTTACCAGGTAAAGGTTAGACATATAGGTGACTTATAAGTTACTTAAGTGCAGTGGTAAATGGCTGTGAAATAACGTGGACGTTATTTCACTCAGGCTGCAATGGCAGGCCTGTGTAAGAATTGTCAGAGCTCCCTATGGGTGGCAAAAGAAATGCTGCAGCCCATAGGGATCTCCTGGAACCCTAATACCCTGGGTACCTCAGTACCATATACTAGGGAATTATAAGGGTGTTCCAGTATGCCAATGTAAATTGGTGAAATTGGTCACTAGCCTGTTAGTGACAATTTGGAAAGAAATGAGAGAGCATAACCACTGAGGTTCTGGTTAGCAGAGCCTCAGTGAGACAGTTAGTCATCACCAGGTAACACATACAGGGCACACTTATGAGCACTGGGGCCCTGGCTGGCAGGGTCCCAGTGACACATACAACTAAAACAACATATATACAGTGAAATATGGGGGTAACATGCCAGGCAAGATGGTACTTTCCTACATCGCTGAACAGGGCAAAGACCGCTGAACAGGGCAAGCACCGCCAAGTCAAGCACTGGTAGGCCATGTGCGGCCCCCTCCGGAACCAGTGAAGAACAGCATCCACTACCTCAGACCTTAACAGGATGAAGCACTCTGGGCACCAGTTCCCCTCCAAAACCAGTGGAGAACAGCATCCACTACCTCAGTCCTTAACAGGATGAAGCACTCTGGGCACCATTCTCCCTCCAGAACCGGTGGAGACTGTCATCCACTTGAGAGACTGTGGCTTTGAACTCCCCAGTGTGGTACAGTGGGCAACCCACCCACTGTAGAGACTTGAGAGACTGTGGCTTTGCACTCCCCAGGATGGTACAGTGAGCAACCCACCCACTGTAGAGACTTGAGAGACTGTGGCTTTGCACTCCCCAGGATGGTACAGTGGGCAACCCACCCAATGTAGAGACTTGAGAGACTGTGGCTTTGCACTCCCCAGGACGGTACAGTGGGCAACCCACCCACTGTAGAGACTTGAGAGACTGTGGCTTTGCACTCCCCAGAATGGTACAGTGGGCAACCCACACACTGTAGAGACTTGAGAGACTGTGGCTTTGCATTCCCCAGGATCCATCAATGGGCATGGAGCCCCGTCGTGGATCTGGCGTGGTGCTGTCATCCGGCTGAGGTGCCCCCCCTTCCCTTCCCCCTGAGGTGCCTGTTGTATTTCGATCTGATGCCCCAGCAGTGTTCTCTCCGTTTCTGGTCAGATATCGTGTGTGGGCCTCGCCCATGCATTTTGCACCCAGTGGTCCACGGACACTGAATTGTGCATACCTGCACTACTAATCGTGATGTATATTTTGTTGAATGTGTATATGTCTGTATATATTCGCCTACTGTATTTTGCTACATTACAATGGTTGAACTCATTTCCTTTTGTCTTTGCATTCTTCCTGGGGGTTTGGGGGTTGTTACTGTGATGTTTGGATATGCATTGGTGTGTGTGTTGTAGTGGGTGAGGGTCAGGGTGGGGGTGGGGGTGTTGCGTGTGTGTGTCCCTGACTTTTGCCTCCCCCTCCCCTATGTCGTAGGTGCAGTATTCACTGTTGTCTTCGGCGCCGGCGTTGCTGATGATCTTAGAAGAGCAGGAAGACTGTTGCAGGGAGTATTTGGAGTTCCGGCTCCATGGTGCCCTCCTTCCTCGTGGAGTGTGTTGAGGTGAGCGTTTTCCCATTGAAATGCCTGTTTGTGCCGTGTTTTTATCCACAGTGAAACCGCCCTGGAAAAGGTGGCGGATTGGTAGATCGTGATTCTGTGGGCGGTACTTTGTCTCCCGCCTGTCTGTTGGCGGTGACCGCCGCGCTGCTTTCTGTACCGCCGTGGCGGTCGGAGTGTTAAAGTGGCTGTCTTTGCTGGCGGTTTCCGCCATGGTCATAATTCCCTTTTTTTTTCCGCCGGCCTGTTTGCGGTCTTACCGCAGCTTTAACACCGTCCGCCAGGGTTGTAATGACCCCCATTGTCACTAAAATAAAGTACCTTTATTTTTAGTAACTCTGAGTATTGTGTTTTCTTATGATATTGTGCTATATGATATAAGTGGTATAGTAGGGGCTTTGCATGTCTCCTAGTTCAGCCTAAGCTGCTTTGCTATTGCTACCTCTAACAGCCTAAGCTGCTAGAAACACCTATATTCTACTAATAAGGGATAACTGGACCTGGCACAAGGTGTAAGTACCACAAGGTGCCCACTGTAAGCCAGGCCAGCCTCCTACACAGTGTGCCAATTGAAATTGGTAAAAGTGATCACTAGCCTATAGTGACAAATTTAAAGGCAGAGAGAGCATAAGCACCGAGTTTCTGGTTAGCAGAGTCTCAGTGACACAGTTAGGCACTACACAATTGTCACCCCAATACCACTTGCTGAGAGTTAGGTGCGAAGTTACTAAGTGTGAGGGCACCTTTGCACTAGCAAAGGTGCCCCCACATAGTTCAAGGCCATTTCCCCGGACTTTGTGAGTGCGGGGACACCATTACAAGTGTGCACTACATATAAGTCAATACCTATATGTAGCTTCACAATGGTAACTCCGAATATGGCCATGTAACATGCCTAAGATCATGGAATTGCCCCCCCCATTCCAAATCTGGTATTGGGGAGCCAATTCCATGCGTTCCTGGGGCTCAACTATGGACACCGGGTACTGCCAAACCAGCTCTCTGGGGCTTTCTCTGCAGCTACCGCTGCTGCAACCCCACATACAGGGTTCTGCCCTCCTGGGGTCTGGGCAGCCCAGTCCTGAGAAGGCAGAACAAAGAATTTCTTCTGAGAGATGGTGTTACACCCTCTCCCTTTGGAAATAGGTGTTAAAGGTTGGGGAGGTGTAGCCTCTTCCAGCCTCTGGAAATGCTTTGAAGGGCACAAATGGTGCCCTTCTTGCATAAGCACGTCTATACCAGTTTATGGAACCCCCAGTCCCTGCTCTGGCGCGAAACTGGACAAAGGAAAGGGGATTGACCACTCGACTGTCCATCACCACCCCAGGGGTGGTGCCCAGACCTCTGCTATCTTGGATCCACAGGTGTGAGGGCTCTCTGCAGGCCTCTGAGTGGCCAATGCCAGCAGGTGACTTCAGAGACTCCTCCTGATAGGTACTTATCTGACTAGGTGGCCAATCCTCCTCTGAGGGCTATTTAGGGTCTCTCCAGTGGGCTTTTCCTCAGATAACAGCTTGCAAGAACTCACCAGAGTTCCTCTGCACCTCTCTCTTCAACTTCTGTGGAGGATCGACCATTTACTGCTCCAGGACGCCTGCAAAACTGCAACAAAGTAGCAAGAAGACTACCAGCGACATTGTAGCACCTAATCCTTCTGGCTTTCTCAACTGTTTCCTGGTAGTGCATGCTTTGGGGGCTGCCTACCTTCATCCTACACTGGAAGCCATGAGGAAATCTCCTGTGGGACGACGGAATCTTCCCCCTGCTTCAGCAGGCACCAAACATCAGCCTTACCAGTACTGTGGGACCCCTCTCATCCTGACAAGCTAGGCCCCTGGAACACAGGTGGTGGACCCAAGTGACCCTGACTGTCTAGTGGTCCATCTGTCCAAATTTGGAGTAGGTAAGTCCTTGCCTCCCCTCTCCAGACAATAATCCGGTGCACCGCATGAACTGCAGCTTCAAGGGCTTTTGGGAACATTTCCACAAAATCCTGCATGCACAGCCAAGAGCAGGTCCCCAGCACTCTGTCCTGTGATGCTCAGCTCCCTGAGTTGATCTCCGGTGTTGTGGGACCCTCTTTTGCAGTGTTGAGATGACCGCTGTGTTCAGACTTTTTGAACCCATTTTCAGGGACTTCTGCGGGTGCTACCTTCTTGTGCATGGACTCTCTACATTGCTGAGGGCCCCCATCTGTCTCCTCTCTGAAGTGGCGACATCCTGGTCCTTCCTTGGCCCGGGTAGCACCCTCTTTCTTCAACTGTGACACTTGCAGCTAGCAAGGCTTGTTTGTGGTACTTTGTCAAGGAAATAACTCTGCATCCTCCAGCACTCCGTGGGGCATCTTCTGCACAAAGGAGAAGTTCCTAGCATCTTTCATTGTTACAGAATCTTCAGCTTCTTCCATCCGGAGGCAGCCATTTTGCACCTTCATCTGGGGTTTAGTGGGCTCTTGCCCCCCCCTGGACTCTTTCACAACTCTTGTACTTGGTCCCCTCCCTTTGCAGGTCCTCAGGTACACGAATCCGTCTTCAGTGCTTTGCAGTCTGTTGTGGTCTCTGCAAAATCCTTTATCACGACTTTAATGTGTTTCTATAGAAATAGTAGTACTTTACTCCTACTTTCCAGGGTCTGTGGGTGGGGTATCTTGGACATCCTTAGTGTTTTCTTACACTCCGAGCGACCCTCTACACACTACACTAGCCTAGTGGTCCATTTGTGGTCCGCATTCCACTTTCTTAGTATATGGCTTGTGTTGCACCTAGGCCTATTGCATCCTATTGAATTCTAAAGTCTTTGGACTACTTTCTGACTGTTTTACTTACCTGATTTTGGTTTGTGTGTATATTTTGGGTATTTTACTTACCTCCTAAGGAAGTATATCCTCTGAGATATTTTTGGCACATTGTCACTAAAATAAGGTACCTTTATTTTTAGTAACTCTGAGTATTGTCTTTCTTATGGTATAGTACCCACATGATATAAGTGATATAGTAGGAGCTTTGCAAGTCTCCTATTTCAGCCTCAGCTGCTCTGCTATAGCTACCTCTATCAGCCTAAGCTGCTAGAACACTACTAATCTACTACTAAGGGATACCTGGACCTGGCACAAGGTGTAAATACCACTGGTACCCACTATAAGCCAGGCCAGCCTCCTACATATGCATGCTGGCCTCTGGGTGGATTCTAAGTGGGAATGTGTAGGAGGCTGGACTGGCTTGTAGTGAGTACCAAGGGGTACTTGCACCTTGCACCAGGCCCAGGTATCCCTTATTAGTGTATAGGGTGTCTAGCAGCATAGGCTGATAAATATTGGTAGCTTAGCAGAGCAGCTTAGGCTGAACTAGGAGACGAGTGAAGCTCCTACAGTACCACAAGTGTCACTTGCACAATATCATAAGAAAACACAATACACAGTTATACTAAAAATAAAGGTACTTTATTTTTATGACAATATGCCAAAGTATCTCAGAGTGTACCCTCAGTGAGAGGATAGGAAATATACACAAGATATATGTACACAATACCATAAATATGCAGTATAGTCTTAGAAAACAGTGCAAACAATGTATAGTTACAATAGGATGCAATGGGGACACACAGGGATAGGGGCAACACAAACCATATACTCCAAAAGTGGAATGTGAACCACGAATGGACCCCAAACCTATGTGACCTTGTAGAGGGTCGCTGGGACTATTAGAAAATAGTGAGGGTTAGAAAATTTGCCCACCCCAAGACCCTGAAAAGTGAGTGCAAAGTGCACTAAAGTTCCACCAAGGACATAGAAGTCGTGATAGAGGAATAATGCAGGAAAGACACAAACCAACAATGCAACAACGATGGATTTCCAATCTTGGGTACCTGTGGAACAAGGGGACCAAGTCCAAAAGTCACAAGCAAGTCGGAGATGGGCAGATGCCCAGGAAATGCCAGCTGTGGGTGCAAAGAAGCTTCTACTGGACAGAAGAAGCTGAGGTTTCTACAGGAACGAAAAGGGCTAGAGACTTTCCCTTTGGTGGAAGGATCCAACTTGCCGTGGAGAGTCGTGCAGAAGTGTTTTCCCACCGAAAGAACGCCAACAAGCCTTGCTAGCTGCAAATTGTGGGGTTAGCATTTTTGGATGCTGCTGTGTCCCAGGAGGGACCAGGATGTCGCAAATTGGACCAGGAGGTAGAGGGGACGTCGTGCAAGACAAAAAAACCTCTTAGCAGCAGGTAGCACCCGGAGAAGTGCCAGAAACAGGCACTTCGAGGAAGCGTGAAACAGTGCTCACCCGAAGTTACACAAAGGAGTCCCACGTCGCCGGAGACCAACTTAGAAAGTCGTGCAATGCAGGTTAGAGTGCCGTGGACACAGGCTTGGCTGTGCACAAAGGATTTCCGCCGGAAGTGCACAGGGCCCGGAGTAGCTGCAAAAGTCGCGGTTCCCAGCAATGCAGTCTAGCGAGGTGAGGCAAGGACTTAACTCCACCAAACTTGGACTGAAGAGTCACTGGAATGTGGGAGTCACTTGGACAGAGTTGCTGGATTCGAGGGACCTCGCTCGTCGTGCTGAGAGGAGACCCAAGGGACCGGTAATGCAGCTTTTTGGTGCCTGCGGTTGCAGGGGGAAGATTCCGTCGACCCACGGGAGATTTCTTCGGAGCTTCTAGTGCAGAGAGGAGGCAGACTACCCCCACAGCATGCACCACCAGGAAAACAGTCGAGAAGGCGGCAGGATCAGCGTTACAGAGTTGCAGTAGTCGTCTTTGCTACTATGTTGCAGTTTTGCAGGCTTCCAGCGCGGTCAGCAGTCGATTCCTTGGCAGAAGGTGAAGAGAGAGATGCAGAGGAACTCGGCTGAGCTCTTGCATTCGTTATCTAAAGTTTCCCCAGAGACAGAGACCCTAAATAGCCAGAAAAGAGGGTTTGGCTACCTAGGAGAGAGGATAGGCTAGCAACACCTGAAGGAGCCTATCAGAAGGAGTCTCTGACGTCACCTGGTGGCACTGGCCACTCAGAGCAGTCCAGTGTGCCAGCAGCACCTCTGTTTCCAAGATGGCAGAGGTCTGGAGCACACTGGAGGAGCTCTGGACACCTCCCAGGGGAGGTGCAGGTCAGGGGACTGGTCACTCCCCTTTCCTTTGTCCAGTTTCGCGCCAGAGCAGGGCTAAGGGGTCCCTGAACCGGTGTAGACTGGCTTATGCAGAATTGGGCACATCTGTGCCCAAGAAAGCATTTCCAGAGGCTGGGGGAGGCTACTCCTCCCCTGCCTTCACACCATTTTCAAAAGGGAGAGGGTGTAACACCCTCTCTCAGAGGAAGTCCTTAGTTCTGCCATCCTGGGACAGGCCTGGCTGGACCCCAGGAGGGCAGATGCCTGTCTGAGGGGTTGGCAGCAGCAGCAGCTGCAGTGAAACCCCAGGAAGGGCAGTTAACCTCAGTGGTTATGCTCTCTCATTTCTTTCAAATTGTCACTGACAGGCTAGTGACCAATTTTACCAATTTACATTGGCTTACTGGAACACCCTTATAATTCCCTAGTATATGGTACTGAGGTACCCAGGGTATTATGGTTCCAGGAGATCCCTATGGGCTGCAGCATTTCTTTTGCCACCCATAGGGAGCTCTGACAATTCTTACACAGGCCTGCCACTGCAGCCTGAGTGAAATAACGTCCACGTTATTTCACAGCCATTTTACACTGCACTTAAGTAACTTATAAGTCACCTATATGTCTAACCTTTACCTGGTAAAGGTTAGGTGCAAAGTTACTTAGTGTGAGGGCACCCTGGCACAGGCCAAGGTGCCCCCACATTGTTCAGGGCAATTCCCCGGACTTTGTGAGTGCGGGGACACCATTACACGCGTGCATTACATATAGGTCACTACCTATATGTAGCTTCACAATGGTAACTCCGAATATGGCCATGTAACATGTCTATGATCATGGAATTGCCCCCTCTATGCCATCCTGGCATAGTTGGCACAATCCCATGATCCCAGTGGTCTGTAGCACAGACCCTGGTACTGCCAAACTGCCCTTCCTGGGGTTTCACTGCAGCTGCTGCTGCTGCCAACCCCTCAGACAGGCATCTGCCCTCCTGGGGTCCAGCCAGGCCTGGCCCAGGATGGCAGAACAAAGGACTTCCTCTGAGAGAGGGTGTTACACCCTCTGTGAGAAGGTAGCCTCTTTCTAGCCTTGTTACCCCCACTTTTGGCCTGTTTGTGAGTGTATGTCAGGGTGTTTGTCACTGTTTTCACTGTCTCACTGGGATCCTGATAGCCAGGCCTCAGTGCTCATAGTGAAAACACTATGTTTTCAGTATGGTTGTTATGTGTCACTGGGATCCTGCTGGTCAGGACCCCAGTGCTCATAGGTTTGTGGCCTATATGTATGTGTCACTGGGACCCTGTCACACAGGGCCCCAGTGCTCATAGGTGTGCATGTATATGTTCCCTGTGTGGTGCCTAACTGTCTCACTGAGGCTCTGCTAACCAGAACCTCAGTGGTTATGCTCTCTCATTACTTTCAAATTGTCACTGACAGGCTAGTGACCAATTTTACCAATTTACATTGGCTTACTGGAACACCCTTATAATTCCCTAGTATATGGTACTGAGGTACCCAGGGTATTGGGGTTCCAGGAGATCCCTATGGGCTGCAGCATTTCTTTTGCCACCCATAGGGAGCTCTGACAATTCTTACACAGGCCTGCCACTGCAGCCTGAGTGAAATAACGTCCACGTTATTTCACAGCCATTTTACACTGCACTTAAGTAACTTATAAGTCACCTATATGTCTAACCTTTACCTAGTAAAGGTTAGGTGCAAAGTTACTTAGTGTGAGGGCACCCTGGCACTAGCCAAGGTGCCCCCACATTGTTCAGAGCCAATTCACTGAACTTTGTGAGTGCGGGGACACCATTACACGCGTGCACTACATATAGGTCACTACCTATATGTAGCTTCACCATGGTAACTCCGAATATGGCCATGTAACATGTCTATGATCATGGAATTGCCCCCTCTATGCCATCCTGGCATTGTTGGTACAATTCCATGATCCCAGTGGTCTGTAGCACAGACCCTGGTACTGCCAGACTGCCCTTCCTGGGGTTTCACTGCAGCTGCTGCTGCTGCCAACCCCTCAGACAGGCAGCTGCCCTCCTGGGGTCCAGCCAGGCCTGGCCCAGGATGGCAGAACAAAGAACTTCCTCTGAGAGAGGGTGTGACACCCTCTCCCTTTGGAAAATGGTGTGAAGGCAGGGGAGGAGTAGCCTCCCCCAGCCTCTGGAAATGCTTTGTTGGGCACAGAGGTGCCCAATTCTGCATAAGCCAGTCTACACCGGTTCAGGGACCCCTTAGCCCCTGCTCTGGCGCGAAACTGGACAAAGGAAAGGGGAGTGACCACTCCCCTGACCTGCACCTCCCCTGGGAGGTGTCCAGAGCTCCTCCAGTGTGCTCCAGACCTCTGCCATCTTGGAAACAGAGGTGCTGCTGGCACACTGGACTGCTCTGAATGGCCAGTGCCACCAGGTGACGTCAGAGACTCCTTGTGATAGGCTCCTTCGGGTGTTAGTAGCCTTTCCTCTCTCCTAGGTAGCCAAACCCTCTTTTCTGGCTATTTAGGGTCTCTGTCTCTGGAGAAACTTTAGATAACGAATGCATGAGCTCAGCCGAGTTCCTCTGCATCTCCCTCTTCACCTTCTGATAAGGAATCGACCGCTGACCGCGCTGGAAGCCTGCAAACCTGCAACATAGTAGCAAAGACGACTACTGCAACTCTGTAACGCTGATCCTGCCGCCTTCTCGACTGTTTTCCTGCTTGTGCATGCTGTGGGGGTAGTCTGCCTCCTCTCTGCACCAGAAGCTCCGAAGAAATCTCCCGTGGGTCGACGGAATCTTCCCCCTGCAACCGCAGGCACCAAAAAGCTGCATCTCCGGTCCCTTGGGTCTCCTCTCAGCACAACGAGCGAGGTCCCTCGAATCCAGCGACACCGTCCAAGTGACCCCCACAGTCCAGTGACTCTTCAGCCCAAGTTTGGTGGAGGTAAGTCCTTGCCTCACCTCGCTGGGCTGCATTGCTGGGAACCGCGACTTTGCAAGCTTCTCCGGCCCCTGTGCACTTCCGGCGGAAATCCTTCGTGCACAGCCAAGCCTGGGTCCACGGCACTCTAACCTGCATTGCACGACTTTCTAAGTTGGTCTCCGGCGACGTGGGACTCCTTTGTGCAACTTCGGCGAGCACCGTTTCACGCATCCTTGTAGTGCCTGTTTCTGGCACTTCCCCGGGTGCTACCTGCTTCAGTGAGGGCTCTTTGTCTTGCTCGACGTCCCCTCTCTCTGCAGGTCCAATTTGCGACCTCCTGGTCCCTCCTGGGCCCCAGCAGCGTCCAAAAACGCCAAACGCACGATTTGCGTGTAGCAAGGCTTGTTGGCGTCCATCCGGCGGGAAAACACTTCTGCACGACTCTCCAAGGCGTGGGGGATCCATCCTCCAAAGGGGAAGTCTCTAGCCCTTGTCGTTCCTGCAGTATTCACAGTTCTTCAGCCTAGTAAGAGCTTCTTTGCACCAACCACTGGCATTTCTTGGGCATCTGCCCATCTCCGAGCTGCTTGTGACTTTTGGACTTGGTCCCCTTGTTCCACAGGTACCTTCAGACAGGAATCCATCGTTGTTGCATTGCTGATTTGTGTTTTCCTTGCATTCTCCCTCTAACACGACTATTTTGTCCTTAGGGGAACTTTGGTGCACTTTGCACTCACTTTTCAGGGTCTTGGGGTGGGTTATTTTGCTAACTCTCACTATTTTCTAATAGTCCCAGCGACCCTCTACAAGGTCACATAGGTTTGGGGTCCATTCGTGGTTCGCATTCCACTTCTGGAGTATATGGTTTGTGTTGCCCCTATCCCTATGTTTCCCCATTGCATCCTATTGTAACTATACATTGTTTGCACTGTTTTCTAAGACTATACTGCATATTTTTGCTATTGTGTATATATATCTTGTGTATATTTCCTATCCTCTCACTGAGGGTACACTCTAAGATACTTTGGCATATTGTCATAAAAATAAAGTACCTTTATTTTTAGTATAACTGTGTATTGTGTTTTCTTATGATATTGTGCATATGACACTAAGTGGTACTGTAGTAGCTTCACACGTCTCCTAGTTCAGCCTAAGCTGCTCTGCTAAGCTACCATTATCTATCAGCCTAAGCTGCTAGACACCCTATACACTAATAAGGGATAACTGGGCCTGGTGCAAGGTGCAAGTACCCCTTGGTACTCACTACAAGCCAGTCCAGCCTCCTACATTGGTTGTGCAGTGGTGGGATAAGTGCTTTGAGACTACTTACCACTCTTGTCATTGTACTTTTCATAAGAGAAAAATATACAAAACAAGGTCAGTGTATATACACATAGCCAAAAAGTTTTGCATTTCCTCTTTTCACTCTTTTCTAAGTGCTGAAAAGTACTTCTAAACTTTCAAAAAGTTCTTAAAAGTTTAAAAAGTTTTTCTGTCTTTCCAAAAAAAGTTCTGAAAACTTTTTTTTCTCTTTGTCTATCACTTTAACTCTCTCTAAAAATGTCTGGCACAGGCCAAAAAGTTGAACTGTCCAAACTTGCATATGATCACCTTAGCTGGAAAGGAGCAAGGAGTCTCTGCATAGAGAGAGGTTTGAGTGTAGGGAAGAATCCTTCCTTAGAACTGTTAATTAATATGCTTAGAGTACAGGATAAGGCCATAAGTGCCCAATCTGTAGAAAAAGTAGCTAATGGTTCTCAATCTGATCCAGGGACTCCCCCAGGAAAAGGTTCAGGAAAGAAACTTCTCAGCCTGCCCATTACTAGACAGTCTAGCATAGTTGGTACAGAGGTTGAATCACATCATACTGATGATGTGCTCTCACATTATGCTGGTAGCCAAGCTGTTAGGGTGCCCTCTGTAAGGGACAGGTCTCCTTCTGTTCATTCCCATCATACCTCTGTATCTAGAAATGTCCCTCCCACCCACCCTGATGACAGATTGTTAGAAAGGGAGCTCAATAGATTGAGAGTGGAGCAAACCAGACTGAAGCTCAAGAAGCAACAGCTGGATTTGGATAGACAGTCTTTAGAAATAGAGAGGGAAAGACAGAAGTTGGGTTTAGAAACCCATGGTGGCAGCAGCAGTATTCCCCATAGTCATCCTGCAAAAGAGCATGATTCCAGGAATCTGCATAAGATAGTTCCCCCTTATAAGGAGGGGGATGACATTAACAAGTGGTTTGCTGCACTTGAGAGGGCCTGTGTTGTACAGGATGTCCCTCAAAGGCAGTGGGCTGCTATCCTATGGCTATCATTTAGTGGAAAGGGTAGGGATAGACTCCTTACTGTGAAAGAAAATGATGCCAATAATTTTACAGTTCTTAAAAATGCACTCCTGGATGGTTATGGCTTAACCACTGAACAGTACAGGATAAAGTTCAGAGAGACCAAAAAGGAGTCTTCACAAGACTGGGTTGATTTCATTGACCATTCAGTGAAGGCCTTGCAGGGGTGGTTACATGGCAGTAAAGTTACTGATTATGAAAGCCTGTATAACACAATCCTGAGAGAGCATATACTTAATAATTGTGTGTCTGATTTGTTGCACCAGTACCTGGTAGACTCTGATCTGACCTCTCCCCAAGAATTGGGAAAGAAGGCAGACAAATGGGTCAGAACAAGGGTGAACAGAAAAGTTCATACAGGGGGTGACAAAGATGGCAATAAGAAGAAAGATGGTGAAAAATCTCAAGATAAGCATGGGGATAAGGATAAAACCAAAAATCCCACTTCAAATCTTAAACACTCTTCAGAGGGTGGGGATAAAACAAATTCTTCCTCTTCTTCCCAACCTGCACACATTAAAAAGCCTTGGTGCTTTGTGTGTAAAAACAGAGGCCATAGGCCAGGGGATAAGTCCTGTCCAGGTAAACCCCCTGAGCCTACCACCACTAATACATCAAGCTCTAGTGCCCCTAGCAGTAGTGGTACTAGTGGTGGGACTGCTGGCAACAGTCAAGCAAAGGGTGTAGTTGGGTTCACTTATGGGTCCATAGTGGAAACTGATGTAATCAGTCCCAAGACAGTTTCTGTCACACCTAGTGGCATTGGCCTTGCCACACTGGCTGCTTGTCCCCTTACAATGGATAAGTACAGGCAGACAGTTTCAATAAATGGTGTTGAGGCCTTGGCCTACAGGGACACAGGTGCCAGTTTCACTTTGGTGACTGAAAACCTAGTGCCTCCTGAACAACACATCATTGGACAACAGTATAAGATTATTGATGTCCATAACTCCACTAAGTTTCTTCCCTTAGCTATAATTCAGTTTAGTTGGGGTGGAGTTACTGGCCCTAAGCAGGTGGTGGTATCACCTAGCTTACCTGTAGACTGTCTCTTAGGAAATGACCTAGAGGCCTCAGGTTGGGCTGATGTAGAGTTTTATGCCCATGCAGCCATGCTGGGCATCCCTGAGGAATTGTTCCCTCTCATTTCAAGTGAAATGAAAAAGCAAAGGAGAGAAGGCCTGAAAACTCAGGATCCCTCTCCATCAACAGGTAAAAAGGGTATCACAGTATCCCCTAACCACCCTACCATTCAGGATACCATTCCTGTGGTGGGAGAAACCTCTCCTGGGGTGGCACCTGTTCCAAGGGAATCATCAGCTGGCAAAGCTGGACTCCCTGAGGTGGAAGTACCTCTCTGTGGGATAACTAACATTGGTGAGAAAAACAGCACCATTTTAGTTAACATGGAGCATCCCTCCAACCCTCCCAGAGAAACTTTAGTGCAGAAACCCTGCACTACCTCACAACACTTAGGACAGCATCCCTGCCCTAGTGTGGAGCTCATAGGACAGCATCCCTGCCCTGCTCCAACTCAAGAGAAACAGCATCCCTGTTCTCTCTTCCAGCCAAATGGACAAAGTTTTTGCCCAGCTATGGCTTTACTGAGACAGCATCCCTGTCTGGCATTTCCATCATTACAAATAGGTTCAGTGGATAATTCCCACTGCTCTAAACTAAAACTTACTGATAGAAACTCTGAAAATACATCTTCACATTGTTGGTTAGCTAAAAAACTTCAAACAGGGTGGTTTACATCCCCACAGGGAAGTAACCATACAGTGGATGATAAAGGGAGTAACCAGTCTATTGCAGAGCTACTCTCTACTTATCACCACTTAGACAATAAAGTCTCAACTGGCCAAGGTTAGCCTTATTGTCCTTCGTTTGGGGGGGGGTTGTGTGAGAAGGTAGCCTCTTTCTAGCCTTGTTACCCCCACTTTTGGCCTGTTTGTGAGTGTATGTCAGGGTGTTTGTCACTGTTTTCACTGTCTCACTGGGATCCTGATAGCCAGGCCTCAGTGCTCATAGTGAAAACACTATGTTTTCAGTATGGTTGTTATGTGTCACTGGGATCCTGCTGGTCAGGACCCCAGTGCTCATAGGTTTGTGGCCTATATGTATGTGTCACTGGGACCCTGTCACACAGGGCCCCAGTGCTCATAGGTGTGCATGTATATGTTCCCTGTGTGGTGCCTAACTGTCTCACTGAGGCTCTGCTAACCAGAACCTCAGTGGTTATGCTCTCTCATTACTTTCAAATTGTCACTGACAGGCTAGTGACCAATTTTACCAATTTACATTGGCTTACTGGAACACCCTTATAATTCCCTAGTATATGGTACTGAGGTACCCAGGGTATTGGGGTTCCAGGAGATCCCTATGGGCTGCAGCATTTCTTTTGCCACCCATAGGGAGCTCTGACAATTCTTACACAGGCCTGCCACTGCAGCCTGAGTGAAATAACGTCCACGTTATTTCACAGCCATTTTACACTGCACTTAAGTAACTTATAAGTCACCTATATGTCTAACCTTTACCTAGTAAAGGTTAGGTGCAAAGTTACTTAGTGTGAGGGCACCCTGGCACTAGCCAAGGTGCCCCCACATTGTTCAGAGCCAATTCACTGAACTTTGTGAGTGCGGGGACACCATTACACGCGTGCACTACATATAGGTCACTACCTATATGTAGCTTCACCATGGTAACTCCGAATATGGCCATGTAACATGTCTATGATCATGGAATTGCCCCCTCTATGCCATCCTGGCATTGTTGGTACAATTCCATGATCCCAGTGGTCTGTAGCACAGACCCTGGTACTGCCAGACTGCCCTTCCTGGGGTTTCACTGCAGCTGCTGCTGCTGCCAACCCCTCAGACAGGCAGCTGCCCTCCTGGGGTCCAGCCAGGCCTGGCCCAGGATGGCAGAACAAAGAACTTCCTCTGAGAGAGGGTGTGACACCCTCTCCCTTTGGAAAATGGTGTGAAGGCAGGGGAGGAGTAGCCTCCCCCAGCCTCTGGAAATGCTTTGTTGGGCACAGAGGTGCCCAATTCTGCATAAGCCAGTCTACACCGGTTCAGGGACCCCTTAGCCCCTGCTCTGGCGCGAAACTGGACAAAGGAAAGGGGAGTGACCACTCCCCTGACCTGCACCTCCCCTGGGAGGTGTCCAGAGCTCCTCCAGTGTGCTCCAGACCTCTGCCATCTTGGAAACAGAGGTGCTGCTGGCACACTGGACTGCTCTGAGTGGCCAGTGCCACCAGGTGACGTCAGAGACTCCTGCTGATAGGCTCCTTCAGGTGTTAGTAGCCTTTCCTCTCTCCTAGGTAGCCAAACCCTCTTTTCTGGCTATTTAGGGTCTCTGCCTCTGGGGAAACTTTAGATAACGAATGCATGAGCTCAGCCGAGTTCCTCTGCATCTCCCTCTTCACCTTCTGATAAGGAATCGACCGCTGACCGCGCTGGAAGCCTGCAAACCTGCAACATAGTAGCAAAGACGACTACTGCAACTCTGTAACGCTGATCCTGCCGCCTTCTCGACTGTTTTCCTGCTTGTGCATGCTGTGGGGGTAGTCTGCCTCCTCTCTGCACCAGAAGCTCCGAAGAAATCTCCCGTGGGTCGACGGAATCTTCCCCCTGCAACCGCAGGCACCAAAAAGCTGCATCTCCGGTCCCTTGGGTCTCCTCTCAGCACAACGAGCGAGGTCCCTCGAATCCAGCGACACCGTCCAAGTGACCCCCACAGTCCAGTGACTCTTCAGCCCAAGTTTGGTGGAGGTAAGTCCTTGCCTCACCTCGCTGGGCTGCATTGCTGGGAACCGCGACTTTGCAAGCTTCTCCGGCCCCTGTGCACTTCCGGCGGAAATCCTTCGTGCACAGCCAAGCCTGGGTCCACGGCACTCTAACCTGCATTGCACGACTTTCTAAGTTGGTCTCCGGCGACGTGGGACTCCTTTGTGCAACTTCGGCGAGCACCGTTTCACGCATCCTTGTAGTGCCTGTTTCTGGCACTTCCCCGGGTGCTACCTGCTTCAGTGAGGGCTCTTTGTCTTGCTCGACGTCCCCTCTCTCTGCAGGTCCAATTTGCGACCTCCTGGTCCCTCCTGGGCCCCAGCAGCGTCCAAAAACGCCAAACGCACGATTTGCGTGTAGCAAGGCTTGTTGGCGTCCATCCGGCGGGAAAACACTTCTGCACGACTCTCCAAGGCGTGGGGGATCCATCCTCCAAAGGGGAAGTCTCTAGCCCTTGTCGTTCCTGCAGTATTCACAGTTCTTCAGCCTAGTAAGAGCTTCTTTGCACCAACCACTGGCATTTCTTGGGCATCTGCCCATCTCCGAGCTGCTTGTGACTTTTGGACTTGGTCCCCTTGTTCCACAGGTACCTTCAGACAGGAATCCATCGTTGTTGCATTGCTGATTTGTGTTTTCCTTGCATTCTCCCTCTAACACGACTATTTTGTCCTTAGGGGAACTTTGGTGCACTTTGCACTCACTTTTCAGGGTCTTGGGGTGGGTTATTTTGCTAACTCTCACTATTTTCTAATAGTCCCAGCGACCCTCTACAAGGTCACATAGGTTTGGGGTCCATTCGTGGTTCGCATTCCACTTCTGGAGTATATGGTTTGTGTTGCCCCTATCCCTATGTTTCCCCATTGCATCCTATTGTAACTATACATTGTTTGCACTGTTTTCTAAGACTATACTGCATATTTTTGCTATTGTGTATATATATCTTGTGTATATTTCCTATCCTCTCACTGAGGGTACACTCTAAGATACTTTGGCATATTGTCATAAAAATAAAGTACCTTTATTTTTAGTATAACTGTGTATTGTGTTTTCTTATGATATTGTGCATATGACACTAAGTGGTACTGTAGTAGCTTCACACGTCTCCTAGTTCAGCCTAAGCTGCTCTGCTAAGCTACCATTATCTATCAGCCTAAGCTGCTAGACACCCTATACACTAATAAGGGATAACTGGGCCTGGTGCAAGGTGCAAGTACCCCTTGGTACTCACTACAAGCCAGTCCAGCCTCCTACACCCTCTCCCTTTTGAAAATGGTGTGAAGGCAGGGGAGGAGTAGCCTCCCCCAGCCTCTGGAAATGCTTTCTTGGGCACAGATGTGCCCAATTCTGCATAAGCCAGTCTACACCGGTTCAGGGGACCCCATAGCCCTGCTCTGGCGCGAAACTGGACAAAGGAAAGGGGAGTGACCACTCCCTTGACCTGCACCTCCCCTGGGAGGTGTCCAGGGCTCCTCCAGTGTGCTCCAGACCTCTGCCATCTTGGAAACAGAGGTGCTGCTGGCACACTGGACTGCTCTGAGTGGCCAGTGCCACCAGGTGACGTCAGAGACTCCTTCTGATAGGCTCCTTCAGGTGTTAGTAGCCTATCCTCTCTCCTAGGTAGCCAAACCCTCTTTTCTGGCTATTTAGGGTCTCTGTCTCTGGGGAAACTTTAGATAACGAATGCAAGAGCTCAGCCGAGTTCCTCTGCATCTCTCTCTTCACCTTCTGCCAAGGAATCGACTGCTGACCGCGCTGGAAGCCTGCAAACCTGCAACATAGTAGCAAAGACGACTACTGCAACTCTGTAACGCTGATCCTGCCGCCTTCTCGACTGTTTTCCTGGTGGTGCATGCTGTGGGGGTAGTCTGCCTCCTCTCTGCACTAGAAGCTCCGAAGAAATCTCCTGTGGGTCGACGGAATCTTCCCCCTGCAACCGCAGGCACCAAAAAGCTGCATTACCGGTCCCTTGGGTATCCTCTCAGCACGACGAGCGAGGTCCCTCGAATCCAGCAACTCTGTCCAAGTGACTCCCACAGTCCAGTGACTCTTCAGTCCAAGTTTGGTGGAGGTAAGTCCTTGCCTCACCTCGCTAGACTGCATTGCTGGGAACTGCGACTTTTGCAACTGCTCCGGCCTCTGTGCACTTCCAGCGGTAATCCTTTGTGCACATCCAAGCCTGCGTCCACGGCACTCTAACCTGCATTGCACGACTTTCTAAGTTGGTCTCCGGCGACGTGGGACTCCTTTGTGTAACTTCAGGTGAGCACCGTTTCATGCATCCTCATAGTGCCTGTTTCTGGCACTTCCCCGGGTGCTACCTGCTGCTAAGAGAGCTCCTTGTCTTGCTCGACGTCCCCTCTACCTCCTGGTCGAATTTGCGACCTCCTGGTCCTTCCTGGGCCACAGCAGCATCCAAAAATGCTAACCGCACGATTTGCAGCTAGCAAGGCTTTTTGGCATTCTTTTGGCAGGAAAACACATTTGCTCGACTCTACTCTGCGAGTGGGAATCGTCCACCAAAGGGGAAGTCTCTAGCCCTTTTCGTTCCTGCAGAAACCTCAGCTTCTTCTGTCCAGTAGAAGCTTCTTTGCACCCACAGCTGGCATTTCCTGGGCATATGCCAATCTCCGACTTGCTTGTGACTTTTGGACTTGGTCCCATTGTTCCACAGGTACCCTAGATTGGAAATCCATCGTTGTTGCATTGTTGGTTTGTGTCTTTCCTGCCTTATTCCTCTAACACGACTTCTTTGTCCTTAGGGGAACTTTAGTGCACTTTGCACTCACTTTTCAGGGTCTTGAGGAGGGTTATTTTTCTAACTCGAACTATTTTCTAATAGTCCCAGCGACCCTCTACAAGGTCACATAGTTTTGGAGTCCATTTGTGGTTCGCATTCCACTTTTGGAGTATATGGTTTGTGTTGCCCCTATCCCTATGTGTCCCCATTGCATCCTATTGTAACTATACATTGTTTGCACTGTTTTCTAAGACTATACTGCATATTTTTGGTATTGTGTACATATAGCTTGTGTATATTTCCTATCCTCTCACTGAGGGTACACTCTAAGATACTTTGGCATATTGTCATAAAAATAAAGTACCTTTATTTTTAGTTTAACTGTGTATTGTGTTTTCTTATGATATTGTGCATATGACACTAAGTGGTACTGTAGGAGCTTCACTCGTCTCCTAGTTCAGCCTAAGCTGCTCTGCTAAGCTACCATTATCTATCAGCCATTGCTGCTAGACACCCTATACACTAATAAGGGATAACTGGGCCTGGTGCAAGGTGCAAGTACCCCTAGGTACTCACTACAAGCCAGTCCAGCCTCCTACATTGGTTGTGCAGCGGTGGGATAAGTGCTTTGAGACTACTTACCACTCTTGTCATTGTACTTTTCATAAGAGAAAAATATACAAAACAAGTTCAGTGTGTGTACACATTGCTTAAAAGTTTTGCATTTCCTCTTTTCACTCTTTTCTAAAGTGCTGAAAAGTACTTCTAAACTTTCAAAAAGTTCTTTAAAGTTTTTTTCTGTCTTTCTAAAAAGTTCTGAAAACTTTTTTCTCTTTTTCTATCACTTTAACTCTCTCTAAAAATGTCTGGCACAGGCCAAAATGTTGATCTGTCCAAACTTGCATATGATCAGCTTAGCTGGAAAGGAGCAAGGAGTCTCTGCATAGAGAGAGGTTTGAGTGTAGGGAAGAATCCTTCCTTGGAATTGTTACTTAACATGCTTAGAGAACAAGATAAGGCTAAGAGTGCCCCATCTGTTGAAAAAGTAGCTAATGGTTCCCAATCTGATCCAGGGACTCCCCCAGGAAATGATTAAGGAAGGAAACTCCCTAGCCTGCCCATTACTAGACAGTCTAGCATAGTTGGTAATGATGGAGAGCCACACCATACAAATAGTGTTGACTCACATCATAGCAAAAGCATTTATTCTCACCACAGTGGTACTGATGTTTCTGTTAGCCAAGCTGTTAGGGTGCCCTCTGTAAGGGACAGGTCTCCTTCTGTTCATTGCCATCATACCTCTGTATCTAGGAATGTCCCTCCCACCAACCCTGATGACAGATTGTTAGAGAGGGAACTCAATAAGTTGAGGGTGGAACAAACCAGACTGAAGCTTAAAAATCAAGAGCTGGATTTGGATAGACAGTCATTAGAAATAGAGAGGGAAAGACAGAAGTTGGGTTTAGAAACCCAAGGTGGCAGCAGCAGTATTCCCCATAGTCATCCTGCAAAAGAGCATGATTCCAGGAATCTGCACAAGATAGTTCCCCCTTATAAGGAGGGGGATGACATTAACAAGTGGTTTGCTGCACTTGAGAGGGCCTGTGTTGTACAGGATGTCCCTCAAAGGCAGTGGGCTGCTATCCTATGGCTATCATTTAGTGGAAAAGGTAGGGATAGGCTCCTTACTGTGAAAGAAAGTGATGCCAATAATTTTACAGTACTTAAGAATGCACTCCTGGATGGGTATGGCTTAACCACTGAACAATACAGGATAAAGTTCAGAGAGACCAAAAAGGAGTCTTCACAAGACTGGGTTGATTTCATTGACCATTCAGTGAAGGCCTTGGAGGGGTGGTTACATGGCAGTAAAGTTACTGATTATGATAGCCTGTATAACTTGATCCTGAGAGAGCATATTCTTAATAATTGTGTGTCTGATTTGTTGCACCAGTACTTGGTGGACTCTGATCTGACCTCTCCCCAAGAATTGGGAAAGAAGGCAGACAAATGGGTCAGAACAAGGGTGAACAGAAAAGTTCATACAGGGGGTGACAAAGATGGCAACAAAAAGAAGGATGGTAAGTCTTCTGACAAGGGTGGGGACAAATCTAAAAATGAGTCTTCATCAGGCCCACAAAAGCACTCTGGTGGGGGTGGTGGGTCCAAATCCTCCTTTAATCAAAACAAAGAAAATAAACCATGGTGCTATTTATGTAAAGTAAAAGGCCATTGGACAACAGATCCCAGTTGTCCAAAGAAAAGCACCAAGCCTCCTACCACTACAACCCCTACTGCTACACCTAGTGTCCCTACTAATAGCAGTGGTGGTGGGAGCAAACCTACTAATAGCCAATCCAAGGGAGTATCTGGGCTCACTATTGGTAGCTTAGTTGGGGTTGGCCTTGTTAGGGAGGCCACAGAGGCTGTGTTAGTGTAGGAAAGTACCATCTTGCCTGGCATGTTACCCCCATTTTTCACTGTATATATGTTGTTTTAGTTGTATGTGTCACTGGGACCCTGGTAACCCAGGGCCCTAGTGCTCATAAGTGTGCCTGAATGTGTTACCTGTGTAGTGACTAACTGTCTCACTGAGGCTCTGCTAATCAGAACCTCAGTGGTTATGCTCTCTCATTTCTTTCCAAATTGTCACTAACAGGCTAGTGACCATTTTTACCAATTTACATTGGCTTACTGGAACACCCTTATAATTCCCTAGTATATGGTACTGAGGTACCCAGGGTATTGGGGTTCCAGGAGATCCCTATGGGCTGCAGCATTTCTTTTGCCACCCATAGGGAGCTCTGACAATTCTTACACAGGCCTGCCACTGCAGCCTGAGTGAAATAACGTCCACGTTATTTCACAGCCATTTTACACTGCACTTAAGTAACTTATAAGTCACCTATATGTCTAACCTTTACCTGGTAAAGGTTAGGTGCAAAGTTACTTAGTGTGAGGGCACCCTGGCACTAGCCGAGGTGCCCCCACATTGTTCAGAGCCAATTCCCTGAACTTTGTGAGTGCGGGGACACCATTACACGCGTGCACTACATATAGGTCACTACCTATATGTAGCTTCACCATGGTAACTCCGAATATGGCCATGTAACATGTCTATGATCATGGAATTGCCCCCTCTATACCATCCTGGCATAGTTGGCACAATCCCATGATCCCAGTGGTCTGTAGCACAGACCGTGGTACTGCCAAACTGCCCTTCCTGGGGTTTCACTGCAGCTGCTGCTGCTGCCAACCCCTCAGACAGGCAGCTGCCCTCCTGGGGTCCAGCCAGGCCTGGCCCAGGATGGCAGAACAAAGAACTTCCTCTGAGAGAGGGTGTGACACCCTCTCCCTTTGGAAAATGGTGTGAAGGCAGGGGAGGGGTAGCCTCCCCCAGCCTCTGGAAATGCTTTGTTGGGCACAGATGTGCCCAATTCTGCATAAGCCAGTCTACACCGGTTCAGGGACCCCTTAGCCCCTGCTCTGGCGTGAAACTGGACAAAGGAAAGGGGAGTGACCACTCCCCTGACCTGCACCTCCCCTGGGAGGTGTCCAGAGCTCCTCCAGTGTGCTCCAGACCGCTGCCATCTTGGAAACAGAGGTGCTGCTGGCACACTGGACTGCTCTGAGTGGCCAGTGCCACCAGGTGACGTCAGAGACTCCTGCTGATAGGCTCCTTCAGGTGTTAGTAGCCTTTCCTCTCTCCTAGGTAGCCAAACCCTCTTTTCTGGCTATTTAGGGTCTCTGTCTCTGGGGAAACTTTAGATAACGAATGCACGAGCTCATCCGAGTTCCTCTGCATCTCCCTCTTCACCTTCTGATAAGGAAACGACCGCTGACCGCGCTGGAAGCCTGCAAACCTGCAACATAGTAGCAAAGACGACTACTGCAACTCTGTAACGCTGATCCTGCCGCCTTCTCGACTGTTTTCCTGCTTGTGCATGCTGTGGGGGTAGCCTGCCTCCTCTCTGCACCAGAAGCTGCGAAGAAATCTCCCGTGGGTCGACGGAATCTTCCCCCTGCAACCGCAGGCACCAAAAAGCTGCATCACCGGTCCCTTGGGTCTCCTCTCAGCACGACAAGCGAGGTCCCTCGAATCCAGCGACTCTGTCCAAGTGACCCCCATAGTCCAGTGACTCTTCAGCCCAAGTTTGGTGGAGGTAAGTCCTTGCCTCACCTCGTTGGGCTGCATTGCTGAGAACCGCGACTTTGCAGCTACTCCGGCCCCTGTGCACTTCCGGCGGAAATCCTTCGTGCACAGCCAAGCCTGGGTCCACGGCACTCGAACCTGCATTGCACGACTTTCTAAGTTGGTCTCCGGCGACGTGGGACTCCTTTGTGCAACTTCAGCGAGCACCATTTCACGCATCCTCGTAGTGCCTGTTTCTGGCACTTCTCTAGGTGCTACCTGCTTCAGTGAGGGCTCTTTGTCTTGCTCGACATCTCCTCTCTCTTCAGGTCCAATTTGCGACCTCCTGGTTCCTCCTGGGCCCCAGCAGCGTTCAAAAACGCCAAACGCACGATTTGCGTGTAGCAAGGCTTGTTGGCGTCCTTCCGGCGGGAAAACACATCTGCACGACTCTCCAAGGCAAGAGGGATCCGTCCACCAAAGGGGAAGTCTCTAACCCTTTTCGTTCCTGCAGAAACCTCAGCTTCTTCTGTCCAGTCGAAGCTTCTTTGCACCCGCAGCTGGCATTTCCTGGGCATCTGCCCATCTACGACTTGCTTGTGACTTTTGGACTTGGTCCCCTTGTTCCACAGGTACCCTAGATTGGAAATCCACAGTTGTTGCATTGCTGGTTTGTGTCTTTCCTGCATTATTCCTCTAACACGACTATTTTGTCCTTAGGGGAACTTTAGTGCACTTTGCACTCACTTTTCAGGGTCTTGGGGAGGGTTATTTTTCTAACTCTCACTATTTTCTAATAGTCCCAGCGACCCTCTACAAGGTCACATAGGTTTGGGGTCCATTCGTGGTTCGCATTCCACTTTTGGAGTATATGGTTTGTGTTGCCCCTATCCCTATGTTTCCCCATTGCATCCTATTGTAACTATACATTGTTTGCACTGTTTTCTAAGACTATACTGCATATTTTTGCTATTGTGTATATATATCTTGTGTATATTTCCTATCCTCTCACTGAGGGTACAATCTAAGATACTTTGGCATATTGTCATAAAAATAAAGTACCTTTATTTTTAGTATAACTGTGTATTGTGTTTTCTTATGATATTGTGCATATGACACTAAGTGGTACTGTAGTAGCTTCACACGTCTCCTAGTTCAGCCTAAGCTGCTCTGCTAAGCTACCATTATCTATCAGCCTAAGCTGCTAGACACCCTATACACTAATAAGGGATAACTGGGCCTGGTGCAAGGTGCAAGTACACCTTGGTACTCACTACAAGCCAGTCCAGCCTCCTACAGTTAGTCTCTGAGGGGGTTATTGATTTAGCCACCTTAGTTGCTTGTCCCCTTAATATGGATAAGTACAAGCAGCTACCCCTAATAAATGGTGTTGAGGTTTAGGCCTACAGGGACACTGGAGCCAGTGTGACTATGGTCATAGAGAAACTGGTCCACCCTGAACAACACCTACTTGGTCACCAGTACCAAGTAACCGATGCTCACAACAACACACTTAGCCACCCCATGGCTGTTGTAAATCTCAACTGGGGGGGGGGGTTACTGGTCCAAAGAAAGTTGTGGTAGCCACAGATTTACCTGTAGACTGTCTACTAGGAAATGATTTGGAGACATCAGCTTGGTCAGATGTGGAGTTGGAGGCCCATGCAGCAATGCTGGGCATCCCAGGGCATATTTTTGCTTTGACAAGGGCTCAGGCCAAAAAGCAAAAAGGACAGGGAAGCTTGGATCCTGGAACAATGGACCAAGTGCTCCCTAAAGCTAGGGCTAGTAGAAGCAAACCACTTCCTACTATCCCTCCCTCTACAGTGGATTCAACTTCTGAGGAAGAAAAATTCCCTCCCTGTGCAGAACCTACACCAGAGGAGCTTGAAGCAGACACTGCTGAGCTTTTGGGTGAAGGGGGGCCTGCCAGGGAGGAGCTGAGTGTGGCACAGCAAACCTGTCCCACATTAGAGAGTCTAAGACAGCAAGCTGTCAAACAGGCTAATGGGGATGTCAGTGACGAGAGTCCTGAACTCGCCCCTCACGACCGCAGCGCCAACCTGCTGCCTTCTGCCTCTGCCCCACGACCACGCTGCCGTCTGCGTGTTCGAGGCCCTCCTCCACCCGCAGGCATCCTCCTGCGCCTCATCCCTGGTGGCTAGTGGGCTCACTTGACCCGAGTGCCGCTTCCGCCGTCCCGTAAGTTTGTTTTTCAGCTTTTTTCCGCTTTTCTGCGCCTCGCCGCCGGCGCTTTTTGCCCCATTGTGCCCCCCTGATTGCTGTCTCCCCGATCGTATTTAATCCCAGTATTGTGTCCATATTGTGTTTTTTCCTGCATTTGTGACTGTTTTTGCCCGATTTCTGTGCCTTTCGCCCCTTGTGCGCTCCTCGACCCCAGCCGCTGCTTCCCTGCGGCCCCGCCCCCCTCGCGCCCCCATTTGCCGCTCCCTCCCGCCTCCCGCCTCCCAGCTGCTCCTCCCTCCCCCCTCCCTTCTTAATGGCTGGCGCTGCGCGTCGCCAGTGAGCGAGTTCGGACCTGGTTCAGGTCCTGAACTCGCCCCTCACGACCGCAGCGCCAACCTGCTGCCTTCTGCCTCTGCCCCACGACCACGCTGCCGTCTGCGTGTTCGAGGCCCTCCTCCACCCGCAGGCATCCTCCTGCGCCTCATCCCTGGTGGCTAGTGGGCTCACTTGACCCGAGTGCCGCTTCCGCCGTCCCGTAAGTTTGTTTTTCAGCTTTTTTCCGCTTTTCTGCGCCTCGCCGCCGGCGCTTTTTGCCCCATTGTGCCCCCCTGATTGCTGTCTCCCCGATCGTATTTAATCCCAGTATTGTGTCCATATTGTGTTTTTTCCTGCATTTGTGACTTTTTTTGCCCGATTTCTGTGCATTTAGCCCCTTGTGCGCTCCTCGACCCCAGCCGCTGCTTCCCTGCGGCCCCGCCCCCCTCGCGCCCCCATTTGCCGCTCCCTCCCGCCTCCCGCCTCCCAGCTGCTCCTCCCTCCCCCCTCCCTTCTTAATGGCTGGCGCTGCGCGTCGCCAGTGAGCGAGTTCGGACCTGGTTCAGGTCCTGAACTCGCCCCTCACGACCGCAGCGCCAACCTGCTGCCTTCTGCCTCTGCCCCACGACCACGCTGCCGTCTGCGTGTTCGAGGCCCTCCTCCACCCGCAGGCATCCTCCTGCGCCTCATCCCTGGTGGCTAGTGGGCTCACTTGACCCGAGTGCCGCTTCCGCCGTCCCGTAAGTTTGTTTTTCAGCTTTTTTTCCGCTTTTCTGCGCCTCGCCGCCAGCGCTTTTTGCCCCATTGTGCCCCCCTGATTGCTGTCTCCCCGATCGTATTTAATCCCAGTATTGTGTCCATATTGGGTTTTTTCCTGCATTTGTGACTGTTTTTGCCCGATTTCTGTGCCTTTCGCCCCTTGTGCGCTCCTCGACCCCAGCCGCTGCTTCCCTGCGGCCCCACCCCCCTCGCGCCCCCCATTTGCCGCTCCCTCCCGCCTCCCGCCTCCCAGCTGTTCCTCCCTCCCCCCTCCCTTCTTAATGGCTGGCGCTGCGCGTCGCCAGTGAGCGAGTTCGGACCTGGTTCAGGTCCTGAACTCGCCCCTCACGACCGCAGCGCCAACCTGCTGCCTTCTGCCTCTGCCCCACGACCACGCTGCCGTCTGCGTGTTCGAGGCCCTCCTCCACCCGCAGGCATCCTCCTGCGCCTCATCCCTGGTGGCTAGTGGGCTCACTTGACCCGAGTGCCGCTTCCGCCGTCCCGTAAGTTTGTTTTTCAGCTTTTTTCCGCTTTTCTGCGCCTCGCCGCCGGCGCTTTTTGCCCCATTGTGCCCCCCTGATTGCTGTCTCCCCGATCGTATTTAATCCCAGTATTGTGTCCATATTGTGTTTTTTCCTGCATTTGTGACTGTTTTTGCCCGATTTCTGTGCCTTTCGCCCCTTGTGCGCTCCTCGACCCCAGCCGCTGCTTCCCTGCGGCCCCGCCCCCCTCGCGCCCCCCATTTGCCGCTCCCTCCCGCCTCCCGCCTCCCAGCTGCTCCTCCCTCCCCCCCTCCCTTCTTAATGGCTGGTGCTGCGCTTCGCCAGTGAGCGAGTTCGGACCTGGTTCAGGTCCTGAACTCGCCCCTCACGACCGCAGCGCCAACCTGCTGCCTTCTGCCTCTGCCCCACGACCACGCTGCCGTCTGCGTGTTCGAGGCCCTCCTCCACCCGCAGGCATCCTCCTGCGCCTCATCCCTGGTGGCTAGTGGGCTCACTTGACCCGAGTGCCGCTTCCGCCGTCCCGTAAGTTTGTTTTTCAGCTTTTTTCCGCTTTTCTGCGCCTCGCCGCCGGCGCTTTTTGACCCATTGTGCCCCCCTGATTGCTGTCTCCCCGATCGTATTTAATCCCAGTATTGTGTCCATATTGTGTTTTTTCCTGCATTTGTGACTGTTTTTGCCCGATTTCTGTGCCTTTCGCCCCTTGTGCGCTCCTCGACCCCAGCCGCTGCTTCCCTGCGGCCCAGCCCCCCTCGCGCCCCCCATTTGCCGCTCCCTCCCGCCTCCCGCCTCCCAGCTGCTCCTCCCTCCCCCCTCCCTTCTTAATGGCTGGCGCTGCGCGTCGCCAGTGAGTGAGTTCGGACCTGGTTCAGGTCCTGAACTCGCCCCTCACGACCGCAGCGCCAACCTGCTGCCTTCTGCCTCTGCCCCACGACCACGCTGCCGTCTGCGTGTTCGAGGCCCTCCTCCACCCGCAGGCATCCTCCTGCGCCTCATCCCTGGTGGCTAGTGGGCTCACTTGACCCGAGTGCCACTTCCGCCGTCCCGTAAGTTTGTTTTTCAGCTTTTTTCCGCTTTTCTGTGCCTCGCCGCCGGCGCTTTTTGCCCCATTGTGCCCCCCTGATTGCTGTCTCCCCGATCGTATTTAATCCCAGTATTGTGTCCATATTGTGTTTTTTCCTGCATTTGTGACTGTTTTTGCCCGATTTCTGTGCCTTTCGCCCCTTGTGCGCTCCTCGACCCCAGCCGCTGCTTCCCTGCGGCCCCGCCCCCCTCGCGCCCCCATTTGCCGCTCCCTCCCGCCTCCCGCCTCCCAGCTGCTCCTCCCTCCCCCCCTCCCTTCTTAATGGCTGGCGCTGCGCGTCGCCAGTGAGCGAGTTCGGACCTGGTTCAGGTCCTGAACTCGCCCCTCACGACCGCAGCGCCAACCTGCTGCCTTCTGCCTCTGCTCCACGACCACGCTGCCGTCTGCGTGTTCGAGGCCCTCCTCCACCCGCAGGCATCCTCCTGCGCCTCATCCCTGGTGGCTAGTGGGCTCACTTGACCCGAGTGCCGCTTCCGCCGTCCCGTAAGTTTGTTTTTTCCGCTTTTTTCCGCTTTTCTGTGCCTCGCCGCCGGCGCTTTTTGCCCCATTGTGCCCCCCTGATTGCTGTCTCCCCGATCGTATTTAATCCCAGTATTGTGTCCATATTGTGTTTTTTCCTGCATTTGTGACTGTTTTTGCCCGATTTCTGTGCCTTTCGCCCCTTGTGCGCTCCTCGACCCCAGCCGCTGCTTCCCTGCGGCCCCGCCCCCCTCACGCCCCCATTTGCCGCTCCCTCCCGCCTCCCGCCTCCCAGCTGCTCCTCCCTCCCCCCTCCCTTCTTAATGGCTGGCGCTGTGCGTCGCCAGTGAGCGAGTTCGGACCTGGTTCAGGTCCTGAACTCGCCCCTCACGACCGCAGCGCCAACCTGCTGCCTTCTGCCTCTGCCCCACGACCACGCTGCCGTCTGCGTGTTCGAGGCCCTCCTCCACCCGCAGGCATCCTCCTGCGCCTCATCCCTGGTGGCTAGTGGGCTCACTTGACCCGAGTGCCGCTTCCGCCGTCCCGTAAGTTTGTTTTTCAGCTTTTTTCCGCTTTTCTGCGCCTCGCCGCCGGCGCTTTTTGCCCCATTGTGCCCCCCTGATTGCTGTCTCCCCGATCGTATTTAATCCCAGTATTGTGTCCATATTGTGTTTTTTCCTGCATTTGTGACAGTTTTTGCCCGATTTCTGTGCCTTTCGCCCCTTGTGCGCTCCTCGACCCCAGCCGCTGCTTCCCTGCGGCTCCGCCCCCCTCGCGCCCCCATTTGCCGCTCCCTCCCGCCTCCCGCCTCCCAGCTGCTCCTCCCTCCCCCCTCCCTTCTTAATGGCTGGCGCTGCGCGTCCGCGCAGCGGGCGCGCCGCTGGCGCGCCGGAGGCGCGCCAGAGGCAAGCCCGTCTGCGCCCGTCCGTGCCTTTACCGCGCCCAGCGCCACCCCCCCTGGTCCTCGCGCCTCCCGCGCCCACTTCTCGGCCGAAGAGCTCCGCGCCCTCAACCCCGGGCCCTCCACTGAATGCTTCCGGGCATCCCCGAAGCTCCTCAAGCCCTGGCTCTTCGACCGCTAAACAGCCTCTCCACCCCCCCCCCCACCTCAGCGCCTCGAAACCCTAACGGGTACATAGCGCGCTTTATAAATACTATGATTGATTGATTGATTGACTCTCACAGAGTTTACTGGGAGGACAACCTCTTGTACACTGAGCATAGGGATCCTAAACCTGGAGCTGCCAGGAGATTAGTGATTCCTCAGGAGTACAGAAAGTTCCTCCTAACTCTTGCCCACAACATTCCCCTATCTGGGCATCTAGGACAAATGAAAACTTGGGACAGGCTTGTCCCCTTGTTTCATTGGCCTAGGATGTCTGAGGACACAAAAGAGTTTTGTAAGTCCTGTGAAACCTGTCAAGCCAGTGGCAAGACAGGTGGCATCCCAAAGGCACCCCTTATTCCACTGCCTGTGGTTGGGGTTCCCTTTGAGAGGGTAGGGGTTGACATAGTTTGCCCCTTTGACCCTCCTACTGCTTCAGGCAATAGGTTTATCTTGGTGGTAGTGGACCATGTCACAAGATATCCTGAAGCTATTCCTTTAAGGACCACTACAGCACCTGCAGTGGCAAAGGCCCTCCTGGGAATATTTTCCAGGGTGGGCTTCCCAAAGGAAGTAGTATCAGACAGGGGAAGCAATTTCATGTCTGCATACTTAAAGGCCATGTGGAAGGAGTGTGGTGTAACTTACAAGTTCACAACACCCTATCATCCACAAACAAATGGACTGGTGGAGAGATTTAATAAAACTCTCAAAGGCATGATTATGGGTCTCCCTGAAAAACTCCGCAGGAGATGGGATATCCTTCTACCATGCCTCCTTTTTGCCTACAGGGAGGTACCCCAGAAAGGAGTGGGCTTCAGCCCCTTTGAACTTCTTTTTGGACACCCTGTTAGGGGTCCACTCACACTTGTAAAGGAGGGTTGGGAACAACCTTTAAAAGCTCCTAAGCAGGATATTGTGGATTATGTACTTGGCCTCAGATCAAGGATGGCTGAGTACATGAAAAAGGCCAGCAAAAACCTTCAGGCCAGCCAAGAGCTCCAGAAGCAATGGCATGATCAGAAGGCTGTTTTGGTTCAGTACCAACCAGGGCAGAAAGTGTGGGTCTTGGAGCCTGTGGACCCAAGAGCACTCCAAGATAAATGGAGTGGTCCCCACAGAATTGTTGAGAAAAAGGGTGAAGTCACCTATTTAGTTGACTTAGGCACTGCAAGGAGTCCCCTTAGGGTACTCCATGTAAACCGCCTGAAACCCTACTATGACAGGGCTGATCTCACCCTGCTCATGGCAACTGATGAGGAACAGGAAGAAGACAGTGATCCTCTACCTGATCTCTTCTCTTCCACAGAACAAGATGCTCTTGTGGAAGGTGTAGTTTTGGCTGATTGTCTTACTGCTGAGCAGAAAGACCATTGCATAAATCTCCTGGGTCAGTTTTCTGAACTCTTCTCTACTGTGCCAGGTACCACTTCTTGGTGTGAGCACACTATAGATACTGGAGACAGTTTACCTGTCAAAAGTAAGATCTATAGGCAGCCTGACCATGTCAGGGACTGCATAAAGCAAGAGGTGCAGAAAATGCTAGAACTGGGAGTGGTTGAGCACTCTGAAAGTCCATGGGCTTCTCCTGTGGTACTTGTACCAAAACCCCATTCCAAAGATGGAAAGAAGGAAATGCGGTTTTGTGTAGACTATAGAGGTCTCAACCTGGTAACCAAAACTGATGCTCACCCTATACCCAGGGCAGATGAGCTCATAGATACACTGGCATCTGCCAAGTATAAAAGCACTTTTGATTTGACTGCAGGGTATTGGCAGATCAAATTATCAGAAGATGCTAAACCTAAAACAGCATTTTCAACCATTGGAGGACATTACCAGTTCACTGTAATGCCTTTTGGATTGAAAAATGCACCTGCCACTTTTCAGAGGTTGGTGAACACAGTCCTGCAAGGGCTGGAAGCTTTCAGTGCAGCATATTTGGACGATATAGCTGTCTTTAGCTCCAGCTGGGATGATCACCTGGTCCACTGTGAGAAGGTAGCCTCTTTCTAGCCTTGTTACCCCCACTTTTGGCCTGTTTGTGAGTGTATGTCAGGGTGTTTGTCACTGTTTTCACTGTCTCACTGGGATCCTGATAGCCAGGCCTCAGTGCTCATAGTGAAAACACTATGTTTTCAGTATGGTTGTTATGTGTCACTGGGATCCTGCTGGTCAGGACCCCAGTGCTCATAGGTTTGTGGCCTATATGTATGTGTCACTGGGACCCTGTCACACAGGGCCCCAGTGCTCATAGGTGTGCATGTATATGTTCCCTGTGTGGTGCCTAACTGTCTCACTGAGGCTCTGCTAACCAGAACCTCAGTGGTTATGCTCTCTCATTACTTTCAAATTGTCACTAACAGGCTAGTGACCAATTTTACCAATTTACATTGGCTTACTGGAACACCCTTATAATTCCCTAGTATATGGTACTGAGGTACCCAGGGTATTGGGGTTCCAGGAGATCCCTATGGGCTGCAGCATTTCTTTTGCCACCCATAGGGAGCTCTGACAATTCTTACACAGGCCTGCCACTGCAGCCTGAGTGAAATAACGTCCACGTTATTTCACAGCCATTTTACACTGCACTTAAGTAACTTATAAGTCACCTATATGTCTAACCTTTACCTGGTAAAGGTTAGGTGCAAAGTTACTTAGTGTGAGGGCACCCTGGCACTAGCCAAGGTGCCCCCACATTGTTCAGAGCCTATTCACTGAACTTTGTGAGTGCGGGGACACCATTACACGCGTGCACTACATATAGGTCACTACCTATATGTAGCTTCACCATGGTAACTCCGAATATGGCCATGTAACATGTCTATGATCATGGAATTGCCCCCTCTATGCCATCCTGGCATTGTTGGGACAATTCCATGATCCCAGTGGTCTGTAGCACAGACCCTGGTACTGCCAGACTGCCCTTCCTGGGGTTTCTCTGCAGCTGCTGCTGCTGCCAACCCCTCAGACAGGCAGCTGCCCTCCTGGGGTCCAGCCAGGCCTGGCCCAGGATGGCAGAACAAAGAACTTCCTCTGAGAGAGGGTGTGACACCCTCTCCCTTTGGAAAATGGTGTGAAGGCAGGGGAGGAGTAGCCTCCCCCAGCCTCTGGAAATGCTTTGTTGGGCACAGATGTGCCCAATTCTGCATAAGCCAGTCTACACCGGTTCAGGGACCCCTTAGCCCCTGCTCTGGCGCGAAACTGGACAAAGGAAAGGGGAGTGACCACTCCCCTGACCTGCACCTCCCCTGGGAGGTGTCCAGAGCTCCTCCAGTGTGCTCCAGACCTCTGCCATCTTGGAAACAGAGGTGCTGCTGGCACACTGGACTGCTCTGAGTGGCCAGTGCCACCAGGTGACGTCAGAGACTCCTTGTGATAGGCTCCTTCAGGTGTTAGTAGCCTTTCCTCTCTCCTAGGTAGCCAAACCCTCTTTTCTGGCTATTTAGGGTCTCTGTCTCTGGGGAAACTTTAGATAACGAATGCATGAGCTCAGCCGAGTTCCTCTGCATCTCCCTCTTCACCTTCTGATAAGGAATCGACCGCTGACCGCGCTGGAAGCCTGCAAACCTGCAACATAGTAGCAAAGACGACTACTGCAACTCTGTAACGCTGATCCTGCCGCCTTCTCGACTGTTTTCCTGCTTGTGCATGCTGTGGGGGTAGCCTGCCTCCTCTCTGCACCAGAAGCTCCAAAGAAATCTCCCGTGGGTCGACGGAATCTTCCCCCTGCAACCGCAGGCACCAAAAAGCTGCATCTCCGGTCCCTTGGGTCTCCTCTCAGCACGACGAGCTAGGTCCCTCGAATCCAGCGACACTGTCCAAGTGACTCCCACAGTCCAGTGACTCTTCAGCCCGAGTTTGGTGGAGGTAAGTCCTTGCCTCACCTCGCTGGGCTGCATTGCTGGGAACCGCGACTTTGCAAGCTACTCCGGCCCCTGTGCACTTCCGGCGGAAATCCTTCGTGCACAGCTAAGCCTGGGTCCACGGCACTCTAACCTGCATTGCACGACTTTCTAAGTTGGTCTCCGGCGACGTGGGACTCCTTTGTGCAACTTCGGCGAGCACCGTTTCACGCATCCTCGTAGTGCCTGTTTCTGGCACTTCTCCGGGTGCTACCTGCTTCAGTGAGGGCTCTTTGTCTTGCTCGACGTCCCCTCTCTCTGCAGGTCTAATTTGCGACCTCCTGGTCCCTCCTGGGCCCCAGCAGCGTCCAAAAACGCCAAATGCACGATTTGCGTATAACAAGGCTTGTTGGCGTCCATCCGGCGGGAAAACACTTCTGCACGACTCTCCAAGGCGTGGGGGATCCATCCTCCAAAGGGGAAGTCTCTAGCCCTTGTCGTTCCTGCAGTATTCACAGTTCTTCAGCCTAGTAAGAGCTTCTTTGCACCAACCGCTGGCCTTTCTTGGGCATCTGCCCATCTCCGAGCTGCTTGTGACTTTTGGACTTGGTCCCCTTGTTCCACAGGTACCCTCAGACAGGAATCCATCGTTGTTGCATTGCTGATTTGTGTTTTCCTTGCATTCTCCCTCTAACACGACTATTTTGTCCTTAGGGGAACTTTGGTGCACTTTGCACTCACTTTTCAGGGTCTTGGGGAGGGTTATTTTTCTAACTCTCACTATTTTCTAATAGTCCCAGCGACCCTCTACAAGGTCACATAGGTTTGGGGTCCATTCGTGGTTCGCATTCCACTTTTGGAGTATATGGCTTGTGTTGCCCCTATCCCTATGTTTCCCCATTGCATCCTATTGTAACTATACATTGTTTGCACTGTTTTCTAAGACTATACTGCATATTTTTGCTATTGTGTATATATATCTTGTGTATATTTCCTATCCTCTCACTGAGGGTACACTCTAAGATACTTTGGCATATTGTCATAAAAATAAAGTACCTTTATTTTTAGTATAACTGTGTATTGTGTTTTCTTATGATATTGTGCATATGACACTAAGTGGTACTGTAGTAGCTTCACACGTCTCCTAGTTCAGCCTGAGCTGCTTTGCTAAGCTACCATTATCTATCAGCCTAAGCTGCTAGACACCCTATACACTAATAAGGGATAACTGGGCCTGGTGCAAGGTGCAAGTACCCCTTGGTACTCACTACAAGCCAGTCCAGCCTCCTACATTGGTTGTGCAGTGGTGGGATAAGTGCTTGAGACTACTTACCACTCTTGTCATTGTACTTTTCATAAGAGAAAAATATACAAAACAAGGTCAGTGTATATACACATAGCCAAAAAGTTTTGCATTTTCTCTTTTCACTCTTTTCTAAGTGCTGAAAAGTACTTCTAAACTTTCAAAAAGTTCTTAAAAGTTTAAAAAGTTTTTTTCTGTCTTTCCAAAAAGTTCTGAAAACTTTTTTCTCTTTGTCTATCACTTTAACTCTCTCTAAAAATGTCTGGCACAGGCCAAAATGTTGAACTGTCCAAACTGGCATATGATCACCTTAGCTGGAAAGGAGCAAGGAGTCTCTGCATAGAGAGAGGTTTGAGTGTAGGGAAGAATCCTTCCTTAGAACTGTTAATTAATATGCTTAGAGTACAGGATAAGGCCATAAGTGCCCAATCTGTAGAAAAAGTAGCTAATGGTTCTCAATCTGATCCAGGGACTCCCCCAGGAAAAGGTTCAGGAAAGAAACTTCTCAGCCTGCCCATTACTAGACAGTCTAGCATAGTTGGTACAGAGGTTGAATCACACCATACTAATGGTGTGCTCTCACATTATACTGGTAGCCAAGCTGTTAGGGTGCCCTCTGTAAGGGACAGGTCTCCTTCTGTTCATTCCCATCATACCTCTGTATCTAGAAATGTCCCTCCCACCCACCCTGATGACAGATTGTTAGAAAGGGAGCTCAATAGATTGAGAGTGGAACAAACCAGACTGAAGCTCAAGAAGCAACAGCTGGATTTGGATAGACAGTCTTTAGAAATAGAGAGGGAAAGACAGAAGTTGGGTTTAGATACCCATGGTGGCAGCAGCAGTATTCCCCATAGTCATCCTGCAAAAGAGCATGATTCCAGGAATCTGCACAAGATAGTTCCCCCTTATAAGGAGGGGGATGACATTAACAAGTGGTTTGCTGCACTTGAGAGGGCCTGTGCTGTACAGGATGTCCCTCAAAAGCAGTGGGCTGCTATCCTATGGCTATCATTTAGTGGAAAAGGTAGGGATAGGCTCCTTACTGTGAAAGAAAATGATGCCAATAATTTTACAGTTCTTAAGAATGCACTCCTGGATGGTTATGGCTTAACCACTGAACAGTACAGGATAAAGTTCAGAGAGACCAAAAAGGAGTCTTCACAAGACTGGGTTGATTTTATTGACCATTCAGTGAAGGCCTTGGAGGGGTGGTTACATGGCAGTAAAGTTACTGATTATGAAAGCCTGTATAACACAATCCTGAGAGAGCATATACTTAATAATTGTGTGTCTGATTTGTTGCACCAGTACCTGGTAGACTCTGATCTGACCTCTCCCCAAGAATTGGGAAAGAAGGCAGACAAATGGGTCAGAACAAGGGTGAACAGAAAAGTTCATATAGGGGGTGACAAAGATGGCAATAAGAAGAAAGATGGTGAAAAATCTCAAGATAAGCATGGGGATAAGGGTAAAACCAAAGATCCCACTTCAAATCTTAAACACTCTTCAGAGGGTGGGGATAAAACAAATTCTCCCTCTTCTTCCCAACCTGCACACATTAAAAAGCCTTGGTGCTTTGTGTGTAAAAACAGAGGCCATAGGCCAGGGGATAAGTCCTGTCCAGGTAAACCCCCTGAGCCTACCACCACTAATACATCAAGCTCTAGTGCCCCTAGCAGTAGTGGTACTAGTGGTGGGACTGCTGGCAACAGTCAAGCAAAGGGTGTAGTTGGGTTCACTTATGGGTCCATAGTGAAAACTGATGTCACCACTTAGACAATAAAGTCTCAACTGGCCAAGGTTAGCCTTATTGTCCTTCGTTTGGGGGGGGGTTGTGTGAGAAGGTAACCTCTTTCTAGCCTTGTTACCCCCACTTTTGGCCTGTTTGTGAGTGTATGTCAGGGTGTTTGTCACTGTTTTCACTGTCTCACTGGGATCCTGATAGCCAGGCCTCAGTGCTCATAGTGAAAACACTATGTTTTCAGTATGGTTGTTATGTGTCACTGGGATCCTGCTGGTCAGGACCCCAGTGCTCATAGGTTTGTGGCCTATATGTATGTGTCACTGGGACCCTGTCACACAGGGCCCCAGTGCTCATAGGTGTGCATGTATATGTTCCCTGTGTGGTGCCTAACTGTCTCACTGAGGCTCTGCTAACCAGAACCTCAGTGGTTATGCTCTCTCATTACTTTCAAATTGTCACTAACAGGCTAGTGACCAATTTTACCAATTTACATTGGCTTACTGGAACACCCTTATAATTCCCTAGTATATGGTACTGAGGTACCCAGGGTATTGGGGTTCCAGGAGATCCCTATGGGCTGCAGCATTTCTTTTGCCACCCATAGGGAGCTCTGACAATTCTTACACAGGCCTGCCACTGCAGCCTGAGTGAAATAACGTCCACGTTATTTCACAGCCATTTTACACTGCACTTAAGTAACTTATAAGTCACCTATATGTCTAACCTTTACCTGGTAAAGGTTAGGTGCAAAGTTACTTAGTGTGAGGGCACCCTGGCACTAGCCAAGGTGCCCCCACATTGTTCAGAGCCAATTCACTGAACTTTGTGAGTGCGGGGACACCATTACACGCGTGCACTACATATAGGTCACTTCTTATATGTAGCTTCACCATGGTAACTCCGAATATGGCCATGTAACATGTCTATGATCATGGAATTGCCCCCTCTATGCCATCCTGGCATTGTTGGTACAATTCCATGATCCCAGTGGTCTGTAGCACAGACCCTGGTACTGCCAGACTGCCCTTCCTGGGGTTTCTCTGCAGCTGCTGCTGCTGCCAACCCCTCAGACAGGCAGCTGCCCTCCTGGGGTCCAGCCAGGCCTGGCCCAGGATGGCAGAACAAAGAACTTCCTCTGAGAGAGGGTGTGACACCCTCTCCCTTTGGAAAATGGTGTGAAGGCAGGGGAGGAGTAGCCTCCCCCAGCCTCTGGAAATGCTTTGTTGGGCACAGATGTGCCCAATTCTGCATAAGCCAGTCTACACCGGTTCAGGGACCCCTTAGCCCCTGCTCTGGCGCGAAACTGGACAAAGGAAAGGGGAGTGACCACTCCCCTGACCTGCACCTCCCCTGGGAGGTGTCCAGAGCTCCTCCAGTGTGCTCCAGACCTCTGCCATCTTGGAAACAGAGGTGCTGCTGGCACACTGGACTGCTCTGAGTGGCCAGTGCCACCAGGTGACGTCAGAGACTCCTTGTGATAGGCTCCTTCAGGTGTTAGTAGCCTTTCCTCTCTCCTAGGTAGCCAAACCCTCTTTTCTGGCTATTTAGGGTCTCTGTCTCTGGGGAAACTTTAGATAACGAATGCATGAGCTCAGCCGAGTTCCTCTGCATCTCCCTCTTCACCTTCTGATAAGGAATCGACCGCTGACCGCGCTGGAAACCTGCAACATAGTAGCAAAGACGACTACTGCAACTCTGTAACGCTGATCCTGCCGCCTTCTCGACTGTTTTCCTGCTTGTGCATGCTGTGGGGGTAGCCTGCCTCCTCTCTGCACCAGAAGCTCCGAAGAAATCTCCCGTGGGTCGACGGAATCTTCCCCCTGCAACCGCAGGCACCAAAAAGCTGCATCTCCGGTCCCTTGGGTCTCCTCTCAGCACGACGAGCGAGGTCCCTCGAATCCAGCGACACTGTCCAAGTAACTCCCACAGTCCAGTGACTCTTCAGCCCGAGTTTGGTGGAGGTAAGTCCTTGCCTCACCTCGCTGGGCTGCATTGCTGGGAACCGCGACTTTGCAAGCTATTCCGGCCCCTGTGCACTTCCGGCGGAAATCCTTTGTGCACAGCCAAGCCTGGGTCCACGGCACTCTAACCTGCATTGCACGACTTTCTAAGTTGGTCTCCGGCGACGTGGGACTCCTTTGTGCAACTTCGGCGAGCACCGTTTCACGCATCCTCGTAGTGCCTGTTTCTGGCACTTCTCCGGGTGCTACCTGCTTCAGTGAGGGCTCTTTGTCTTGCTCGACGTCCCCTCTCTCTGCAGGTCCAATTTGCGACCTCCTGGTCCCTCCTGGGCCCCAGCAGCATCCAAAAACGCCAAACGCACGATTTGCGTATAACAAGGCTTGTTGGCGTCCATCCGGCGGGAAAACACTTCTGCACGACTTTCCAAGGCGTGGGGGATCCATCCTCCAAAGGGGAAGTCTCTAGCCCTTGTCGTTCCTGCAGTATTCACAGTTCTTCAGCCTAGTAAGAGCTTCTTTGCACCAACCGCTGGCCTTTCTTGGGCATCTGCCCATCTCCGAGCTGCTTGTGACTTTTGGACTTGGTCCCCTTGTTCCACAGGTACCCTCAGACAGGAATCCATCGTTGTTGCATTGCTGATTTGTGTTTTCCTTGCATTCTCCATCTAACACGACTATTTTGTCCTTAGGGGAACTTTGGTGCACTTTGCACTCACTTTTCAGGGTCTTGGGGAGGGTTATTTTTCTAACTCTCACTATTTTCTAATAGTCCCAGCGACCCTCTACAAGGTCACATAGGTTTGGGGTACATTCGTGGTTCGCATTCCACTTTTGGAGTATATGGTTTGTGTTGCCCCTATCCCTATGTTTCCCCATTGCATCCTATTGTAACTATACATTGTTTGCACTGTTTTCTAAGACTATACTGCATATTTTTGCTATTGTGTATATATATCTTGTGTATATTTCCTATCCTCTCACTGAGGGTACACTCTAAGATACTTTGGCATATTGTCATAAAAATAAAGTACCTTTATTTTTAGTATAACTGTGTATTGTGTTTTCTTATGATATTGTGCATATGACACTAAGTGGTACTGTAATAGCTTCACACGTCTCCTAGTTCAGCCTGAGCTGCTTTGCTAAGCTACCATTATCTATCAGCCTAAGCTGCTAGACACCCTATACACTAATAAGGGATAACTGGGCCTGGTGCAAGGTGCAAGTACCCCTTGGTACTCACTACAAGCCAGTCCAGCCTCCTACATCCACCTATGGAAAGTTTTGGAGGCCCTGCAAAAGGCAGGCCTCACTATCAAGGCTTCAAAGTGCCAGATGGGCAGGGTAAGGTGGTTTATCTGGGACACCTTGTTGGTGGGGAACAGATTGCACCACTTCAGGGGAAAATCCAAACAATTATTGATTGGGTTCCCCTTACTACTCAGACTCAGGTGAGAGCCTTCCTAGGCCTCACTGGGTATTACAGGAGGTTCATTAAGAACTATGGCTCCATGGCAGCCCCTCTTAATGACCTCACATCCAAGAAAATGCCTAAAAAGGTATTATGGACAGCAAACTGTCAGAAAGCTTTTGAGCAGCTGAAGCAGGCCATGTGCTCTGCACCTGTCCTGAAAAGCCCTTGTTACTCTAAAAAATTCTAGGTCCAAACTGATGCATCTGAATTAGGAGTAGAGGCAGTCTTATCACAACTTAATTCTGAGGGCCAGGATCAACCTGTTGCTTTTATTAGTAGGAGGTTGACCCCTAGAGAAAAGCGTTGGTCTGCCATTGAGAGAGAGGCCTTTGCTGTGGTCTGGGCACTGAAGAAGTTGAGGCCATACCTGTTTGGCACTCACTTCATTGTTCAGACAGACCACAAACCTCTACTTTGGCTAAAACAAATGAAAGGTGAAAATCCAAAATTGTTGAGGTGGTCCATATCCCTACAGGGAATGGACTATACAGTGGAACATAGACCTGGGAGTAGCTGTAGGAAAGTACCATCTTGCCTGGCATGTTACCCCCATTTTTCACTGTATATATGTTGTTTTAGTTGTATGTGTCACTGGGACCCTGTTCACCAGGGCCCCAGTGCTCATAAGTGTGCCTGAATGAGTTACCTGTGTAGTAACTAACTGTCTCACTGAGGCTCTGCTAATCAGAACCTCAGTGGTTATGCTCTTTCATTTCTTGCCAAATTGTCACTAATAGGCTAGTGACTAATTTTACCAATTTACATTGGCTTACTGGAACACCCTTATAATTCCCTAGTATATGGTACTGAGGTACCCAGGGTATTGGGGTTACAGGAGATCCCTATGGGCTGCAGCATTTCTTTTGCCACCCATAGGGAGATCTGACAATTCTTACACAGACCTGCCACTGCAGCCTGAGTGAAATAACGTCCACGTTATTTCACAGCCATTTTACACTGCACTTAAGTAACTTATAAGTCACCTATATGTCTAACCTTTACCTGGTAAAGGTTAGGTGCAAAGTTACTTAGTGTGAGGGCACCCTGGCACTAGCCAAGGTGCCCCCACATTGTTCAGGGCCAATTCCCCGGACTTTGTGAGTGCGGGGACACCATTACACGCGTGCACTACATATAGGTCACTACCTATATGTAGCTTCACAATGGTAACTCCGAATATGGCCATGTAACATGTCTATGATCATGGAATTGCCCCCTCTATACCATCCTGGCATAGTTGGCACAATCCCATGATCCCAGTGGTCTGTAGCACAGACCCTGGTACTGCCAAACTGCCCTTCCTGGGGTTTCACTGCAGCTGCTGCTGCTGCCAACCCCTCAGACAGGCAGCTGCCCTCCTGGGGTCCAGGCAGGCCTGGCCCAGGATGGCAGAACAAAGGACTTCCTCTGAGAGAGGGTGTTACACCCTCTCCCTTTGGAAAATGGTGTGAAGGCAGGGGAGGAGTAGCCTCCCCCAGCCTCTGGAAATGCTTTCTTGGGCACAGATGTGCCCAATTCTGCATAAGCCAGTCTACACCGGTTCAGGGGACCCCATAGCCCTGCTCTGGCGTGAAACTGGACAAAAGAAAGGGGAGTGACCACTCCCCTGACCTGCACCTCCCCTGGGAGGTGTCCAGAGCTCCTCCAGTGTGCTCCAGACCTCTGCCATCTTGGAAACAGAGGTGCTGCTGGCACACTGGACTGCTCTGAGTGGCCAGTGCCACCAGGTGACGTCAGAGACTCCTTGTGATAGGCTCCTTCAGGTGTTGCTAGCCTATCCTCTCTCCTAAGTAGCCAAACCCTCTTTTCTGGCTATTTAGGGTCTCTGTCTCTGGGGAAACTTTAGATAACGAATGCAAGAGCTCATCCGATTTCCTCTGCATCTCTCTCTTCACCTTCTGCCAAGGAATCGACTGCTGACCGCGCTGGAAGCCTGCAAACCTGCAACATAGTAGCAAAGACGACTACTGCAACTCTGTAATGCTGATCCTGCCGCCTTCTCGACTGTTTTCCTGGTGGTGCATGCTGTGGGGGTAGTCTGCCTCCTCTCTGCACTAGAAGCTCTGAAGAAATCTCCCGTGGGTCGACGGAATCTTCCCCCTGCAACCGCAGGCACCAAAAGGCTGCATTACCAGTCCCTTGGTTCTCCTCTCAGCACGACGAGCGAGGTCCCTTGAATCCAGCAACTCTGTCCAAGTGACTCCCACAGTCCAGTGACTCTTCAGTCCAAGTTTGGTGGAGGTAAGTTCTTGCCTCACCTCGCTAGACTGCATTACTGGGAACCGCGACTTTTGCAGCTACTCCGGCCCCTGTGCACTTCCGGCGAAAATCCTTTGTGCACAGCCAAGTCTGGGTCCACGGCACTCTAACCTGCATTGCACGACTTTCTAAGTTGGTCTCCGGCGACGTGGGACTCCTTTGTGTAACTTTGGGTGAGCACCTTTTCACGCATCCTCTTAGTGCCTGTTTCTGGCACTTCTCCGAGTGCTACCTGCTGCTAAGAGGGCTCCTTGTCTTGCTCAACATCCCCTCTACCTCCTGGTCAAATTTGTGATCTCCTGGTCCCTCCTGGGCCACAGCAGCATCCAAAAACGCTAACCGCACGATTTGCAGCTAGCAAGGCTTGTTGGCGTTCTTTTGGCGGGAAAACACTTCTGCACGACTTTACACTGCGAGCGGATTCTTCCACCAAAGGGAAAGTCTTTAGCCCTTTTCGTTCCTGCAGAAACCTCAGCTTCTTCTGTCCAGTAGAAGTTTCTTTGCACCCACAGCTGGCATTTCCTGGGCATATGCCCATCTCCGACATGCTTGTGACTTTTGGACTTGGTCCCCTTGTTCCACAGGTACCCTAGATTGGAAATCCATCGTTGTTGCATTGTTGGTATGTGTCTTTCCTGCATTATTCCTCTAACACGACTTCTTTGTCCTTAGGGGAACTTTAGTGCACTTTGCACTCACTTTTCAGGGTCTTGGGGAGGGTTATTTTTCTAACGATCACTATTTTCTAATAGTCCCAGCGACCCTCTACAAGGTCACATAGGTTTGGGGTCCATTCGTGGTTCGCATTCCACTTTTGGAGTATATGGTTTGTGTTGCCCCTATCCCTATGTGTCCCCATTGCATCCTATTGTAACTATACATTGTTTGCACTGTTTTCTAAGACTATACTGCATATTTTTGCTATTGTGTATATATATCTTGTGTATATTTCCTATCCTCTCACTGAGGGTACACTCTAAGTACCTTTATTTTTAGTATAACTGTGTATTGTGTTTTCTTATGATATTGTGCATATGACACTAAGTGGTACTGTAGTAGCTTCACACGTCTCATAGTTCAGCCTAAGCTGCTCTGCTAAGCTACCATCATCTATCAGCCTAAGCTGCTAGACACGCTATACACTAATAAGGGATAACTGGGCCTGGTGCAAGGTGCAAGTACCCCTTGGTACTCACTACAAGCCAGTCCAGCCTCCTACGTTGGTTGTGCAGCGGTGGGATAAGTGCTTTGAGACTACTTACCACTCTTGTCATTGTACTTTTCATAAGAGAAAAATATACAAAACAAGCTCAGTGTATATACACATAGCCAAAAAGTTTTGCATTTCCTCTTTTCACTCTTTTCTAAGTGCTGAAAAGTACTTCTAAACTTTCTAAAAAGTTCTAAAAAGTTTTAAAAGTTTTTTTCTCTGTCTTTCTAAAAGCTCTGACAAACTTTTTTCTCTTTTTCTATCACTTTAACTCTCTCTAAAAATGTCTGGCACAGGCCAAAATGTTGATCTGTCCAAACTTGCATATGATCACCTTAGCTGGAAAGGAGCAAGGAGTCTCTGCATAGAGAGAGGTTTGAGTGTAGTGAAGAATCCTTTCTTGGAACTGTTACTTAACATGCTTAGAGAACAAGATAATGCTAAAAGTGCCCCATCTGTTGAAAAAGTAGCTAATGGTTCCCAATCTGATCCAGGGACTCCCCCAGGAAAAGATTCAGGAAAGAAACTCCCTATCCTGCCCATTACTAGACAGTCTAGCATAGTTGGTAATGATGGAGATCCACACCATACAAATAGTGTTGTCTCACATCATAGCAAAAGCATTTATTCACACCACAGTGGTACTGATGTTTCTGTTAGCCAAGCTGTTAGGGTGCCCTCTGTAAGGGACAGGTCTCCTTCTGTCCATTCTCACCATACTTCTGTTTCAAGGCATGTCCCTCCCACCCTGATGACAGATTGTTAGAAAGGGAGCTCAATAGATTGAGAGTGGAACAAACCAGACTGAAGCTCAAGAAGCAACAGCTGGATTTGGATAGACAGACTTTAGAAGTAGAGAAGGAGAGACAGAAACTGGGTTTAGAAACCCATGGTGGCAGCAGCAGTATTCCCCATAGTCATCCTGCAAAAGAGCATGATTCCAGGAATCTGCATAAGATAGTTCCCCCTTATAAGGAGGGGGATGACATTAACAAGTGGTTTGCTTCACTTGAGAGGGCCTGTGTTGTACAGGATGTCCCTCAAAGGCAGTGGGCTGCTATCCTATGGCTATCATTTAGTGGAAAAGGTAGGGATAGGCTCCTTACTGTGAAAGAAAGTGATGCCAATAATTTTACAGTTCTTAAGAATGCACTCCTGGATGGTTATGGCTTAACCACTGAACAGTACAGGATAAAGTTCAGAGACACCAAAAAGGAGTCTTCACAAGACTCGGTTGATTTCATTGACCATTCAGTGAAGGCCTGGGAGGGGTGGTTACATGGCAGTAAAGTTACTGATTATGACAGCCTGTATAACTTGATCCTGAGAGAGCATATTCTTAATAATTGTGTGTCTGATTTGTTGCACCAGTACTTGGTGGACTCTGATCTGACCTCTCCCCAAGAATTGGGAAAGAAGGCAGACAAATGGGTCAGAACAAGGGTGAACAGAAAAGTTCATACAGGGGGTGACAAAGATGGCAACAAAAAGAAGGATGGTAAGTCTTCTGACAAGGGTGGGGACATATCTAAAAATGAGTCTTTATCAGGCCCACAAAAACACTCTGGTGAGGGTGGTGGGTCCAAATCCTCCTTTAATCAAAACAAAGAAAAGAAACCATGGTGCTATTTATGTAAAGTAAAAGGCCATTGGACAACAGATCCCAGTTGTCCAAAGAAAAGCACCAAGCCTCCTACCACTACAACCCCTACTGCTACCCCTAGTGTCCCTACTAATAGCAGTGGTGGTGGGAGCAAACCTACTAATAGCCAATCCAAGGGAGTAGCTGGGCTCACTATTGGTAACTTAGTTGGGTTTGGCCTTGATAGGGAGGCCACAGAGGCTGTGTTAGTCTCTGAGGGGGCTATTGATTTAGCCACCTTAGTTGCTTGTCCCCTTAATATGGATAAGTACAAGCAGCTACCCCTAATAAATGGTGTTGAGGTTCAGGCCTACAGGGACACTATGGTCATAGAGAAACTGGTCCACCCTGAACAACACCTACTTGGTCACCAATACCAAGTAACCGATGCTCACAACAACACACTTAGCCACCCCATGGCTGTTGTTAATCTCAACTGGGGGGGGGTTATTGGTCCAAAGAAAGTTGTGGTAGCCACAGATTTACCTGTAGACTGTCTACTAGGAAATGATTTGGAGACATCAGCTTGGTCAGATGTGGAGTTGGAGGCCCATGCAGCAATGCTGGGCATCCCAGGGCATATTTTTGCTTTAACCAGGGCTCAGGCCAAAAAGCAAAAAGGACAGGGAAGCTTGGATCCTGGAACAATGGACCAAGTGCTCCCTAAAGCTAGGGCTAGTAGAAGCAAACCACTTCCTACTATCCCTCCCTCTACAGTGGATTCAACTTCAGAGGAAGAAGAATTCCCTCCCTGTGCAGAACCTACACCAGAGGAGCTTGAAGCAGACACTGCTGAGCTTTTGGGTGAAGGGGGGCCTGCCAGGGAGGAGCTGAGTGTGGCACAGCAAACCTGTCCCACATTAGAGGGTCTAAGACAGCAAGCTGTCAAACAGGCTAATGGGGATGTCAGTGACTCTCACAGAGTTTACTGGGAGGACAACCTCTTGTACACTGAAGCAAGGGATCCTAAACCTGGAACTGCCAGGAGATTAGTGATTCCTCAGGAGTACAGAAAGTTCCTCCTAACTCTTGCACACGATATTCCCCTAGCTGGGCATCTGGGACAAATGAAAACTTGGGACAGACTTGTTCCCTTGTTTCATTGGCCTAGAATGTCTGAGGACACAAAAGATTTTTGTAAGTCCTGTGAAACCTGTCAAGCCAGTGGTAAGACAGGTGGCACCCCAAAGGCACCCCTTATCCCACTGCCTGTGGTTGGGGTTCCCTTTGAAAGGGTAGGGGTTGACATAGTTGGCCCCCTTGACCCTCCTACTGCTTCAGGCAATAGGTTTATCTTGGTGGTAGTGGACCATGCCACAAGATACCCTGAAGCAATTCCTTTAAGGAACACTACAGCACCTGCAGTGGCAAAGGCCCTCCTAGGAATATTTTCTAGGGTGGGCTTCCCAAAGGAAGTAGTATCAGACAGGGGAAGCAATTTCATGTCTGCATACTTAAAGGCCATGTGGAAGGAGTGTGGTGTAACTTACAAGTTCACTACACCCTATCATCCACAAACAAATGGACTGGTGGAGAGATTTAATAAAACTCTCAAAGGCATGATTATGGGTCTCCCTGAAAAACTCCGCAGGAGATGGGATATCCTGTTACCATGCCTCCTTTTTGCCTACAGGGAGGTACCCCAGAAAGGAGTGGGCTTCAGCCCCTTTGAACTCCTCTTTGGTCAACCTGTTAGGGGTCCACTAACACTTGTCAAGGAGGGTTGGAACAACCTTTAAAAGCTCCAAAACAAGATATTGTGGATTATGTACTTGGCCTCAGATCAAGGATGGCTGAGTACATGAAAAAGGCCAGCAAAAACCTTCAGGCCAGCCAAGAGCTCCAGAAGCAATGGCATGATCAGAAGGCTGTTTTGGTTCAGTACCAACCAGGGCAGAAAGTGTGGGTCTTGGAGCCTGTGGCCCCAAGAGCACTCCAAGATAAATGGAGTGGTCCCCACACAATTGTTGAGAAAAAGGGTGAAGTCATCTATTTAGTTGACTTAGGCACTGCAAGGAGTCCCCTTAGGGTACTCCATGTACACCGCCTGAAACCCTACTATGACAGGGCTGATCTCACCCTGCTCATGGCAACTGATGAGGGACAGGAAGAAGACAGTGATCTTCTACCTGATCTCTTCTCTTCCACAGAACAAGATGCTCTTGTGGAAGGTGTAGTTTTGGCTGATTGTCTTACTGCTGAGCAGAAAGACCATTGCATAAATCTCCTGGGTCAGTTTTCTGAACTCTTCTCTACTGTGCCAGGTACCACTTCCTGGTGTGAGCACACTATAGATACTGGAGACAGTTTACCTGTCAAAAGTAAGATCTATAGGCAGCCTGACCATGTCAGGGACTCCATAAAGCAAGAGGTACAGAAAATGTTAGAACTAGGAGTGGTGGAGCACTCTGAAAGTCCATGGGCTTCTCCTGTGGTACTTGTACCAAAACCCCATTCCAAAGATGGAAAGAAGGAAATGCGGTTTTGTGTAGACTACAGAGGTCTCAACCTGGTAACCAAAACTGATGCTCACCCTATACCCAGGGCAGATGAGCTCATAGATACACTGGCATCTGCCAAGTATCTAAGCACTTTTGATTTGACTGCAGGGTATTGGCAGATCAAATTATCAGAAGATGCTAAACCGAAAACTGCATTTTCAACCATTGGAGGACATTACCAGTTAACTGTAATGCCTTTTGGTTTGAAAAATGCACCTGCCACTTTTCAGAGGTTGGTGAACACAGTCCTGCAAGGGCTGGAGGCATTCAGTGCAGCATATTTGGACGATATAGCTGTCTTTAGCTCCAGCTGGGATGATCACCTGGTCCACCTATGGAAAGTTTTGGAGGCCCTGCAAAAGGCAGGCCTCACTATCAAGGCTTCAAAGTGCCAGATAGGGCAGGGTAAGGTGGTTTATCTGGGACACCTTGTTGGTGGGGAACAGATTGCACCACTTCAGGGGAAAATCCAAACAATTATTGATTGGATTCCCCCTACCACTCAGACTCAGGTGAGAGCCTTCCTAAGCCTCACTGGGTATTACAGGAGGTTCATTAAGAACTATGGCTCCATTGCAGCCCCTCTTAATGACCTCACATCCAAGAAAATGCCTATTATGTACAGCAAACTGTCAGAAAGCTTTTGAGGAGCTGAAGCAGGCCATGTGCTCTGCACCTGTCCTGAAAAGCCCTTGTTACTCTAAAAAATTCTATGTCCAAACTGATGCATCTGAATTAGGAGTAGGGGCAGTCCTATCACAACTTAATTCTGAGGGCCAGGATCAACCTGTTGCTTTTATTAGTAGAAGGTTGACCCCTAGAGAAAAGCGTTGGTCTGCCATAGAGAGGGAGGCCTTTGCTGTGGTCTGGGCTCTGAAGAAGTTGAGGCCATACCTGTTTGGCACTCACTTCATTGTTCAGACAGACCACAAACCTCTACTTTGGCTAAAACAAATGAAAGGTGAAAATCCTAAATTGTTGAGGTGGTCCATATCCCTACAGGGAATGGACTATACAGTGGAACATAGACCTGGGAGTAGCCACTCCAATGCAGATGGACCCTCCAGATATTTCCACTTAGACAATGAAGACTCATCAGGTCATGGCTAGTCTTATTGTCCTTCGTTTGGGGGTGGGGGGGTTGTGTAGGAAAGTACCATCTTGCCTGGCATGTTACCCCCATTTTTCACTGTATATATGTTGTTTTAGTTGTATGTGTCACTGGGACCCTGTTCACCAGGGCCCCAGTGCTCATAAGTGTGCCTGAATGTGTTACCTGTGTAGTGACTAACTGTCTCACTGAGGCTCTGCTAATCAGAACCTCAGTGGTTATGCTCTCTCATTTCTTGCCAAATTGTCACTAACATGCTAGTGACTAATTTTACCAATTTACATTGGCTTACTGGAACACCCTTATAATTCCCTAGTATATGGTACTGAGGTACCCAGGGTATTGGGGTTCCAGGAAATCCCTATGGGCTAGTGCCAGGGGGCCCTCACACTAAGTAACTTTGCACCTAACCTTTACCAGGTAAAGGTTAGACATCTAGGTGACTTATAAGTTACTTAAGTGCAGTGTAAAATGGCTGTGAAATAACGTGGACGTTATTTCACTCAGGCTGCAGTGGCAGTCCTGTGTAAGAATTGTCAGAGCTCCCTATGGGTGGCAAAAGAAATGCTGCAGCCCATAGGGATCTCCTGGAACCCCAGTACCCTGGGTACCTCAGTACCATATACTAGGGAATTATAAGGGTGTTCCAGTAAGCCAATGTAAATTGGTAAAATTGGTCACTAGCCTGTTAGTGACAATTTGAAAGAAATGAGAGAGCATAACCACTGAGGTTCTGGTTAGCAGAGCCTCAGTGAGACAGTTAGGCACAACACAGGGAACACATACATATAGGCCACAAACTTATGAGCACTGGGGTCCTGACTAGCAGGGTCCCAGTGACACATAACAACCATACTGAAAACATAGGGTTTTCACTATGAGCACTGGGCCCTGGCTAGCAGGATCCCAGTGAGACAGTGAAAACACCCTGACATACACTCACAAACAGTCCAAAAGTGGGGGTAACAAGCCTAGAAAGAGGCTACTTTCTCACAGTGCACTAGGTTTCTAGTCACCAATGTGATACTGGCACCTGTGTCCCTGTAGGCCAAGGCCTCAACACCATTTATTGAAACTGTCTGCCTGTACTTATCCATTGTAAGGGGACAAGCAGCCAGTGTGGTAAGGCCAATGCCACTAGTGTGACAGAAACTGTCTTGGGAGTGACTACCCTAATTTCTACTATGGACCCATAAGTGAATCCAACTACACCTTTATCTTGACTGTTGCCAGCAGTCCCACCACTAGTACCACTACTGCTAGGGGCACTAGAGCTTGATGTATTAGTGGTGGTAGGCTCAGGGGGTTTACCTGGACCGGACTAATCCCCTGGCCTATGGCCTCTATTTTTACACACAAAGCACCAAGGCTTTTTAAATTGTGTAGATTGAGAAGAAGAGGAAGAATTTGTTTTATCCCCATCCCCTGAAGAGTGTTTAAGATTTGAAGTGGGATCTTTGGTTTTACCCTTATCCCCATGCTTCTCTTGAGATTTTTCACCATCTTTCTTCTTATTGTTCTCTTTGTCAACCCCTGTATGAACTTTTCTGTTCACCCTTGTTCTGACCCATTTGTCTGCCTTCTTTCCCAATTCTTGGGGAGAGGTCAGATCAGAGTCCACCAAGTACTGGTGCAACAAATCAGACACACAATTATTAAGAATATGCTCTCTCACGATCAAGTTATACAGGCTGTCATAATCAGTAACTTTACTGCCATGTAACCACCCTGCAAGGCTTTCACTGAATGGTCAATGAAATCAACCCAGTCTTGTGAAGACTCCTTTTTGGTCTCTCTGAACTTTATCCTGTACTGTTCAGTGGTTAAGCCATAACCATCCAGGAGTGCATTCTTAAGAACTTTGTAATCATTGGCTTCACTTTCTTTCACAGTAAGGAGCCTATCCCTACCTTTTCCACTAAATGATAGCCATAGGATAGCAGCTCACTGCTTTTGAGGGACATCCTGTACAGCACAGGCCCTCTCAAGTGCAGCAAACCACTTGTTAATGTCATCCCCCTCCTTATAAGGGGGAACTATCTTGTGCAGATTCCTGGAATCATGCTCTTTTGCAGGATGACTATGGGGAATACTGCTGCTGCCACCATGGGTTTCTAAACCCAACTTCTGTCTCTCCTTCTCTACTTCTAAGGTCTGTCTATCCAAATCCAGCTGTTGCTTCTTGAGCTTCAGTCTGGTTTGTTCCACTCTCAATCTATTGAGCTCCCTTTCTAACAATCTGTCATCAGGGTGGGTGGGAGGGACATTCCTAGACACAGAAGTATGATGAGAATGAACAGAAGGAGACCTGTCCCTCACCCTAACAGCTTGGCTAACAGTGTAATGTGAGAGCACACCATCTGTATGATGTAACTCAACCTCTGTACCAACTATGCTAGACTGTCTAGTAATGGGCAGGCTAGGAAGTTTCTTTCCTGAATCTGTTCCTGGAGGAGTCCCTGGATCAGATTGGGAACCATTTGCTACTTTTTCAACAGATGTGGCCCCTATGGCCTTATCTTGTTCTCTAAGCATGTTAAGCAATAATTCCAAAGAAGGATTCTTCCCTACACTCAAACCTCTCTCTATGCAGAGACTCCTTGCTCCTTTCCAGCTAAGGTGATCATATGCAAGATTGGACAGATCAACATTTTGGCCTGTGCCAGACATTTTTAGAGAGAGTTAAAGTGATAGAAAAAGAGAAAAAAGTTTGTCAGAGCTTTTAGAAAGACAGAGAAAAAAAACTTTTAAAACTTTTTAGAACTTTTTGAAAGTTTAGAAGTACTTTTCAGCACTTTGAAATGAGTGAAAAGAGGAAATGCAAAACTTTTTAGCTATGTGTACACACACTGAACTTGTTTTGTATATTTTTCTCTTATGAAAAGTACAATGACAAGAGTGGTAAGTAGTCTCAAAGCACTTATCCCAACGCTGTACAACCAATGTAGGAGGCTGGACTGGCTTGTAGTGAGTACCAAGGGGTACTTACACCTTGCACCAGGTCCAGTTATCCCTTATTAGTATATAGGGTGTCTAGCAGCATAGGCTGATAGATAATGGTAGCTTAGCAGAGCAGCTTAGGCTGAACTAGGAGACGAGTGAAGCTCCTACAGTACCACTTAGTGTCATATGCACAATATCATAAGAAAACACAATACACAGTTATACTAAAAATAAAGGTACTTTATTTTTATGACAATATGCCAAAGTATCTCAGAGTGTACCCTCAGTGAGAGGTTAGGAAATATACACAAGATATATGTACACAATACCAAAAATATGCAGTATAGTCTTAGAAAACAGTGCAAACAATGTATAGTTACAATAGGATGCAATGGGGACACATAGGGATAGGGGCAACACAAACCATATACTCCAAAAGTGGAATGCGAACCACGAATGAACCCCAAACCTATGTGACCTTGTAGAGGGTCGCTGGGACTATTAGAAAATAGTAAGGGTTAGAAAAATTGCCCACCCAAGACCCTGAAAAGTGAGTGCAAAGTGCACTAAAGTTCCCCAAAGGACATAGAAGTCGTGATAGGGGAATTCTGCAGGAAAGACACAAACCAGCAATGCAACAACAATGGATTTCCAGTTGAGGGTACCTGTGGAACAAGGGGACCAAGTCCAAAAGTCATAAGCAAGTCGGAGATGGGCAGATGCCCAGGAAATGCCAGCTGTGGGTGCAAAGAAGCTTCTACTGGACAGAAGAAGCTAAGGTTTCTGCAGGAACAACAAGGGCTAGAGACTTTTCCTTTGGAGGACGGATCTCCCACGTCGTGGAGAGTCGTGCAAAAGTTTTTTCCCGCCGAAAGAATGCCAACAAGCCTTGCTAGCTGCAAATTGTGCAGTTAGTGTTTTTGGACGCTGCTGTGGCCCAGGAGGGACCAGGGTGTAGCAAATTGCGCCAGGAGACAGAGGGAACGTCGAGCAAGAAAAGGAGCCCTGTCAGTAGCAGGTAGCACCGGGAAAAGTGCCAGAAACAGGCCCTACGAGGATGCGTGAAACAGTGCTCACCCGAAGTTGCACAAAGGAGTCCCACGTCGCCGGAGACCAACTTAGAAAGTCGTGCAATGCAGGTTAGAGTGCCGTGGACACAGGCTTGGCTGTGCACAAAGAATTTCCGCCGGAAGTGCACAGAGGCCGGAGTAGCTGCAAAAGTCGCGGTTCCCAGCAATGCAGTCTGGCGTGGGGAGGCAAGGACTTACCTTCACCAAACTTGGACTGAAGAGTCACTGGACTGTGGGGTTAACTTAGACACAGTTGATTGGATTGGAGGGACCTCGTTCGTTGTGCTGAGAGGAGACCCAAGGGACCGGTGATGCATTTCTTTGGTGCCTGCGGTTGCAGGGGGTCGATTCCGTCGACCCACGGGAGATTTCTTCGGAGCTTCTAGTGCAGAGAGGAGGCAGACTACCCCCACAGCATGCACCACCAGGAAAACAGTCGAGAAGGCGGCAGGATCAGCGTTACAGAGTTGCAGTAGTCGTCTTTGCTACTATGTTGCAGTTTTGCAGGCTTCCAGCGCGGTCAGCAGTCGATTCCTTGGCAGAAGGTGAAGAGAGAGATGCAGAGGAACTCGGATGAGCTCTTGCATTCGTTATCTAGGGAATCCCAAGAGACAGAGACCCTAAATAGCCAGAAAAGAGGGTTTGGCTACCTAGGAGAGAGGATAGGCTAGCAACACCTGAAGGAGCCTATCAAAAGGAGTCTCTGACGTCACCTGATGGCACTGGCCACTCAGAGCAGTCCAGTGTGCCAGCAGCACCTCTGTTTCCAAGATGGCAGAGGTCTGGAGCACACTGGAGGAGCTCTGGACACCTCCCAGGGGAGGTGCAGGTCAGGGGAGTGGTCACTCCCCTTTCCTTTTTCCAGTTTCGCACCAGAGCAGGGCTAAGGGGTCCCTGAACCGGTGTAGACTGGCTTATGCAGAAATGGGCACCAAAAGTGCCCATGAAAGCATTTCCAGAGGCTGGGGGAGGCTACTCCTCCCCTGCCTTCACACCATTTTCCAAAGGGAGAGGGTGTAACACCCTCTCTTAGAGGAAGTCCTTTGTTCTGCCATCCTGGGACAAGCCTGGCTTGACCCCAGGGGGGCAGAAACCTGTCTGAGGGGTTGGCAGCAGCAGCAGCTGCAGTGAAACCCCAGGAAAGGCAGTTTGGCAGAACCAGGGTCTGTGCTACAGACCACTGGGATCATGGGATTGTGCCAACTATGCCAGGATGGCATAGAGGGGGCAATTCCATGATCATAGACATGTTACATGGCCATATTCGGAGTTACCATTGTGAAGCTACATATAGGTAGTGACCTATATGAAGTGCACGCGTGTAATGGTGTCCCCGCACTCACAAAGTCCGGGGAATTGGCCCTGAACATTGTGGGGGCACCTTGGCTAGTGCCAGGGTGCCCTCACACTAAGTAACTTTGCACCTAACCTTTACCAGGTAAAGGTTAGACATATAGGTGACTTATAAGTTACTTAAGTGCAGTGTAAAATGGCTGTGAAATGACGTGGACGTTATTTCACTCAGGCTGCAGTGGCAGGCCTGTGTAAGAATTGTCAGAGCTCCCTATGGGTGGCAAAAGAAATGCTGCAGCCCATAGGGATCTCCTGGAACCCCAATACCCTGGGTACCTCAGTACCATATACTAGGGAATTATAAGGGTGTTCCAGTAAGCAAATGTAAATTGGTAAAATTGGTCACTAGCCTGTTAGTGACAATTTGAAAGAAATGAGAGAGCATAACCACTGAGGTTCTGGTTAGCAGAGCCTCACTGAGATAGTTAGGCACCACACAGGGAACACATACATATAGGCCACAAACTTATGAGCCCTGGGGTCCTGACTAGCAGGGTCCCAGTGACACATAACAAACATACTGAAAACATAGGGTTTTCACTATGAGCACTGGGCCCTGGCTAGCAGGATCCCAGTGAGACAGTGAAAATACCCTGACATACACTCACAAACAGGCCAAAAGTGGGGGTAACAAGGCTAGAAAGATGCTACTTTCTCATAGAAATATCTGGAGAGTCCATCTGCATTGGAGTGGCTCCTCCCAGGTCTATGTACCACTGTATAGTCCATTCCCTGTAGAGATATGGACCATCTCAACAATTTTGGATTTTCACCTTTCATTTGTTTTAGCCAAAGTAGAGGTTTGTGGTCTGTCTGAACAATGAAGTGAGTGCCAAACAGGTATGGCCTCAACTTCTTCAGAGCCCAGACCACAGCAAAGGCCTCCCTCTCTATGGCAGACCAACGCTTTTCTCTAGGGGTCAAACTCCTACTAATAAAAGCAACAGGTTGATCCTGGCCCTCAGAATTAAGTTGTGATAGGACTGCCCCTACTCCTAATTCAGATGCATCAGTTTGGACATAGAATTTTTTAGAGTAACAAGGGCTTTTCAGGACAGGTGCAGAGCACATGGCCTGCTTCAGCTCCTCAAAAGCTTTCTGACATTTTGCTGTCTATAATACCTTTTTAGGCATCTTTTTGGATGTGAGGTCATTAAGAGGGGCTGCAATGGAGCCATAGTTCTTAATGAACCTCCTGTAGTACCCAGTGAGTCCTAGGAAGGCTCTCACTTGAGTCTGAGTAGGAGGGGGAACCCAATCTATAATAGTTTGGATTTTCCCCTGAAGTGGTGCAATCTGTTCCCCACCAACAAGATGTCCGAGATAAACCACCTTTCCCTGCCCTATCTGGCACTTTGAAGCCTTGATAGTGAGGCCTGCCTTTTGCAGGGCCTCCAAAACTTTCCATAGGTGAACCAGGTGATCATCCCAGCTGGAGCTAAAGACAGCTATATTGTCCAAATATGCTGCAGTGAAAGCTTCCAGCCCTTGCAGGACTGTGTTCACCAACCTCTGAAAAGTGGCAGGTGCATTTTTCAATCCAAAAGGCATTACTGTGAACTGGTAATGGCCTCCAATGGTTGAAAATGCAGTTTTAAGTTTAGCATCTTCTGATAATTTGATCTGCCAATACCCTGCAGTCAAATCAAAAGTGCTTAGATACTTGGCAGATGCCAGTGTATCTTGAGCTCATCTGCCCTGGGTATAGGGTGAGCATCAGTTTTGGTTACCTGGTGGAGACCTCTGTAGTCTACACAAAACCGCATTTCCTTCTTTCCATCTTTGGAATGGGGTTTTGGTACAAGTACCACAGGAGAAGCCCATGGACTTTCAGATTGCTCAACCACTCCCAGTTCTAACATTTTCTGCACCTCTTGCTTTATGCAGTTTCTGACATGGTCAGGCTGCCTATAGATCTTACTTTTGACAGGCAAGCTGTCTCCAGTATCTATAGTGTGCTCACACCAAGAAGTGGTACCTGGCACAGTAGAGAAGAGTTCAGAAAACTGACCCAGGAGATTTATGCAATGGTCTTTCTGCTCAGCAGTAAGACAATCAGCCAAACTACACCTTCCACTAGAGCATCTTGTTCTGTGGAAGAGAAGAGATCAGGTAGAGGATCACTGTCTTCTTCCTGTCCCTCATCAGTTGCCATGAGCAGGGTGAGATCAGCCCTGTCATAGTAGGGTTTAAGGCGATTGACATGGAGCACCCTAAGGGGACTCCTGGCAGTGCCTAAGTCAACTAAGTAGGTGACTTCACCCTTTTTCTCAAAAATTGTGTGGGGCCCACTCCATTTATCTTGGAGTGCTCTTGGGGCCACAGGCTCCAAGACCCACACTTTCTGCCCTGGTTGGTACTGAACTAAAACAGCCTTCTGATCATGCCATTGCTTCTGGAGCTCTTGGCTGGCCTGAAGGTTTTTACTGGCCTTTTTCATATACTCAGCCATCCTTGATCTGAGGCCAAGTACATAATCCACAATATCTTGCTTTGGAGCTTTTAATGGTTGTTTCCAACCCTCCTTGACAAGTGTTAGTGGACCCCTAAAAGGGTGTCCAAAGAGGAGTTCAAAGGGGCTGAAGCCCACTCCTTTCTGGGGTACCTCCCTATAGGCAAAAAGGAGGCATGGTAACAGGATATCCCATCTCCTGCGGAGTTTTTCAGGGAGACCCATAATCATGCCTTTGAGAGTTTTGTTAAATCTCTCCACCAGTCCATTTGTTTGTGGATGATAGGGTGTAGTGAACTTGTAAGTTACACCACACTCCTTCCACATGGCCTTTAAGTATGCAGACATGACATTTCTTCCCCTGTCTGATACTACTTCCTTTGGGAAGCCCACTCTGGAAAATATTCCCAGGAGGGCCTTTGCCACTGCAGGTGCTGTAGTGGTCCTTAAAGGAATTGCTTCAGGATATCTTGTGGCATGGTCCACTACCACCAAGATAAACCTATTGCCTGAAGCAGTAGGAGGGTCAAGGGGGCCAACTATGTCAACCCCTACCCTTTCAAAGGGAACCCCAACCACAGGCAGTGGAATAAGGGGTGCCTTTGGAGTGCCACCTATCTTGCCTCTGGCTTGACAGGTTTCACAGGACTTACAAAAATCTTTTGTGTCCTCAGACATTCTAGGCCAATGAAACAAGGGAACAAGTCTGTCGCAAGTTTTCATTTGTCCCAGATGTCCAGCTAGGGGAATGTCGTGGGCTAGAGTTAGGAGGAACTTTCTGTACTCCTGAGGAATCACTAACCTCCTGGCAGTGCCAGGTTTAGGATCCCTTGCTTCAGTGTACAAGAGGTTGTCCTCCCAGTAACCTCTGTGAGAGTCACTGACATCCCCATTAGCCTGTTTGACAGCTTGCTGTCTTAGACCCTCTAGTGTGGGACAGGTTTGCTGTGCCACACTCAGCTCCTCCCTGGCAGGCCCCCCTTAACCCAAAAGCTCAGCAGTGTCTGCTTCCAGCTCCTCTGGTGTAGGTTCTGCATAGGGTGGAAATTCTTCTTCCTCAGAATTAGAATCTATTGTTGAGGGAGGGATAGTAGGAAGTGCTTTACTTCTACTAGCCCTAGCTTTAGGGAGCACTTGGTCCATTGTTCCAGAATCCAAGCTTCCCTGGCCTTTTTGCTTTTTGGCCTGAGCCCTGGTTAAAGCAAAAATATGCCCTGGGATGCCCAGCATTGCTGCATGGGCCTCCAACTCCACATCTGACCAAGCTGATGTCGCCAAATCCTTTCCTAGTAGACAGTCTACAGGTAAATCTGTGGCTACCACAACTTTCTTTGGATCAGTAACCCCCCCAGTTGAGATTTACAACAGCCATGGGGTGGCTAAGTGTGTTGTTGTGAGCATCAGTTACTTGGTACTGGTGACCAAGCAGGTGTTGTTCAGGGTGGACCAGTTTCTCTATGGCCATAGTCACACTGGCACCTGTGTCCCTGTAGGCCTGAACCTCAACACCATTTATTAGGGGAAGCTGCTTGTACTTATCCATATTAAGGGGAGAAGCAACTAAGGCGGCTAAATCAATAGCCCCCTCAGAGACTAACACAGCCTCTGTGGTCTCCCTAACAAGACCAACTACAACTAAGTTACCAAAAGTGAGCCCAGCTACTCCCTTGGATTGGCTATTAGTAGGTTTGCTCCCACCATCACTGCTATTAGTAGGGACACTAGGTGTAGCAGTAGGGGTTGTAGTGGTTGGTGCTTTTCTTTGGACAACTGGGATCTGTTGTCCAATGGCCTTTTATTTTACATAAATAGCACCATGGTTTCTTTTCTTTGTTTTGATTAGAAGAGGATTTGGGTCCCCAAACCCCCACCAGAGTGTTTTTGTGGGCCTGATGAAGACTCGTTTTTAGATTTGTCCCCACCCTTGTCAGAATACTTACCATCCTTCTTCTTGTTGCCACCTTTGTCACCCCCTGTATGAACTTTTCTGTTCACCCTTGTTCTGACCCATTTGTCTGCCTTCTTTCCCAATTCTTGGGGAGAGGTCAGATCAGAGTCCACCAAGTACTGGTGCAACAAATCAGACACACAATTATTAAGAATATGCTCTCTCAGGATCAAGTTATACAGGCTGTCATAATCAGTAACTTTACTGCCATGTAACCACCCCTCCAAGGCCTTCACTGAATGGTCAATGAAATCAACCCAGTCTTGTGAAGACTCCTTTTTGGTCTCTCTGAACTTTATCCTGTATTGTTCAGTGGTTAAGCCATAACCATCCAGGAGTGCATTCTTAAGAACTTTGTAATCATTAGCTTCATTTTCTTTCACAGTAAGGAGCCTATCCCTACCTTTTCCACTAAATGATAGCCATAGGATAGCAGCCCACTGCCTTTGAGGGACATCCTGTACAGCAAAGGCCCTCTCAAGTGCAGCAAACCACTTGTTAATGTCATCCCCCTCCTTATAAGGGGGAACTATCTTGTGCAGATTTCTGGAATCATGCTCTTTTGCAGGATGACTATGGGGAATACTGCTGCTGCCACCATGGGTTTCTAAACCCAGTTTCTATCTCTCCTTCTCTACTTCTAAAGTCTGTCTCTCCAAATCCACCTGTTGCTTCTTGAGCTTCAGTCTGGTTTGTTCCAATCTCAATCCATTGAGCTCCCTTTCTAACAATCTGTCATCAGGGTGGGTGGGAGGGACATGTCTTGAAACTGAAGTATGATGAGAATGGACAGAAGGAGACCTGTCCCTTACAGAGGGCACCCTAACAGCTTGGTTAACAGAAATATCACTTCTACTGTGGTGAGAATGAATGCTCTTGCTATGATGTGAGACAACATCATCTCTATGGTGTGACTCCACATCTGTGCCAACTATGCTAGAATGTCTAGTAATGGGCAGGCTCTGAAGTCTCTTTCCTGAATCTTTTCCTAGGGGTGTCCCTGGATCAGATTGGGAACCATTAGCTACTTTTTCAACAGATGGGGCCCTTTTGGCCTTATCTTGTTCTCTAAGCATGTTAAGCAATAATTCCAAGGAAGGATTCTTACCTACTATAGGAGGCTGGACTGGCTTGTAGTGAGTACCAAGGGGTACTTGCACTAGGCCCAGTTATCCCTTATTAGTGTATAGGGTGTCTAGCAGCATAGGCTGATAGATAATGGTAGCTTAGCAGAGCAGCTTAGGCTGAACTAGGAGACGTGTGAAGCTACTACAGCACCACTTAGTGTCATATGCACAATATCATAAGAAAACACAATACACAGTTATACTAAAAATAAAGGTACTTTATTTTTATGACAATATGCCAAAGTATCTTAGAGTGTACCCTCAGTGAGAGGATAGGAAATATACACAAGATATATGTACACAATACCAAAAATATGCAGTATAGTCTTAGAAAACAGTGCAAACAATGTATAGTTACAATAGGATGCAATGGGGACACAAAGGGATAGGGGCAACACAAACCATATACTCCAAAAGTGGAATGCAAACCACGAATGGACCCCAAACCTATGTGACCTTGTAGAGGGTCGCTGGGACTATTAGAAAATAGTGAGGGTTAGAAAAATAGCCCACCCCAAGACCCTGAGAAGTGAGTGCAAAGTGCACTAAAGTTCCCCTAAGGACAAAGAAGTCGTGATAGAGGAATAATGCAGGAAAGACTCAAACCAACAATGCAACAACGATGGATTTCCAATCTTGGGTACCTGTGGAACAAGGGGACCAAGTCCAAAAGTCACAAGCAAGTCGGAGATGGACAGATGCCCAGGAAATGCCAGCTGTGGGTGCAAAGAAGCTTCTACTGGACAGAAGAAGCTGAGGTTTCTGCTGGGACGAAAAGGGCTAGAGACTTCCCCTTTGGTGGACGGATCCCTCTCGCAGTGGAGAGTCGTGCAGAAGTGTTGTCCCACCGAAGGAACGCCAACAAGCCTTGCTAGCTGCAAATCATGCAGTTAGCATTTTTGGATGCTGCTGTAGCCCAGGAGGGACCAGGAGGTCGCAAATTGGACCAGGATGCAGAGGGGACGTCGAGCAAGTCAAGCAGCCCTCGTAGCAGCAGGTAGCACTCGGAGAAGTGCCAGAAACAGGCACTACGAGGATGCGTGAAACGGTGCTCACCCGAAGTTACACAAAGGAGTCCCACGTCGCCGGAGACAAACTTAGAAAGTCGTGCAATGCAGGTTAGAGTGCCGTGGACGCAGGCTTGGCGGTGCACAAAGGATTTCCGCCGGAAGTGTACAGGGGCCGGAGTAGCTGCAAAGGTTGCGGTTCCCAGCAATGCAGTCTAGCAAGGTGAGGCAAGGACTTACCTCCACCAAACTTGGACTGAAGAGTCACTGGACTGTGGGAGTCACTTGGACAGAGTTGCTGGATTCGAGGGACCTCGCTCGTCGTGCTGAGAGGAGACCCAAGGGACCGGTAATGCAGCTTTTTGGTGCCTGCGGTTGCAGGGGGAAGATTCCGTCGACCCACGGGAGATTTCTTCGGAGCTTCTAGTGCAGAGAGGAGGCAGACTACCCCCACAGCATGCACCACCAGGAAAACAGTCGAGAAGGCGGCAGGATCAGCGTTACAGAGTTGCAGTAGTCGTCTTTGCTACTATGTTGCAGTTTTGCAGGCTTCCAGCGCGGTCAGCAGTCGATTCCTTGGCAGAAGGTGAAGAGAGAGATGCAGAGGAACTCGGATGAGCTCTTGCATTCGTTATCTAAAGTTTCCCCAGAGACAGAGACCCTAAATAGCCAGAAAAGAGGGTTTGGCTACCTAGGAGAGAGGATAGGCTAGCAACACCTGAAGGAGCCTATCAGAAGGAGTCTCTGACGTCACCTGGTGGCACTGGCCACTCAGAGCAGTCCAGTGTGCCAGCAGCACCTCTGTTTCCAAGATGGCAGAGGTCTGGAGCACACTGGAGGACCTCTGGACACCTCCCAGGGGAGGTGCAGGTCAGGGGAGTGGTCACTCCCCTTTCCTTTGTCCAGTTTTGCGCCAGAGCAGGGCTAAGGGGTCCCCTGAACCGGTGTAGACTGGCTTATGCAGAATTGGGCACATCTGTGCCCAAGAAAGCATTTCCAGAGGCTGGGGGAGGCTACTCCTCCCCTGCCTTCACACCATTTTCCAAAGGGAGAGGGTGTAACACCCTCTCTCAGAGGAAGTCCTTTGTTCTGCCATCCTGGGCCAGGCCTGGCTTGACCCCAGGAGGGCAGATGCCTGTCTGAGGGGTTAGCAGCAGCAGCAGCTGCAGTGAAACCCCAGGAAGGGCAGTTTGGCAGTACCAGGGTCTGTGCTACAGACCACTGGGATCATGGGATTGTTCCAACTATGCCAGGATGGCATAGAGGGGGCAATTCCATGATCATAGACATGTTACATTGCCATATTCGGAGTTACCATTGTGAAGCTACATATAGGTAGTGACCTATGTGTAGTGCACGCGTGTAATGGTGTCCCCGCAATCACAAAGTCCGGGGAATTGGCCCTGAACAATGTGGGGGCACCTTGGCTAGTGCCAGGGTGCCCTCACACTAAGTAACTTTGCACCTAACCTTTACCAGGTAAAGGTTAGACATATAGGTGACTTATAAGTTAATAAAGTGCAGTGTAAAATGGCTGTGAAATAACGTGGACGTTATTTCACTCAGGCTGCAGTGGCAGGCCTGTGTAAGAATTGTCAGAGCTCCCTATGGGTGGCAAAAGAATTTCTGCAGCCCATAGGGATCTCCTGGAACCCCAATACCCTGGGTACCTCAGTACCATATACTAGGGAATTATAAGGGTGTTCCAGTAAGCCAATGTAAATTGGTAAAATTGGTCACTAGCCTGTTAGTGACAATTTGAAAGAAATGAGAGAGCATAACCACTGAGGTTCTGATTAGCAGAGCCTCAGTGAGACAGTTAGTCACTACACAGGTAACACATTCAGGCACACTTATGAGCACTGGGGCCCTGGGTGACAGGGTCCCAGTGACACATACAACTAAAACAACATATATACAGTGAAAAAATGGGGGTAACATGCCAGGCAAGATGGTACTTTCCTACACCTACACTCAAACCTCTCTCTATGCAGAGACTCCTTGATCCTTTCCAGCTAAGGTGATCGTATGCAAGTTTGGAGAGATCAACATTTTGGCCTGTGCCAGACATTTTTAGAGAGAGTTAAAGTGATAGAAAAAGAGAAAAAAGTTTTCAGAACTTTTAGAAAGACAGAAAAAAAAAACTTTTTAAACTTTTTAGAACTTTTTAGAAAGTTTAGAAGTACTTTTCAGCATTTAGAAAAGAGTGAAAAAAGGAAATGCAAAACTTTTTAGTTATGTGTACACACACTGAACTTGTTTTCTATATTTTTCTCCTATGAAAAGTACAATGACAAGAGTGGTAAGTAGTCTCAAAGCACTTATCCCACCGCTGCACAACCAATGTAGGAGGCTGGACTGGCTTGTAGTGAGTACCAAGGGGTACTTGCACCTTGCACCAGGCCCAGTTATCCCTTATTAGTGTATAGGGTGTCTAGCAGCATAGGCTGATAGATAATGGTAGCTTAGCAGAGCAGCTTAGGCTGAACTAGGAGACGAGTGAAGCTCCTACAGTACCACTCAGTGTCATATGCACAATATCATAAGAAAACACAATACACAGTTATACTAAAAATAAAGGTACTTTATTTTTATGACAATATGCCAAAGTATCTCAGAGTGTACCCTCAGTGAGAGGATAGGAAATATATACAAGATATATGTACACAATACTAAAAAATATGCAGTATAGTCTTAGAAAACAGTGCAAACAATGTATAGTTACAATAGGATGCAATGGGGACACATAGGGACAGGGGCAACAAAAACCATATACTCCAAAGGTGGAATGCGAACCACAAATGGACCCCAAACCTATGTGACCTTGTAGAGGGTCGCTGGGACTATTAGAAAATAGTGAGGGTTAGAAAAATAGCCCACCCCAAGACCCTGAAAAGTGAGTGCAAACTGCACTAAAGTTCCCCAAAGGACATAGAAGTCGTGATAGGGGAATTCTGCAGGAAAGACACAAACCAGCAATGCAACAACAATGGATTTCCAGTCGAGGGTACCTGTGGAACAAGGGGACCAAGTCCAAAAGTCACAAGCAAGTCGGAGATGGGCAGATGCCCAGGAAATGCCAGCTGTGGGTGCAAAGAAGCTTCTTCTGAACAGGAGAAGCTTAGGTTTCTGCAGGAACAACAAGGGCTAGAGACTTCCCCTTTGGAGGACAGATCCCTCACGCTGTGGAGAGTCATGCAGAAGTCTTTTTCCGCCAAAAGACTGCCAACAAGCCTTGCTAGCTGCAAATCGTCCTGTAAGGATTTTTGGATGCTGCTGTGGCCCAGGAGGGACCAGAATGTCGCCAATTGCGTCAGGGGACAGAGGGGATGTGGAGCAAGACAAGGAGCCCTCTCAGCAGCAGGCAGCACCCGGAAAAGTGCCAGAAACAGGCACTACGAGGATGTGTGAAATGGTGCTCACCCGAAGTTGCACAAAGGAGTCCCACGTCGCCGGAGACCAACTTAGAAAGTCGTGCAATACAGGTTAGAGTGCCATGGACCCAGGCTGGACTGTGCACAAAGGATTTCCACTGGAAGTGCACGGAGGCCGGAGTAGCTGCAAAAGTCGCAGTTCCCAGCAATGCAGTCTGGCCTGGGGAGGCAAGGACTTACCTCCACCAAACTTGGACCGAAGAGTCACTGTACTGTGGGAGTCACTTGGACAGAGTTGCTGGATTCAAGGGACATCTCTTGTTGTGCTGAGAGGAGACCCAGGGGACTGGTGATGCTGTTCTTTGGTGCCTGCGGTTGCAGGAGGACGATTCCGTCCACCCACAGGAGATTTCTTCAGAGCTTCTAGTGCAGAGAGGAGGCAAACTACCCCCACAGCATGCACCACCAGGAAAACAGTCGAGAAGGCGGCAGGATCAGCGTTACAGAGTTGCAGTAGTCGTCTTTGCTACTATGTTGCAGTTTTGCAGGCTTCCAGCGCGGTCAGCAGTCGATTCCTTGGCAGAAGGTGAAGAGAGAGATGCAGAGGAACTCGGATGAGCTCTTGCATTCGTTATCTAAAGAATCCCAAGAGACAGAGACCCTAAATAGCCAGAAAAGAGGGTTTGGCTACCTAGGAGAGAGGATAGGCTAGCAACACCTGAAGGAGCCTATCAGAAGGAGTCTCTGACGTCACCTGGTGGCACTGGCCACTCAGAGCAGTCCAGTGTGCCAGCAACACCTCTGTTTCCAAGATGGCAGAGGTCTGGAGCACACTGGAGGAGCTCTGGACACCTCCCAGGGGAGGTGCAGGTCAGGGGAGTGGTCACTCCCCTTTCCTTTGTCCAGTTTCGCGCAGGAGCAGGGCTAAGGGGTCCCTGAACTGGTGTAGACTGGCTTATGCAGAAATGGGCACCAAATGTGCCCATGAAAGCATTTCCAGAGGCTGGGGGAGGCTACTCCTCCCCTGCCTTCACACCATTTTCCAAAGGGAGAGGGTGTAACACCCTCTCTCAGAGGAAGTCCTTTGTTCTGCCATCCTGGGACAAGCATGGCTTGACCCCAGGGGGGCAGAAACCTGTCTGAGGGGTTGGCAGCAGAAGCAGCTGCAGTGAAACCCCAGGAAAGGCAGTTTGGCAGTACCAGGGTCTGTGCTACAGACCACTGGGGTCATGGGATTGTGCCAACTATGCCAGGATGGCATAGAGGGGGCAATTCCATGATCATAGACATGTTACATGGCCATATTCGGAGTTACCAGTGTGAAGCTACATATAGGTAGTGACCTATATGTAGTGCACGCGTGTAATAGTGTCCCCGCACTCACAAAGTCCGGGGAATTGGCCCTGAACAATGTGGGGGCACCTTGGCTAGTGCCAGGGTGCCCTCACACTAAGTAACTTTGCACCTAACCTTTACCAGGTAAAGGTTAGACATATAGGTGACTTATAAGTTACTTAAGTGCAGTGTAAAATGGCTGTGAAATAACGTGGACGTTATTTCACTCAGGCTGCAGTGGCAGGCCTGTGTAAGAATTGTCAGAGCTCCCTATGGGTGGCAAAAGAAATGCTGCAGCCCATAGGGATCTCCTGGAACCCCAATACCCTGGGTACCTCAGTACCATATACTAGGGAATTATAAGGGTGTTCTAGTAAGCCAATGTAAATTGGCAAAATTGGTCACTAGCCCGTTAGTGAAAATTGGAAAGAAATGAGAGAGCATAACCACTGAGGTTCTGATTAGCAGAGCCTCAGTGAGACAGTTAGTCACTACACAGGTAACACATTCAGGCACACTTATGAGCACTGGGGCCCTGGTTGACAGGGTCCCAGTGACACATACAACTAAAACAACATATATACAGTGAAAAATGGGGGTAACATGCCAGGCAAGATGGTACTTTCCTACAGAATGGCATTCCAAGTAGCCAAGGTCTAAAGATGGTATGTCCAAGGCCCTCTTGCTGTATGTTGTATTGTAGATCATTATTTTGTCTTTTTGATTACATGAAGTATGGAGAAACAGCTATCGCTGTATCAGGCCCAGACATAAAAATGAACAAATTCATCACTTTGTGTGACTACAAAATTAAGGTTAGCATCACTCTTGCACCACATTGCATGGTGCAAGAGCGATGCAAACTGGGCCAGAAATATGTCTTAGGGTTTTATCCATGAAGGAGCAATGCTCACTGCCGATTTGTACCTAGTAATGACTTTAATATTGTTTCCAAGGAACAACATACTGAATCAAAGTCTACTCTAAAGACACACGTGGCTGTGATGTATCAGGGTTAATTTAACTGGAATAGAGGGTCTTCTTGGGTGATCTCTTTCAATGGTACCAATATATCAATTACACAATTTGAGTTTAGGAAACCACGAATCTTTATTCATATTACTTTTGACCATTTAATTATCTGCCATTTACATAGAATTCGTTCCTTAATTTGGAAATTACTTCACTGGTTTGTTTTTCCTTTAACAGTTGAATGTTTCTTCGTTCCTGGCAGGCAGGCAAACAATTGTTGCTGCCAGGGTACATCTCTTGCCTCGGGCGACAATGCTTACTTTTGGATTTTGGTTAGGATTCTAGATCAGCCATGATCAGACTTCAGAGCGTGTGTAGTTGCATTTATAACATAAAGATTTTCCTGAAAGGAGCTCGCTGAAAACGAACTACCAAATCAAAAAAATACCTAATTAATCTGAAAATAATATTTAAAGAACTACTTAATTTAACTAAACACAGACACTTTCTAACCGTAGAATCTGTGACACCACTGGAATCATTCATAACTACTGGAAAAACTGAGGTCTCATGGTTACAGATAGCTGAATAAATAAAACTTTCTTGAAAAATTCCCTAAAGAGAGAAATCCACCAGCACTATAAACCATTCACTCATCATCCCTCAAACTGATCTTAAGAGGTGATTGATGAACAAATCAAAGCTAGTGTCCGATTCACAAAAAAATATGAAAAATACCAACGGAGAGCACCAACTGAAAGTATTTTTCAACTTGTCCCAATCCACAAACATTCCCAACGGTATGCCTCAAAGCAGCACAACACATAGGTGTGGAGGTTTATGAAAATCATTTGACATGCTGGGCATGATCGATTCCTGTAGGAGGCTGGCCTGGCTTGTAGTGGGTACCTATGGTGGTACTTACACTCTGTACCAGGTCCAGTTATCCCTTATTAGTGTAGAAGTGGTGTTTCTAGCAGCTTAGGCTGATAGAAGGTAGCTATAGCAGAGCAGCTTAGGCTGAACTAGGAGACATGCAAAGCTCCTACTATATGCCATTGGTGTCATATGCACAATATCATAAGAAAACACAATACACAGATATACTAAAAATAAAGGTACTTTATTTTTATGACAATATGCCAAAAGTATCTCAGTGAGTACCATCAGTATGAGGATGCAAAATATACACAATATATATGTACACAATACCAAACATATGCAGTAATAGCAAAAGGAAGTAATGCAAGCAATGTAAAGTTACAGTAGATTGCAATAGGAGCACATAGGTATAGGGGCAACACAAACCATATACTGCAAAAGTGGAATGTGAACCACGAATGGACCCCAAACCTATGTAAGCTTGTACAGGGTCTCTGGGACTGTAAGAAAACAGTGAGGGTTAGAAAAATAGGCCACCCCAAGACCCTGAAAAGTAGGTGTAAAGTGCACCTATAACCCCCAGAGAGCACAGAAGTCGTAATAGGAGGTTTCTGCAAGGAAGACCAACACCAGCAAAGCAACAAAGTGGATTTCCGGACTAGAGTACCTGTGGAACAAGGGGACCAAGTCCAAGAATCGCGACAATGTCGAGAGTGGGCAGATGCCCAGGAAATGCAAGCTGAGGGTGCAAAGAAGCTGCCACCAGATGGTAGAAGATGTGGATTCTGCAGGAACGAAGAGTGCTAGAAACTTCCTATAGGAAAGTACCATCTTGCCTGGCATGTTACCCCCATATTTCACTGTATATATGTTGTTTTAGTTGTATGTGTCACTGGGACCCTGCCAGCCAGGGGCCCAGTGCACATAAGTGTGCCCTGTATGTGTTCCCTGTGTGATGACTAACTGTCTCACTGAGGCTTCGCTAACCAGAACCTCAGTGGTTATGCTCTCTCATTTCTTTCCAAATTGTCACTACCAGGCTAGTGACCAATTTCACCAATTTACATTGGCATACTGGAACACCCTTATAATTCCCTAGTATATGGTACTGAGGTACCCAGGGTATTGGAGTTCCAGGAGATCCCTATGGGCTGCAGCATTTATTTTGCCACCCATAGGGAGCTCTGACAATTCTTACACAGGACTGCCACTGCAGCCTGAGTGAAATAATGTCCACATTATTTCACAGCCATTTTACACTGCACTTAAATAACTTATGAGTCACCTATATGTCTAACCTTTACCTGGTAAAGGTTGGGTGCTAAGTTCCTTAGTGTGTGGGCACCCTGGCACTAGCCAAGGTGCTCCCACATTGTTCAGGGCAAATTCCCCGGACTTTGTGAGTGCGGGGACACCATTACACGCGTGCACTATACATATGTCACTACATATGTATAGCGTCACAATGGTGTAGGAGGCTGGACTGGCTTGTAGTGAGTACCAAGGGGTACTTGCACCTTGCACCAGGCCCAGTTATCCCTTATTAGTGTATAGGGTGTCTAGCAGCATAGGCTGATAGATAATGGTAGCTTAGCAGAGCAGCTTAGGCTGAACTAGGAGACGAGTGAAGCTCCTACAGTACCACTAGTGTCACTTTCACAATATCATAAGAAAACACAATACACAGATATACTAAAAATAAAGGTACTTTATTTTTATGACAATATGCCAAAGTATCTCAGAGTGTACCCTCAGTGAGAGGATAGGAAATATACACAAGATATATGTACACAATACAAAAAATATGCAGTATAGTCTTAGAAAACAGTGCAAACAATGTATAGTTACAATAGGATGCAATGGGGACACATAGGGATAAGGGCAACACAAACCATATACTCCAAAAGTGGAATGCGAACCACGAATGGACCCCAAACCTATGTGACCTTGTAGAGGGTCGCTGGGACTATTAGAAAATAGTGAGGGTTAGAAAAATAGCCCACCCCAAGACCCTAAAAAGTGAGTGCAAAGTGCACTAAAGTTCCCCAAAGGACATAGAAGTCGTGATAGGGGAATTCTGCAGGAAAGACACAAACCAGCAATGCAACAACGATGGATTTCTAGTCGAGGGTACCTGTGGAACAAGGGGACCAAGTCCAAAAGTCACAAGCAAGTCGGAGATGGGCAGATGCCCAGGAAATGCCAGCTGTGGGTGCAAAGATGCTTCTACTGGACAGAAGAAGCTAAGGTTTCTGCAGGAACAACAAGGGCTAGAGACTTCCCCTTTGGAGGACGGATCCCTCACGCCGTGGAGAGTCGAGCAGAAGTATTTTCCCGCCGAAAGACCACCAAAAAGCCTTGCTAGCTGCAAATCGTGTGGTTAGTGTTTTTGGATGCTGCTGTAGCCCAGGAGGGACCAGGATGTTGCAAATTGCGCCAGGAGACTGAGGGGACATCGAGCAAGACAAGGAGCCCTCTCAGCAGCAGGTAGCACCCAGAGAAGTGCCAGAAACAGGCACTACGAGGATGCGTGAAATGGTGCTCACCCGAAGTTGCACAAAGGAGTCCCACGTCGCCGGAGACCAACTTAGAAAGGCGTGCAATGCAGGTTAGAGTGCCGTGGACCCAGGCTTGGCTGTGCACAAAGGATTTCCGCCCGAAGTGCACAGGGGCCGGAGTAGCTGCAAAAGTCACGGTTCCCAGCAATGCAGTCTGGCGTGGGGAGGAAAGGACTTACCTCCACCAAACTTGGACTGAAGAGTCACTGGACTGTGGGGGTCAGTTGGACACAGTTGCTGGATTCGAGGGACCTCGCTCGTTGTGCTGAGAGGAGACCCAAGGGACCGGTGTTGCAGTTCTTTGGTGCCTGCGGTTGCAGGGGGACGATTCCGTCGACCCACGGGAGATTTCTTCAGAGCTTCTAGTGCAGAGAGGAGGCAGACTACCCCCACAGCATGCACCACCAGGAAAAGAGTCGAGAAGGCGGCAGGATCAGCGTTACAGAGTTACAGTAGTCGTCTTTGCTACTATGTTGCAGTTTTGCAGGCTTCCAGCGCGGTCAGCAGTCGATTCCTTGGCAGAAGGTGAAGAGAGAGATGCAGAGGAACTCGGATGAGCTCTTGCATTCGTTATCTAAAGTTTCCCCAGAGACAGAGACCCTAAATAGCCAGAAAAGAGGGTTTGGCTACCTAGGAGAGAGGATAGGCTAGCAACACCTGAAGGAGCCTATCAGAAGGAGTCTCTGACGTCACCTGGTGGCACTGGCCACTCAGAGCAGTCCAGTGTGCCAGCAGCACCTCTGTTTCCAAGATGGCAGAGGTCTGGAGCACACTGGAGGAGCTCTGGACACCTCCCAGGGGAGGTGCAGGTCAGAGGAGTGGTCACTCCCCTTTCCCTTGTCCAGTTTCGCGCCAGAGCAGGGCTAAGGGGTCCCTGAACCGGTGTAGACTGGCTTATGCAGAAATGGGCACCAAATGTGCCCATGAAAGCATTTCCAGAGGCTGGGGGAGGCTACTCCTCCCCTGCCTTCACACCTTTTTCCAAAGGGAGAGGGTGTAACACCCTCTCTCAGAGGAAGTCCTTTGTTCTGCCATCCTGGGACAAGCCTGGCTTGACCCCAGGAGGGCAGAAACCTGTCTGAGGGGTTGGCAGCAGCAGCAGCTGCGGTGAAACCCCAGGAAAGGCAGTTTGGCAGTACCAGGGTCTGTGCTACAGACCACTGGGATCATGGCATTGTGCCAACTATGCCAGGATGGCATAGAGGGGGCAATTCCATGATCATAGACATGTTTCATGGCCATATTCGGAGTTACCGTTGTGAAGCTACATATAGGTAGTGACCCATATGTAGTGCACGCGTGTAATGGTGTCCCCACACTCACAAAGTCCGGGGAATTGGCCCTGAACAATGTGGGGGCACCTTGGCTAGTGCCAGGGTGCCCTCAAACTAAGTAACTTTGCACCTAACCTTTACCAGGTAAAGGTTAGACATATAGGTGACTTATAAGTTACTTAAGTGCAGTGTAAAATGGCTGTGAAATAACGTGGACGTTATTTCACTCAGGCTGCAGTGGCAGGCCTGTGTAAGAATTGTCAGAGCTCCCTATGGGTGGCAAAAGAAATGCTGCAGCCCATAGAGATCTCCTGGAACCCCAATACCCTGGGTACCTCAGTACCATATACTAGGGAATTATAAGGGTGTTCCAGTAAGCCAATGTAAATTGGTAAAATTGGTCACTAGCCTGTTAGTGACAATTTGAAAGAAATGAGAGAGCATAACCACTGAGGTTCTGATTAGCAGAGCCTCAGTGAGACAGTTAGTCACTACACAGGTAACACATTCAGGCACACTTATGAGCACTGGGGCCCTGGATGACAGGGTCCCAGTGACACATACAACTAAAACAACATATATACAGTGAAAAATGGGGGTAACATGCCAGGCAAGATGGTACTTTCCTACACAACCTCCCCCCAAACGAAGGACAGTAAGACTAGCCATGACCTGATGAGTCTTCATTGTCTAAGTGGAAATATCTGGAGAGTCCATCTGCATTGGAGTGGCTACTCCCAGGTCTATGTTCCACTGTATAATCCATTCCCTGTAGGGATATGGACCACCTCAACAATTTAGGATTTTCACCTTTCATTTGTTTTAGCCAAAGTAGAGGTTTGTGGTCTGTCTGAACAATGAAGTGAGTGCCAAACAGGTATGGCCTCAACATCTTCAGTGCCCATACCACAGCAAAGGCCTCCCTCTCAATGGCAGACCAACGCTTTTCTCTAGGGGTCAACCTCCTACTAATAAAAGCAACAGGTTGATCCTGGCCCTCAGAATTAAGTTGAGATAGGACTGCCCCTACACCTAATTCAGATGCATCAGCTTGGACATAGAATTTTTTAGAGTAACAAGGGCTTTTCAGGACAGGTGCAGAGCACAATGGCCTGCTTCAGCTCCTCAAAAGCTTTCTGACAGTTTGCTGTCCATAATACCTTTTTAGGCATTTTCTTGGATGTGTGGTCATTAAGAGGGGCTGCAATGGAGCCATAGTTCTTAATGAACCTCCTGTAATACCCAGTGAGGCCTAGGAAGGCTCTCACCTGAGTCTGAGTAGTAGGGGGAACCCAATCAATAATTGTTTGGATTTTCCCCTGAAGTGGTGCAATCTGTTCCCCACTGTAGGTGGCTGGACTGGCTTGTAGTGAGTACCAAGGGGTACTTGCACCTTGCACCAGGCCCAGTTATCCCTTATTAGTGTATAGGGTGTCTAGCAGCTTAGGCTGATAGATAATGGTAGCTTAGCAGAGCAGCTCAGGCTGAACTAGGAGACGTGTGAAGCTACTACAGTACCACCTAGTGTAATATGCACAATATCATAAGAAAACACAATACACAGTTATACTAAAAATAAAGGTACTTTATTTTTATGACAATATGCCAAAGTATCTTAGAGTGTACCCTCAGTGAGAGGATAGGAAATATACACAAGATATATATACACAATAGCAAAAATATGCTGTATAGTCTTAGAAAACAGTGCAAACAATGTATAGTTACAATAGGATGCAAAGGGGAAACATAGGGATAGGGGCAACACAAACCATATACTCCAAAAGTGGAATGCGAACCACGAATGGACCCCAAACCTATGTGACCTTGTAGAGGGTCGCTGGGACTATTAGAAAATAGTGAGAGTTAGAAAAATAACCCTCCCCAAGACCCTGAAAAGTGAGTGCAAAGTGCATTATAGTTCCACTAAGGACAAAGAAGTCGTGTTAGAGGAATAATGCAGGAAAGACACAAACCAGCAATGCAACAACTGTGGATTTCCAATCTAGGGTACCTGTGGAACAAGGGGACCAAGTCCAAAAGTCACAAGCAAGTCGGAGATGGGCAGATGCCCAGGAAATGCCAGCTGCGGGTGCAAAGAAGCTTCGACTGGACAGAAGAAGCTGAGGTTTCTGCAAGAACAAAAAGGGCTAGAGACTTCCCCTTTGGTGGACGGATCCCTCTTGCCTTGGAGAGTCGTGCAGAAGTGTTTTCCCGCCGGAAGGACGCTAACAAGCCTTGCTACATGCAAATTGTGCGTTTGGCGTTTTTGGACGCTGCTGGGGCCCAGGAGGGACCAGGAGGTCGCAAATTGGACCTGAGGAGAGAGGGGACGTCGAGCAAGAAAATGAGCCCTCACTGAAGCAGGTAGCACCCGGAGAAGTGCCAGAAACAGGCACTACAAGGATGCATGAAATGGTGCTCGCCGAAGTTGCACAAAGGAGTCCCACGTCGCCGGAGACCAACGTAGAAAGTCGTGCAATGCAGGTTAGAGTGCCGTGGACCCAGGCTTGGCTGTGCACAAAGGATTTCCGCCAGAAGTGCACAGGGGCCGGAGTAGCTGCAAAGTCGCGGTTCCCAGCAATGCAGCCCAGCGAGGTGAGGCAAGGATTTACCTCCACCAAACTTGGGCTGAAGAGTCACTGGACTGTGGGGGTCACTTGGACAGAGTCGCTGGATTCGAGGGACCTCGCTCGTCGTGCTGAGAGGAGACCCAGGGGACTGGTGATGCAGCTTTTTGGTGCCTGCGGTTGCAGGGGGAAGATTCCGTCGACCCACGGGAGATTTCTTCGGAGCTTCTGGTGCAGAGAGGAGGCAGGCTACCCCCACAGCATGCACAAGCAGGAAAACAGTCGAGAAGGCGGCAGGATCAGCGTTACAGAGTTGCAGTAGTCGTCTTTGCTACTATGTTGCAGGTTTGCAGGCTTCCAGCGCGGTCAGCGGTCGTTTCCTTATCAGAAGGTGAAGAGAGAGATGCAGAGGAACTCGGCTGAGCTCATGCATTCGTTATCTACAGTTTCCCCAGAGACCCTAAATAGCCAGAAAAGAGGGTTTGGCTACCTAGGAGAGAGGATAGGCTACTAACACCTGAAGGAGCCTATCAGCAGGAGTCTCTGACGTCACCTGGTGGCACTGGCCACTCAGAGCAGTCCAGTGTGCCAGCAGCACCTCTGTTTCCAAGATGGCAGAGGTCTGGAGCACTCTGGAGGAGCTCTGGACACCTCCCAGGGGAGGTGCAGGTCAGGGGAGTTGTCACTCCCCTTTCCTTTGTCCAGTTTCGCGCCAGAGCAGGGGCTAAGGGGTCCCTGAACCGGTGTAGACTGGCTTATGAAGAATTGGGCACCTCTGTGCCCAACAAAGCATTTCCAGAGGCTGGGGGAGGCTACTCCTCCCCTGCCTTCACACCATTTTCCAAAGGGAGAGGGTGTCACACCCTCTCTCAGAGGAAGTTCTTTGTTCTGCCATCCTGGGCCAGGCCTGGCTGGACCCCAGGAGGGCAGCTGCCTGTGTGAGGGGTTGGCAGCAGCAGCAGCTGCAGTGAAACCCCAGGAAGGGCAGTTTGGCAGTACCAGGGTCTGTGCTACAGACCACTGGGATCATGGGATTGTGCCAACTATGCCAGGATGGCATAGAGGGGGCATTTCCATGATCATAGACATGTTACATGGCCATATTCGGAGTTACCATGGTGAAGCTACATATAGGTAGTGACCTATATGTAGTGCACGCGTGTAATGGTGTCCCCGCACTCACAAAGTTCAGGGAATTGGCTCTGAACAATGTGGGGGCACCTTGGCTAGTGCCAGGGTGCCCTCACACTAAGTAACTTTCCACCTAACCTTTACCAGGTAAAGGTTAGACATATAGGTGACTTATAAGTTACTTAAGTGCAGTGTAAAATGGCTGTGAAATAACGTGGACGTTATTTCACTCAGCATGCAGTGGCAGGCCGGTGTAAGAATTGTCAGAGCTCCCTATGGGTGGCAAAAGAAATGCTGCAGCCCATAGGGATCTCCTGGAACCCCAATACCCTGGGTACCTCAGTACCATATACTAGGGAATTATAAGGGTGTTCCAGTAAGCCAATGTAAATTGGTAAAATTGGTCACTAGCCTGTTAGTGACAATTTGAAAGTAATGAGAGAGCATAACCACTGAGGTTCTGGTTAGCAGAGCCTCAGTGAGACAGTTAGGCACCACACAGGGAACATATACATGCACACCTATGAGCACTGGGGCCCTGTGTGACAGGGTCCCAGTGACACATACATATAGGCCAAAAACCTATGAGCACTGGGGTCCTGACCAGCAGGATCCCAGTGACACATAACAACCATACTGAAAATATAGTGTTTTCACTATGAGCACTGAGGCCTGGCTATCAGGATCCCAGTGAGACAGTGAAAACAGTGACAAACACTCTGACATACACTCACAAACAGGCCAAAAGTGGGGGTAACAAGGCCAGAAAGAGGCTACCTTCTCACACAACCCCCCCCCAAACGAAGGACAATAAGGCTAACCTTGGCCAGTTGAGACTTTATTGTCTAAGTGGTGATAAGTAGAGAGTAGCTCTGAAATAGACTGGTTACTCCCTTTATCATCCACTATATGGTTACTTCCCTGTGGGGATGTAAACCACCCTGTTTGAAGTTTTTTAGCTAAGCAACAATGTGAAGATGTATTTTCAGAGTTTCTATCAGTAAGTTTTAGTTTAGAGCAGTGGGAATTGTCCACTGAACCTATTTGTAGTGATGGAAATGCCAGACAGGGATGCTGTCTCAGAAAAGCCATAGCTGGGCAAAAACTTTGTCCATCTGGCTGGAAGAGAGAACAGGGATGCTGTTTCTCTTGAGTTGGAGCAGGGCAGGGATGCTGTCCTATGAGCTCCACACTAGGGCAGGGATGCTGTCCTAAGTGTTGTGAGGTAGTGCAGGGTTTTTGCACTAAAGTTTCTCTGGGAGGGTTGGAGGGATGCTCCATGTTAACTAAAATGGTGCTCTTTTTCTCACCAATGTTAGTTATCCCACAGAGAGGTACTTCCACCTCAGGGAGTCCTGCTTTGCCAGCTGATGATTCCCTTGGAACAGGTGCCACCCCAGGAGAGGTTTCTCCCACCACAGGAATAGTATCCTGAATGGTAGGGTGGTTAGGGGATACTGTGATACCCTTTTTACCTGTTGATGGAGAGGGATCCTGAGTTTTCAGGCCTTCTCTCCTTTGCTTTTTCATTTCAGTTGAAATGAGAGGGAACAATTCCTCAGGGATGCCCAGCATGGCTGCATGGGCATAAAACTCTACATCAGCCCAACCTGAGGCCTCTAGGTCATTACCTAAGAGACAGTCTACAGGTAAGCTAGGTGATACCACCACCTGCTTAGGGCCAGTAACTCCACCCCAACTAAACTGAATTATAGCTAAGGGAAGAAACTTAGTGGAGTTATGGACATCAATAATCTTATACTGTTGTCCAATGATGTGTTGTTCAGGAGGCACTAGGTTTTCAGTCACCAAAGTGAAACTGGCACCTGTGTCCCTGTAGGCCAAGGCCTCAACACCATTTATTGAAACTGTCTACCTGTACTTATCCATTGTAAGGGGACAAGCAGCCAGTGTGGCAAGGCCAATGCCACTAGGTGTGACAGAAACTGTCTTGGGACTGATTACATCAGTTTCCACTATGGACCCATAAGTGAACCCAACTACACCCTTTGCTTGACTGTTGCCAGCAGTCCCACCACTAGTACCACTACTGCTAGGGGCACTAGAGCTTGATGTATTAGTGGTGGTAGGCTCAGGGGGTTTACCTGAGCAGGACTTATCCCCTGGCCTATGGCCTCTATTTTTACACACAAAGCACCAAGGCTTTTTATTGTGTGCAGGTTGGGAAGAAGAGGAAGAATTTGTTTTATCCCCACCCTCTGAAGAGTGTTTAAGATTTGAAGTGGGATCTTTGGTTTTACCCTTATCCCCATGCTTATCTTGAGATTTTTCACCATCTTTCTTCTTATTGCCATCTTTGTCACCCCCTGTATGAACTTTTCTGTTCACCCTTGTTCTGACCCATTTGTCTGCCTTCTTTCCCAATTCTTGGGGAGAGGTCAGATCAGAGTCTACCAGGTACTGGTGCACCAAATCAGACACACAATTATTAAGTATATGCTCTCTCAGGATTGTGTTATACAGGCTTTCATAATCAGTAACTTTACTGCCATGTAACCACCCCTCCAAGGCCTTCACTGAATGGTCAATGAAATCAACCCAGTCTTGTGAAGACTCCTTTTTGGTCTCTCTGAACTTTATCCTGTACTGTTCAGTGGTTAAGCCATAACCATCCAGGAGTGCATTCTTAAGAACTGTAAAATTATTGGCATCACTTTCTTTCACAGTAAGGAGTCTATCCCTACCCTTTCCACTAAATGATAGCCATAGGATAGCAGCCCACTGCCTTTGAGGGACATCCTGTACAACACAGGCCCTCTCAAGTGCAGCAAACCACTTGTTAATGTCATCCCCCTCCTTATAAGGGGGAACTATCTTGTGCAGATTCCTGGAATCATGCTCTTTTGCAGGATGACTATGGGGAATACTGCTGCTGCCACCATGGGTATCTAAACCCAACTTCTGTCTTTCCTTCTCTAATTCAAAAGACTGTCTATCCAAATCCAGCTGTTGCTTTTTAAGCTTCAGTCTGGTTTGTTCCACCCTCAACTTATTGAGTTCCCTCTCTAACATTCTGTCATCAGGGTTGGTGGGAGGGACATTTCTAGAAACAGAGCTATGATGGGAATGAACAGAAGGAGACCTGTCCCTTACAGAAGCAAACTTAACAGCTTGGTTTACAGAAACATTACTACCAGTATGGTGAGAATAAATGCTTCTGCTATGATGTGAGACAACACTATTTATTAGGTGTGGCTCATCATCATTACCATCTATGCTAGATTGTCTAGTAATGGGCAGGCTAGGAAGTTTCTTCCCTGAATCTTTTCCTGGGGGAGTCCCTGAATCAGATTGGGAACTATTAGGTACTTTTTCAACAGATGGGGCACTTATGGCCTTATCCTGTTCTCTAAGCATGTTAAGTAACAGTTCCAAGGCAGGATTCTTCCCTACACTCAAACCTCTCTCTATACAGAGACTCCTTGCTCTTTTCCAGCTAAGGTTGTCATTTGCAAGTTTGGACAGATCAACACTTTGGCCTGTGCCAGACATTTTTTAGAGAGAGTTAAAGTGATAGAAAAAGAGAAAAAAGTTTTCAGAACTTTTTGGAAAGACAGAAAAAAACTTTTTAAACTTTTAAGAACTTTTTGAAAGTTTAGGAGTACTTTTCAGCATTCAGAAAAGAGTGAAAAGAGGAAATGCAAAACTTTTTTTGCTATGTGTATATACACTGACCTTGTTTTGTATATTTTTCTCTTATGAAAAGTACAATGACAAGAGTGGTAAGCAGTCTCAAGCACTTATCCCACCACTGCACAACCAATGTAGGAGGCTGGACTGGCTTGTAGTGAGTACCAAGGGGTACTTGCACCTTGCACCAGGCCCAGTTAACCCTTATTAGTGTATAGGGTGTCTAGCAGCTTAGGCTGATAGATTAGTGTGAGGGCCCCCTGGCACTAGCCAAGGTGCCCCCACATTGTTCAGAGCCAATTCCCTGAACTTTGTGAGTGCGGGGACACCATTACACGCGTGCACTACATATAGGTCACTACCTATATGTAGCTTCACAATGGTAACTCCGAATATGGCCATGTAACATGTCTATGATCATGGAATTGCCCCCTCTATGCCATCCTGGCATAGTTGGCACAATCCCATGATCCCAGTGGTCTGTAGAACAGACCCTGGTACTGCCAAACTGCCTTTCCTGGGGTTTCACTGCAGCTGCTGCTGCTGCCAACCCCTCAGACAGGTTTCTGCCCCCCTGGGGTCAAGCCAGGCTTCTCCCAGGATAGCAGAACAAAGGACTTCCTCTGAGAGAGGGTGTTACACCCTCTCCCTTTGGAAAATGGTGTGAAGGCAGGGGAGGAGTAGCCTCCCCCAGCCTCTGGAAATGCTTTCATGGGCACAGATGTGCCCAATTCTGCATAAGCCAGTCTACACCGGTTCAGGGGACCCCTTAGCCCCGCTCTGGCGCAAAACTGGACAAAGGAAAGGGGAGTGACCATTCCCCTGACCTGCAACTCCCCTGGGAGGTGTCCAGAGCTCCTCCAGTGTGCTCCAGACCTCTGCCATCTTGGAAACAGAGGTGCTGCTGGCACACTGGACTGCTCTGAGTGGCCAGTGCCACCAGGTGACGTCAGAGACTCCTTGTGATAGGCTCCTTCAGGTGTTGCTAGCCTATCCTCTCTCCTAAGTAGCCAAACCCTCTTTTCTGGCTATTTGGACTCTCTGTCTCTGGGGAAACTTTAGATAACGAAAGCAAGCGCTCAGCCGAGTTCCTCTGCATCTCTCTCTTCACCTTCTGCCAAGGAATCGACTGCTGACCGCGCTGGAAGCCTGCAAAACTGCAACATAGTAGCAAAGACGACTACTGCAACTCTGTAACGCTGATCCTGCCGCCTTCTCGACTGTTTTCCTGGTGGTGCATGCTGTGGGGGTAGTCTGCCTCCTCTCTGCACTAGAAGCTCCGAAGAAATCTCCCGTGGGTCGACGGAATCTTCCCCCTGCAAGCGCAGGCACCAAAAAGCTGCATTACCAGTCCGTTGGGTCTCCTCTCAGCATGACGAGCGAGGTCCCTCGAATCCAGCAACTCTGTCCAAGTGGCCCCCACAGTCCAGTGACTCTTCAGTCCAAGTTTGGTGGAGGTAAGTCCTTGCCTCACTTCGCTAGACTGCATTGCTGGGAACCGCGACTTTTGCTGCTACTCCGGCCTCCGTGCACTTCCGGCGGAAATCCTTTGTGCACAGTCCAGCCTGGGTCCACGGCACTCTAACCTGCATTGCACGACCTCCTAAGTTGTTCTCTGGCGACGTGGGACTTCTTTGTGTGACTTCGGGTGAGCACCATTTCACGCATCCTTGTAGTGCCTGTTTCTGGCATTTCTCTGGGTGTTACCTGCTGCTAAGAAGTCTCCTTGTCTTGCTCGACGTCCCCTCTACCTCCTGGTCCAATTTGCAACCTCCTGGTCCTTCCTGGGCCACAGCAGCGTCCAAAAACGCTAACTGTACGATTTGAAGCTAGCAAGGCTTGTTGGCGTTCTTTCGGCGGGAAAACACTTCTGCACGACTCTCCACGGCAAGCGGGATCCGTCCACCAAAGGGGAAGTCTCTGGCCCTTTTTGTTCCTGCAGAAACCTCAGCTTCTTCTATCCAGTAGAAGCTTCTTTGCATCCACAGCTGGCATTTCCTGGGCATATGCCCATCTCCGACTTGCTTGTGACTTTTAGACTTGGTTCCCTTGTTCCACAGGTACCCTAGATTGGAAATCCACAGTTGTTGCATTGTTGGTTTGTGTCTTTCCTGCATTATTCCTCTAACACGACTTCTTTGTCCTTAGGGGAACTTTAGTGCACTTTGCACTCACTTTTCAGGGTCTTGGGGAGGGTTATTTTTCTAACTCTCACTATTTTCTAATAGTCCCAGCGACCCTCTACAAGGTCACATAGGTTTGGGGTCCATTCGTGGTTCGCATTCCACTTTTGGAGTATATGGTTTGTGTTGCCCCTATCCCTATGTGTCCCCATTGCATCCTATTATAACTATACATTGTTTGCACTGTTTTCTAAGACTATACTGCATATTTTTGCTATTGTGTATATATATCTTGTGTATATTTCCTATCCTCTCCCTGAGGGTACACTCTAAGATACTTTGGCATATTGTCATAAAAATAAAGTACCTTTATTTTTAGTATAACTGTGAATTGTGTTTTCTTATGATATTGTGCATATGACACTAAGTGGTACTGTAGTAGCTTCACACGTCTCCTAGTTCAGCCTAAGCTGCTCTGCTAAGCTACCATTATCTATCAGCCTAAGCTGCTAGACACCCTATACACTAATAAGGGATAACTGGGCCTGGTGCAAGGTGCAAGTACCCCTTGGTACTCACTACAAGCCAGTCCAGCCTCCTACATTGGTTGTGGAGCGGTGGGATAAGTGCTTTGAGACTACTTACCACTCTTGTCATTGTACTTTTCATAAGAGAAAAATATACAAAACAAGATCAGTGTATATACACATAGCCAAAAAGTTTTGCATTTCCTCTTTTCACTCTTTTCTAAGTGCTGAAAAGTACTTCTAACTTTCTAAAAAGTTCTAAAAAGTTTAAAAAGTTTTTTTTCTCTGTCTTTCTAAAAGCTCTGACAAACTTTTTTCTCTTTTTTTTTTCCATCACTTTAAACTCTCTCCAAAAATGTCTGGCACAGGCCAAAATGTTGACCTGTCTAAGATTGCATATGATCACCTTAGCTGGAAAGGAGCAAGGAGTCTCTGCATAGAGAGAGGTTTGAGTGTAGGGAAGAATCCTTCCTTGGAACTGTTACTTAACATGCTTAGAGAACATGATAGGGCTAAAAGTGCCCCATCTGTTGAAAAAGTAGCTAATGGTTCCCAATCTGATCCAGGGACTCCCCCAGGAAAAGATTCAGGAAAGAAACTTCTTAGCCTGCCCATTACTAGACAGTCTAGCATAGTTGGTACTGAGGTGGAGTCACATCATCCAGATGATGTGCTCTCACATTACACTGTCAGCCAAGCTGTTAGGGTGGCCTCTGTAAGGGACAGGTCTCCTTCTGTTCATTCCCATCATACCTCTGTATCTAGAAATATCCCTCCCACCAACCCTGATGACAGATTGTTAGAAAGGGAACTCAATAAGTTGAGGGTGGAACAAACCAGACTGAAGCTTAAAAAGCAACAGCTGGATTTGGATAGACAGTCTTTAGAAATAGAGAGGGAAAGACAGAAGTTGGGTTTAGATACCCATGGTGGCAGCAGCAGTATTCCCCATAGTCATCCTGCAAAAGAGCATGATTCCAGGAATCTGCGCAAGATAGTTCCCCCTTATAAGGAGGGGGATGACATTAACAAGTGGTTTGCTGCACTTCAGAGGGCCTGTGCTGTACAGGATGTCCCTCAAAGGCAGTGGGCTGATAGCCTATGGCTATCATTTAGTGGAAAAGGTAGGGATAGGCTCCTTACTGTAAAAGAAAATGAAGCTAATGGTTACAAAGTTCTTAAGAATGCACTCCTGGATGGTTATGGCTTAACCACTGAACAATACAGGATAAAGTTCAGAGAGACCAAAATGGAGTCTTCACAAGACTGGGTTGATTTCATTGACCATTCAGTGAAGGCCTTGGAGGGGTGGTTACATGGCAGTAAAGTTACTGATTATGACAGCCTGTATAACTTGATCCTGAGAGAGCATTTTCTTAATAATTGTGTGTCTGATTTGTTGCACCAGTACTTGGTGGACTCTGATGTGAGAAAGTAGCCTCTTTCTAGCCTTGTTACCCCCACTTTTGGCCTGTTTGTGAGTGTATGTCAGGGTGTTTTCACTGTCTCACTGGGATCCTGCTAGCCAGGGCTCAGTGCTCATAGTGAAAACCCTATGTTTTCAGTATGTTTGTTAAGGGTCACTGGGACCCTGCTAGTCAGGACCCCAGTGCTCATAAGTTTGTGGCCTATATGTATGTGTTCCCTGTGTGGTGCCTAACTATCTCACTGAGGCTCTGCTAATCAGAACCTCAGTGGTTATGCACTCTCATTTCTATCCAAATTGTCACTAACAGGCTAGTGACCATTTTTACCAATTTACATTGGCTTACTGGAACACCCTTATAATTCCCTAGTATATGGTACTGAGGTACCCAGGGTATTGGGGTTCCAGGAGATCCCTATGGGCTGCAGCATTTCTTTTGCCACCCATAGGGAGCTCTGACAATTCTTACACAGGCCTGCCACTGCAGCCTGAGTGAAATAACGTCCACGTTATTTCACAGCCATTTTACACTGCACTTAAGTAACTTATAAGTCACCTATATGTCTAACCTTTACCTGGTAAAGGTTAGGTGCAAAGTTACTTAGTGTGAGGGCACCCTGGCACTAGCCAAGGTGCCCCCACATTGTTCAGAGCCAATTCCCTGAACTTTGTGAGTGCGGGGACACCATTACACACGTGCACTACATATAGGTCACTACCTATATGTAGCTTCACAATGGTAACTCCGAATATGGCCATGTAACATGTCTATGATCATGGAATTGCCCCCTCTATGCCATCCTGGCATAATTGGCACAATCCCATGATCCCAGTGGTCTGTAGCACAGACCCTGGTACTGCCAAACTGCCTTTTCAGGGGTTTCACTGCAGCTGCTGCCAACCCCTCAGACAGGTCTCTGCCCCCCTGGGGTCAAGCCAGGCTTGTCCCAGGATGGCAGAACAAAGAACTTCCTCTGAGAGAGGGAGTGACACCCTCTCCCTTTGGAAAATGGTGTGAAGGCAGGGGAGGAGTAGCCTCCCCCAGCCTCTGGAAATGCTTTGTTGGGCACAGATGTGCCCAATTCTGCATAAGCCAGTCTACACCGGTTCAGGGGACCCCTTAGCCCTGCTCTGGGGCGAAACTGGACAAAGGAAAGGGGAGTGACCACTCCCCTGACCTGCACCTCCCCTGGGAGGTGTCCAGAGCTCCTCCAGTGTGCTCCAGACCTCTGCCATCTTGGAAACAGAGGTGCTGCTAGCACACTAGACTGCTCTGAGTGGCCAGTGCCACCAGGTGACGTCAGAGACTCCTTCTGATAGGCTCCTTCAGGTGTTGCTAGCCTATCCTCTCTCCTAAGTAGCCAAACCCTCTTTTCTGGCTATTTAGGGTCTCTGTCTCTGGGGAAACTTTAGATAACGACTGCAAGAGCTCAGCCGAGTTCCTCTGCATCTCTCTCTTCACCTTCTGATAAGGAATCGACTGCTGACCGCGCTGGAAGCCTGCTAACCTGCAACAAAGTAGCTAAGACGACTACTGCAACTCTGTAACGCTGATCCTGCCGCCTTCTCGACTGTTTTCCTGTTTGTGCATGCTGTGGGGGTAGTCTGCCTCCTCTCTGCACCAGAAGCTCCGAAGAAATCTCCCGTGGGTCGACGGAATCTTCCCCCTGCAACCGCAGGCACCAAAAAGCTGCATTACAGGTCCCTTGGGTCTCCTCTCAGCACAACGAGCGAGGTCCCTCGAATCCAGCGACTCTGTCCAAGTGACCCCCACAGTCCCATGACTCTTCAGTCCAAGTTTGGTGGAGGTAAGTCCTTGCCTCACCTTGCTGGGCTGCATTGCTGGGCACCGCGACTTTTGCAGCTACTCCGGCCTCCGTGCACTTCCGGCGGAAATCCTTTGTGCACAGCCAAGCCTGGGTCCACGGCACTCTAACCTGCATTGCACGACTTTCTAAGTTGGTCTCCGGCGATCTGGGACTCCTTTGTGCGACTTCGGGTGAGCACTGTTTCATGCATCCTCGTAGTGCCTGTTTCTGGCACTTTTCCGGGAGCTACCTGCTGCTGAGAGGGCTCCTTGTCTTGCACGACGTCCCCTCTCTCGCCTGGTCTAATTTGTGACCACCTGGTCCCTCCAGGGCCACAGCAGCGTCCAAAAATGTTAATCGCTCGATTTGCAGGTAGCAAGGCTTGTTGGCGTTCTTTCGGCAGAAAAACACTTCTGCACGACTCTCCATCGCGAGAGGAATCCGTCCACCAAAGAAGAAGTCTCTAGCCCTTTTCGTTCCTGCAGAAACCTCTGCTTCTTCTGTCCAGTAGAAGCTTCTTTGCACCCGCAGCTGGCATTTCCTGGGCATCTGCCCATCTCCGACTTGCTTGTGACTTTTAGACTTGGTCCCCTTCTTCCACAGGTACCCTAGATTGGAAATCCACAGTTGTTGCATTGTTGGTTTGTGTCTTTCCTGCATTATTCCTCTAACACGACTTCTTTGTCCTTATGGGAACTTTAGTGCACTTTGCACTCACTTTTCAGGGTCTTGGGGAGGGTTATTTTTCTAACTCTCACTATTTTCTAATAGTCCTAGCGACCCTCTACAAGTTCACATAGGTTTGGGGTCCATTCGTGGTTCGCATTCCACTTTTGGAGTATATGGTTTGTGTTGCCCCTATCCCTATGTTTCCCCATTGCATCTTATTGTAACTATACATTGCTTGCACTGTTTTCTAAGACTATTCTGCATATTTTTGCTATTGTGTACATATATCTTGTGTATATTTCCTATCCTCTCACTGAGGGTACACTCTAAGAGACTTTGGCATATTGTCATAAAAATAAAGTACCTTTATTTTTAGTATAACTGTGTATTGTGTTTTCTTATGATATTGTGCATATGACACTAAGTGGTACTGTAGTAGCTTCACACGTCTCCTAGTTCAGCCTAAGCTGCTCTGCTAAGCTACCATTATCTATCAGCCTAAGCTGCTAGACACCCTATACACTAATAAGGGATAACTGGGCCTGGTGCAAGGTGCAAGTACCCCTTGGTACTCACTACAAGCCAGTCCAGCCTCCTACATCTGATCTGACCTCTCCCCAAGAATTGGGAAAGAAGGCAGACAAATGGGTCAGAACAAGGGTGAACAGAAAAGTTCATACAGGGGGTGACAAAGAGAACACTAAGAAGAAAGATGGTGAAAAGTCTCAAGATAAGCATGGGGATAAGGGTAAAACCAAAGATCCCACTTCAAATCTTAAACACTCTTCAGGTGGTGGGGATAAAACAAATTCTTCCTCTTCTTCTCAACCTACACAAGTTAAAAAGCCTTGGTGCTTTGTGTGTAAAAACAGAGGCCATAGGCCAGGGGATAAGTCCTGTCCAGGTAAACCCACTGAGCCTACCACCACTAATACATCAAGCTCTAGTGCCCCTAGCAGTAGTGGTACTAGTGGTGGGACTGCTGGCAACAGTCAAGTTAAGGGTGTAGTTGGGTTCACTTATGGGTCCATAGTAGAAACTGGGGTAGTCAGTCCCAAGACAGTTTCTGTCACACCTAGTGGCATTGGCCTTGCCACACTGGCTGCTTGTCCCCTTATAATGGATAAGTACAGGCAGACAGTTTCAATAAATGGTGTTGAGGCCTTGGCCTACAGGGACACAGGTGCCAGTATCACTTTGGTGACTGAAAACCTAGTGCACCCTGATCAACACATCATTGGACAACAGTATAAGATTATTGATGTCCATAACTCCACTAAGTTCCTTCCCTTAGCTATAATTCAGTTTAGTTGGGGTGGAGTTACTGGCCCTAAGCAGGTGGTGGTATCACCTAGCTTACCTGTAGAATGTCTCTTAGGTAATGACCTAGAGGCCTCAGGTTGGGCTGATGTAGAGTTTTATGCCCATGCAGCCATGCTGGGCATCCCTGAGGAATTGTTCCCTCTCATTTCAACTGAAATGAAAAAGCAAAGGAGAGAAGGCCTGAAAACTCAGGATCCCTCTCCATCAACAGGTAAAAAGGGTATCACAGTATCCCCTAACCACTCTACCATTCAGGATACCATTGCTGTGGTGGGAGAAACCTCTCCTGGGGTGGCACCTGTTCCAAGGGAATCATCAACTGGCAAAGCTGGACTCCCTGAGGTAGAAGTACCTCTCTGTGGGATAACTAACATTATTGAGAAAAAGAGCACCATTTTAGTTAACATGGAGCATCCCTCCAACCCTCCCAGAGAAACTTTAGTGCAGAAACCCTGCACTGCCTCACAACACTTAGGACAGCATCCCTGCCCTAGTGTGGAGCTCATAGGACAGCATCCCTGCCCTGCTCCAACTCAAGAGAAACAGCATCCCTGTTCTCTCTTCCAGCCATATGGACAAAGTTTTTGCCCAGCTATGGCTTTTCTGAGACAGCATCCCTGTCTGGCATTTCCATCATTACAAATAGGTTCAGTGGACAATTCCCACTGCTCTAAACTAAAACTTACTGATAGAAACTCTGAAAATACATCTTCACATTGTTACTTAGCTAAAAAACTTCAAACAGGGTGGTTTACATCCCCACAGGGAAGGAACCATATAGTGGATGATAAAGGGAGTAACCAGTCTATTGCAGAGCTACTCTCTACTTATCACCACTTAGACAATAAAGTCTCAACTGGCCAAGGTTAGCCTTATTGTCCTTCGTTTGGGGGGGGGGGTTGTGTGAGAAAGTAGCCTCTTTCTAGCCTTGTTACCCCCACTTTTGGCCTGTTTGTGAGTGTATGTCAGGGTGTTTTCACTGTCTCACTGGGATCCTGCTAGCCAGGGCCCAGTGCTCATAGTGAAAATCATATGTTTTCAGTATGTTTGTTATGTGTCACTGGGACCCTGCTAGTCAGGACCCCAGTGCTCATAAGTTTGTGGCCTATATGTATGTGTTCCCTGTGTGGTGCCTAACTGTCTCATTGAGGCTCTGCTAACCAGAACCTCAGTGGTTATGCTCTCTCATTTCTTTCAAATTGTCACTACCAGGCTAGTGACCAATTTTACCAATTCATATTGGCCTACTGGAACACCCTTATAATTCCCTAGTATATGGTACTGAGGTACCCAGGGTATTGGGGTTCCAGGAGATCACTATGGGCTGCAGCATTTCTTTTGCCACCCATAGGGAGCTCTGACTATTCTTACACAGGCCTGCCACTGCAGCCTGAGTGAAATAACGTCCACGTTATTTCACAGTCATTTTACACTGCTCTTAAGTAACTTATAAGTCACCTATATGTCTAACCTTTACCTGGTAAAGGTTAGGTGCAAAGTTACTTAGTGTGAGGGCACCCTGGCACTAGCCAAGGTGCCCCCACATTGTTCAGGGCCAATTCCCTGAACTTTGTGAGTGCGGGGACACCATTACACGCGTGCACTACATATAGGTCACTACCTATATGTAGCTTCACAATGGTAACTCCGAATATGGCCATGTAACATGTCTATGATCATGGAATTGCCCCCTCTATGCCATCCTGGCATAGTTGGCACAATCCCATGATCCCAGTGGTCTGTAGCACAGACCCTGGTACTGCCAAACTGCCTTTCCTGGGGTTTCACTGCAGCTGCTGCTGCCAACCCCTCAGACAGGTTTCTGCCCCCCTGGGGTCAAGCCAGGATTGTCCCAGGATGGCAGAACAAAGGACTTCCTCTGAGAGAGGGTGTTACACCCTCTCCCTTTGGAAAATGGTGTGAAGGCAGGGGAGGAGTAGCCTCCCCCAGCCTCTGGAAATGCTTTCTTGGGCACAGATGTGCCCAATTCTGCATAAGCCAGTCTACACCGGTTCAGGGGACCCCTTAGCCCTGCTCTGGCGCGAAACTGGACAAAGGAAAGGGGAGTGACCACTCCCCTGACCTGCACCTCCCCTGGGAGGTGTCCAGAGCTCCTCCAGTGTGCTCCAGACCTCTGCCATCTTGGAAACAGAGGTGCTGCTGGCACACTGGACTGCTCTGAGTTGCCAGTGCCACCAGGTGACGTCAGAGACTCCTTGTGATAGGCTCCTTCAGGTGTTGCTAGCCTATCCTCTCTCCTAAGTAGCCAAACCCTCTTTTCTGGCTATTTAGGGTCTCTGTCTCTGGGGAAAGTTTAGATAACGAATGCAAGAGCTCATCCGAGTTCCTCTGCATCTCTCTCTTCACCTTCTGCCAAGGAATCGACTGCTGACCGCGCTGGAAGCCTGCAACACTGCAACAAAGTAGCAAAGACGACTACTGCAACTCTGTAACGCTGATCCTGCCGCCTTCTCGACTGTTTTCCTGGTGGTGCATGCTGTGGGGGTAGTCTGCCTCCTCTCTGCACTAGAAGCTCCGAAGAAATCTCCCGTGGGTCGACGGAATCTTCCCCCTGCAACCGCAGGCACCAAAAAGCTGCATTACCGGTCCCTTGGGTCTCCTCTCAGCATGACGAGCGAGGTCCCTCGAATCCAGCAACTCTGTCCAAGTGACTCCCACAGTCCAGTGACTCTTCAGTCCAAGTTTGGTGGAGGTAAGTCCTTGCCTCACCTCGCTAGACTGCATTGCTGGGAACCGCAACTTTTGCAGCTACTCCGGCCCCTGTGCACTTCCGGCGGAAATCCTTTGTGCACAGCCAAGCCTGGGTCCACGTCACTCTAACCTGCATTGCACGACTTTCTAAGTTGGTCTCCGGCGACGTGGGACTCCTTTGTGTAACTTCGGGTGAGCACCGTTTCACGCATCCTCGTAATGCCTGTTTCTGGCACTTCTCCGGGTGCTACCTGCTAATGAGAAGGCTCCTTTTATTGCTCGACGTTCCCTCTACCTCCTGGTCCAATTTGCGACCTCCTGGTCCCTCCTGGGCCACAGCAGCATCCAAAAATGCTAACCGCACAATTTGCAGCCAGCAAGGCTTGTTGGCGTTCTTTCGGCGGGAAAACACTTTTGCACAACTTTACACGGCGAGTGGGATTTGTCCACCAAAGGGAAAGTCTCTAGCCCTTTTCGTTCCTGCAGAAACCTCCGCTTCTTCTGTCCAGTAGAAGCTTCTTTGCATCCACAGCTGGCATTTCCTGGGCATATGCCCATCTCCGACTTGCTTGTGACTTTTGGACTTGGTCCCCTTTCTCCACAGGTACCCTAGATTGGAAATCCACAGTTGTTGCATTGTTGGTTTGTGTCTTTCCTGCATTATTCCTCTAACACGACTTCTTTGTCCTTAGGGGAACTTTAGTGCACTTTGCACTCACTTTTCAGGGTCTCGGGGAGGGTTATTTTTCTAACTCTCACTATTTTCTAATAGTCCCAGCGACCCTCTACAAGGTCACATAGGTTTGGGGTCCATTCGTGGTTCGCGTTCCACTTTTGGAGTATATGGTTTGTGTTGCCCCTATCCCTATGTGTCCCCATTGCATCCTATTGTAACTATACATTGTTTGCTCTGTTTTCTAAGACTATACTGCATATTTTGGTATTATGTATATATATCTTGTGTATATTTCCTATCCTCTCACTGAGGGTACACTCTGAGATACTTTGGCATATTGTCATACAAATAAAGTACCTTTATTTTTAGTATAACTGTGTATTGTGTTTTCTTATGATATTGTGCAAGTGACACTTGTGGTACTGTAGTAGCTTCACACGTCTCCTAGTTCAGCCTAAGCTGCTCTGCTAAGCTACCATTATCTATCAGCCTAAGCTGCTAGACACCCTATACACTAATAAGGGATAACTGGGCCTGGTGCAAGGTGTAAGTACCCCTTGGTACTCACTACAAGCCAGTCCAGCCTCCTACAACCCCTAACAGGGTGTCCAAAGAGGAGTTCAAAGGGGCTGAAGCCCACTCCTTTCTTGGGTACCTCCCTGTAGGCAAAAAGGAGGCATGGTAACAGGATATCCCATCTCCTGCGGAGTTTTTCAGGGAGACCTATAATCATGCCTTTGAGAGTTTTGTTAAATCTCTCCACCAGTCCATTTGTTTGTGGATGATAGGGTGTAGTGAACTTGTAAGTCACACCACACTCCTTCCACATGGCCTTTAAGTATGTAGACATGAAATTGCTTCCCCTGTCTGATACTACTTCCTTTGGGAAGCCCACCCTGGAAAATATTCCCAGGAGGGCCTTTGCCACTGCATGTGCTGTAGTGGTCCTTAAAGGAATTGCTTCAGGATATCTTGTGGCATGGTCCACTACCACCAAGATAAACCTATTGCCTGAAGCAGTAGGAGGGTCAAGGGGGCCAACTATGTCAACCCCTACCCTTTCAAAGGGAACCCCAACCACAGGCAGTGGGATAAGGGGTGCCTTTGGGGTGCCACCTGTCTTGCCACTGGCTTGACAGGTTTCACAGGACTTACAAAATTATTTTGTGTCCTCAGACATTCTAGGCCAATGAAACAAGGGAACAAGCCTGTCCCAAATTTTCATTTGTCCCAGATGTCCAGCTAGGGGAATGTCGTGGGCTAGAGTTAGGAGGAACTTTCTGTACTCCTGAGGAATCACTAACCTCCTGGCAGTTCCAGGTTTAGGATCCCTTGCTTCAGTGTACAAGAGATTGTCCTCCCACTAAACTCTGTGAGAGTCACTGACATCCCCATTAGCCTGTTTGACAGCTTGCTGTCTTAGACCCTCTAGTGTGGGACAGGTTTGCTGTGCCACAATCAGCTCCTCCCTGGCAGGCCCCCCTTCACCCAAAAGCTCAGCAGTGTCTGCTGCCAGCTCCTCTGGTGTAGGTTCAGGATCAAGTTATACAGGCTGTCATAATCAGTAACTTTACTGCCATGTAACCACCCCTCCAAGGCCTTCACTGAGTGGTCAATTAAATCAACCCAGTCTTGTGAAGACTCCTTTTTGGTCTCTCTGAACTTTATCCTGTATTGTTCAGTGGTTAAGCCATAACCATCCAGGAGTGCATTCTTAAGAACTGTAAAATGATTGGCATCACTTTCTTTCACAGTAAGGAGCCTATCCCTACCTTTTCCACTAAATGATAGCCATAGGATAGCAGCCCACTGCCTTTGAGGGACATCCTGTACAACACAGGCCCTCTCAAGTGCAGCAGACCACTTGTTAATGTCATCCCCCTCCTTATAAAGGGGAACTATCTTATGCAGATTCCTGGAATCATGCTCTTTTGCAGGATGACTATGGGGAATACTGCTGCTGCCACCATGGGTTTCTAAACCCAACTTCTTTCTTTCCTTCTCTAGTTCTGAAGACTGTCTATCCAAATCCAGCTGTTGCTTTTTAAGCTTCAGTCTGGTTTGTTCCACCCTCAACTTATTGAGTTCCCTCTCTAACAATCTGTCATCAGGGTTGGTGGGAGGGACATTCCTAGACACAGAAGTATGATGGGAATGAACAGAAGGAGACCTGTCCCTTACAGAGGGCACCCTAACAGCTTGGCTGACAGTGTAATGTGAGAGCACACCATCTGTATGATGTGACTCCACCTCAGTACCAACTATGCTAGACTGTCTAGTAATGGGCAGGCTAAGAAGTTTCTTTCCTGAATCTTTTCCTGGGGGAGTCTGTGAGAAGGTAGCCTCTTTCTAGCCTTGTTACCCCCACTTTTGGCCTGTTTGTGAGTGTATGTCAGGGTGTTTGTCACTGTTTTCACTGTCTCACTGGGATCCTGATAGCCAGGCCTCAGTGCTCATAGTGAAAACACTATGTTTTCAGTATGGTTGTTATGTGTCACTGGGATCCTGCTGGTCAGGACCCCAGTGCTCATAGGTTTGTGGCCTATAGGTATGTGTCACTGGGACCCTGTCACACAGGGCCCCAGTGCTCATTGGTGTGCATGTGTATGTTCCCTGTGTGGTGCCTAACTGTCTCACTGAGGCTCTGCTAACCAGAACCTCAGTGGTTATGCTCTCTCATTACTTTCAAATTGTCACTAACAGGCTAGTGACCAATTTTACCAATTTACATTGGCTTACTGGAACACCCTTATAATTCCCTAGTATATGGTACTGAGGTACCCAGGGTATTGGGGTTCCAGGAGATCCCTATGGGCTGCAGCATTTCTTTTGCCACCCATAGGGAGCTCTGACAATTCTTACACAGGCCTGCCACTGCAGCCTGAGTGAAATAATGTCCACGTTATTTCACAGCCATTTTACACTGCACTTAAGTAACTTATAAGTCACCTATATGTCTAACCTTTACCTGGTAAAGGTTAGGTGCAAAGTTACTTAGTGTGAGGGCACCCTGGCACTAGCCAAGGTGCCCCCACATTGTTCAGAGCCAATTCACTGAACTTTGTGAGTGCGGGGACACCATTACACGCGTGCACTACATATAGGTCAATACCTATATGTAGCTTCACCATGGTAACTCCGAATATGGCCATGTAACATGTCTATGATCATGGAATTGCCCCCTCTATGCCATCCTGGCATTGTTGGTACAATTCCATGATCCCAGTGGTCTGTAGCACAGACCCTGGTACTGCCAGACTGCCCTTCCTGGGGTTTCACTGCAGCTGCTGCTGCTGCCAACCCCTCAGACAGGCAGCTGCCCTCCTGGGGTCCAGCCAGGCCTGGCCCAGGATGGCAGAACAAAGAACTTCCTCTGAGAGAGGGTGTGACACCCTCTCCCTTTGGAAAATGGTGTGAAGGCAGGGGAGGAGTAGCCTCCCCCAGCCTCTGGAAATGCTTTGTTGGGCACAGATGTGCCCAATTCTGCATAAGCCAGTCTACACCGGTTCAGGGACCCCTTAGCCCCTGCTCTGGCGCGAAACTGGACAAAGGAAAGGGGAGTGACCACTCCCCTGACCTGCACCTCCCCTGGGAGGTGTCCAGAGCTCCTCCAGTGTGCTCCAGACCTCTGCCATCTTGGAAACAGAGGTGCTGCTGGCACACTGGACTGCTCTGAATGGCCAGTGCCACCAGGTGACGTCAGAGACTCCTTGTGATAGGCTCCTTCGGGTGTTAGTAGCCTTTCCTCTCTCCTAGGTAGCCAAACCCTCTTTTCTGGCTATTTAGGGTCTCTGTCTCTGGAGAAACTTTAGATAACGAATGCATGAGCTCAGCCGAGTTCCTCTGCATCTCCCTCTTCACCTTCTGATAAGGAATCGACCGCTGACCGCGCTGGAAGCCTGCAAACCTGCAACATAGTAGCAAAGACGACTACTGCAACTCTGTAACGCTGATCCTGCCGCCTTCTCGACTGTTTTCCTGCTTGTGCATGCTGTGGGGGTAGTCTGCCTCCTCTCTGCACCAGAAGCTCCGAAGAAATCTCCCGTGGGTCGACGGAATCTTCCCCCTGCAACCGCAGGCACCAAAAAGCTGCATTACCGGTCCCTTGGGTCTCCTCTCAGCACGACGAGCGAGGTCCCTCGAATCCAGCGACACCGTCCAAGTGACCCCCACAGTCCAGTGACTCTTCAGCCCAAGTTTGGTGGAGGTAAGTCCTTGCCTCACCTCGCTGGGCTGCATTGCTGGGAACCGCGACTTTGCAAGCTACTCCGGCCCCTGTGCACTTCCGGCGGAAATCCTTCGTGCACAGCCAAGCCTGGGTCCACGGCACTCTAACCTGCATTGCACGACTTTCTAAGTTGGTCTCCGGCGACGTGGGACTCCTTTGTGCAACTTCGGCGAGCACCATTTCACGCATCCTCGTAGTGCCTGTTTCTGGCACTTTTCCGGGTGCTACCTGCTTCAGTGAGGACTCTTTGTCTTGCTCGACGTCCCCTCTCTCTGCAGGTCCAATTTGCGACCTCCTGGTCCCTCCTGGGCCCCAGCAGCGTCCAAAAACGCCAAATGCACGATTTGCGTGTAGCAAGGCTTGTTGGCGTCCATCCGGCGGGAAAACACTTCTGCACGACTTTCCAAGGCGTCAGAGCTCCATCCTCCAAAGGAAAAGTCTCTAGCCCTTGTCGTTCCTGCAGTATTCACAGTTCTTCAGCCTAGTAAGAGCTTCTTTGCACCAACCGCTGGCATTTCTTGGGCATCTGCCCATCTCCAAGCTGCTTGTGACTTTTGGACTTGGTCCCCTTGTTCCACAGGTACCCTCAGTCAGGAATCCATCGTTGTTGCATTGCTGATTTGTGTTTTCCTTGCATTTTCCCTCTAACATGACTATTTTGTCCTTAGGGGAACTTTAGTGCACTTTGCACTCACTTTTCAGGGTCTTGGGGAGGGTTATTTTTCTAACTCTCACTATTTTCTAATAGTCCCAGCGACCCTCTACAAGGTCACATAGGTTTGGGGTCCATTCGTGGTTCACATTCCACTTCTGGAGTATATGGTTTGTGTTGCCCCTATCCCTATGTTTCCCCATTGCATCCTATTGTAACTATACATTGTTTGCACTGTTTTCTAAGACTATACTGCATATTTTTGCTATTGTTTATATATATCTTGTGTATATTTCCTATCCTCTCACTGAGGGTACACTCTAAGATACTTTGGCATATTGTCATAAAAATAAAGTACCTTTATTTTTAGTATAACTGTGTATTGTGTTTTCTTATGATATTGTGCATATGACACTAAGTGGTACTGTAGTAGCTTCACACGTCTCCTAGTTCAGCCTGAGCTGCTTTGCTAAGCTACCATTATCTATCAGCCTAAGCTGCTAGACACCCTATACACTAATAAGGGATAACTGGGCCTGGTGCAAGGTGCAAGTACCCCTTGGTACTCACTACAAGCCAGTCCAGCCTCCTACAGAGTCCCTGGATCAGATTGGGAACCATTGCCTATTTTTTCAACAGATGGGGCACTTTTAGCCTTATCTTGTTCTCTAAGCATGTTAAGTAACAATTTCAAGGAAGGATTCTTCCCTACTGTAGGAAAGTACCATCTTGCCTGGCATGTTACCCCCCGTTTTCACTGTATATATGTTGTTTTAGTTGTATGTGTCACTGGGACCCTGGTAACCCACGACCCCAGTGCTCATAAGTGTGCCTGAATGTGTTACCTGTGTAGTGACTAACTGTCTCACTGAGGCTCTGCTAATCAGAACCTCAGTGGTTATGCTCTCTCATTTCTTTCTAAATTGTCACTAACAGGCTAGTGACCATTTTTACCAATTTACATTGGCTTACTGGAACACCCTTATAATTCCCTAGTATATGGTACTGAGGTACCCAGGGTATTGGGGTTCCAGGAGATCCCTATGGGCTGCAGCATTTCTTTTGCCACCCATAGGGAGCTCTGACAATTCTTACACAGGCCTGCCACTGCAGCCTGAGTGAAATAACGTCCACGTTATTTCACAGCCATTTTACACTGCACTTAAGTAACTTATAAGTCACCTATATGTCTAACCTTTACCTGGTAAAGGTTAGGTGCAAAGTTACTTAGTGTGAGGGCACCCTGGCACTAGCCAAGGTGCCCCCACATTGTTCAGAGCCAATTCCCTGAACTTTGTGAGTGCGGGGACACCATTACACGCGTGCACTACATATAGGTCACTACCTATATATAACTTCACAATGGTAACTCCGAATATGGCCATGTAACATGTCTATGATCATGGAATTGCCCCCTCTATGCCATCCTGGCATAGTTGGCACAATCCCATGATCCCAGTGGTCTGTAGCACAGACCCTGGTACTGCCAAACTGCCCTTCCTGGGGTTTCACTGCAGCTGCTGCCAACCCCTCAGACAGGCATCTGCCCTCCTGGGGTCCAGCCAGGCCTGGCCCAGGATAGCAGAACAAAGAACTTCCTCTGAGAGAGGGTGTGACACCCTCTCCCTTTGGAAAATGTTGTGAAGGCAGGGGAGGAGTAGCCTCCCCCAGCCTCTGGAAATGCTTTCTTGGGCACAGATGTGCCCAATTCTGCATAAGCCAGTCTACACCGGTTCAGGGGACCCCTTAGCCCTGCTCTGGCGCGAAACTGGACAAAGGAAAGGGGAGTGACCACTCCCCTGACCTGCATCTCCCCTGGGAGGTGTCCAGAGCTCCTCCAGTGTGCTCCAGACCTCTGCCATCTTGGAAACAGAGGTGCTGCTGGCACACTGGACTGCTCTGAGTGGCCAGTGCCACCAGGTGACGTCAGAGACTCCTTGTGATAGGCTCCTTCAGGTGTTGCTAGCCTATCCTCTCTCCTAAGTAGCCAAACCCTCTTTTCTGGCTATTTAGGGTCTCTGTCTCTGGGGAAACTTTAGATAACGAATGCAAGAGCTCATCCGAGTTCCTCTGCATCTCTCTCTTCACCTTCTGCCAAGGAATCGACTGCTGACCGCGCTGGAAGCCTGCAAACCTGCAACATAGTAGCAAAGACGACTACTGCAACTCTGTAACGCTGATCCTGCCGCCTTCTCGACTGTTTTCCTGCTTGTACATGCTGTGGGGGTAGTCTGCCTCCTCTCTGCACCAGAAGCTCCGAAGAAATCTCCCGTGGGTCGACGGAATCTTCCCCCTGCAACCGCAGGCACCAAAAAGCTGCATTACCGGTCCCTTGGGTCTCCTCTCAGCACGACGAGCGAGGTCCCTCGAATCCAGTGACTCTGTCCAAGTGACCCCCACAGTCCAGTGACTCTTCAGTCCAAGTTTGGTGGAGGTAAGTCCTTGCCTCACCTCGCTGGGCTGCATTGCTGGGAACTGCGACTTTTGCAGCTACTCCGGCCCGTGTGCACTTCCGGCGGAAATCCTTTGTGCACAGTCCAGCCTGGGTCCACGGCAATCTAACCTGAATTGCACGACGTTCTAAGTTGGTCTCCGGCGACGTGGGACTCCTTTGTGCGACTTCGGGTGAGCACCGTTTCACGCATCCTCGTAGTGCCTGTTTCTGGCACTTCTCCGGAAGCTACCTGCTGCTGAGAGGGTTCATTGTCTTGCTCGACGTCCCCTCTCTCTCCTGGTCCAATTTGCGACCTCCTGGTCCCTCCAGGGCCACAGCAGCGCAAAAAAAAGCTAACCGCACGATTTGCAGCTAGCAAGGCTTGTTGGCGTTCTTTCGGCGGGAAAACACTTCTGCACGACTCTCCACGGCGAGTGGGATCCGTCCGCCAAAGGGGAGGTCTCTAGCCCTTTTCGTTCCTGCAGAAACCGCAGCTTCTTCTGTCCAGTAGAAGCTTCTTTGCACCCGCAGCTGGCATTTCCTGGGCATCTGCCCATCTCCGACTTGCTTGTGACTTTTGGACTTGGTCCCCTTGTTCCACAGGTACCCTAGATTGGAAATCCACAGTTGTTGCATTGTTGGTTTGTGTCTTTCCTGCATTATTCCTCTAACACGACTTCTTTGTCCATAGGGGAACTTTAGTGCACTTTGCACTCACTTTTCAGGGTCTTGGGGAGGGTTATTTTTCTAACTCTCACTATTTTCTAATAGTCCCAGCGACCCTCTACAAGGTCACATAGGTTTGGGGTCCATTCGTGGTTCGCATTCCACTTTTGGAGTATATGGTTTGTGTTGCCCCTATCCCTATGTTTCCCCTTTGCATCCTATTGTAACTATACATTGTTTGCACTGTTTTCTAAGACTATACTGCATATTTTTGCTATTGTGTATATATATCTTGTGTATATTTCCTATCCTCTCACTGAGGGTACACTCTAAGATACTTTGGCATATTGTCATAAAAATAAAGTACCTTTATTTTTAGTATAACTGTGTATTGTGTTTTCTTATGATATTGTGCATATGACACTAAGTGGTACTGTAGTAGCGTCACACGTCTCCTAGTTCAGCCTAAGCTGCTCTGCTAAGCTACCATTATCTATCAGCCTAAGCTGCTAGACACCCTATACACTAATAAGGGATAACTGGGCCTGGTGCAAGGTGCAAGTACCCCTTGATACTCACTACAAGCCAGTCCAGTCTCCTACACCTACACTCAAACCTCTCTCTATGCAGAGACTCCTTGCTCCTTTCCAGCTAAGGTGATCATATGCAATTTTGGACAGATCAACATTTTGGCCTGTGCCAGACATTTTTAGAGAGAGTTAAAGTGATAGAAAAAGAGAAAAAAGTTTGTCAGAGCTTTTAGAAAGACAGAGAAAAATATTTTTTAAACTTTTTAGAACTTTTAGAAAGTTTAGAAGTACTTTTCAGCACTTTAGAAAAGAGTGAAAAGAGGAAATGCAAAACTTTTTAGTTATGTGTACACACACTGAACTTGTTTTGTATATTTTTCTCTTATGAAAAGTACAATGACAAGAGTGGTAAGTAGTCTCAAAGCACTTATCCCACCGCTGCACAACCAATGTAGGAGGCTGGACTGGCTTGAAGTGAGTACCAAGGGGTACTTGCACCTTGCACCAGGCCCAGTTATCCCTTATTAGTGTATAGGGTGTCTAGCAGCATAGGCTGATAGATAATGGTAGCTTAGCAGAGCAGCTTAGGCTGAACTAGGAGACGAGTGAAGCTCCTACAGTACCACTAGTGTCTCTTGCACAATATCATAAGAAAACACAATACACAGATATACTAAAAATAAAGGTACTTTATTTTTATGACAATATGCCAAAGTATCTCAGAGTGTACCCTCAGTGAGAGGATAGGAAATATACACAAGATATAAGTACACAATACCAAAAATATGCAGTATAGTCTTAGAAAACAGTGCAAACAATGTATAGTTACAATAGGATGCAATGGGGACACATAGGGATAGGGGCAACACAAACCATATACTCCAAAAGTGGAATGTGAACCACGAATGGACCCCAAACCTATGTGACCTTGTAGAGGGTCGCTGGGACTCTTAGAAAATAGTAAGAGTTAGAAAAATAGCCCACCCCAAGACCCTAAAAAGTGAGTGCAAAGTGCACTAAAGTTCCCCAAAGCACATAGAAGTCGTGATAGGGGAATTCTGCAGGAAAGACACAAACCAGCAATGCAACAACGATGGATTTCCAGTCGAGGGTACCTGTGGAACAAGGGGACCAAGTCCAAAAGTCACAAGCAAGTCGGAGATGGGCAGATGCCCAGGAAATGCCAGCTGTGGGTGCAAAGAAGTTTCTACTGGACAGAAGAAGCTAAGGTTTCTGCAGGAACGACAAGGCTAGAGACTTCCCCCTTTGGAGGACGCATCCCTCACGCCGTGGAGAGTCGTGCAGAAGTGTTTTCCCGCCGAAAGACCGCCAACAAGCCTTGCTAGCTACAAATCGTGCGGTTAGTGTTTTGGGATGCTGCTGTGGCCCAGGAGGGACCAGGATGTCGCAAATTGCTCCAGGAGACAGAGGGGACATCGAGCAAGACAAGGAGCCCTCTCAGCAGCAGGTAGCACCCGGAGAAGTGCCAGAAACAGGCACTACGAGGATGCGTGAAATGGTGCTCACCCGAAGTTGCACAAAGGAGTCCCACGTCGCCGGAGACCAACTTAGAAAGTCGTGCAATGCAGGTTAGAGTGCCGTGGACCCAGGCTTGGCTGTGCCCAAAGGATTTCCGCCGGAAGTGCACAGGGGCCGGAGTAGCTGCAAAAGTCGCGGTTCCCAGCAATGCAGTCTGGCGTGGGGAGGCAAGGACTTACCTCCACCAAACTTGGACTGAAGAGTCACTGGACTGTGGGGGTCACTTGGACACAGTTGCTGGATTCGAAGGACCTCGCTTGTCGTGCTGAGAGGAGACCCAAGGGACCGGTGATGCAGTTCTTTGGTGCCTGCGGTTGCAGGGGGACGATTCCGTCGACCCAGAGGAGATTTCTTAGGAGCTTCTAGTGCAGAGAGGAGGCAGACTACCCCCACAGCATGCATGTTACATGGCCATGTTCGGAGTTACCATTTGTAGGAAAGTACCATCTTGCCTGGCATGTTACCCCCATATTTCACTGTATATATGTTGTTTTAGTTGTATGTGTCACTGGGACCCTGCCAGCCAGGGCCCCAGTGCTCATAAGTGTGCCCTGTATGTGTTACCTGTGTTATGACTAACTGTCTCACTGAGGCTCTGCTAACCAGAACCTCAGTGGTTATGCTCTCTCATTCTCTTCCCAAATTGTCACTAACAGGCTAGTGACCATTTTCACTAATCTACATTGGCATACTGGAACACCCTTATAATTCCCTAGTATATGGTACTGAGGTACCTAGGGTATTGGGGTTCCAGGAGATCCCTATGGGCTGCAGCATTTCTTTTGCCACCCATCGGGAGCTCTGACAATTCTTACACAGGCCTGCCATTGCAGCCTGAGTGAAATAACATCCACGTTATTTCACAGCCATTTACCACTGCACTTAAGCAACTTATAAGTCACCTATATGTCTAACCTTTACCTGGTAAAGGTTGGGTGCTAAGTTACTTAGTGTGTGGGCACCCTGGCACTAGCCAAGGTGCTCCCACATTGTTCAGGGCAAATTCCCCGGAGTTTGTGAGTGCGGGGACAGCATTACACGCGTGCACTGTACATATGTCACGACATATGTATAGCGTCACAATGGTAACTCCGAACATGGCCATGTAACATGTCTAAGATCATGGAATTGTCACCCCAATTCCATTCTGGCATTGGGGAGACAATTCCATGATTCCCCGAGTCTCTAGCTCAGACCCGGGTACTGCCAAACTGCCTTTCCAGGGGTTTCACTGCAGCTTCTGCTGCTGCCAACCCCTGAGACAGGTTTCTGCCCTCTTGGGGTCCAGCCAGGCTTGGCCCAGGAAGGCAGAACAAAGGACTTCCTCAGAGAGAGCGTGTTACACCCTCTCCCTTTGAAAAAAGGTGTTAGGGCTTGGGAGGAGAAGCCTCCCCCAGCCTCTGGAAATGCTTTCATGAGCACAGATGGTGCCCATTTCTGCATAAGCCAGTCTACACCGGTTCAGGGATCCCCCAGCCCTGCTCTGGCGCAAAACTGGACAAAGGAAAGGGAAGTGACCACTCCCCTGACCTGCACCTCCCCTGGGAGATGCCCAGAGCTCCTCCAGTGTGCTCCAGACCTCTGCCATCTTGGAAACAGAGGTGCTGCTGGCGCAGTGGACTGCTCTGAGTGGCCAGTGCCAGCAGGTGACGTCAGAGACTCCTTCTGATAGGCTCCTTCAGGTGTTGCTAGCCTATCTTCTCTCCTAGGTAGCCAAACCTCCTTTTCTGGCTATTTAGGGTCTCTGCTTTTGGGAATTACTTAGATAACGAATGCAAGAGCTCATCAGAGTTCCTCTGCATCTCTCTCTTCACCTTCTGCCAAGGAATCGACTGCTGACTGCGCTGGAAGCCTGCAAAACTGCAACAAAGTAGCAAAGACGACTACTGCGACCTTGTAACGCTGATCCTGCTGCCTTCTCGACTGTTTTCCTGGTGGTGCATGCTGTGGGGGTAGTGTGAGAAAGTAGCCTCTTTCTAGCCTTGTTACCCCCACTTTTGGCCTTTTTGTGAATGTATGTAAGGGTGTTTTCACTGTCTCACTGGGATCCTGCTAGCCAGGGCCCAGTGCTCATAGTGAAAACCCTGTGTTTTCAGTATGTTTGTTATGTGTCACTGGGACCCTGCTAGTCAGGACCCCAGTGCTCATAAGTTTGTGGCCTATATGTATGTGTTCCCTGTGTGGTGCCTAACTGTCTCACTTAGGCTCTGCTAACCAGAACCTCAGTGGTTATGCTCTCTCATTTCTTTCCAAATTGTCACTAACAGGCTAGTGACCAATTTTACCAATTTACATTGGCTTACTGGAACACCCTTATAATTCCCTAGTATATGGTACTGAGGTACCCAGGGTATTGGGGTTCCAGGAGATCCCTATGGGCTGCAGCATTTATTTTGCCACCCATAGGGAGCTCTGACAATTCTTACACAGGCCTGCCACTGCAGCCTGAATGAAACAGCCATTTTACACTGCACTTAAGTAACCTATAAGTCATCTATATGTCTAACCTTTACCTGGTAAAGGTTAGGTGCAAAGTTACTTAGTGTGAGGGCACCCTGGCACTAGCCAAGGTGCCCCCACATTGTTCAGAGCCAATTCCCTGAACTTTGTGAGTGCGGGGACACCATTACACGCGTGCACTACATATAGGTCACTACCTATATGTAGCTTCACAATGGTAACTCCGAATATGGCCATGTAACATGTCTAAGATCATGGAATTGCCCCCTCTATGCCATCCTGGCATTGTTGGCACAATTCCATGATCCCAGTGGTCTGTAGCACAGACCCTGGTACTGCCAAACTGCCTTTCCTGGGGTTTCACTGCAGTTGCTGCTGCTGCCAACCCCTCAGACAGGTTTCTGCCCCCCTGGGGTCAAGCCAGGCTTGTCCCAGGATGGCTGAACAAAGGACTTCCTCTGAGAGAGGGTGTCACACCCTCTCCCTTTGGAAAATGGTGTGAAGGCAGGGGAGGAGTAGCCTCCCCCAGCCTCTGGAAATGCTTTGTTGGGCACAGATGTGCCCAATTCTGCACAAGCCAGTCTACACCGGTTCAGGGGACCCCTTTGCCCTGATCTGGCGCGAAACTGGACAAAGGAAAGGGGAGTGACCACTCCCCTGACCTGCACCTCCCCTGGGAGGTGCCCAGAGCTTCTCCAGTGTGCTCCAGACCTCTGCCATCTTGGAAACAGAGGTGCTGCTGGCACACTGGACTGCTCTGAGTGGCCAGTGCCACCAGGTGACGTCAGAGACTCCTTCTGATAGGCTCCTTCAGGTGTTAGTAGCCTATCCTCTCTCCTAGGTAGCCAAACCCTCTTTTCTGGCTATTTAGGGTCTCTGTCTCTGGGGAAACTTTAGATAACGAATGCAAGAGCTCAGCCGAGTTCCTCTGCATCTCTCTCTTCACCTTCTGATAAGGAATCGACTGCTGACCGCGCTGGAAGCCTGCAAAACTGCAACAAAGTAGCTAAGACGACTACTGCAACTCTGTAACGCTGATCCTGCCGCCTTTTCTACTGTTTTCCTGTTTGTACATGCTGTGGGGGTAGTCTGCCTCCTCTCTGCACCAGAAGCTCCGAAGAAATCTCCCGTGGGTCGACGGAATCTTCCCCCTGCAACCGCAGGCACCAAAAAGCTGCATTACCGGTCCCTTGGGTCTCCTCTCAGCACGACGAGCGAGGTCCCTCGAATCCAGCGACTCTGTCCAAGTGACCCCCACAGTCCAGTGACTCTTCAGTCCAAGTTTGGTGGAGGTAAGTCCTTGCCTCACCTCGCTGGGCTGCATTGCTGGGAACCGCGACTTTTGCAGCTACTCCGGCCCCTGTGCACTTCCGGCGGAAATCCTTTGTGCACAGCCAAGCCTGGGTCCACGGCACTCTAACCTGCATTGCACGACTTTCTAAGTTGGTCTCCGGCGACGTGGGTCTCCTTTGTGCAACTTCGGGTGAGCACCATTTCATGCATCCTCGTAGTGCCTGTTTCTGGCACTTCTCCGGGTGCTACCTGCTGCTGAGAGAGCTCCTTTTCTTGCTCGATATTCCCTCTCTCTCCTGGTCAAAATTGCGACCTCCTGGTCCCTCCAGGGCTACAGCAGCGTCCAAAAACGCTAACCGCACGATTTGCAGCTAGCAATGCTTGTTGGCGTTCTTTCGGCGGGAAAACACTTCTGCACAACTCTCCACGGCGATTGGGATCCGTCCACCAAAGAAGAAGTCTCTAGCCCTTTTCGTTCCTGCAGAAACCTCAGCTTCTTCTGTCCAGTAGAAGCTTCTTTGCACCCGCAGCTGGCATTTCCTGGGCATCTGCCCATCTCCGACTTGCTTGTGACTTTTGGACTTGGTCCCCTTGTTCCACAGGTACCCTAGATTGGAAATCCACAGTTGTTGCATTGTTGGTTTGTGTCTTTCCTGCATTATTCCTCTAACACGACTTCTTTGTCCTTAGGGGAACTTTAGTGCACTTTGCACTCACTTTTCAGGGTCTTGGGGAGGGTTATTTTTCTAACTCTCACTATTTTCTAATAGTCCCAGCGACCCTCTACAAGGTCACATAGGTTTGGGGTCCATTCGTGGTTCGCATTCCACTTTTGGAGTATATGGTTTGTGTTGCCCCTATCCCTATGTTTCCCCATTGCATCCTATTGTAACTATACATTGTTAGCACTGTTTTCTAAGATTATACTGCATATTTTTGCTATTGTGTACATATATCTTGTGTATATTTCCTATCCTCTCACTGAGGGTACACTCTAAGATACTTTGGCATATTGTCATAAAAATAAAGTACCTTTATTTTTAGTGTAACTGTGTATTGTGTTTTCTTATGATATTGTGCATATGACACTAAGTGGTACTGTAGTAGCTTCACACGTCTCCTAGTTCAGCCTAAGCTGCTCTGCTAAGCTACCATTATCTATCAGCCTAAGCTGCTAGACACCCTATGTACTAATAAGGGATAACTGGGCCTGGTGCAAGGTGCAAGTACCCCTTGGTACTCACTACAAGCCAGTCCAGCCTCCTACAGGTAGTCTGCCTCCTCTCTGCACTAGAAGTTCCGAAGAAATCTCCCGTGGGTTGACGGAATCTTCCCCCTGCAACCGCATGCACCAAAGAACTGCATCACCGGTCCTCTGGGTCTCCTGTCAGCACGACGAGCGAGGTCCCTTGAACTCAGCAACTCTGTCCAAGTGACTCCCACAGTCCAGTGACTCTTCAGTCCAAGTTTGGTGGAGGTAAGTCCGTGCCTCCCCACGCTAGACTGCATTGCTGGGAAAGGCGTGTTTTGCAGCTACTCCGGCTCCTGTGCACTCTTCCAGGATTTCCTTTGTGCACAGCCGATCCTGGGTCCCCGGCACACTAATCTGCATTGCACGACCTCCTGAGTTGTCCTCCGGCGTCGTGGGACTCTCTTGGGCAACTTCGGGTGAGCACCGATTCACTCCACTTCGTAGTGCATGTTCCGGCACTTCTGCGGGTGCTGCTTGCTTCTGAGTGGGCTCCTTGTCTTGCTGGATGCCCCCTCTGTCTCCTCACGCAATTGGCGACATCCTGGTCGCTCATGGGCCACAGCAGCATCCAAAAACCCTAACCGCGACCCTTGCAGCTAGCAAGGCTTGTTTGCAGTCTTTCTGCACAGAAACACCTCTGCACAACTCTTCAATACGTGTGACATCCATCCTCCAAAGGGGAAGTCTCTAGCCCTTGTCGTTCTTGCAGAATCCACAGCTTCTACCATCCGGTGGTAGCTTCTTTGCACCCACAGCTGGCGTTTCCTGGGCATTTGCCCACTCCCGACTTGATCGTGACTTTTGGACTTGTTCCCCTTGTTCCACAGGTACTCTAGTTTGGAAATCCATCATTGTTGCATTGCTGGTGTTGATCTTTCCTGCAGAATTCCCCTATCACGACTTCTGTGCTCTTTGGGGAACTTAGGTGCACTTTGCACCCACTTTTCATGGTCTTGGGGTGGGCTATTTTTCTAACCCTCACTGTTTTCTTACAGTCCCAGCGACCCTCTACAAGGTCACATAGGTTTTGGGTCCATTCGTGGTTCGCATTCCACTTCTAGAGTATATGGTTTGTGTTGCCCCTATCCCTATGTGCCCCCATTGTATTCTATTGTGACTATACATTGTTTGCACTGTTTTATATTGCTATTACTGCATATTTTGGTATTGTGTACATATATCTTGTGTATATTTGCTATCCTCATACTGAGGGTACTCACTGAGATACTTTGGCATATTGTCATAAAAATAAAGTACCTTTATTTTTAGTATATCTGTGTATTGTGTTTTCTTATGATATTGTGCAAGTGACACTAGTGGTACTGTAGGAGCTTCACTCGTCTCCTAGTTCAGCTTAAGCTGCTCTGCTAAGCTACCTTTTCTATCAGCCTAAGCTGCTAGACACCCCTCTACACTAATAAGGGATACCTGGGCCTGGTGCAAGGTGTGAGTACACCTTGGTACTCACTACAAGCCAGTCCAGCCTCCTACACTGGTTGTGCAGCGGTGGGATAAGTACTTTGCAACTACTTACCACTTTGTCATATTGTACTTTTCATAAGAGAAAAATATACAAAACAAGTTCAGTGTATGTACACCTAACCAAAACGTTTTTCTTTTCTTCTCTCACTTCTTTGCTAAGTGCTGAAAAGTACCTCTAAACTTTCTAAAAGTTCTTAAAAAGTTTTAAAAGTTTTTTTTTTCTGTTCTTTAAAAAGGTCTAAAAACTTTTTCTTTCTTTTTCTGTCCCTTAAACACTTTCTAAAATGTCTGGCACAGGCCAATCTGTTGATCTGTCCAAACTTGCTTATGATCACCTTAGCTGGAAAGGAGCAAGGAGTCTCTGCATTGAAAGAGGTTTAGGGGTAGGGAAGAATCCCTCTAGAGAACTGTTGGTTAATATGCTCATTGAACAAGATAAGACCAGAGGTGGCACTTCTGTTGAGAAATTAGCTGATGGTTCCCAATCTGACCCTGGGGCACCCCTAGCAAAGGATTTAGAAGGGAACCTTCCCAACCTGCCATTAGCAGACCACCTATCATAGCTGGTACTGATGTGACCTCACATCACAGTAAGAGTGTTACTTCTCATCATAGTAAGAGTATTACTTCTGTTAGCCAGGTTTTTAGAGTGCCATCTGTAGGAGGCTGGACTGGCTTGTAGTGAGTACCAAGGGGTACTTGCACCTTGGACCAGGCCCAGTTATCCCTTATTAGTGTATAAGGTGTCTAGCAGCTTAGGCTGATAGATAATGGTAGCTTAGCAGAGCAGCTTAGGCTGAACTAGGAGACGTGTGAAGCTACTACAGTACCACAAGTGTCACTTGCACAATACCATAAGAAAACACAATACACAGTTATACTAAAAATAAAGGTACTTTATTTTTATGACAATATGTAAAAGTATCTTAGAGTGTACCCTCAGTGAGAGGATAGTGTAGGAGGCTGGACTGGCTTGTAGTGAGTACCAAGGGGTACTTGCACCTTGCACCAGGCCCAGTTATCCCTTATTAGTGTATAGGGTGTCTAGCAGCTTAGGCTGATAGATAATGGTAGCTTAGCAGAGCAGCTTAGGCTGAACTAGGAGACGTGTGAAGCTACTACAGTACCACTTAGTGTCATATGCACAATATCACAAGAAAACACAATACACACTTATACTAAAAATAAAGTTACTTTATTTTTATGACAATATGCCAAAGTATCTTAGAGTGTACCCTCAGTGAGAGGATAGGAAATATACACAAGATATATATACACAATAGCAAAAATATGCAGTATAGTCTTAGAAAACAGTGCAAACAATGTATAGTTACAATAGGATGCAATGGGGAAACATAGGGATAGGGGCAACACAAACCATATACTCCAAAAGTGGAATGCGAACCACGAATGGACCCCAAACCTATGTGACCTTGTAGAGGGTCGCTGGGACTATTAGAAAATAGTGAGAGTTAGAAAAATAACCCTCCCCAAGACCCTGAAAAGTGAGTGCAAAGTGCACTAAAGTTCCCCTATGGACAAAGAAGTTGTGTTAGAGGAATAATGCAGGAAAGACACAAACCAGCAATGCAACAACTGTGGATTTCCAATCTAGGATACCTGTGGAACAAGGGGACCAAGTCCAAAAGTCACAAGCAAGTCGGAGATGGGCAAATGCCCAGGAAATGCCAGCTGCGGGTTCAAAGAAGCTTTTACTGGACAGAAGAAGCTGAGGTTTCTGCAGGAACGAAAAGGACTAGAGACTTCCCCTTTGGTGGACGGATCCCACTCGCCGTGGAGAGTTGTGCAAAAGTGTTTTCCCGCCGAAAGAACGCCAACAAGCCTTGCTAGCTGCAAATCATGCGGTTAACGTTTTTGGACGCTGCTGAGGAACAAGAGGGACCAGGAGGTCGCAAATTAGACCAGCAGAGAGAAGGGACGTCGAGCAAGACAAGGAGCCCTCTCTGAAGCCGGTAGCACCCGGAGAAGTGCCAGAAACAGGCACTACAAGGATGTGTGAAACGGTGCTCGCCGAAGTTGCACAAAGGAGACCCACGTCGCCGGAGACCAACTTAGAAAGTCGTGCAATGCAGGTTAGAGTGCCGTGGACCCAGGCTTGGCTGTGCACGAAGGATTTCCGCCGGAAGTGCACAGGGGCCGGAGTAGCTGCAAAAGTCGCGGTTCCCAGCAATGCAGCCCAGCGAGGTGAGGCAAGGACTTACCTCCACCAAACATGGACTGAAGAGTCACTGGACTGTGGGGGTCACTTGGACAGAGTCGCTGGATTCGAGGGACCTCGCTCGTCGTGCTGAGAGGAGACCCAAGGGACCGGTAATGCAGCTTTTTGGTGCCTGCGGTTGCAGGGGGAAGATTCCGTCAACCCACGGGAGATTTCTTCGGAGCTTCTGGTGCAGAGAGGAGGCAGACTACCCCCACAGCATGCACAAGCAGGAAAACAGTCGAGAAGGCGGCAGGATCAGCGTTACAGAGTTGCAGTAGTCGTCTTTGCTACTATGTTGCAGGTTTGCAGGCTTCCAGCGCGGTCAGCAGTCGATTCCTTGGCAGAAGGTGAAGAGAGAGATGCAGAGGAACTCAGATGAGCTCTTGCATTCGTTATCTCAGGTTTCCCCAGAGACAGAGACCCTAAATAGCCAGAAAAGAGGGTTTGGCTACTTAGGAGAGAGGATAGGCTACTAACACCTGAAGGAGCCTATCAGAAGGAGTCTCTGACGTCACCTGGTGGCACTGGCCACTCAGAGCAGTCCAGTGTGCCAGCAGCACCTCTGTTTCCAAGATGGCAGAGGTCTGGAGCACACTGGAGGAGCTCTGGACACCTCCCAGGGGAGGTGCAGGTCAGGGGAGTGGTCACTCCCCTTTCCTTTGTCCAGTTTCGCGCCAGAGCAGGGCTAAGGGGTCCCCTGAACTGGTGTAGACTGGCTTATGCAGAATTGGGCACCTCTGTGCCCAACAAAGCATTTCCAGAGGCTGTGGGAGGCTACTCCTCCCCTGCCTTCACACCATTTTCCAAAGGGAGAGGGTGTCACACCCTCTCTCAGAGGAAGTTCTTTGTTCTGCCATCCTGGGCCAGGCCTGGCTGGACCCCAGGAGGGCAGATGCCTGTCTGAGGGGTCGGCAGCAGCAGCAGCTGCAGTGAAACCCCAGGAAGGGCAGTTTGGCAGTACCAGGGTCTGTGCTACAGACCACTGGGATCATGGGATTGTGCCAACTATGCCAGGATGGCATAGAGGGGGCAATTCCATGATCATAGACATGTTACATGGCCATATTCGGTGTTACCATTGTGAAGCTACATATAGGTAGTGACCTATATGTAGTGTACGCGTGTAATGGTGTCCCCGCACTCACAAAGTTCAGGGAATTGGCTCTGAACAATGTGGGGGCACCTTGGCTAGTGCCAGGGTGCCCACACACTAAGTAACTTTGCACCTAACCTTTACCAGGTAAAGGTTAGACATATAGGTGACTTATAAGTTACTTAAGTGCAGTGTAAAATGGCTGTGAAATAACGTGGACGTTATTTCACTCAGGCTGCAGTGGCAGGCCTGTGTAAGAATTGTCAGAGCTCCCTATGGGTGGCAAAAGAAATGCTGCAGCCCATAGGGATCTCCTGGAACCCCAATACCCTGGGTACCTCAGTATCATATACTAGGGAATTATAAGGGTGTTCCAGTAAGCCAATGTAAATTGGTAAAATTGGTCACTAGCCTGTTAGTGACAATTTGGAAAGAAATGAGAGAGCATAACCACTGAGGTTCTGGTTAGCAGAGCCTCAGTGAGACAGTTAGGCACCACACAGGGAACACATACATATAGGCCACAAACTTATGAGCACTGGGGTCCTGACTAGCAGGGTCCCAGTGACACATAACAAACATACTGAAAACATAGGGTTTTCACTATGAGCACTGGGCCCTGGCTAGCAGGATCCCAGTGAGACAGCGAAAACACCCTGACATACACTCACAAACAGGCCAAAAGTGGGGGTAACAAGGCTAGAAAGAGGCTACTTTCTCACACAACCCCCCCCCAAACGAAGGACAATAAGGCTAACCTTGGCCAGTTGAGACTTTATTGTCTAAGTGGTGATAAGTAGAGAGTAGCTCTGCAATAGACTGGTTACTCCCTTTATCATCCACTATATGGTTACTTCCCTGTGGTTATATAAACCACCTTGTTTGAAGTTTTTTAGCTAACCAACAATGTGAAGATGTATTTTCAGAGTTTCTATCAGTAAGTTTTAGTTTAGAGCAGTGGGAATTATCCACTGAATCTATTTGTAATGATGGGAATGCCAGACAGGGATGCTGTCTCAGTAAAGCCATAGCTGGGCAAAAACTTTGTCCATATGCCTGGAAGAGAGAACAGGGATGCTGTTTCTCTTGGGTTGGAGCAGGGCAGGGATGCTGTCCTATCAGCTCCACACTAGGGCAGGGATGCTGTCCTAAGTGTTGTGAGGCAGTGCAGAGTTTCTGCACTAAAGTTTCTCTGGGAGGGTTGGAGGGATGCTCCATGTTAACTAAAATGGTGCTCTTTTTCTCACCAATGTTAGTTATCCCACAGAGAGGTACTTCTACCTCAGGGAGTACAGCTTTGCCAGCTGATGTTTCCCTTGGAACAGGTGCCACCCCAGGAGAGGTTTCTCCCACCACAGGAATGGTATCCTGAATGGTAGGGTGGTTAGGGGATACTGTGATACCCTTATTACCTGTTGATGGAGAGGGATCCTGAGTTTTCAGGCCTTCTCTCCTTTGCTTTTTCATTTCAGTAGAAATGAGAGTGAACAATTCCTCAGGGATGCCCAGCATGGCTGCATGGGCATACAACTCTACATCAGCCCAACCTGAGGCCTCTAGGTCATTACCTAAGAGACAGTCTACAGGTAAGCTAGGTGATACCACCACCTGCTTAGGGCCAATAACTCCACCCCAACTAAACTGAATTATAGCTAAGGGAAGAAACTTAGTGGAGTTATGGACATCAATAATCTTATACTGTTGTCCAATGATGTGTTGATCAGGGTGCACTAGGTTTTCAGTCACCAAAGTGATACTGGCACCTGTGTCCCTGTAGGCCAAGGCCTCAACACCGTTTATTGAAACTGTCTGCTTGTACTTATCCATTGTAAGGGGACAAGCAGCCAGTGTGGCAAGGCCAATGCCACTAGGTGTGACAGAAACTGTCTTGGGACTGACTACCCCAGTTTCTACTATGGACCCAAAAGTGAACCCAACTACACCCTTAACTTGACTGTTGCCAGCAGTCCCACCACTAGTACCACTACTGCTAGGGGCACTAGAGCTTGATGTATTAGTGGTGGTAGGCTCAGGGGGTTTACCTGGACAGGACTTATCCCCTGGCCTATGGCCTCTGTTTTTACACACAAAGCACCAAGGCTTTATAATGTGTGTGGGTTGAGAAGAAGAGGAAGAATTTGTTTTATCTCCACCCCCTGAAGAGTGTTTAAGATTTGAAGTGGGATCTTTGGTTTTACCCTTATCCCCATGCTTATCTTGAGATTTTTCACCATCTTTCTTCTTATTGCCATCTTTGTCACCCCCTGTATGAACTTTTCTGTTCACCCTTGTTCTGACCCATTTGTCTGCCTTCTTTCCCAATTCTTGGGGAGAGCTCAGATCAGAGTCTACCAGGTACTGGTGCAACAAATCAGACACACAATTATTAAGTATATGCTCTCTCAGGATTGTGTTATACAGGCTTTCATAATCAGTAACTTTACTGCCATGTAACCACCCCTCCAAGGCCTTCACTGAATGGTCAATGAAATCAACCCAGTCTTGTGAAGACTCCTTTTTGGTCTCTCTGAACTTTATCCTGTATTGTTCAGTGGTTAAGCCATAACCATCCAGGAGTGCATTCTTAAGAACTGTAAAATTATTGGCATCACTTTCTTTCACAGTAAGGAGTCTATCCCTACCCTTTCCACTAAATGATAGCCATAGGATAGCAGCCCACTGCCTTTGAGGGACATCCTGTACATCACAGGCCCTCTCAAGTGCAGCAAACCACTTGTTAATGTCATCCCCCTCCTTATAAGGGGGAACTATCGTGTGCAGATTCCTGGAATCATGCTCTTTTGCAGGATGACTATGGGGAATACTGCTGCTGCCACCATGGGTTTCTAAACCCAACTTCTGTCTTTCCTTCTCTAATTCTAAAGACTGTCTATCCAAATCCAGCTGTTGCTTCTTGAGCTTCAGTCTGGTTTGTTCCACTCTCAATCTATTGAGCTCCCTTTCTAACAATCTTTCATCAGGTTGGGTGGGAGAGACATTTCTAGATACAGAGGTATGATGGGAATGAACAGAAGGAGACCTGTCCCTTACAGAGGGCACCCTAACAGCTTGGCTAACAGTATAATGTGAGAGCACACTATCAGTATGGTGTGATTCAACCTCTGAACCAACTATGCAAGACTGTCTAGTAATGGGCAGGCTGAGAAGTTTCTTTCCTGAATCTTTTCCTGGGGGAGTCCCTGGATCAGATTGAGAACCATTAGCTACTTTTTCAACAGATTGGGCACTTATGGCCTTATCCTGTACTCTAAGCATGTTAATTAACAGTTCTAAGGAAGGATTCTTCCCTACACTCAAACCTCTCTCTATGCAGAGACTCCTTGCTCCTTTCCAGCTAAGGTGATCATATGCAAGTTTGGACAGCTCAACATTTTGGCCTGTGCCAGACATTTTTTAGAGAGAGTTAAAGTGATAGTAAAAGATAAAAAGTTTGTCAGAGCTTTTAGAAAGACAGAGAAAAAAACTTTTTAAACTTTTTAGAACTTTTTTGAAAGTTAGAAGTACTTTTCAGCACTTAGAAAAGAGTGAAAAGAGGAAATGCAAAACTTTTGGGCTATGTGTATATACACTGACCTTGTTTTTGTATATTTTTCTCTTATGAAAAGTACAATGACAAGAGTGGTAAGTAGTCTCAAAGCACTTATCCCACCGCTGCACAACCAATGTAGGAGGCTGGACTGGCTTGTAGTGAGTACCAAGGGGTACTTGCACCTTGCACCAGGCCCAGTTATCCCTTATTAGTGTATAGGGTGTCTAGCAGCTTAGGCTGATAGATAATGGTAGCTTAGCAGAGCAGCTTAGGCTGAACTAGGAGACGTGTGAAGCTACTACAGTACCACTTAGTGTCATATGCACAATATCACAAGAAAACACAATACACAGTTATACTAAAAATAAAGGTACTTTATTTTTATGACAATATGCCAAAGTATCTTAGAGTGTACCCTCAGTGAGAGGATAGGAAATATACACAAGATATATATACAAAATAGCAAAAAATATGCAGTATAGTCTTAGAAAACAGTGCAAACAATGTATAGTTACAATAGGATGCAATGGGGGAAACATAGGGATAGGGGGCAACACAAACCATATACTCCAAAAGTGGAATGCGAACCACGAATGGACCCCAAACCTATGTGACCTTGTAGAGGGTCGCTGGGGACTATTAGAAAATAGTGAGAGTTAGAAAAATAACCCTCCCCAAGACCCTGAAAAGTGAGTGCAAAGTGCACTAAAGTTCCCCAAAGGACAAAGAAGTCGTGTTAGAGGAATAATGCAGGAAAGACACAAACCAGCAATGCAACAACTGTGGATTTCCAATCTAGGATACCTGTGGAACAAGGGGACCAAGTCCAAAAGTCACAAGCAAGTCGGAGATGGGCAAATGCCCAGGAAATGCCAGCTGTGGGTGCAAAGAAGCTTCTACTGGACAGAAGAAGCTGAGGTTTCTGCAAGAACGAAAAGAGCTAGAGACATCCCCTTTGGTGGACGGATCCCACTCGCCGTGGAGAGTCGTGCAGAAGTGTTTTCCCGCCGAAAGAATGCCAAAAAGCCTTGCTAGCTGCAAATCGTGCGGTTAGCGTTTTTGGACGCTGCTGAGGCCCAGGAGGGACCAGGAGGTCGCAAATTGGACCAGCTGAGAGAGGGAACGTACAGCAAGACAAGGAGCCCTCTCTCAAGCCGGTAGCACCCAGAAAAGTGCCAGAGAACAGGCACTACGAGGATGCGTGAAACGGTGCTCGCCGAAGTTGCACAAAGGAGTCCCACGTCGCCGGAGACCAACTTAGAAAGTTGTGCAATGCAGGTTAGAGTGCCGTGGACCCAGGCTTGGCTGTGCACAAAGGATTTCCGCCGGAAGTGCACAGGGGCCGGAGTAGCTGCAAAAGTCGCGGTTCCCAGCAATGCAGCCCAGCGAGGTGAGGCAAGGACTTACCTCCACCAAACTTGGACTGAAGAGTCACTGGACTGTGGGGGGTCACTTGGACAGAGTCGCTGGATTCGAGGGACCTCACTCATCGTGCTGAGAGGAGACCCAAGGGACCGGTAATGCAGCTTTTTGGTGCCTGCGGTTGCAGGGGGAAGATTCCGTCGACCCACGGGAGATTTCTTCGGAGCTTCTGGTGCAGAGAGGAGGCAGACTACCCCCACAGCATGCACAAGCAGGAAAACAGGCGAGAAGGCGGGCAGGATCAGCGTTACAGAGTTGCAGTAGTCATCTTTGCTACTATGTTGCAGGTTTGCAGGCTTCCAGCGCGGTCAGCAGTCGATTCCTTGGCAGAAGGTGAAGAGAGAGATGCAGAGGAACTCGGATGAGCTCTTGCATTCGTTATCTCAAGTTTCCCCAGAGACAGAGTCCCTAAATAGCCAGAAAAGAGGGTTTGGCTACTTAGGAGAGAGGATAGGCTACTAACACCTGAAGGAGCCTATCAGAAGGAGTCTCTGACGTCACCTGGTGGCACTGGCCACTCAGAGCAGTCCAGTGTGCCAGCAGCAACCTCTGTTTCCAAGATGGCAGAGGTCTGGAGCACACTGGAGGAGCTCTGGACACCTCCCAGGGGAGGTGCAGGTCAGGGGAGTGGTCACTCCCCTTTCCTTTGTCCAGTTTTGCGCCAGAGCAGGGCTAAGGGGTCCCCTGAACCGGTGTAGACTGGCTTATGCAGAATTGGGCACCTCTGTGCCCAACAAAGCATTTCCAGAGGCTGGGGGAGGCTACTCCTCCCCTGCCTTCACACCATTTTCCAAAGGGAGAGGGTGTCACACCCTCTCTCAGAGGAAGTTCTTTGTTCTGCAATCCTGGGCCAGGCCTGGCTGGACCCAGGAGGGCAGATTCCTGTCTGAGGGGTTGGCAGCAGCAGCAGCTGCAGTGAAACCTCAGGAAGGGCAGTTTGGCAGTACCAGGGTCTGTGCTACAGACCACTGGGATCATGGGATTGTGCCAACTATGCCAGGATGGCATAGAGGGGGCAATTCCATGATCATTAGACATGTTACATGGCCATATTCGGAGTTACCATTGTGAAGCTACATATAGGTAGTGACCTATATGTAGTATACGCGTGTAATGGTGTCCCCGCACTCACAAAGTTCAGGGAATTGGCTCTGAACAATGTGGGGGCACCTTGGCTAGTGCCAGGGTGCCCACACACTAAGTAACTTTGCACCTAACCTTTACCAGGTAAAGGTTAGACATATAGGTGACTTATAAGTTACTTAAGTGCAGTGTAAAATGGCTGTGAAATAACGTGGACGTTATTTCACTCAGGCTGCAGTGGCAGGGCCTATGTAAGAATTGTCAGAGCTCCCTATGGGTGGCAAAAGAAATGCTGCAGCCCATAGGGATCGCCTGGAACCCAATACCCTGGGTACCTCAGTACCATATACTAGGGAATTATAAGGGTGTTCCAGTAAGCCAATGTAAATTGGTAAAATTGGTCACTAGCCTGTTAGTGACAATTTGGAAAGAAATGAGAGAGCATAACCACTGAGGTTCTGGTTAGCAGAGCCTCAGTGAGACAGTTGGGCACCACACAGGGAACACATACATATAGGCCACAAACTTATGAGCACTGGGGTCCTGACTAGCAGGGTCCCAGTGACACATAACAAAGATACTGAAAACATAGGGTTTTCACTATGAGCACTGGGCCCTGGCTAGCAGGATCCCAGTGAGACAGCGAAAACACCCTGACATACACTCACAAACAGGCCAAAAGTGGGGGGTAACAAGGCTAGAAAGAGGCTACTTTCTCACAGATAGGAAATATACACAAGATATATATACACAATAGCAAAAATATGCAGTATAGTCTTAGAAAACAGTGCAAACAATGTATAGTTACAATAGGATGCAATGGGGACACATAGGGATAGGGGCAACACAAACCATATACTCCAAAAGTGGAATGCGAACCACAAATGGACCCCAAACCTATGTGACCTTGTAGAGGGTCGCTGGGACTATTAGAAAATAGTGAGAGTTAGAAAAATAACCCTCCCCAAGACCCTGAAAAGTGAGTGCAAAGTGCACTAAAGTTCCCCTAATGACAAAGAAGTTGTGTTAGAGGAATAATGCAGGAAAGACACAAACCAACAATGCAACAAATGTGGATTTCCAATCTAGGGTACCTGTGGAACAAGGGGACCAAGTCCAAAAGTCACAAGCAAGTCGGAGATGGGCATATGCCCAGGAAATGCCAGCTGTGGATGCAAAGAGGCTTCTACTGGACAGAAGAAGCTGAGGTTTCTGCAGGAACGAAAAGTGCTAGAGACTTCCCCTTTGGTGGACTGATCTCTCTTGCCGTCGACAGTCGTGCAGAAGTATTTTCCCGCCGAAAGAACACCAATAAGCCTTGCTAGCTGCAAATTGTGAGGTTAGCGTTTTTGGACGCTGCTGTGGCACAGGAGGGACCCGGAGGTCGCAAATTGGACCAGGAGGTAGAAGAGACGTCGCGCAAGACAAGGAGCCCTCTTAGCAGCAGGTAGCACCCGGAGAAGTGCCACAAACAGGCACTACAAGGATGCGTGAAACGGTGCTCACCCGAAGTTACACAAAGGAGTCCCACGTCGCCGGAGGCCAACTTAGAAAGTCGTGCAATGCAGGTTAGAGTGACATGGACCCAGGCTTGGCTGTGCACAAAGGATTTCCACCGGAAGTGCACAGGGGCCGGAGTAGCTGCAAAAGTCACGGTTCCCAGCAATGCAGTCTAGCGAGGTGAGGCAAGGACTTACCTCCACCAAACTTGGACTGAATAGTCACTGGACTGTGGGGGTCACTTGGACAGAGTTGCTGGATTCGAGGGACCTCGCTTGTCGTGCTGAGAGGAGACCCAAGGGACCGGTAATGCAGCTTTTTGGTGCCTGCGGTTGCAGGGGGAAGATTCCGTCGACCCACGGGAGATTTCTTCGGAGCTTCTAGTGCAGAGAGGAGGCAGACTACCCCCACAGCATGCACCACCAGGAAAACAGTCTAGAAGGCGGCAGGATCAGCGTTACAGAGTTGCAGTAGTCGTCTTTGCTACTATGTTGCAGGTTTGCAGGCTTCCAGCGCGGTCAGCAGTCGATTCCTTGGCAGAAGGTGAAGAGAGAGATGCAGAGGAACTCGGCTGAGCTCTTGCATTCGTTATCTAAAGTTTCCCCAGAGACAGAGACCCTAAATAGCCAGAAAAGAGGGTTTGGCTACCTAGGAGAGAGGATAGGCTAGCAACACCTGAAGGAGCCTATCAGAAGGAGTCTCTGACGTCACCTGGTGGCACTGGCCACTCAGAGCAGTCCAGTGTGCCAGCAGCACCTCTATTTCCAAGATGGCAGAGGTCTGGAGCACACTGGAGGAGCTCTGGGCACCTCCCAGGGGAGGTACAGGTCTGGGGAGTGGTCACTCCCCTTTCCTTTGTCCAGTTTCGCGCCAGAGCAGGGCTAAGGGGTCCCCTGAACCGGTGTAGACTGGCTTATGCAGAATTGGGCACATCTGTGCCCAACAAAGCATTTCCAGAGGCTGGGGGAGGCTACTCCTCCCCTGCCTTCACACCATTTTCCAAAGGGAGAGGGTGTAACACCCTCTCTCAGAGGAAGTCCTTTGTTCTGCCATCCTGGGCCAGGCCTGGCTGGACCCCAGGAGGGCAGATGCCTGTCTGAGGGGTTGGCAGCAGCAGCAGCTGCAGTGAAACCCCAGGAAGGGCAGTTTGGCAGTACCAGGGTCTGTGCTACAGACCACTGGGATCATGGGATTGTGCCAACTATGCCAGGATGGTATAGAGGGGGCAATTCCATGATCATAGACATGTTACATGGCCATATTCGGAGTTACCATTGTGAAGCTACATATAGGTAGTGACCTATATGTAGTGCACGCGTGTAATGGTGTCCCCGCACTCACAAAGTCAGGGAAATTGGCCCTGAACAATGTGGGGGCACCTTGGCTAGTGCCAGGGTGCCCTCACACTAAGTAACTTTGCACCTAACCTTTACCAGGTAAAGGTTAGACATATAGGTGACTTATAAGTTACTTAAGTGCAGTGTAAAATGGCTGTGAAATAACGTGGACGTTATTTCACTCAGGCTGCTGTGGCAGGCCTGTGTAAGAATTGTCAGAGCTCCCTATGGGTGGCAAAGGAAATGCTGAAGCCCATAGGGATCTCCTGGAACCCCAATACCCTGGGTACCTCAGTACCATATTCTAGGGAATTATAAGGGTGTTCCAGTAAGCCAATGTAAATTGGTAAAATTGGTCACTAGCCTGTTAGTGGCAATTTGAAAGAAATGAGAGAGCATAACCACTGAGGTTCTGATTAGCAGAGCCTCAGTGAGACAGTTAGGCACCACACAGGGAACACATACATATAGGCCACAAACTTATGAGCACTGGGGTCCTGACTAGCAGGGTCCCAGTGACACATAACAAACATACTGAAAACATAGGGTTTTCACTATGAGCACTGGACCCTGGCTAGCAGGATCCCAGTGAGACAGTGAAAACACCCTGACATACACTCACAAACAGGCCAAAAGTGGGGGTAACAAGGCTAGAATGAGGCTACTTTCTCACACAACCCCCCCCCCCAAACGAAGGACAATAAGGCTAACCTTGGCCAGTTGAGACTTTATTGTCTAAGTGGTGATAAGTAGAGAGTAGCTCTGCAATAGACTGGTTACTCCCTTTATCATCCACTATATGGTTACTTCCCTGTGGGGATGTAAACCACCCTGTTTGAAGTTTTTTAGCTAAGCAACAATGTGAAGATGTATTTTCAGAGTTTCTATCAGTAAGTTTTAGTTTAGAGCAGTGGGAATTGTCCACTGAACCTATTTGTAGTGATGGAAATGCCAGACAGGAATGCTGTCTCAGAAAAGCCATAGCTGGGCAAAAACTTTGTCCATATGGCTGGGAGAGAGAACAGGGATGCTGTTTCTCTTGGGTTGGAGCAGGGCAGGGATGCTGTCCTATGAGCTCCACACTAGGGCAGGGATGCTGTCCTAAGTGTTTTGAGGCAGTGCAGAGTTTCTGCACTAAAGTTTCTCTGGGAGGGTTGGAGGGATGCTCCATGTTAACTAAAATGGTGCTCTTTTTCTCACCAATGTTAGTTATCCCACAGAGAGGTACTTCCACCTCAGGGAGTACAGTTTTGCCAACTGATGATTCCCTTGGAACAGGTGCCACCCCAGGAGAGGTTTCTCCCACCACAGGAATGGTATCCTGAATGGTAGGGTGGTTAGGGGATACTGTGATACCATTTTTACCTGTTGATGGAGAGGGATCCTGAGTTGTCAGGCCTTCTCTCCTTTGCTTTTTCATTTCAGTAGAAATGAGAGGGAACAATTCCTCAGGGATGCCCAGCATGGCTGCATGGGCATAAAACTCTACATCAGCCCAACCTGAGGTCTCTAGGTCATTACCTAAGAGACAGTCTACAGGTAAGCTAGGTGATACCACCACCTGCTTAGGGCCAGTAACTCCACCCCAACTAAACTGAATTATAGCTAAGGGAAGAAACTTAGTGGAGTTATGGACATCAATAATCTTATACTGTTGTCCAATGATGTGTTGATCAGGATGCACTAGGTTTTCAGTCACCAAAGTGATACTGGCACCTGTGTCCCTGTAGGCCAAGGCCTCAACACCATTTATTGAAACTGTCTGCCTGTACTTATCCATTGTAAGGGGACAAGCAGCCAGTGTGGCAAGGCCAATGCCAATAGGTGTGACAGAAACTGTCTTGGGACTGACTACCCCAGTTTCTACTATGGACCCATAAGTGAACCCAACTACACACTTAACTTGACTGTTGCCAGCAGTCCCACCACTAGTACCACTACTGCTAGGGGCACTAGAGCTTGATGTATTAGTGGTGGTAGGCTCAGGGGGGTTACCTGGACAGGACTTATCCCCTGGCCTATGGCCTCTATTTTTACACACAAAGCACCAAGGCTTTTTAACATGTGTAAGTTGAGAAGAAGAGGAAGAATGTGTTTTATCCCCACCCCCTGAAGAGTGTTTAAGATTTGAAGTGGGATCTTTGGTTTTACCCTTATCCCCATGCTTATCTTGAGATTTTTCACCATCTTTCTTCGTGTTCTCTTTGTCACCACTTGTATGAACTTTTCTGTTCACCCTTGTTCTGACCCATTTGTCTGCCTTCTTTCCCAATTCTTGGGGAGAGGTCAGATCAGAGTCCACCAAGTACTGGTGCAACAAATCAGACACACAATTATTAAGAATATGCTCTCTCAGGATCAAGTTATACAGGCTGTCATAATCAGTAACTTTACTACCATGTAACCACCCCTCCAAGGCCTTCACTGAATGGTCAATGAAATCAACCCAGTCTTGTGAAGACTCCTTTTTGGTCTCTCTGAACTTTATCCTGTATTGTTCAGTGGTTAAGCCATAACCATCCAGGAGTGCATTCTTAAGAACTTTGTAATCAGTAGCTTCATTTTCTTTCACAGTAAGGAGCCTATCCCTACCTTTTCCACTAAATGATAGCCATAGGATAGCAGCCCACTGCCTTCGAGGGACATCCTGTACAGCACAGGCCCTCTCAAGTGCAGCAAACCACTTGTTAATGTCATCCCCCTCCTTATAAGGGGGAACTATCTTGTGCAGATTAATGGAATCATGCTCTTTTGCAGGATGACTATGGGGAATACTGCTGCTGCCACCATGGGTATCTAAACCCAACTTCTGTCTTTCCCTCTCTATTTCTAAAGACTGTCTTTCCAAATCCAGCTGTTGCTTTTTAAGCTTCAGTCTGGTTTGTTCCACCCTCAACTTATTGAGTTCCCTTTCTAACAATCTGTCATGAGGGTTGGTGGGAGGGACATTTCTAGATACAGAGGTATGATGGGAATGAACAGAAGGAGACCTGTCCCTTACAGAGGCCACCCTAACAGCTTGGCTGACAGTGTAATGTGAGAGCACATCATCTGGATGATGTGACTCCACCTCAGTACCAACTATGCTAGACTATCTAGTAATGGGCAGGCTAAGAAGTTTCTTTCCTGAATCTTTTCCTGGGGGAGTCCCTTGATCAGATTGGGAACCAATAGCTACTTTTTCAACAGATGGGGCACTTTTCGCCCTATCATGTTCTCTAATCATGTTAAGTAACAATTCCAAGGAAGGATTCTTCCCTACACTCAAACCTCTCTCTATGCAGAGACTCCTTGCTCCTCTCCAGCTAAGGTGATCATTTGCAAGTTTGGACAGATCAACATTTTGGCCTGTGCCAGACATTTTTAGAGAGAGTTAAAGTGATAGAAAAAGAGAAAAAAGTTTTCAGAACTTTTTAGAAAGACAGAAAAAAAACTTTTTAAACTTTTAAGAACTTTTTGAAAGTTTAGAAGTACTTTTCAGCACTTTAGAAAAGAGTGAAAAGAGGAAATGCAAAACTTTTTGGCTATGTGTATATACACTGAACTTGTTTTGTATAATTTTCTCTAATGAAAAGTACAATGACAAGAGTGGTAAGTAGTCTCAAAGCACTTATCCCACCGCTGCACAACCAATGTAGGAGGCTGGACTGGCTTGTAGTGAGTACCAAGGGGTACTTGCACCTTGCACCAGGCCCAGTTATCCCTTATTAGTGTATAGGGTGTCTAGCAGCTTAGGCTGATAGATAATGGTAGCTTAGCAGAGCAGCTTAGGCTGAACTAAGAGACGTGTGAAGCTACTACAGTACCACAAGTGTCACTTGCACAATACCATAAGAAAACACAATACACAGTTATACTAAAAATAAAGGTACTTTATTTTTATGACAATATGTCAAAGTATCTTAGAGTGTACCCTCAGTGAGAGGATAGGAAATATACACAAGATATTGTGAGAAGGTAGCCTCTTTCTAGCCTTGTTACCCCCACTTTTGGCCTGTTTGTGAGTGTATGTCAGGGTGTTTGTCACTGTTTTCACTGTCTCACTGGGATCCTGATAGCCAGGCCTCAGTGCTCATAGTGAAAACACTATGTTTCAGTATGTTTGTTATGTGTCACTGGGATCCTGCTGGTCAGGACCCCAGTGCTCATAGGTTTGTGGCCTATATGTATGTGTCACTGGGACCCTGTCACACAGGGCCCCAGTGCTCATAGGTGTGCATGGATATGTTCCCTGTGTGGTGCCTAACTGTCTCACTGAGGCTCTGCTAACCAGAACCTCAGTGGTTATGCTCTCTCATTACTTTCAAATTGTCACTAGCAGGCTAGTGACCATTTTTACCAATTTACATTGGCTTACTGGAACACCCTTATAATTCCCTAGTATATGGTACTGAGGTACCCAGGGTATTGGGGTTCCAGGAGATCCCTATGGGCTGCAGCATTCCTTTTGCCACCCATAGGGAGCTCTGACAATTCTTACACAGGCCTGCCACTGCAGCCTGAGTGAAATAACGTCCACGTTATTTCACAGCCATTTTACACTGCACTTAAGTAACTTATAAGTCACCTATATGTCTAACCTTTACCTGGTAAAGGTTAGGTGCAAAGTTACTTAGTGTGAGGGCACCGTGGCACTAGCCAAGGTGCCCCCACATTGTTCAGAGCCAATTCCCTGAACTTTGTGAGTGCGGGGACACCATTACACGCGTGCACTACATATAGGTCACTACCTATATGTAGCTTCACAATGGTAACTCCGAATATGGCCATGTAACATGTCTAAGATCATGGAATTGCCCCCTCTATGCCATCCTGGCATAGTTGGCACAATCCCATGATCCCAGTGGTCTGTAGCACAGACCCTGGTACTGCCAAACTGCCCTTCCTGGGGTTTCACTGCAGTTGCTGCTGCTGCCAACCCCTCAGACAGGCATCTGCCCTCCTGGGGTCCAGCCAGGCCTGGCCCAGGATGGCAGAACAAAGAACTTCCTCTGAGAGAGGGTGTTACACCCTCTCCCTTTGGAAAATGGTGTGAAGGCAGGGGAGGAGTAGCCTCCCCCAGCCTCTGGAAATGCTTTGTTGGGCACAGATGTGCCCAATTCTGCATAAGCCAGTCTACACCGGTTCAGGGGACCCCTTAGCCCTGCTCTGGCGCGAAACTGGACAAAGGAAAGGGGAGTGACCACTCCCCTGACCTGCACCTCCCCTGGGAGGTGTCCAGAGCTCCTCCAGTGTGCTCCAGACCTCTGCCATCTTGGAAACAGAGGTGCTGCTGGCACACTGGTCTGCTCTGAGTGGCCAGTGCCACCAGGTGACGTCAGAGACTCCTTCTGATAGGCTCCTTCAGGTGTTAGTAGCCTATCCTCTCTCCTAAGTAGCCAAACCCTCTTTTCTGGCTATTTAGGGTCTCTGTCTCTGGGGAAACTTGAGATAACGAATGCAAGAGCTCATCCGAGTTCCTCTGCATCTCTCTCTTCACCTTCTGCCAAGGAATCGACTGCTGACCGCGCTGGAAGCCTGCAAACCTGCAACATAGTAGCAAAGACGACTACTGCAACTCTGTAACGCTGATCCTGCCGCCTTCTCGACTGTTTTCCTGTTTGTGCATGCTGTGGGGGTAGTCTGCCTCCTCTCTGCACCAGAAGCTCCGAAGAAATCTCCCGTGGGTCGACGGAATCTTCCCCCTGCAACCGCAGGCACCAAAAAGCTGCATTACAGGTCCCTTGGATCTCCTCTCAGCACGACGAGCGAGGTCCCTCGAATCCAGCAACTCTGTCCAAGTGACCCCCACAGTCCAGTGACTCTTCAGTCCAAGTTTTGTGGATGTAAGTCCTTGCCTCACCTCGCTAGACTGCATTGCTGGGAACCGCGACTTTTGCAGCTACTCCGGCTTCCGTGCACTTCCGGAGGAAATCCTTTGTGCACAGTCCTGCCTGGGTCCACGGCACTCTAACCTGCATTGCACGACCTCCTAAGTTGTTCTCCGGCGACGTGGGACTTCTTTGTGCGACTTCGGGTGAGCACTGTTTCACTCATCCTCGTAGTGCCTGTTTCTGGCACTTCTCCGGGTGCTACCTGCTGCTAAGAGGGCTCCTTGTCTTGCTCGACGTACCCTCTTTCTCCTGGTCCAATTTGCGACCTCCTGGTCCCTCCAGGGCCACAGCAGCGTCCAAAAACGGTAACCGCACAATTTGCAGCTAGCAAGGCTTGTTGGCGTTCTTTTGGCGGGAAAACACTTCTGCACGACTCTCCACGGCAAGAGGTATCCGTCCACCAAAGGGGAAGTCTCTAGCCCTTTTGTGTTCCTGCAGAAACCTCTGCTTCTTCTGTCCAGTAGAAGCTTCTTTGCACCCGCAGCTGGCATTTCCTGGGCATCTGCCCATCTCCGACTTGCTTGTGACTTTTGGACTTGGTCTCCTTGTTCCACAGGTACTCCAGATTGGAAATCCAGCATTGTTGCATTGTTGGTTTGTGTCTTTCCTGCATTATTCCTCTAACACGACTTCTTTGTCCTTAGGGGAACTTTAGTGCACTTTGCACTCACTTTTCAGGGTCTTGGGGAGGGTTATTTTTCTAACTCTCACTATTTTCTAATAGTCCCAGCGACCCTCTACAAGGTCACATAGGTTTGGGGTCCATTCGTGGTTCACATTCCACTTTTGGAGTAAATGGTTTGTGTTGCCCCTATCCCTATGTTTCCCCAGTGCATCCTATTGTAACTATACATTGTTTGCACTGTTTTCTAAGACTATACTGCATATTTTTGCTATTGTGTATATATATCTTGTGTATATTTCCTATCCTCTCACTGAGGGTACACTCTAAGATACTTTGGCATATTGTCATCAAAATAAAGTACCTTTATTTTTACTATAACTGTGTATTGTGTTTTCTTATGATATTGTGCAAATGACACTTGTGGTACTGTGGTAGCTTCACACGTCTCCTAGTTCAGCCTAAGCTGCTCTGCTAAGCTACCATTATCTATCAACCTAAGTGTCTAAGGCAGCAAGCTGTCAAACAAGCAAATGGGGATGTCAGTGACTCTCACAGACAACTTTTTGTATACTGAAGCAAGGGATCCAAAACCTGGAGCTGCCAGGAGATTGGTGATTCCTCAGGAATACAGCAAGTTCCTCCTAACTGTAGCCCACGACATTTCCTTAGCTGGACATTTGGGGCAAATGAAAACTTGGGACAGGCTTGTTCCCTTGTTTCATTGGCCTAGAATGTCAGAGGACACAAAGGAATTTTGTAAGTCCTGTGAAACCTGTCAAGCCAGTGGCAAGACAGGTGGCACTCCAAAGGCACCCCTTATTCCACTACCTGTGGTTGGGTTCCCTTTGAAAGGGTAGGGGTTGACATACTTGGCCCCCTAGACCCTCCTACTGCTCCAGGCAATAAGTTTATCTTGATGGTAGTGGTCCATGCCACTAGATATCCTGAAGCTATTCCTCTAAGGACTACTACAGCTCTTGCAGTAGCAAAGGCCCTCCTAGGAATCTTTTCCAGAGTGGGCTTCCCAAAAGAGGTGGTATCAGACAGGGGAAGCAATTTCATGTCTGCTTACTTAAAGGCCATGTGGAAGGAATGCGGTGTTACATACAAGTTCACCACACCCTATCATCCACAAACAAATGGACTGGTGGAGAGATTTAACAAAACTCTCAAAGGTATGATAATGGGACTCCCTGAAAAACTCCGCAGGAGATGGGATATCCTGTTACCTTGCCTCCTTTTTTCTTACAGGGAGGTACCCCAAAAAGGAGTGGGCTTCAGCCCCTTTGAACTCCTATTTGGACACCCTGTGAGAGGTCCTCTAACACTTGTGAAGGAGGGTTGGGAACAACCTTTAAAAGCTCCAAAGCAAGACATAGTGGACTATGTACTTGGCCTAAGATCTAGGATGGCTGAGTACATGAAAAAGGCCAGTAAAAACCTTCAGGCCAGCCAAGAGCTCCAAAAGCAATGGCATGACCAGAAGGCTGTTTTGGTTCAGTACCAACCAGGGCAGAAAGTGTGGGTCTTGGAGCCTGTGGCCCCAAGAACACTCCAAGACAAATGGAGATGACCCCACATTATTGTTGAAAAGAAGGGTGAAGTCACCTACTTAGTTGACTTAGGCACTGCCAGGAGTCCCCTTAGGGTGCTCCATGTCAATCGCCTGAAACCCTACTATGACAGGGCTGATCTCACCCTGCTCATGGCAACAGATGAGGGACAGGAAGAAGAGAGTGACCTTCTCCCTGATCTATTCTCTTCCACAGAACAAGATTCTCTAGTGGAAGGTGTAGTTTTGGCAGATTGTCTTACTGCTGAGCAGAAAGACCACTGCATAAATCTCCTGAGTCAGTTTTCTGAACTCTTCTCCACTGTGCCAGGCACCACTTCTTGGTGTGAGCACACTATAGATACTGGAGACAGCTTGCCTGTCAAAAGTAAGATCTATAGGCAGCCTGACCATGTCAGAGACTGCATAAAGCAAGAGGTGCAGAAAATGCTTGAACTGGGAGTGGTTGAGCACTCTGAAAGTCCATGGGCCTCTCCTGTGGTACTTGTACCAAGACCTCATTCCAAAGATGGTAAAAGGGAAATGAGATTTTGTGTGGATTACAGAGGTCTCAACCAGGTAACCAAAACTGATGCTCACCCTATACCCAGGGCAGATGAGCTCATAGATACACTGGCATCTGCCAAGTATTTAAGCACTTTTGATTTGACTGCAGGGTATTGGCAGATCAAATTATCAGAAGAGGCAAAAGCAAAAACTGCATTTTCAACCATTGGAGGCCATTACCAATTCACAGTAATGCCTTTTGGATTGAAAAATGCACCTGCCACTTTTCAAAGATTGGTGAACACAGTCCTGCAAGGGCTGGAACCTTTTAGTGCAGCATATCTGGACGATATAGCTGTCTTTAGCTCCAGCTGGGATGATCACCTGGTCCACCTATGGAAAGTTTTTGAGGCCCTGCAAAACGCAGGCCTCACTATCAAGGCTTCAAAGTGCCAGATAGGGCAGGGGAAGGTGGTTTATCTGGGACACCTTGTTGGTGGGGAAATCCAAACAATTATTGATTGGATTCCCGATACCACTCAGACTCAAGTGAGAGCCTTCCTAGGCCTCACTGGGTATTACAGGAGGTTCATTAAGAACTATGGCTCCATTGCAGCCCCTCTTAATGACCACACATCCAAGAAAATGCCTAAAAAGGTATTATGGACAGCAAACTGTCAGAAAGCTTTTGAGGAGCTGAAGCAGGCCATGTGCTCTGCACCTGTCCTGAAAAGCCCTTGTTACTCTAAAAAATTCTATGTCCAAACTGATGCATCTGAATTAGGAGTAGGGGCAGTCCTATCACAACTTAATTCTGAGGGCCAGGATCAACCTGTTGCTTTTATTAGTAGGAGGTTGACCCCTAGAGAAAAGCGTTGGTCTGCCATAGAGAGGGAGGCCTTTGCTGTTGTCTGGGCTCTGAAGAAGTTGAGGCCATACCTGTTTGGCACTCACTTCATTGTTCAAACAGACCACAAACCTCTACTTTGGCTAAAACAAATGAAAGGTGAAAATCCTAAATTATTGAGGTGGTCCATATCCGTACAGGGAATGGACTATACAGTGGAACATAGACCTGGGAGTAGCCACTCCAATGCAGATGGACTCTCCAGATATTTCCACTTAGACAATGAAGACTCATCAGGTCATGGCTAGTCTTATTGTCCTTCGTTTGGGGGGGGTTGTGTAGGAAAGTACCATCTTGCCTGGCATGTTACCCCCATTTTTCACTGTATATATGTTGTTTTAGTTGTATGTGTCACTGGGACCCTGTCACCCAGGGCCCCAGTGCTCATAAGTGTGCCTGAATGTTTTACCTGTGTAGTGACTAACTGTCTCACTGAGGCTCTGCTAATCAGAACCTCAGTGTTTATGCTCTCTCATTTCTTTCCAAATTGTCACTAACAGGCTAGTGACCAATTTCACCAATTTACATTGGCTTACTGGAACAACCTTATAATTCCCTAGTATATGGTACTGAGGTACCCAGGGTATTGGGGTTCCAGGAGATCCCTATGGGCTGCAGCATTTCTTTTGCCACCCATAGGGAGCTCTGACAATTCTTACACAGGCCTGCCACTGCAGCCTGAGTGAAATAACGTCCACGTTATTTCACAGCCATTTACCACTGCACTTAAGTAACTTATAAGTTACCTATATGTCTAACCTTTACCTGGTAAAGGTTAGGTGCAAAGTTACTTAGTGTGAGGGCTCCCTGGCACTAGCCAAGGTGCCCCCACATTGTTCAGGGCAAAATCCACTGACTTTGTGAGTGCGGGGACACCATTACACGCGTGCACTACACATAGGTCACTACCTATGTGTAGCTTCACAATGGTAACTCCGAATATGGCCATGTAACATGTCTATGATCATGGAATTGCCCCCTCTATGCCATCCTGGCATAGTTGGCACAATCCCATGATCCCAGTGGTCTGTAGCACAGACCCTGGTACTGCCAAACTGCCTTTTCAGGGGTTTCACTGCAGCTGCTGCTGCTGCCAACCCCTCAGACAGGTTTCTGCCCTCCTGGGGTCCAGCCAGGCCTGGCCCAGGATGGCAGAACAAAGGACTTCCTCAGAGAGAGACTGTACCACCCTCTCCTTTTTTAAAAAGGTGTTAAGGCAGGGGAGGAGTAGCCTCCCCCAGCTTCTGGAAATGTTTTCATGGGCACAGATGGTGCCCATTTCTGCATAAGCCAGTCTACACCGGTTCAGGGACCCCTCAGCCCTGCTCTGGCGCGAAACTGGACAAAGGAAAGGGGAGTGACAACTCCCCTGACCTGCACCTCCACTGGGAGGTGCCCAGAGCTCCTCCAGTGTGCTCAGACCTCTGCCATCTTGGAAACAGAGGTGCTGCTGGCACACTGGGCTGCTCTGAGTGGCCAGTGCCAGCAGGTGACGTCAGAGACTCCTTCTGATAGGCTCCTTCAGGTGTTGCTAGCCTATCCTCTCTCCTAAGTAGCCAAACCCTCTTTTCTGGCTATTTAGGGTCTCTGCTTTGGGGAATTCCTTGGATAACGAACGCAAGAGCTCATCAGAGTTCCTCTGCATCTCTCTCTTCACCTTCTGCCAAGGAATCGACTGCTGACCCCGCTGGAAGCCTGCAAAACTGCAACAAAGTAGTGAATACGACTACTGCAACTCTGTAACGCTGATCCTGCCGCCTTCTCGACTGTTTTCCTGGTGGTGCATGCTATGGGGGTAGTCTGTCTCCTCTCTGCACTAGAAGCTCCGAAGAAATCTCCTGTGGGCCGACGGAATCGTCCCCCTGCAACCGCAGGCACCAAAGAACTACATTACCTGTACCCTGGGTCTCCTCTCAGCATGACGAGCGACGTCCCTTGAATCCAGAAACTCTGTCCAAGTGACTCCCACAGTCCAGTGACTCTTCAGTCCAAGTTTGGTGGAGGTAAGTTCTTGCCTCCCCACGCCAGACTGCCTTGTTGGGAACCGCAACTTTTGCAGCTAATCCGGCCTCTGTGCACTTCCGGCGGAAATCCTTTGTGCACAGCCAAGCCTGGGTCCACGGTGCTCTAACCTGTATTGCACGACTTTCTAATTGTCCTCCGGCGGCGTGGGACTCCTTTGTGCAACTTCGGGTGAGCACCATTTCACTCTTCTTTGTAGTGCCTGTTCCGGCACTTCTGCGGGTGTTGCCTGCATCTGAGAGGGCTCCTTACCTTGCTCGACGCTCCTTCTGTCACCAGACACAATTGGCAACATCCTGGTCCCTCCTGGGCCACAGCAGCATCCAAAAACCTTAACTGCATGATTTGCAGCTAGCAAGGCTTGTTGGCGGTCTTTCGGTGGGAAAACACTTCTGCACAACTTTCCACGGCGTGTCGGATCCATCCTCCAAAGGGGAAGTCTCTAGCCCTTGTCGTTCCTGCAGAATCCTCAGCTTCTACTGCCTAGTAGCAGCTTCTTTGCACCCACAGCTGGCATTTCCTGGGCATCTGCCCATCTCCGACTTGCTTGTGACTTTTGGACTTGGTCCTCTTGTTCCACAGGTACCCTCGACTGGAAATCCATAATTGTTGCATTGCTGGTTTGTGTCTTTCCTGCAGAATTCCCCTATCACGACTTCTATGTCCTTTGGGGAACTTTAGTGCACTTAGCACTCACTTTTCAGGGTCTTGGGGTGGGCTATTTTTCTAACCCTAACTGTTTTCTTACAGTCCCAGCGACCCTCTACAAGGTCACATAGGTTTGGGGTCCATTCGTGGTTCGCATTCCACTTTTGGAGTATATGGTTTGTGTTGCCCCTATCCCTATGTGTCCCCATTGCATCCTATTGTAACTATACATTGTTTGCACTGTTTTCTAAGACTATACTGCATATTTTTGCTATTGGTTACATATATCTTGTGTATATTTGCTATCCTCATACTGAGGGTACTCACTGAGATACTTTGGCATATTGTCATAAAAAAAAGTACCTTTATTTTTAGTATATCTGTGTATTGTGTTTTCTTATGATATTGTGCAAGTGACACTAGTGGTACTGTAGGAGCTTCACTCGTCTCCTAGTTCAGCCTAAGCTGCTCTGCTAAGCTACCATTATCTATCAGCCTAAGCTGCTAGAGAACCTATACACTAATAAGGGATACCTGGGCCTGGTGCAAGGTGTAAGTACCCCTTGGTACTCACTACAAGCCAGTCCAGCCTCCTACACGGATTTAACCATACTTTTATCCATAACAGAAGGGGGGCAATATCTATCAAATCTGTAATGTAACCAATCCCCAACTCCTCATGGCATATAATATTCGCTACATTCTTGGGTACCATAAGTAGCCGGTGAAGAAATGTATTCTTTGCCCGTTGTAAAATAATTGAGCTAGTATATCCCCAGAGCCCGCCCCCATAAATCGCCGCCGAGACACATTTAGACTTATAAAGCGTGATGATCTGGTGTACCGGTCTATGCCCCAATCTACGGGCGAAGCAAAAAATTGCTTCGACATTTCTTTCCATTTGTTGAAGCTTAAAATTCTAATGGAATTTCCATGACAGAGAGGAACTTTGGTGCAAACCTAAGTAGCAGAAATCATTTACCTTTGTTAAAGTGTTCCCTCCCATTATAAAACTTTTAGTGCGTGTGTTCTTAGGACCGCAAATCATAACATGCGACTTTTTAGAATTGACTTTCAGATTGAGATCTTGAGTGTGTATTAAAAAAAGGTCCAAGAGGGTCTGTAGGCCGCTGGCCGTGCGAGCAATTAAAACTGCGTCATCAGCATACAAGAAAATCGGCAATTGTCTAAAACCCGCCCTTGGAAAATCCTTGCCATTTTGAGCTAAATAGTTATACAAGCCATTTATGTACAACAGAAATAAAAAAGGTGCCAAAGTGCAGCCCTGTCTGATGCCCCGATTTGATGCGAGGGGATCTTTCACCATGTTGTCCAAACTGAATTGTAATAGTAAGGTTAGAATATATAAACGTTTGATCAGATCCAGCAAATCTTGCTCAACCCCCATTGTGTCCATTATTTCCCACAATTTTACTCTATTTACCATATCAAATGCGCTGGAAAGGTCTATAAAGGCTAGGTGGATAGATTCCCTTTTTGCAATGACATATTTGCTAAGAACAAGGTGTAAGTTTAGGGCCTGATCCACTGTGCCTAATCCGGGCCTAAACCCATATTGAATTGGCAATATAATGTTTGTCATTGCCGCCCACTCCTCAAGCCGATTCAAAATGACACTCCCCAGGATCTTTACAGTGGAGTCAATGAGAGATATAGGTCTATAGCAGAAGGAGTCAAGCCTATTGCCCTTTTTGAATATCGGGACAATTATTGCCATTAGCCATGAGGGAGGAATAAAGCTTTGAATAGCGCTGTTCAGAACAATTGTGATTAACGGAACCCACAAATCAGGTAATGATTTGAATAAATCCGCAGGAACCCCATCGGGGCCTGGAGCTTTCCTTAGTTTCATATTATTTATTGCTGTGGTGATCTCATGTGTCTCAAGTAAAATTCTGAGAGGCCACGTACCTCCGCACCATGATTAATGTTATTTGCGGACTGGAATACCGATGAAAAATGTTCTACCCAGACCCCCTCTGGTATCAGACAATCTTCCTCCCTATTTACCTGTCCTGAAAAATATGGGTGATTAACCACCTTCCAAAATTGAGAGGAATCCCTCAGTTCTGTAGCTGCCATGAGATCTTTCCATGCGTTGGTGCGTATTTCATTCTTCCTCTCCTCGAGGGCTGACTGATATCGGCCCCTAACCTGTTTAACTAAGTCACGGCTAAATGGTATAGATTTAATAACTGTTTTTAAATCTCTATGGGCGGCCGTACAGGCCGAATTAAACCAACGTTGAGGTTTTATGCCTTTAGGATGTTCACCACACGTCAGTGTCTCAGAGATGGCACGGCTTAAATACTCAAAAGCGGTTATAAGATGGGCACCAGTGGATTGCAAAGACAAGCAAGTATTGATATGGGCCTTATTTTGTATTATAAGGTTCTCATTAAAGGTATTAGGGTTTACTCTCTCCCATCTCTTGCGAGGGCCAAATTTTTTTTTAAAACCTCTTTTCCCTTGCCTACTGTCCTAGATGAAATTAGCTTAGTTTTAAAAGCTAATTTTGTACTCAAGGGATTGTGGTCATTAGCACAATGAGATTTAATCTTAAAATCCACAATTAAACGAGAAAGTGAAGGGCAGATAAGAATAAAGTCAATAATGCTACCATTCATGCTTCCTGTATAGGTGGGTACTTCCCTTATCTGACTATTTGTCGTGTCCCTTGCAAAAACAAGATCAAATTTATAGATAAGGGTATTCAGGGCATTGCCTAAATTAGAGTGGATAAAGTGAGTAAATTACTCTCTGCCTTCTATAGAGGCGCCACATAAATGGGGTAATTCGTGATTGCACAATTGAACATTAAAATCTCCGACCCAAATCATGTCAAATTCCCTGTCCTGTAGTTTACCAGTAGAGTCTAAAAAGTCTGTAAGATCTTTGAGACTTCCTGACAGGGCAATACTCTGAATATTATTATACAAATTTAAGAGTAAAATATCTTTCCGCCCGGTCATTGATTATAAAATCACCAGAAAAAAGGTAGAAGACCAAATCAGAGAAACCTCAATTTTTGGGAGTAATAGTGACACAAGTATCAGGAGCCCACCACTTGCTCTGCCCGCTCTAGATGGAAGAGCTGGCTGGGACACAGAATAATAACCATCTAAATTAAAAGGTACCGTAAGCCAGGTTTCTTGAAGACAAATGATGTCAAAAGTGGATACAAACTCCAACCATTCTGAGTTTTCAGCTTTGGATCGAAGCCCAGCAATATTACAACTAATTAAGGATAAAAAATCAGTACTTTCCTGGGGCATTAACCCAGGCTCCTTAATTGTGGCAGTATCTATAAAATTCTGTGATGAGCTAACTGGCTCTTCAGACCCTATTGGTAATTCCAGAAGTATATGCCCTCCCACCATCTCATTTTCTTGTATGATATCATTTAGAAACCCCATCCCCTCCATTTGTCAATTGTTTACATCAAGGGCGGACAGATTTTGGTTACCCTCAAAGTCAAGAATGGGTTTCAGTAAAGGTGCCTTTGGCAGGACTGCGTTTAGTCCATGGGAATCCTTCATAAAAAAAATTGATAAAGTGGTCGGCCCATAGAAGAAACTTAACAAATGAATTTTAATCCCACCAACCCCTTTCACACACAATCGCAGTGTCGCCAGTAGGTGATTAACAAGACAATAGTTTGCAAAGTTAATCACTATACAATCACCTTCATATATTTATTTATACAAGCCTACCCACTTCACCCTTCTTGCCATAATTATTCTGTTATTTAGATCATCTTGATATCGAAATTTTCGCCTCATCCAATGTGCACATTTCCTTATTAGAGCATGAGTATCTTCCTTCTGGGTACAATCAAGGGGGGGCACATTGGCTAAGACTAAAACATATGGCATGTTATCCGGCGGGAGCTGTAGAACTTTCTTTAGAGTGGTGGAAGATCTGGGCTTAGAAGCTGTATCAGGTTTCAACAGAGCAGTTGTGTCACTAGTCTGGGTGGTCAGAGAAACTGTTAATAAACCATCGTGAAAGCCACGAGTAGATATACAATAGGCCGATGATTGATTGTGATCCATTAAACAATTAACTTGCTGTGAGACTTTGGGATCAGACATCGATTCCTGAGTAGAAGAAGTGGAATTTATGCCGGTTTTTATGGTAGATTGCTGAGACAAAAGTTTAGTAACGGTTTCTTGTAGCTGCTTAAATTTAGAATTAATTAGTAATATTAGTTTCTCCCCTAAAGCCACAAAAAGGGGTTTAAGGATCGAGTCCAAATTAGGTAAATGGTTATCACTTAGTGTAGGAAAGTAACATCTTGCCTGGCATGTTACCCCCATTTTTCACTGTATATATGTTGTTTTAGTTGTATGTGTTACTGGGACCCTGCCAGCCAGGGCCCCAGTGCTCATAAGTGTGCCTGAATGTGTTACCTGTGTAGTGACTAACTGTCTCACTGAGGCTCTGCTATCCAGAACCTCAGTGGTTATGCTCTCTCATTTCTTTCAAATTGTCACTAACAGGCTAGTGACCAATTTTACCAATTTACATTGGCTTACTGGAACACCCTTATAATTCCCTAGTATATGGTACTAAGGTACCCAGGGTATTGGGGTTCCAGGAGATCCCTATGGGCTGCAGCATTTCTTTTGCCACCCATAAGGAGCTCTGACAATTCTTAAACAGGCCTGCCACTGCAGCCTGAGTGAAATAACGTCCACGTTATTTCACAGCCATTTACCACTGCACTTAAGTAACTTATAAGTCACCTATAAGTCTAACCTTTACCTGGTAAAGGTTAGGTGCAAAGTTACTTAGTGTGAGGGCACCCTGGCACTAGCCAAGGTGCCCCCACATTGTTCAGGGCAAATTCTCCGGACTTTGTGAGTGCGGGGACACCATTACACGCGTGCACTACACAGAGGTCACTACCTATGTGTAGCTTCACAATGGTAACTCCGAATATGGCCATGTAACATGTCTATGATCATGGAATTGCCCCCTCTATGCCATCCTGGCATAGTTGGCACGATCCCATGATCCCAGTGGTCTGTAGCACAGACCCTGCTACTGCCAAACTGCCTTTTCATGGGTTTCACTGCAGCTGCTGCTGCTGCCAACCCCTCAGACAGGTTTCTGCCCTCCTGGGGTCCAGCCAGGCTTGTCCCAGGATGGCAGAACAAAGGACTTCCTCTGAGAGAGGGTGTTACACCCTATCCCTTTGGAAAATGGTGTGAAGGCAGGGGAGGAGTAGCCTCCCCCAGCCTCTGGAAATGCTTTCATGGGCACATTTGGTGCCCATTTCTGCATAAGCCAGTCTACACCGGTTCAGGGACCCCTCAGCCCTGCTCTGGCGCGAAACTGGACAAAGGAAAGGAGAGTGACCACTCCCCTGACCTGCACCTCCCCTGGGAGGTGCCCAGAGCTCCTCCAGTGTGCTCCAGACCTCTGCCATCTTGGAAACAGAGGTGCTGCTGGCACACTGGACTGCTCTGAGTGGCCAGGGCCAGCAGGTGACGTCAGAGACTCCTTCTGATAGGCTCCTTCAGGTGTTGCTAGCCTATCTTCTCTCCTGAGTAGCCAAACCCTCTTTTCTGACTATTTAGGGTCTCTGCTTTGGGGATTTCCTTAGATAACGAATGCAAGAGCTCATCAGAGTTCCTCTGCATCTCTCTCTTCACCTTCTGCCAAGGAATCGACTGCTGACCCCGCTGGAAGCCTGCAAAACTGCAACAAAGTAGCAAAGACGACTACTGCAACTCTGTAACACTGATCCTGCCGCCTTCTCGACTGTTTTCCTGGTGGTGCATGCTGTGGGGGTAGTCTGCCTCCTCTCTGCACTAGAAGCTCCGAAGAAATCTCCTGTGGGTCGACGGAATCTTCCCCCTGCAACCGCAGGCACCAAAGAACTGCATCACCAGTACTCTGGGTCTCCTCTCAGCACGACGAGCGAGGTCCCCTGATTCCAGCAACTCTGTCCAAGTGACTCCCACAGTCCAGTGACTCTTCAGTCCAAGCTTGGTGGAGGTAAGTCCTTGCCTCCCCACGCCAGACTGCATTGCTGGGTACCGCGTGATTTGCAGCTGCTCCGGCTCCTGTGCACTCTTACAGGATTTCCTTCGTGCACAGCCAAACCTGGGTCCTCAACACTCTAACCTGCAGTGCACGACCTCCTGAGTTGTCCTCCGGCGTCGTTGGACTCCCTTTTCTGACTTTGGGTGGACTCCGGTTCACTCCTCTTCTGCATCCCTGATCAGGAACTTTTGCGGGTGCTGCCTGCCTGGGTGACATATGTATAGTGCACGCGTGTAATGGTGTCCCCGCACTCACAAAGTCCGGAGAATTTGCCCTGAACAATGTGGGGGCACCTTGGCTAGTGCCAGGGTGCCCACACACTAAGTAACTTAGCACCCAACCTTTACCAGGTAAAGGTTAGACATATGGGTGACTTATAAGTTACTTAAGTGCAGTGGTAAATGGCTGTGAAATAAGGTGGACGTTATTTCACTCAGGCTGCAGTGGCAGGCCTGTGTAAGAATTGTCAGATCTCCCTATGGGGGGCAAAATAAATGCTGCAGCCCATAGGGATCTCCTGGAACCCCAATACCCTAGGTACCTCAGTACCATATACTAGGGAATTATAAGGGTGTTCCAGTATGCCAATGTAAATTGGTGAAATTGGTCACTAGCCTGTTAGTGACAATTTGGAAAGAAATGAGAGAGCATAACCACTGAGGTTCTGGTTAGCAGAGCCTCAGTGAGACAGTTAGTCATCACACAGGTAACACATACAGGGCACACTTATGAGCACTGGGGCCCTGGCTGGCAGGGTCCCAGTGACACATACAACTAAAACAACATATATACAGTGAAATATGGGGGTAACATGCCAGGCAAGATGGTACTTTCCTACACAACCCCCCACCCAAACGAAGGTCAATAAGACTAGCCATGACCTGATGAGTCTTCATTGTCTAAGTGGAAATATCTGGAGAGTCCATCTGCATTGGAGTGGCTACTCCCAGGTCTATGTTCCACTGTATAGTCCATTCCCTGTAGTGATATGGACCACCTCAACAATTTAGGGTTTTCACCTTTCATTTGTTTTAGCCAAAGTAGAGGTTTGTGGTCTGTCTGAACAATGAAGTGAGTGCCAAATAGGTATGGCCTCAACTTCTTCAGTGCCCAGACCACAGCATAGGCCTACCTCTCTATGGCAGACCAACGCTTTTCTCTAGGGGTCAACCTCCTGCGGATAAAAGCAACAGGTTGATCCTGGCCCTCAGAATTAAGTTGTGATAAGACTGCCCCTACCCCTAATTCAGATGCATCAGTTTGGACAATGAATTCTTTGGAGTAACAGGGGCTTTCAGAACAGGTGCAGAGCACATGGCCTGCTTCAGCTCCTCAAAAGCTTTCTGACAGCTAGCTGTCCACAATACCTTTTTAGGCATCTTCTTTGAAGTGAGGTCATTAAGAGGGGCTGCAATGGAGCCATAGTTATTTATGAACCTCCTGTAGTACCCACCTGAGTCTGAGTTGTAGGGGGAACACAATCTATGATAGTTTGTATTTTCCCCTGAAGTGGTGCAATCTGTTCTCCACCTACAAGGTGTCCCAGATAAACCACTTTCCCCTGCCCTATCTGGCACTTTGAAGCCTTGATAGTGAGGCCTGCCTTTTGCAGGGTCTGCAAAACTTTCCACAGGTGGACCAGGTGGTCATCCGAGGTGGAGCTAAAGACAGCTATATCATCTAGATATGCTGCACTAAAAGCCTCCAACCCTTGCAGGACTGTATTCATCAACCTCTGAAAAGTGGCAGGAGCATTTTTCAACCCAAAAGGCATTACTGTGAATTGGCAGTGCCCTCCAATGGTTGAAAATGCAGTTTTTGCTTTAGCATCCTCTGATAACTTGATCTGCCAATACAATACCCTGCAGTCAAATCAAAGGTGCTTAGATACTTGGCAGATGCCAGTATATCTATCAGCTCATCTGCCCTGGGTATAGGGTGAGCATCAGTTTTAGTTACCTGATTGAGACCTCTATAATCTACACAAAATCTAATTTCCTTCTTTCCATCTTTGGAATAAGGTTTTGGTACAAGTACCACAGGAGAGGCCCGTGGACTTTCAGAGTGCTCAACCACTCCCAGTTCAAGCATTTTCTGAACCTCTTGTTTTATGCAGTCCCTGACATGGTCAGGCTGCCTATAGATCTTACTTTTGACAGGCAAGCTGTCTCCAGTATCTATAGTGTGCTCACACCAAGAAGTGGTACCTGGCACAGTAGAAAAGAGTTCAGAAAACTGACCCAGGAGATTTATGCATTGGTCTTTCTGCTCTGCAGTAAGACAATCTGCCAAAACTACACCTTCCACTAGAGCATCTTGTTCTGTGGAAGAGAAGAGATCAGGGAGAGGATCACTGTCTTCTGAGCAGGGTGAGATCAGCCCTGTCATAGTAGGGTTTCAGGCGATTGACATGGAGCACCCTAAGGGGACTCCTGGCAGTGCCTAATTCAAATAAGTAGGTGACTTCACCCTTTTTTTCAACAATTGTGTGGGGTCCGCTCCATTTATCTTGGAGTGCTCTTGGGGCCACAGGCTCCAAGACCCACACTTTCTGCCCTGGTTGGTACTGAACCAAAACATCCTTCTGGTCATGCCATTGCTTTTGGAGCTCTTGGCTGGCCTGAAGGTTTTTACTGGCCTTTTTCATGTACTCAACCATCCTTGATCTGAGGCCAAGTACATAGTCCACTATGTCTTGCTTTGGAGCTTTTAAAGGTTGTTCCCAACCCTCCTTAACAAGTGTTAGGGGACCTCTCACAGGGTGACCAAAAAGAAGTTCAAAGGGGCTGAAGCCCACTCCTTTCTCGGGTACCTCCCTATACGCAAAAAGGAGGCATGGTAAAAGGATATCCCATCTCCTGCGGAGTTTTTCAGGGAGTCCCATAATCATGCCTTTGAGAGTTTTGTTAAATCTCTCCACCAGTCCATTTGTTTGTGGATGATAGGGTGTGGTGAACTTGTATGTCACCCCACACTCCTTCCACATGGCCTTCAAGTAAGCAGGCATGAAATTGCTTCCCCTGTCTGATACCACCTCTTTTGGGAAGCCCACCCTGGAAAAGATTCACAGGAGGGCCTTTGCCACTGCAGGAGCTGTAGTGGTCCTTAGAGGAATTGCTTCAGGATATCTGGTGGCATGGTCCACTACCACCAAGATAAACCTATTGCCTGAAGCAGTAGGAGGGTCAAGGGGGCCAACTATGTCAACCCCTACCCTTTCAAAGGGAACCCCAACCACAGGTAGTGGAATAAGGGGTGCCTTTGGAGTGCCACCTGTCTTGCCACTGGCTTGACAGGTTTCACAGGACTTACAAAAATCTTTTGTGTCCTCAGACATTCTAGGCCAATGAAACAAGGGCACAAGCCTGTCCCAAGTTTTCATTTTCCCCAAATGTCCAGCAAGGGGAATATCGTGAGCAAGAGTTAGGAGGAACTTTCTGTACTCCTGAGGAATCACCAATCTCCTGGCAGCTCCAGATTTTGGATCCCTTGCTTCAGTGTACAGAAGATTGTCCTCCCTGTAAACTCTGTGAGAGTCACTGACATCCCCATTAGCTTGTTTGACAGCTTGCTGTCTTAGGCCCTCTAGTGTGGGACAGGTCTGCTGTGCCACACTCAGCTCCTCCCTGGCAGGCCCCCCTTCACCCAAAAGCTCAGCAGTGTCTGCTTCCAGCTCCTCTGGTGTAGGTTCTGCACAGGGTGGAAAATCTTCTTCCTCAGAAGCAGAATCCACTGTAGAGGGAGGGATAGTAGGTAGTGCTTTACTTCTACTAGCCCTAGCTTTAGGGAGCTCTTGGTCCATTGTTCCAGGATCCAAGTCACCCTGTCCTTTTTGCTTTTTGGCCTGAGCCCTGGTCAAAGCAAACATATGCCCTGGAATGCCCAGCATTGCTGCATGAGCCTCCAACTCCACTTCTGCCCAAGCTGATGTCCCTAAATCATTCCCTAATAGACAGTCTACAGGTACATTTGAGGCAACCACAACTTTCTTTGGGCCAGTAACCCCCCCCAGTTGAGATTCACAACAGCCATGGGATGGCTGAGGGTGTTGTTGTGAGCATCCGTTACTTGGTACTGGTGACCAAGTAGGTGTTGTTCAGGGTGGACCAGTTTCTCTATCACCATTGTAACACTGGCACCTGTGTCCCTGTAGGCCTGAACCTCAACACCATTTATTAGGGGTAGTTGATTGTACTTATCCATGTTAAGGGGACAAGCAACCAAGGTGGCTAAATCAATAGCCCCCTCAGAGACTAACACAGCCTCTGTGGTCTCCCTAATCAGACCAACCCCAACTAAGTTACCAAAAGTGAGCCCAGCTACTCCCTTAGATTGGCTATTAGTAGGTTTGCTCCCACCACCACTGCTATTAGTAGGGACACTAGGTGTAGCAGTAGGGGTTGTAGTGGTAGGAGGCTTGGTGCTTTTCTTTGGACAACTGGGATCTGTTTTCCAATGGCCTTTTATTTTACATAAATAGCACCATGGTTTCTTTTCTTTGTTTTGATTCGAAGAGGATTTGGGCCCACCACCCCTCGAAGAGGATTTGGGCCCACCACCCCCACCAGAGTGTTTTTGTGGGCCTGATGAAGACTCATTTTTAGATTTGTCCCCACCCTTGCCAGAAGACTTACCATCCTTCTTCTTATTGCCATCTTTGTCACCCCCTGTATGAACTTTTCTGTTCACCCTTGTTCTGACCCATTTGTCTGCCTTCTTTCCCAATTCTTGGGGAGAGGTCAGATCAGAGTCCACCAAGTACTGGTGCAACAAATCAGACACACAATTATTAAGAATATGCTCTCTCAGGATCAAGTTATACAGACTTTTATAATCAGTAAGTTTACTGCCATGTAACCACCCCTCCAAGGCCTTCACTGAATGGTCAACAAAATCAACCCAGTCTTGTGAAGACTCCTTTTTGGTCTCTCTGAACTTTATCCTATATTGTTCAGTGGTTAAGCAATAACCATCCAGGAGTGCATTCTTAAGAACTTTGTAATCATTGGCTTCATTTTCTTTCACAGTAAGGAGCCTATCCCTACCTTTTCCACTAAATGATAGCCATAGGATAGCAGCCCACTGCCTTTGAGGGACATCCTGTACAGCACAGGCCCTCTCAAGTGCAGCAAACCACTTGTTAATGTCATCCCCCTCCTTATAAGGGGAACTATCTTGTGCAGATTCCTGGAATCATGCTCTTTTGCAGGATGACTATGGGGAATACTGCTGCTGCCACCATGGGTTTCTAAACCCAGTTTCTGTCTCTCCTTCTCTACTTCTAAAGTCTGTCTATCCAAATCCAGCTGTTGCTTCTTGAGCTTCAGTCTGGTTTGTTCCACTCTCAATCTATTGAGCTCCCTTTCTAACAATCTGTCATCATTTGGGTGGGAGGGACATGTCTTGAAACAGAAGTATGATGAGAATGGACTGGAGACCTGTCCCTTACAGAAGGCACCCTAACAGCTTGGTTAACAGAAACATCACTTCTACTGTGGTGAGAATGAATGCTCTTGCTATGATGTGAGACAACACTATCTGTATGGTGTGACTCTACATCAGTACCAACTATGCTAGACAGTCTAGTAATGGGCAGGCTCTGAAGTTTCTTTCCTGAATCTTCTCCTAGGGGTGTCCCTGGATCAGATTGGGAACCATTAGCTACTTTTTCAACAGATGTGGCCCTTTTGGCCTAATCTTGTTCTCTAAGCATGTTAAGCAATAATCCAAGGAAGGATTCTTCCCTACACTCAAACCTCTTTCTATACAGAGACTCCTTGCTCCTTTCCAGCTAAGGTGGTCATATGCAAGTTTGGACAGATCAACATTTTGGCCTGTGCCAGACATTTTTAGAAAGAGTTTAAGTGATAGAAAAAGAGAAAAAAGTTTTCAGAACTTTTAGAAAGACAGGAAAAAAAACTTTTACAACTTTTTAGAAAGTTTAGAAGTACTTTTCAGCACTTAGAAAAGAGTGAAAAGAGGAAATGCAAAACTTTTTAGTTATGTGTACACACACTGAACTTGTTTTGTATATTTTTCTCTTATGAAAAGTACAATGACAAGAGTGGTAAGTAGTCTCAAAGCACTTATCCCACCGCTGCACAACCAATGTAGGAGGCTATACTGGGTTGTAGTGAGTACCAAGGGGTACTTGCACCTTGCACCAGGCCCAGTTATCCCTTATTAGTGTATAGGGTGTCTAGCAGCATAGGCTGATAGATAATGGTAGCTTAGCAGAGCAGCTTAGGCTGAACTAGGAGACGAGTGAAGCTCCTACAATACCACAAGTGTCATATGCACAATATCATAAGAAAACACAATACACAGATATACTAAAAATAAAGGTACTTTATTTTTATGACAATATGCCAAAGTATCTCAGAGTGTACCCTCAGTATGAGGATAGCAAATATACACAATATATATGTACACAATACCAAAATATGCAGTAATAGTATTAGAAAACAGTGCAAACAATGTATAGTTACAATAGGATGCGATGGGGACACATAGGGATAGGGGCAACACAAACCATATACTCCAAAAGTGGAATGCGAACCACGAATGGACCCCAAACCTATGTGACCTTGTAGAGGGTCGCTGGGACTACTAGAAAATAGTAAGGGTTAGAAAAATAGCCCACCCCAAGACCCTGAAAAGTGAGTGCAAAGTGCACTAAAGTTCCCCAAAGGACATAGAAGTCGTGATAGGGGAATTCTGCAGGAAAGACAAAAAAACAACAATGCAACAACGATGGATTTCCAGTCGTGGGTACCTGTGGAACAAGGGGACCAAGTCCAAAAGTCACAAGCAAGTCGGAGATGGGCATATGCCCAGGAAATGCAGGCTGTGGATGCAAAGAAGCTTATACTGGACAGAAGAAGTTGAGGTTTCTGCAGGAACGAAAAGGGCTAGAGACTTCCCCTTTGGTGGACGGATCCCCCTCACCGTGGAAAGTTGTGCAGAACTGTTTTCCCGCCGAAAGAACGCCAACAAGCCTTGCTAGCTGCAAATCGTGCGGTTAGCGTTTTTGGATGCTGCTGTGGGCCAGGAGGGACCAGGAGGTCGCAAATTGGACCAGGAGGTAGAGGGGACGTCGAGCAAGAAAAGGAGCTCTCTTAGCAGCAGGTAGCCCCCGGAGAAGTGCCAGAAACAGGCACTACGAGGATGCGTGAAATGGTGCTCACCCGAAGTTACACAAAGGAGTCCCATGTCGCCGGAGACCAACTTAGAAAGTCGTGCAATGCAGGTTAGAGTGCCGTGGACCCAGGCTTGGCTGTGCAGAAAGGATTTCCTCCGGAAGTGCACAGGGGCCGGAGTAGCTGCAAAAGTTGCCTGACCCAGCAATGCAGTCTAGCGAGGTGAGGCAAGGACTTACCTCCACCAAACTTGGACTGAAGAGTCACTGGACAGTGGGGGTCACTTGGACAGAGTTGCTTGATTCGAGGGACCTCGCTCGTCGTGCTGAGAGGAGACCCAAGGGACCTATAATGCAGCTTTCTGGTGCCTGCGGTTGCAGGGGGAAGATTCCGTCGACCCACGGGAGATTTCTTCAGAGCTTCTAGTGCAGAGAGGAGGCAGACTAACCCCACAGCATGCACCACCAGGAAAACAGTCGAGAAGGCGGCAGGATCAGCGTTACAGAGTTGCAGTAGTCGTCTTTGCAACTATGTTGCAGTTTTGCAGGCTTCCAGCGCGGTCAGCAGTCGATTCCTTGGCAGAAGGTGAAGAGAGAGATGCAGAGGAACTCGGCTGAGCTCTTGCATTCGTTATCTAAAGTTTCCCCAGAGACAGAGACTCTAAATAGCCAGAAAAGAGGGTTTGGCTACCTAGGAGAGAGGATAGGTTAGCAACACCTGAAGGAGCCTATCAGAAGGAGTCTCTGACGTCACCTGGTGGCACTGGCCACTCAGAGCAGTCCAGTGTGCCAGCAGCACCTCTGTTTCCAAGATGGCAGAGGTCTGGAGCACACTGGAGGTGCTCTGGGCACCTCCCAGGGGAGGTACAGGTCAGGGGAGTGGTCACTCCCCTTTCCTTTGTCCAGTTTCGCGCCAGAGCAGGGCTAAGGGGTCCCCTGAACCGGTGTAGACTGGCTTATGCAGAATTGGGCACATCTGTGCCCAACAAAGCATTTCCAGAGGCTGGGGGAGGCTACTCCTCCCCTGCCTTCACACCATTTTCCAAAGGGAGAGGGTGTAACACCCTCTCTCAGAGGAAGTCCTTTGTTCTGCCATCCTGGGCCAGGCCTGGCTGGACCCCAGGAGGGCAGATGCCTGTCTGAGGGGTTGGCAGCAGCAGTAGCTGCAGTGAAACCCCAGGAAGGGCAGTTTGGCAGTACCAGGGTCTGTGCTACAGACCACTGGGATCATGGGATTGTGCCAACTATGCCAGGATGGCATAGAGGGGGCAATTCCATGATCATAGACATGTTACATGGCCATATTCGGAGTTACCATTGTGGAGCTACATATAGGTAGTGACCTATATGTAGTACACGCGTGTAATGGTGTCCCCGCACTCACAAAGTTCAGGGAATTGGCTCTGAACAATGTGGGGGCACCTTGGCTAGTGCCAGGGTGTCCTCACACTAAGTAACTTTGCACCTAACCTTTACCAGGTAAAGGTTAGACATATAGGTGACTTATAAGTTACTTAAGTGCAGTGTAAAATGGCTGTGAAATAACGTGGACGTTATTTCACTCAGGCTGCAGTGGCAGGCCTGTGTAAGAATTGTCAGAGCTCCCTATGGGTGGCAAAAGAAATGCTGCAGCCCATAGGGATCTCCTGGAACCCCAATACCCTGGGTACCTTAGTACCATATACTAGAGAATTATAAGGGTGTTCCAGTATGCCAATGTAAATTGGTAAAATTGGTCACTAGCCTGTTAGTGACATTTTGTAAAGAGAGAGCATAACCACTGAGGTTCTGGTTAGCAGAACCTCAGTGAGACAGTTAGGCATCACACAGGGAACACATACATATAGGCCACAAACTTATGAGCACTGGGGTCCTGACTAGCAGGGTCCCAGTGACACATAACAAACATACTGAAAACATAGGGTTTTCACTATGAGCACTGGGTCCTGGCTAGCAGGATCCCAGTGAGACAGTGAAAACACCCTGACATACACTCACAAACAGGCCAAAAGTGGGGGTAACAAGGCTAGAAAGAGGCTACTTTCTCACACAACCCCCCCCCAAACGAAGGACAATAAGGCTAACCTTGGCCAGTTGAGACTTTATTGTCTAAGTGGTGATAAGTAGAGAGTAGCTATGCAATAGACTGGTTACTCCCTTTATCATCCACTATATGGTTACTTCCCTGTGGGGATGTAAACCACGCTGTTTGAAGTTTTTTAGCTAAGCAACAATGTGAAGATGTATTTTCAGAGTTTCTATCAGGAAGTTTTAGTTTAGAGCAGTGGGTATTGTCCACTAAACCTATTTGTAGTGATGGAAATGCCAGACAGGGATGCTGTCTTAGGAAAGCCATGGCTGGGCAAAACTTTGTCCATATGACTGGAAAAGAGAACAGGGACGCTGTTTCTCTTGAGTTGGAGCAGGGCAGGGATGCTGTCCTATGAGCTCCACACTAGGGCAGGGATGCTGTCCTAAGTGTTGTGAGGCAGTGCAGGGTTTCTGTACTAAAGTTTCTCTGGGAGGGTTGGAGGGATGCTCCATGTTAACTAAAATGGTGCTCTTTTTCTCACCAATGTTAGTTATCCCACAGAGAGGTACTTCTACCTCAGGGACTACAGTTTTGCAAACTGATGATTCCCTTGGAACAGGTTCCACCCCAGGAGAGGTTTCTCCCACCACAGGAATGGTATCCTGAATGGTAGGGTGGTTAGGGGATACTGTGATACCCTTTTTACCTGTTGTTGGAGAGTGATCCTGAGTTTTCAGGCCTTCTCTCCTTTGCTTTTTCATTTCAGTAGAAATGAGAGGGAACAATTCCTCAGGGATGCCCAGCATGGCTGCATGGGCATACAACTCTACATCAGCCCAACCTGAGGCCTCTAGGTCATTACCTAAGAGACAGTCTACAGGTAAGCTATGTGATACCACCACCTGCTTAGGGCCAGTAACTCCACCCCAACTAAACTGAATTATAGCTAAGGGAAGAAACTTAGTGGAGTTATGGACATCAATAATTTTATACTGTTGTCCAATGATGTGTTGATCAGGGTGCACTAGGTTTTCAGTCACCAAAGTGATACTGGCACCTGTGTCCCTGTAGGCCAAGGCCTCAACACCATTTATTGATACTGTCTGCCTGTACTTATCCATTGTAAGGGGACAAGCAGCCAGTGTGGCAAGGCCAATGCCACTAGGTGTGACAGAAACTGTCTTGGGACTGACTACCCCAGTTTCTACTATGGACCCATAAGTGAACCCAACTACACCCTTAACTTGACTGTTGCCAGCAGTCCCACCACTAGTACCACTACTGCTAGGGGCACTAGAGCTTGATGTATTAGTGGTGGTAGGCTCAGGGGGTTTACCTGGACAGGACTTATCCCCTGGCCTATGGCCTCTATTTTTACACACAAAGCACCAAGGCTTTTTAAATTGTGTAGGTTGAGAAGAAGAGGAAGAATTTGTTTTATCCCCACCCCCTGAAGAGTGTTTAAGATTTGAAGTGGGAATCTTTGGTTTTACCCTTATCCCAATGCCTATCTTGAGATTTTTCACCATCCTTCTTCTTATTGCCATCTTTGTCACCCCCTGTATGAACTTTTCTGTTCACCCTTGTTCTGACCCATTTGTCTGCCTTCTTTCCCAATTCTTGGGGAGAGGTCAGATCAGAGTCTACCAGGTACTGGTGCAACAAATCAGACACACAATTATTAAGAATATGCTCTCTCAGGATCAAGTTATACAGGCTGTCATAATCAGTAACTTTACTGCCATGTAACCACCCCTCCAAGGCCTTCACTGAATGGTCAATGAAATCAACCCAGTCTTGTGAAGACTCCTTTTTGGTCTCTCTGAATTTTATCCTGTACTGTTCAGTGGTTAAGCCATAACCATCATGAGTGCATTCTTAAGAACTGTAAAATTATTGGCATCACTTTCTTTCACAGTAAGGAGCCTATCCCTACCTTTTCCACTAAATGATAGCCATAGGATAGCAGCCCACTGCCTTTGAGGGACATCCTGTACAACACAGGCCCTCTCAAGTGCAGCAAACCACTTGTTAATGTCATCCCCCTCCTTATAAGGGGGAACTATCTTATGCAGATTCCTGGAATCATGCTCTTTTGCAGGATGACTATGGGGAATACTGCTGCTGCCACCATGGGTATCTAAACCCAACTTCTGTCTTTCTTTCTCTAGTTCAAAAGACTGTCTATCCAAATCCAGCTGTTGCTTTTTAAGCTTCAGTCTGGTTTGTTCCACTCTCAACTTATTGAGTTCCCTCTCTAACATTCTGTCATCAGGGTTGGTGGGAGGGACATTCTTAGACACAGAAGAATGAACAGAAGGAGACCTGTCCCTTACAGAAGCCACCCTAACAGCTTGGCTAACAGAAACATCACTACCAGTATGGTGAGAAACAATGCTTTTGCTATGATGTGAGACAACACTATTTGTATGGTGAGGCTCTCCATCATTACCAACTATGCTAGACTGTCTAGTAATGGGCAGGCTAGGAAGTTTCTTTCCTGAATCTTTTCCTGGGGGAGTCCCTGGATCAGATTGGGAACCATTTGCTACCTTTTCAACAGATGTGGCCCCTATGGCCTTATCTTGTTCTCTAAGCATGTTAAGCAATAATTCCAAAGAAGGATTCTTCCCTACACTCAAACCTCTCTCTATGCAGAGACTCCTTGCTCCTTTCCAGCTAAGGTGATGATATGCAAGTTTGGACAGATCAACATTTTGGCCTGTGCCAGACATTTTTAGAGAGAGTTAAAGTGATAGAAAAAGAATAAAAAGTTTGTCAGAGCTTTTTAGAAAGACAGAAAAAAAACTTTTTAAACTTTTAAGAACTTTTTGAAAGTTTAGAAGTGCTTTTCAGCACTTTAGAAAAGAGTGAAAAGAGGAAATGCAAAACTTTTTAGCTATGTGTACACACACTGAACTTGTTTTGTATATTTTTCTCTTATGAAAAGTACAATGACAAGAGTGGTAAGTAGTCTCAAAGCACTTATCCCACCGCTGCACAACCAATGTAGGAGGCTGGACTGGCTTGTAGTGAGTACCAAGGGGTACTTGCACCTTGCACCAGGCCCAGTTATCCCTTATTAGTGTATAGGGTGTCTAGCAGCTTAGGCTGATAGATAATAGTAGCTTAGCAGAGCAGCTTAGGCTGAACTAGGAGACGTGTGAAGCTACTACAGTACCACCTAGTGTCATATGCACAATATCATAAGAAAACACAATACACAGTTATACTAAAAATAAAGGTACTTTATTTTTATGACAATATGCCAAAGTATCTTAGAGTGTACCCTCAGTGAGAGGATAGGAAATATACACAAGATATATGTACACAATAGCAAAAATATGCAGTATAGTCTTAGAAAACAGTGCAAACAATGTATAGTTACAATAGGATGCAATGGGGAAACATAGGGATAGGGGCAACACAAACCATATACTCCAAAAGTGGAATGTGAACCACGAATGGACCCCAAACCTATGTGACCTTGTAGAGGGTCGCTGGGACTATTAGAAAATAGTGAGAGTTAGAAAAATAACCCTCCCCAAGACCCTGAAAAGTGAGTGCAAAGTGCACTAAAGTTCCCCTAAGGACAAAGAAGTCGTGTTAGAGGAATAATGCAGGAAAGACACAAACCAACAATGCAACAACTGTGGATTTCCAATCTAGGGTACCTGTGGAACAAGGGGACCAAGTCCAAAAGTCACAAGCAAGTCGGAGATGGGCAGATGCCCAGGAAATGCCAGCTGTGGGTGCAAAGAAGCTTCTACTGGACAGAAGAAGCTGAGGTTTCTGCAGGAACGAAAAGGGCTAGAGACTTCCCCTTTGGAGGACGGATCCCTCTTACCGTGGAAAGTTGTGCAGAACTGTTTTCCCGCCGAAAGAATGCCAACAAGCCTTGCTAGCTGCAAATCGTGCAGTTAGCATTTTTGGATGCTGCTGTGGCCCAGGAGGGACCAGGAGGTCGCAAATTGGACCAGGAGGTAGAGGGGACGTCGAGCAAGACAAGAAGCCCTCTTAGCAGCAGGTAGCACCTGCATAAGTGCCAGAAACAGGCACTACGAGGATGTGTGAAACAGTGCTCACCCGAAGTTGCACAAAGAAGTTCCACGTCGCCGGAGAACAACTTAGGAGGTCGTGCAATGCAGGTTAGAGTGCCGTGGACCCAGGCTGGACTGTGCACAAAGGATTTCCGCCGGAAGTGCACGGAGGCCGGAGTAGCTGCAAAAGTCGTAGTTCCCAGCAATGCAGTCTAGTGAGGTGAGGAAAGAACTTACCTCCACCAAACTTGGACTGAAGAGTCACTGGACTGTGGGGGTCACTTGGACAGAGGTGCTGGATTCAAGGGACCTCACTCGTCGTGCTGAGAGGAGACCCAAGGGACCGGTAATGCAGCTTTTTGGTGCCTGCGGTTGCAGGGGGAAGATTCCGTCGACCCACGGGAGATTTCTTCGGAGCTTCAAGTGCAGAGAGGAGGCAGACTACCCCCACACCATGCACAAGCAGGAAAACAGTCGAGAAGGCGGCAGGATCAGCGTTACAGAGTTGCTTTAGTCGTCTTAGCTACTTTGTTGCAGTTTTGCAGGCTTCCAGCGCGGTCAGCAGTCGATTCCTTATCAGAAGGTGAAGAGAGAGATGCAGAGGAACTCGGCTGAGCTCTTGCATTCATTATCTAAAGTTTCCCCAGAGACAGAGACCCTAAATAGCCAGAAAAGAGGGTTTGGCTACCTAGGAGAGAGTATAGGCTAGCAACACCTGAAGGAACCTATCACAAGGAGTCTCTGACGTCACCTGGTGGCACTGGCCACTCAGAGCAGTCCAGTGTGCCAGCAGCGCCTCTGTTTCCAAGATGGCAGAGGTCTGGAGCACACTGGAGGAGCTCTGGACACCTCCCAGGGGAGGTGCAGGTCAGGGGAGTGGTCACTCCCCTTTCCTTTGTCCAGTTTCGCGCCAGAGCAGGGCTAAGGGGTCCCCTGAACCGGTGTAGACTGGCTTATGCAGAATTGGGCACATCTGTGCCCAACAAAGCATTTCCAGAGGCTGGGGGAGGCTACTCCTCCCCTGCCTTCACACCATTTTCCAAAGGGAGAGGGTGTAACACCCTCTCTCAGAGGAAGTCCTTTGTTCTGCCATCCTGGGCCAGGCCTGGCTGGACCCCAGGAGGGCAGATGCCTGTCTGAGGGGTTGGCAGCAGCAGCAACTGCAGTGAAACCCCAGGAAGGGCAGTTTGGCAGTACCAGGGTCTGTGCTACAGACCACTGGGATTATGGGATTGTGCCAACTATGCCAGGATGGCATAGAGGGGGCAATTCCATGATCATAGACATGTTACATGGCCATATTCGGAGTTACCATTGTGGAGCTACATATAGGTAGTGACCTATATGTAGTATACGCGTGTAATGGTGTCCCCGCACTCACAAAGTTCAGGGAATTGGCTCTGAACAATGTGGGGGCACCTTCGCTAGTGACAGGGTGCCCTCACACTAAGTAACTTTGCACCTAACCTTTACCAGGTAAAGGTTAGACATATAGGTGACTTATAAGTTACTTAAGTGCAGTGTAAAATGGCTGTGAAATAACGTGGACGTTATTTCACTCAGGCTGCAGTGGCAGGCCTGTGTAAGAATTGTCAGAGCTCCCTATGGGTGGCAAAAGAAATGCTGCAGCCCATAGGGATCTCCTGGAACCCCAATACCCTGGGTACCTTAGTACCATATACTAGGGAATTATAAGGGTGTTCCAGTATGCCAATGTAAATTTGTAAAATTGATCACTAGCCTGTTAGTGACAATTTGTAAAGAGAGAGCATAACCACTGAGGTTCTGGTTAGCAGAACCTCAGTGAGACAGTTAGGCATCACACAGGGAACACATACATATAGGCCACAAACTTATGAGCACTGGGGTCCTGACTAGCAGGGTCCCAGTGACACTTAACAAACATACTGAAAACATAGGGTTTTCACTATAAGAACTGGGTCCTGGCTAGCAGGATCCGAGTGAGACAGTGAAAACACCCTGACATACACTCACAAACAGGCCAAAAGTGGAGGTAACAAGGCTAGAAAGAGGCTACTTTCTCACACCACCACATTGTTCAGGGCAAATTCACCGGACGTTGTGAGTGCGGGGACACCATTACACGCGTGCCCTATACATAGGTCACTACTTATGTATAGCTTCACAATGGTAACTCCGAATATGGCCATGTAACATGTCTATGATCATGGAATTGCCCCCTCTATGCCATCCTGGCATTGTTGGCACAATCCCATGATCCCACTGGTCTCTAGCACAGACCCGGGTACTGCCAAACTACCTTTCCTGGGGTTTCACTGCAGCTGCTGCTGCTGCCAACCCCTCAGACAGGTTTCTGCCCTCCTGGGGTCCAGCCAGGCTTGGCCCAGGAAGGCAGAACAAAGGACTTCCTCAGAGAGAGGGTGTTACACCCTCTCCCTTTGGAAAAAGGTGTTAGGGTGTAGGAAAGTACCATCTTGCCTGGCATGTTACCCCCATTTTTCACTGTATATATGTTGTTTTAGTTGTATGTGTCACTGGGACCCTGTTCTCCAGGGCCACAGTGCTCATAAGTGTGCCTGAATGTGTTACCTCTGTAGTGACTAACTGTCTCACTGAGGCTCTGCTAATCAGAACCTCAGTGGTTATGCTCTCTCATTTCTTTCAAATTGTCACTGACAGGCTAGTGACCAATTTTACCAATTTACATTGGCTTACTGGAACACCCTTATAATTCCCTAGTATATGGTACTGAGGAACCCAGGGTATTGGGGTTTCAAGAGATCCCTTATGGGCTGCTGCATTTCTTTTGCCACCCATAGGGAGCTCTGACAATTCTTACACAGGCCTGCCACTGCAGCCTGAGTGAAATAACGTCCACGTTATTTCACAGCCATTTTACACTGCACTTAAGTAACTTATAAGTCACCTACATGTCTAACCTTTACCTGGTAAAGGTTAGGTGCAAAGTTACTTAGTGTGAGGGCACCCTGGCACTAGCCAAGGTGCCCCCACATTGTTCAGGGCCAATTCCCCGGACTTTGTGAGTGCGGGGACACCATTACACGCGTGCACTACATATAGGTCACTACCTATATGTAGCTTCACAATGGTAACTCCGAATATGGCCATGTAACATGTCTATGATCATGGAATTGCCCCCTCTATGCCATCCTGGCATAGTTGGCACAATCCCATTATCCCAGTGGTCTGTAGCACAGACCCTGGTACTGCCAAACTGCCCTTCCTGGGGTTTCACTGCAGCTGCTGCTGCTGCCAACCCCTCAGACAGGCATCTGCCCTCCTGGGGTCCAGCCAGGCCTGGCCCAGGATGGCAGAACAAAGGACTTCCTCTGAGAGAGGGTGTTACACCCTCTCCCTTTGGAAAATGGTGTGAAGGCAGAGGAGGAGTAGCCTCCCCCAGCCTCTGGAAATGCTTTCTTGGGCACAGATGTGCCCAATCCTGCATAAGCCAGTCTACACCGGTTCAGGGGACCCCTTAGCCCTGCTCTGGCGCGAAACTGGACAAAGGAAAGGGGAGTGACCACTCCCCTGACCTGCACCTCCCCTGGGAGGTGTCCAGAGCTCCTCCAGTGTGCTCCAGACCTCTGCCATCTTGGAAACAGAGGTGCTGCTGGCACACTGGACTGCTCTGAGTGGCCAGTGCCACCAGGTGACGTCAGAGACTCCTTCTGATAGGCTCCTTCAGGTGTTAGTAGCCTATCCTCTCTCCTAGGTAGCCAAACCCTCTTTTCTGGCTATTTAGGGTCTCTGTCTCTGGGGAAACTTTAGATAACGAATGCAAGAGATCATCCGACTTCCTCTGCATCTCTCTCTTCACCTTCTGCCAAGGAATCGACTGCTGACCGCGCTGGAAGCCTGCAAAACTGCAACATAGTAGCAAAGACGACTACTGCAACTCTGTAACTCTGATCCTGCCGCCTTCTCGACTGTTTTCCTGGTGGTGCATGCTGTGGGGGTAGTCTGCCTCCTCTCTGCACTAGAAGCTCCGAAGAAATCTCCCGTGGTTCGACGGAATTTTCCCCCTGCAACCGCAGGCACCAAAAAGCTGCATTACCGGTCCCTTGGTTCTTCTCTCAGCACGACGAGCGAGGTCCCTCGAATCCAGCAACTCGGTCCAAGTGACTCCCACAGTCCAGTGACTCTTCAGTCCAAGTTTGGTGGAGGTAAGTCCTTGCCTCACCTCGCTAGACTGCATTGCTGGGACCTGCAACTTTTGCAGCTACTCCGGCCCCTGTGCACTTCCGGCGGAAATTCTTTGTGCACAGCCAAGCCTGGGTCCACGTCATTCTAACCTGCATTGCACGACTTTCTAAGTTGGTCTCCGGCGACATGGGACTCCTTTGTGTAACTTCGGGTGAGCACCATTTCACGCATCCTCGTAGTGCCTGTTTCTGGCACTTCTCCGGGTGCTACCTGCTGCTAAGAGGGCTCCTTGTCTTGCTCGACGTCCCCTCTACCTCCTGGTCCAATTTGCGACATCCTGGTCCCTTCTGGGCCACAGCAGCATCCAAAAACGCTAACAGCACGATTTGCAGCTATCAAGGCTTGTTTGCGTTCTTTCGGCGGGAAAACACTTCTGCACGACTCTCCACAGCGAGAGGGATCCGTCCACCAAGGGGGAACTCTCTAGCCCTTTTTGTTCCTGCAGAAACCTCAGCTTCTTCTGTCCAGTAGAAGCTTCTTTCCATCCACAGCTGGCATTTCCTGGGCATCTGCCCATCTCCGACTTGCTTGTGACTTTTGGACTTGGTCGCCTTGTTCCACAGGTACCCAAGATTGGAAATCCATCGTTGTTGCATTGTTGGTTTGTGTCTTTCCTGCATTATTCCTCTATCACGACTTCTTTGTCCTTGGGGGAACTTTAGTGCACTTTGCACTCACTTTTCAGGGTCTTGGGGAGGGTTATTTTTCTAACTCTCACTATTTTCTAATAGTCCCAGCGACCCTCTACAAGGTCACATAGGTTTGGGGTCCATTCGTGGTTCGCATTCCACTTTTGGAGTATAGTGTTTTCTTATGATATTGTGCATATGACACTAAGTGGTACTGTAGTAGCTTCACACGTCTCCTAGTTCCACCTAAGCTGCTCTGCTAAGCTACCATTATCTATCAGGCTAAGCTGCTAAACACCCTATACACTAATAAGGGATAACTGGGCCTGGTGCAAGGTGCAAGTACCCCTTGGTACTCACTACAAGCCAGTCCAGCCTCCTACATAGGGCTTGGGAGGAGAAGCCTCCCCCAGCCTCTGGAAATGCTTTCATGGGCACAGATGGTGCCCATTTCTGCATAAGCCAGTCTACACCGGTTCAGGGATCCCTCAGCCCTCCCCTGGTGCGAAACTAGGCATAGGAAAGGGGAGTGACCACTCCCCTGACCTGCACCTCCCCTGGGAGGTGCCCAGAGCTCCTCCAGTGTGCTCCAGACCTCTGCCATCTTGGAAACAGAGGTGCTGCTGGCACACTGGACTGCTCTGAGTGGCCAGTGCCAGCAGGTGACGTCAGAGACTCCTTCTGATAGGCTCCTTCAGGTGTTGCTAGCCTATCCTCTCTTTGAGGTAGCCAAACCCTCTTTTCTGGCTATTTAGGGTCTCTGCTTTGGTGAATTCCTTAGATAACGAATGCAAGAGCTCATCCGAGTTCCTCTGCATCTCTCTCTTCACCTTCTGCCAAGGAATCGACTGCTGACCGCGCTGTAAGCCTGCAAAACTGAAACAAAGTAGCAAAGACGACTACGGCGACCTTGTAATGCTGATCCTGCCGCCTTCTTGACTGTTTTCCTGGTGGTGCATGCTGTGGGGGTAGTCTGCCTCCTCTCTGCACTAGAAGCTCCGAAGAAATCTCCTGTGGGTCGACGGAATCTTCCCCCTGCAACCGCAGGCACCAAAGAACTGCATCACCGGTCCTCTGGGTCTCCTCTCAGCACGACGAGCGAGGTCCCTTGAACTCAGCAACTCTGTCCAAGTGACTCCCACAGTCCAGTGACTCTTCAGTCCAAGTTTGGTGGAGGTAAGTCCTTGCCTCCCCACGCCAGACTGCATTGCTGAGAACCGCGTCTTTTGCAGCTACTCCGACTCCTGTGCGCTTTTCCAGTATTTCCTTTGTGCACAGCTTGTGCACAGCCAAGCCTGGGTCCACGGCACTCTAACCTGCATTGCACGACCTCCTGAGTTGTCCTCCGGCGGCGTGGGACTCTCTTGTGCAACTTCGGGTGAGCACCATTTCACTCCACTTTGTAGTGCCTGTTACGGCACTTCTCCGGGTGCTGCTTGCTTTTGAGTGGGCTCTTTGTCTTGCTGGACACCCCCTCTGTCTCCTCACGCAATTGGCGACATCTTGGTCCCTCCTGGGCCACAGCACCATCCAAAAACCCTAACTGTGAACTTTGCAGCTAGCAAGGCTTGTTTGCGGCCTTTCTGCAGGAAAACACTTCTGCACGACTCTTCGCGACGTCGGACATCCATCCTCCAAAGGGGAAGTTTCTAGCCCTTGTCGTTCTTGCAGAATCCTTAGCTTCTACTGTCTGGTGGCAGCTTCTTTGCACCCACAGCTGGCATTTCCTGGGCATCTGCCCACTTCCGACTTGATCGTGACTTTTGGACTTGGTCCCCTTGTTCCACAGGTACTCTCGTCTGGAAATCCATCGTTGTTGCATTGCTGGTGTCAGTTTTTTCTGCAGGATTCCCCTATCACGACTTCTGTGCTCTTTGGGGAACTTCAGAGCACTTTGCACTCACTTTTCAGGGTCTTGGGGTGGGCTATTTTTCTAACCCTCACTGTTTTCTTACAGTCCCAGCGACCCTCTACAAGGTCACATAGGTTTGGGGTCCATTCGTGGTTCGCATTCCACTTCTAGAGTATATGGTTTGTGTTGCCCCTATTCCTATTTGCCCCTATTGCATCCTATTGTGACTATACATTGTTTGCACTGTTTTCTATTGCTATTACTGCATATTTGTGTGTTAAGCACATATATCTTGTGTATATTTGCTATTTGTGAGAAAGTAGCCTCTTTCTAGCATTGTTACCCCCACTTTTGGCCTGTTTGTGAGTGTATGTCAGGGTGTTTTCACTGTCTCACTGGGATCCTGCCAGCCAGGGCCCAGTGCTCATAGTGAAGACACTATGGGGGTCATTCTGACCCTGGCGGTCATTGACCGCCAGGGCCAACGACCACGGAAGCACCGCCAACAGGCTGGCGGTGCTTCCTGGCCAATTCTGACCACTGCGGTAAAGCTGCGGTCAGAAAAGGGAAACCGGTGGTTTCCCGCCGGTTTTCCCCTGGCCAAATGAATCATCCATGGCGGCGCTGCAAGCAGCGCCGCCATGGGGATTCCGACCCCCTTCCCGCCAGCCTGTTTCTGGCGACCAGGCTGGCGGGAACGGGTGTCGTGGGGCCACTGGGGGCCCCTGCACTGCCCATGCCACGCCATGCCATGCCATTTTGCAGACACTGAAAATCGCGACAGGTGCCACTGCACCCGTCGCACCCCAGCAACTCCGCCGGCTCCATTCGGAGCCGGCTTCATCATTGCTGGGTCTTTCCCGCTGGGCGGGCGGGCGGCCTTTTGGCGGTCGCCCGCCCGCCCAGCGGGAAAGTCAGAATGACCGCCGGTCTTTTGGTGGTCTCCGCCCGGCGTGCAGCGCCCGCCGCCCGCCGGGGTCGGAATGACCCCCTATGTTTTCAGTATGTTTGTTATGTGTCACTGGGACCCTGCTAGCCAGGACCCCAGTGCTCATACGTTTGTGACCTATATGTATGTGTTCCCTGTGTGATGCCTAACTGTCTCACTGAAGATCTGCTAACCAGAACCTCAGTGGTTATGCTCTCTCTGTACAAATTGTCACTAACAGGCTAGTGACTGTAGGAGGCTGGACTGGCTTGTAGTGAGTACCAAGGGGTACTTACACCTTTCACCAGGCCCAGGTATCCCTTATTAGTGTATAGGGTGTCTAGCAGCTTAGGCTGATAGATAATGGTAGCTTAGCAGAGCAGCTTAGGCTGAACTAGGAGACGAATGAAGCTCCTACAGTACCACTAGTGTCACTTGCACAATATCATAAGAAAACACAATACACAGATATACTAAAAATAAAGGTACTTTATTTTTATGACAATATGCCAAAGTATCTCAGTGAGTACCCTCAGTATGAGGATAGCAAATATACACAAGATATATGTACACAATACCAAAAATATGCAGTATAGTCTTAGAAAACAGTGCAAACAATGTATAGTTACAATAGGATGCAATGGGGACACATAGGGATAGGGGCAACACAAACCATATACTCCAAAAGTGGAATGCGAACCACGAATGGACCCCAAACCTATGTGACCTTGTAGAGGGTCGCTGGGACTATTAGAAAATAGTAAGGGTTAGAAAAATAGCCCACCCCAAGACCCTGAAAAGTGAGTGCCAAGTGCACTAAAGCTCCCCAAAGGACATAGAAGTCGTGATAGGGGAATTCTGCAGGAAAGACACAAAACAACAATGCAAAAACGATGGATTTCCAGTCGTGGGTACCTGTGGGACAAGGGGACCAAGTCCAAAAGTCACAAGCAAGTCGGAGATGGGCAGATGCTCAGGAAATGCCAGCTGTGGGTGCAAAGAAGCTGCTACTAGGCAGTAGAAGATGAGGATTCTGCAAGAACAACAAGGGCTAGAAACTTCCCCTTTAGAGGATCGATGTCCCACGTTGTGAAGAGTAGTGCAGATGTGTTTTCCTGAAAAGAAACTGCAAACAAGCCTTGCTAGCTGCAAATCCTGCGGTGAGGGTTTTCGATGCTGCTGTGGCCCAGGAGGGACCAGGATGTCGCCAATTGCGTCTGGGGACAGAGGGGGCGTCGAGCAAGACAAGTAGCCCTCTCAGAAGCAGGCAGCTCCCGGAGAAGTGCTGGAAAAGGACCTACGAAGACGAGTGAAACGGTGCTCACCAGAAGTTGCACAAAGGAGTCCCACACCGCCGGAAGAAAACTTAGGAAGTCGTGCAATGCAGGTTAGAGTGCTGTGGACCCAGGCTTAACTGTGCACAAAGGATTTCCGCTGGAAGTGCACAGAGGCCGGAGTAGCTGCAAAAGACGCGGTTCCCAGCAATGCAGTCTGGCGTGGGGAGGAAAGGACTTACCTCCACCAAACTTGGACTGAAGAGTCACTGGACTGTGTCAGTCACTTGGACAGAGTTGCTGGAATCAGGGGACCTCGCTCGTCATGCTGAGAGGAGACCCAGAGTACCGGTAATGCAGTTCTTTGGTGCCTGCGATTGCAGGGGGAAGATTCAGTCGACCCACGGGAGATTTCTTCGGAGCTTCTAGTGCAGAGAGGAGGCAGACTACCCCCACAGCATGCACCACCAGGAACACAGTCGAGAAGGCGGCAGGATCAGCGTTACAGAGTTGCAGTAGTCGTCTTCGCTACTTTGTTGCAGTTTTGCAGGCTTCCAGCGCGGTCAGCAGTCGATTCCTTGGCAGAAGGTGAAGAGAGAGATGCAGAGGAACTCTGATGAGCTCTTGCATTCGTTATCTAAGGAATTCCCCAAAGCAGAGACCCTAACTGTGAGAAGGTAGCCTCTTTCTAGCCTTGTTACCCCCACTTTTGGCCTGTTTGTGAGTGTATGTCAGGGTGTTTGTCACTGTTTTCACTGTCTCACTGGGATCCTGATAGCCAGGCCTCAGTGCTCATAGTGAAAACACCATGTTTTCAGTATGGTTGTTATGTGTCACTGGGATCCTGCTGGTCAGGACCCCAGTGCTCATAGGTTTGTGGCCTATATGTATGTGTCACTGGGACCCTGTCACACAGGGCCCCAGTGCTCATAGGTGTGCATGTGTATGTTCCCTGTGTGGTGCCTAACTGTCTCACTGAGGCTCTGCTAACCAGAACCTCAGTGGTTATGCTCTCTCATTACTTTCAAATTGTCACTAACAGGCTAGTGACCAATTTTACCAATTTACATTGGCTTACTGGAACACCCTTATAATTCCCTAGTATATGGTACTGAGGTACCCAGGGTATTGGGGTTCCAGGAGATCCCTATGGGCTGCAGCATTTCTTTTGCCACCCATAGGGAGCTCTGACAAATCTTCCACAGGCCTGCCACTGCAGCCTGAGTGAAATAACGTCCACGTTATTTCACAGCCATTTTTACACTGCACTTAAGTAACTTATAAGTCACCTATATGTCTAACCTTTACCTGGTAAAGGTTAGGTGCAAAGTTACTTAGTGTGAGGGCACCCTGGCACTAGCCAAGGTGCCCCCACATTGTTCAGAGCCAATTCCCTGAACTTTGTGAGTGCGGGGACACCATTACACGCGTGCACTACATATAGGTCACTACCTATATGTAGCTTCACCATGGTAACTCCGAATATGGCCATGTAACATGTCTATGATCATGGAATTGCCCCCTCTATGCCATCCTGGCATAGTTGGCACAATCCCATGATCCCAGTGGTCTGTAGCACAGACCCTGGTACTGCCAAACTGCCCTTCCTGGGGTTTCACTGCAGCTGCTGCTGCTGCCAACCCCTCAGACAGGCAGCTGCCCTCCTGGGGTCCAGCCAGGCCTGGCCCAGGATGGCAGAACAAAGAACTTCCTCTGAGAGAGGGTGTGACACCCTCTCCCTTTGGAAAATGGTGTGAAGGCAGGGGAGGAGTAGCCTCCCCCAGCCTCTGGAAATGCTTTGTTGGGCACAGATGTGCCCAATTCTGCATAAGCCAGTCTACACCGGTTCAGGGACCCCTTAGCCCCTGCTCTGGCGCGAAACTGGACAAAGGAAAGGGGAGTGACCACTCCCCTGACCTGCACCTCCCCTGGGAGGTGTCCGGAGCTCCTCCAGTGTGCTCCAGACCTCTGCCATCTTGGAAACAGAGGTGCTGCTGGCACACTGGACTGCTCTGAGTGGCCAGTGCCACCAGGTGACGTCAGAGACTCCTTGTGATAGGCTCCTTCAGGTGTTAGTAGCCTTTCCTCTCTCCTAGGTAGCCAAACCCTCTTTTCTGGCTATTTAGGGTCTCTGTCTCTGGGGAAACTTCAGATAACGAATGCATGAGCTCAGCCGAGTTCCTCTGCATCTCCCTCTTCACCTTCTGATAAGGAATCGACCGCTGACCGCGCTGGAAGCCTGCAAACCTGCAACATAGTAGCAAAGACGACTACTGCAACTCTGTAACGCTGATCCTGCCGCCTTCTCGACTGTTTTCCTGCTTGTGCATGCTGTGGGGGTAGCCTGCCTCCTCTCTGCACCAGAAGCTCCGAAGAAATCTCCCGTGGGTCGACGGAAACTTCCCCCTGCAACCGCAGGCACCAAAAAGCTGCATCTCCGGTCCCTTGGGTCTCCTCTCAGCACGACGAGCGAGGTCCCTCGAATCCAGCGACACGGCCCAAGTGACCCCCACCGTCCCGTGACTCTTCAGCCCAAGTTTGGTGGAGGTAAGTCCTTGCCTCACCTCGCTGGGCTGCATTGCTGGGAACCGCGACTTTGCAAGCTTCTCCGGCCCCTGTGCACTTCCGGCGGAAATCCTGTGTGCACAGCCAAGCCTGGGTCCACGGCACTCTAACCTGCATTGCACGACTTTCTAAGTTGGTCTCCGGCGACGTGGGACTCCTTTGTGCAACTTCGGTGAGCACCGTTTCACGCATCCTCGTAGTGCCTGTTTCTGGCACTTCTCCGGGTGCTACCTGCTTCAGTGAGGGCTCTTTGTCTTGCTCGACGTCCCCTCTCTCTGCAGGTCCAATTTGCGACCTTCTGGTCCCTCCTGGGCCCCAGCAGCGTCCAAAAACGCCAAACGCACGATTTGCGTGTAGCAAGGCTTGTTGGCGTCCATCCGGCGGGAAAACACTTCTGCACGACTCTCCAAGGCGTGGGGGATCCATCCTCCAAAGGGGAAGTCTCTAGCCCTTGTCGTTCCTGCAGTATTCACAGTTCTTCAGCCTAGAAAGAGCTTCTTTGCACCAACCGCTGGCATTTCTTGGGCATCTGCCCATCTCCGAGCTGCTTGTGACTTTTGGACTTGGTCCCCTTGTTCCACAGGTACCTTCAGACAGGAATCCATCGTTGTTGCATTGCTGATTTGTGTTTTCCTTGCATTCTCCCTCTAACACGACTATTTTGTCCTTAGGGGAACTTTGGTGCACTTTGCACTCACTTTTCAGGGTCTTGGGGAGGGTTATTTTGCTAACTCTCACTATTTTCTAATAGTCCCAGCGACCCTCTACAAGGTCACATAGGTTTGGGGTCCATTCGTGGTTCGCATTCCACTTCTAGAGTACATGGTTTGTGTTGCCCCTATCCCTATGTTTCCCCATTGCATCCTATTGTAACTATACATTGTTTGCACTGTTTTCTAAGACTATACTGCATATTTTTGCTATTGTGTATATATATCTTGTGTATATTTCCTATCCTCTCACTGAGGGTACACTCTAAGATACTTTGGCATATTGTCATAAAAATAAAGTACCTTTATTTTTAGTATAACTGTGTATTGTGTTTTCTTATGATATTGTGCATATGACACTAAGTGGTACTGTAGTAGCTTCACACGTCTCCTAGTTCAGCCTGAGCTGCTTTGCTAAGCTACCATTATCTATCAGCCTAAGCTGCTAGACACCCTATACACTAATAAGGGATAACTGGGCCTGGTGCAAGGTGCAAGTACCCCTTGGTACTCACTACAAGCCAGTCCAGCCTCCTACATTGGTTGTGCAGCGGTGGGATAAGTGCTTTGAGACTACTTACCACTCTTGTCATTGTACTTTTCATAAGAGAAAAATATACAAAACAAGGTCAGTGTATATACACATAGCCAAAAAGTTTTGCATTTCCTCTTTTCACTCTTTTCTAAGTGCTGAAAAGTACTTCTAAACTTTCAAAAAGTTCTTAAAAGTTTAAAAAGTCATTTTCTGTCTTTCCAAAAAGTTCTGAAAACTGTTTTCTCTTTGTCTATCACTTTAACTCTCTCTAAAAATGTCTGGCACAGGCCAAAAAGTTGAACTGTCCAAACTTGCATATGATCACCTTAGCTGGAAAGGAGCAAGGAGTCTCTGCATAGAGAGAGGTTTGAGTGTAGGGAAGAATCCTTCCTTAGAACTGTTAATTAATATGCTTAGAGTACAGGATAAGGCCATAAGTGCCCAATCTGTAGAAAAAGTAGCTAATGGTTCTCAATCTGATCCAGGGACTCCCCCAGGAAAAGGTTCAGGAAAGAAACTTCTCAGCCTGCCCATTACTAGACAGTCTAGCATAGTTGGTACAGAGGTTGAATCACATCATACTGATGATGTGCTCTCACATTATGCTGGTAGCCAAGCTGTTAGGGTGCCCTTGGTAAGGGACAGGTCTCCTTCTGTTCATTCCCATCATACCTCTGTATCTAGAAATGTCCCTCCCACCCACCCTGATGACAGATTGTTAGAAAGGGAGCTCAATAGATTGAGAGTGGAACAAACCAGACTGAAGCTCAAGAAGCAACAGCTGGATTTGGATAGACAGTCTTTAGAAATAGAGAGGGAAAGACAGAAAATGGGTTTAGATACCCATGGTGGCAGCAGCAGTATTCCCCATAGTCATCCTGCAAAAGAGCATGATTCCAGGAATCTGCATAAGATAGTTCCCCCTTACAAGGAGGGGGATGACATTAACAAGTGGTTTGCTGCACTTGAGAGGGCCTGTGCTGTACAGGATGTCCCTCAAAAGCAGTGGGCTGCTATCCTATGGCTATCATTTACTGGAAAAGGTAGGGATAGGCTCCTTACTGTAAAAGAAAATGATGCTAATAATTTCCAAGTTCTTAAGAATGCACTCCTGGATGGTTATGGCTTAACCACTGAACAGTACAGGATAAAGTTCAGAGAGACCAAAAAGGAGTCTTCACAAGACTGGGTTGATTTCATTGACCATTCAGTGAAGGCCTTGGAGGGGTGGTTACATGGCAGTAAAGTTACTGATTATGAAAGCCTGTATAACACAATCCTGAGAGAGCATATACTTAATAATTGTGTGTCTGATTTGTTGCACCAGTACCTGGTAGACTCTGATCTGACCTCTCCCCAAGAATTGGGAAAGAAGGCAGACAAATGGGTCAGAACAAGGGTGAACAGAAAAGTTCATACAGGGGGTGACAAAGATGGCAATAAGAAGAAAGATGGTGAAAAATCTCAAGATAAGCATGGGGATAAGGGTAAAACCAAAGATCCCACTTCAAATCTTAAACACTCTTCAGAGGGTGGGGATAAAACTAATTCTTCCTCTTCTTCTCAACCTGCACACATTAAAAAGCCTTGGTGCTTTGTGTGTAAAAACAGAGGCCATAGGCCAGGGGATAAGTCCTGTCCAGGTAAACCCCCTGAGCCTACCACCACTAATACATCAAGCTCTAGTGCCCCTAGCAGTAGTGGTACTAGTGGTGGGACTGCTGGCAACAGTCAAGCAAAGGGTGTAGTTGGGTTCACTTATGGGTCCATAGTGGAAACTGATGTAATCAGTCCCAAGACAGTTTCTGTCACACCTAGTGGCATTGGCCTTGCCACACTGGCTGCTTGTCCCCTTACAATGGATAAGTACAGGCAGACAGTTTCAATAAATGGTGTTGAGGCCTTGGCCTACAGGGACACAGGTGCCAGTTTCACTTTGGTGACTGAAAACCTAGTGCCTCCTGAACAACACATCATTGGACAACAGTATAAGATTATTGATGTCCATAACTCCACTAAGTTTCTTCCCTTAGCTATAATTCAGTTTAGTTGGGGTGGAGTTACTGGCCCTAAGCAGGTGGTGGTATCACCTAGCTTACCTGTAGACTGTCTCTTAGGTAATGACCTAGAGGCCTCAGGTTGGGCTGAGGTAGAGTTTTATGCCCATGCAGCCATGCTGGGCATCCCTGAGGAATTGTTCCCTCTCATTTCAAGTGAAATGAAAAAGCAAAGGAGAGAAGGCCTGAAAACTCAGGATCCCTCTCCATCAACAGGTAAAAAGGGTATCACAGTATCCCCTAACCACCCTTCCATTCAGGATACTATTCCTGTGGTGGGAGAAACCTCTCCTGGGGTGGCACCTGTTCCAAGGGAATCATCAGCTGGCAAAGCTGGACTCCCTGAGGTAGAAGTACCTCTCTGTGGGATAACTAACATTGGTGAGAAAAAGAGCACCATTTTAGTTAACATGGAGCATCCCTCCAACCCTCCCAGAGAAACTTTAGTGCAGAAACTCTGCACTGCCTCACAACACTTAGGACAGCATCCCTGCCCTAGTGTGGAGCTGATAGGACAGCATCCCTGCCCTGCTCCAACTCAAGAGAAACAGCATCCCTGTTCTCTCTTCCAGCCAAATGGACAAAGTTTTTGTCCAGCTATGGCTTTACTGAGACAGCATCCCTGTCTGGCATTTCCATCATTACAAATAGGTTCAGTGGATAATTCCCACTGCTCTAAACTAAAACTTACTGATAGAAACTCTGAAAATACATCTTCACATTGTTGGTTAGCTAAAAAACTTCAAATAGGGTGGTTTACATCCCCACAGGGAAGTAACCATATAGTGGATGATAAAGGGAGTAACCAGTCTATTGCAGAGCTACTCTCTACTTATCACCACTTAGACAATAAAGTCTCAACTGGCCAAGGTTAGCCTTATTGTCCTTCGTTTGGGGGGGGGGTTGTGTGAGAAGGTAGCCTCTTTCTAGCCTTGTTACCCCCACTTTTGGCCTGTTTGTGAGTGTATGTCAGGGTGTTTGTCACTGTTTTCACTGTCTCACTGGGATCCTGATAGCCAGGCCTCAGTGCTCATAGTGAAAACACCATGTTTTCAGTATGGTTGTTATGTGTCACTGGGATCCTGCTGGTCAGGACCCCAGTGCTCATAGGTTTGTGGCCTATATGTATGTGTCACTGGGACCCTGTCACACAGGGCCCCAGTGCTCATAGGTGTGCATGTGTATGTTCCCTGTGTGGTGCCTAACTGTCTCACTGAGGCTCTGCTAACCAGAACCTCAGTGGTTATGCTCTCTCATTACTTTCAAATTGTCACTAACAGGCTAGTGACCAATTTTACCAATTTACATTGGCTTACTGGAACACCCTTATAATTCCCTAGTATATGGTACTGAGGTACCCAGGGTATTGGGGTTCCAGGAGATCCCTATGGGCTGCAGCATTTCTTTTGCCACCCATAGGGAGCTCTGACAAATCTTCCACAGGCCTGCCACTGCAGCCTGAGTGAAATAACGTCCACGTTATTTCACAGCCATTTTTACACTGCACTTAAGTAACTTATAAGTCACCTATATGTCTAACCTTTACCTGGTAAAGGTTAGGTGCAAAGTTACTTAGTGTGAGGGCACCCTGGCACTAGCCAAGGTGCCCCCACATTGTTCAGAGCCAATTCCCTGAACTTTGTGAGTGCGGGGACACCATTACACGCGTGCACTACATATAGGTCACTACCTATATGTAGCTTCACCATGGTAACTCCGAATATGGCCATGTAACATGTCTATGATCATGGAATTGCCCCCTCTATGCCATCCTGGCATAGTTGGCACAATCCCATGATCCCAGTGGTCTGTAGCACAGACCCTGGTACTGCCAAACTGCCCTTCCTGGGGTTTCACTGCAGCTGCTGCTGCTGCCAACCCCTCAGACAGGCAGCTGCCCTCCTGGGGTCCAGCCAGGCCTGGCCCAGGATGGCAGAACAAAGAACTTCCTCTGAGAGAGGGTGTGACACCCTCTCCCTTTGGAAAATGGTGTGAAGGCAGGGGAGGAGTAGCCTCCCCCAGCCTCTGGAAATGCTTTGTTGGGCACAGATGTGCCCAATTCTGCATAAGCCAGTCTACACCGGTTCAGGGACCCCTTAGCCCCTGCTCTGGCGCGAAACTGGACAAAGGAAAGGGGAGTGACCACTCCCCTGACCTGCACCTCCCCTGGGAGGTGTCCAGAGCTCCTCCAGTGTGCTCCAGACCTCTGCCATCTTGGAAACAGAGGTGCTGCTGGCACACTGGACTGCTCTGAGTGGCCAGTGCCACCAGGTGACGTCAGAGACTCCTTGTGATAGGCTCCTTCAGGTGTTAGTAGCCTTTCCTCTCTCCTAGGTAGCCAAACCCTCTTTTCTGGCTATTTAGGGTCTCTGTCTCTGGGGAAACTTCAGATAACGAATGCATGAGCTCAGCCGAGTTCCTCTGCATCTCCCTCTTCACCTTCTGATAAGGAATCGACCGCTGACCGCGCTGGAAGCCTGCAAACCTGCAACATAGTAGCAAAGACGACTACTGCAACTCTGTAACGCTGATCCTGCCACCTTCTCGACTGTTTTCCTGCTTGTGCATGCTGTGGGGGTAGCCTGCCTCCTCTCTGCACCAGAAGCTCCGAAGAAATCTCCCGTGGGTCGACGGAATCTTCCCCCTGCAACCGCAGGCACCAAAAAGCTGCATCTCCGGTCCCTTGGGTCTCCTCTCAGCACGACGAGCGAGGTCCCTCGAATCCAGCGACACCGTCCAAGTGACCCCCACCGTCCCGTGACTCTTCAGCCCAAGTTTGGTGGAGGTAAGTCCTTGCCTCACCTCGCTGGGCTGCATTGCTGGGAACCGCGACTTTGCAAGCTTCTCCGGCCCCTGTGCACTTCCGGCGGAAATCCTGTGTGCACAGCCAAGCCTGGGTCCACGGCACTCTAACCTGCATTGCACGACTTTCTAAGTTGGTCTCCGGCGACGTGGGACTCCTTTGTGCAACTTCGGTGAGCACCGTTTCACGCATCCTCGTAGTGCCTGTTTCTGGCACTTCTCCGGGTGCTACCTGCTTCAGTGAGGGCTCTTTGTCTTGCTCGACGTCCCCTCTCTCTGCAGGTCCAATTTGCGACCTCCTGGTCCCTCCTGGGCCCCAGCAGCGTCCAAAAACGCCAAACGCACGATTTGCGTGTAGCAAGGCTTGTTGGCGTCCATCCGGCGGGAAAACACTTCTGCACGACTCTCCAAGGCGTGCGGGATCCATCCTCCAAAGGGGAAGTCTCTAGCCCTTGTCGTTCCTGCAGTATTCACAGTTCTTCAGCCTAGAAAGAGCTTCTTTGCACCAACCGCTGGCATTTCTTGGGCATCTGCCCATCTCCGAGCTGCTTGTGACTTTTGGACTTGGTCCCCTTGTTCCACAGGTACCTTCAGACAGGAATCCATCGTTGTTGCATTGCTGATTTGTGTTTTCCTTGCATTCTCCCTCTAACACGACTATTTTGTCCTTAGGGGAACTTTGGTGCACTTTGCACTCACTTTTCAGGGTCTTGGGGAGGGTTATTTTGCTAACTCTCACTATTTTCTAATAGTCCCAGCGACCCTCTACAAGGTCACATAGGTTTGGGGTCCATTCGTGGTTCGCATTCCACTTCTAGAGTATATGGTTTGTGTTGCCCCTATCCCTATGTTTCCCCATTGCATCCTATTGTAACTATACATTGTTTGCACTGTTTTCTAAGACTATACTGCATATTTTTGCTATTGTGTATATATATCTTGTGTATATTTCCTATCCTCTCACTGAGGGTACACTCTAAGATACTTTGGCATATTGTCATAAAAATAAAGTACCTTTATTTTTAGTATAACTGTGTATTGTGTTTTCTTATGATATTGTGCATATGACACTAAGTGGTACTGTAGTAGCTTCACACGTCTCCTAGTTCAGCCTGAGCTGCTTTGCTAAGCTACCATTATCTATCAGCCTAAGCTGCTAGACACCCTATACACTAATAAGGGATAACTGGGCCTGGTGCAAGGTGCAAGTACCCCTTGGTACTCACTACAAGCCAGTCCAGCCTCCTACACTAACTAGCCAGAAAAGAGGGTTTGGCTACTTAGGAGAGAGGATAGGCTAGCAACACCTGAAGGAGCCTATCAGAAGGAGTCTCTGACGTCACCTGCTGGCACTGGCCACTCAGAGCAGTCCAGTGTGCCAGCAGCACCTCTGTTTCCAAGATGGCAGAGGTCTGAAGCACACTGGAGGAGCTCTGGGCACCTCCCAGGGGAGGTGCAGGTCAGGGGAGTGGTCACTCCCATTTTCTTTGTCCAGTTTCGCCCCATAGCAGGGCTAAGGGGTCCCTGAACTGGTGTAGACTGGCTTATGCAGAAATGGGCACCATCTGTGCCCATGAAAGCATTTCCAGAGGCTGGGGGAGGCTACTCCTCCCCTGCCTTCACACCTTTTTCCAAAGGGAGAGGGTGTAACACCCTCTCTCAGAGGAAGTCCTTTGTTCTGCCTTCCTGGGCCAGGGCTGCCTGGACCCCAGGAGGGCAGAATCCTGTCTGAGGGGTTGGCAGCAGCAGCAGCTGCAGTGAAACCCCAGGAAAGGCAGTTTGGCAGTACCAGGGTCTGTGCTAGAGACCTGTCGGATCATGGGATTGTGCCAACAATGCCAGGATGGCAGAGAGGGGGCAATTCCATGATCATAGACATGTTACATGGCCATATTCGGAGTTACCATTGTGAAGCTACACATAGGTAGTGACCTATGTGTAGTGCACGCGTGTAATGGTGTCCCCGCACTCACAAAGTCCGGGGAATTTGCCCTGAACGATGTGGGAGCACTCTGGCTAGTGCCAGGGTGCCCACACACTAAGTAACTTAGCGCCCAACCTTTACTAAGTAAAGGTTAGACATATAGGTGACTTATAAGTTACTTAAGTGAAGTGAAAATGGCTGTGAAATAATGTGTGCATTATTTCACTCAGGCTGCAGTGGCAGGCCTGTGTAAGAATTGTCAGAGCTCCCTATGGGTGGCAAAAGAAATGCTGCAGCCCATAGGGATCTCCTGGAACCCCAATATCCTGGGTACCTCAGTACCATATACTAGGGAATTATAAGGGTGTTCCAGTATGCCAATGTAAATTGGTGAAATGGTCACTAGCCTGTTACTGACAATTTGTAAAGAGAGAGCATAACCACTGAGGGTGTGGTTAGCAGAGACTCAGTGAGACAGTTAGGCATCACACAGGGAATACGTACATATAGGTCACAACCTTATGAGCACTGGGGTCCTGACTAGCAGGGTCCCAGTGACACATAACAAACATACTGAAAAACATAGGGTTTTCACTATGAGCACTGGGCCCTGGCTGGCAGGATCCCAGTGAGACAGTGAAAACTCCCTGACATACACTCACAAACAGGCCAAAGGTGGGGGTAATAAGGCTAGAAAGAGGCTACTTTCTCACACAACCCTCCCCCCCCCAAACGAAGGACAATAAGGCTAACCTTGGCCAGTTGAGACTTTATTGTCTAAGTGGTGATAAGTAGAGAGTAGCTCTGCAATAGACTGGTTACTCCCTTTAACATCCACTTTATGGTTACTTCCCTGTGGGGATGTTAACCACCCTGTTTGAAGTTTTTTAGCTAAGCAACAATGTGAAGATGTATTTTCAGAGTTTCTATCAGTAAGTTTTAGTTTAGAGCAGTGGGAATTGTCCACTGAACCTATTTGTAGTGATGGAAATGCCAGACAGGGATGCTGTCTCAGTAAGGCCATAGCTGGGCAAAAACTTTGTCCATATGGCTGGTAGAGAGAAAAGGGATGCTGTTTCTCTTGAGTTGGAGCAGGGCAGGGATGCTGTCCTATGAGCTCCATGTAGGAAAGTACCATCTTGCCTGGCATGTTACCCCCATTTTTCACTGTATATATGTTGTTTTAGTTGTATGTGTCACTGGGACCCTGTTCACCAAGGCCCCAGTGCTCATAAGTGTGCCTGAATGTGTTACCTGTGTAGTGACTAACTGTCTCACTGAGGCTCTGCTAATCAGAACCTCAGTGGTTATGCTCTCTCATTTCTTTCCAAATTCAATCAATCAATCAATCATAGTATTTATAAAGCGCGCTATGTACCCGTCAGGGTTTCGAGGCGCTGAGAGGGGGGGGGGGGGAGCGCTGCTGATTTAGCGGTCGAAGAGCCAGTTCTTGAGGAGCCTTCTGAATGCGAGGAGGTCCTGGGTCTGGCGAAGAGATGTGGGGAGAGAGTTCCAGGTCTTGGCGGCGAGGAAGGAGAAGGATCTGCCGCCGGATGTCTTGCGCTGGATTCGGGGTACGATGGCGAGGGCGAGGTTGGTGGATCGGAGTTGACGTGTTGGAGTGTAGAAGTTAAGTCTGGTGTTGAGGTAGGAGGGTCCGGTGTTGTGAAGTGCCTTGTGAGCGTGGGTCAGGAGTTTAAAGGTGATCCTCTTGTCTACCGGGAGCCAGTGGAGTTCCTTTAGGTGAGGGGAGATGTGACTTCGGCGGGGTATGTCGAGGATCAGTCGGGCGGAGGCATTTTGGATGCGTTGGAGTCGTTTGATGTCTTTGGTTGGGATGCCTGTGTAGAGTGCGTTGCCGTAGTCAAGTCTGCTGCTGACGAGGGCCTGGGTCACCGTCTTTCTGGTTTCTGTTGGGATCCACTTGAAGATTCTGCGGAGCATTCGAAGGGTGTTGAAACAGGAGGAGGAGACGGCGCTGACCTGTTTGGACATGGTGAGGGCAGAGTCCAGGATGAAGCCGAGGTTTCTTGCGTGGCTGGCAGGGCTGGGCGGGGGTCCGAGGACGGAGGGCCACCATGAGTCGTTCCAGGCCGAGGGAGTGCGCCCGAGGATGAGGACTTCCGTCTTGTCGGAGTTGAGTTTCAGGCGACTGTTGTTCATCCAATCGGCGATGGATTTTAGTCCCTCGTGGAGGTTTGTTTTGGCGGTGAGCGGGTCTTTGGTCAGGGAGAGGACGAGCTGGGTGTCGTCGGCGTAGGAGATGATGCTGAGATGATGTTGGCGGGCCAGTTGAGCGAGGGGGGCCATGTAGACGTTGAACAACGTAGGGCTGAGGGAGGATCCTTGGGGGACGCCGCAGATGAGGTTGGTGGCTTTGGAGTGGAAAGGGGAGAGACGGACTCTCTGCGTTCTGTCGGAGAGGAAGGATGAGATCCAGTGGAGGGCTTTGTCTTGGATGCCGGCTTCCTGGAGGCGGGTCAGTAGGGTGCGGTGGCAGACGGTGTCAAAGGCGGCTGATAGGTCGAGGAGGATGAGGGCTGAGGTTTCGCCGTTGTCCATTTGATGTCTGATGTCATCTGTGGCGGCGAGGAGAGCAGTCTCAGTGCTGTGGTTTCGTCTGAATCCGGATTGTGAGGGGTCCAGGATGGAATTGTCTTCGAGGAAGTGGGTGAGCTGAGTGTTGACGATCTTCTCGATGACTTTCGCTGGAAAAGGGAGGAGAGAGATCGGACGGAAGTTTTTGAGATCGTTGGGGTCGGCCTTGGGCTTTTTGAGGAGGGGTTGGATTTCTGCGTGTTTCCAGCTGTCCGGGAAGGTGGCAGAAGTGAAGGAGAGGTTGATGATCTTGCAGAGTTCGGGGGCGATGGTGGCGTTGGCTGAGTTGAAAACATGATGGGGGCAGGGGTCCGTGGGGGAGCCTGAGTGGATGGTGTTCATGGTTGTTATGGTTTATGCCTCGTCCACGTGGGTCCAGGCGGTGAGGCGGCAGTCGCGGGAGGAGACGTCGGGGTGGGGTCTGGCGGTGGACCGGTGTTGAAGCTGTCGTGGATGGTAGCGATTTTCTGGTGGAAGAAGGTGGAGAGGTCGTCGCAGAGTTTCTGGGTGGGCGGGATGTCGTTGGAGTTGGCTTTTGGATTGGAGAGTTCCTTCACGATGCCGAAGAGTTCTTTGCAGTCGTGGGCGTTGTTGTTGATGCGTTCGGTGAAGTGGGCGCGCTTGGCGATGCGGATCCGTTGGTGGTGTTCGCGGTTGGCGTTTTTGAGGGCAACGAGGTTGTCGGGTGTGCGTTCTTGGATCCATTTCTTTTTGAGCTTCTGGCAGATGCTTTTGGAGGTGGTTAGATCGTCTGTGAACCAGGCTGGTTTTTTCTTTCCTTGGGTGGCGGTGGGTTTCTTGAGAGGGGCAAGGGTGTTGGCGCAGTCGAGGATCCATTGATGGAGGTTGATGGCGGCTGTGCTCGGGTCGGTTGCGTCGGGTGGAAGGTTGTTGATGAGGGTGCTGGTCAGTTGGTCTTGGGTGACTTTGCCCCAGCGGCGGTGGGGAGGTAGCTGGATGCGGTGTTGCTCTGTGGTTTTCTTATAGGTGAAATGGACGCAGTGATGGTCGGTCCAGTGGAGTTCGGAGGTGTGGCTGAAGGAAACGTGGTTGCTTGAGGTGAAGAGGGGGTCAAGGGTGTGTCCGGCGATGTGGGTGGGCGTGTTGACTAGCTGGCGGAGTCCGAGGTTGAGGAGGTTGGAGGTCAGTGATGCGGTGTTGACGTTGTTGGCATTTTCCAGATGGTAGTTCAGATCTCCCAGGAGGATGTAATCCGAGGAAGCGAGGGCGTGGGTGCTTGCAAGGTCGGCGATGGTGTCGCTGAAGGGGGCTCTTGGTCCTGGAGGGCGGTATATGAGGGTTCCTCTGAGGGTCGTGTTGGGGTCCGTGTGGATCTGGAAGTGGAGGTGTTCGGCTGTCCTGAGGGTGTCGTCCGAGTGGGTGTGGATTTTGAGGGTAGCTTTGTGAGCGATGGCTATTCCGCCGCCGATTCCGTTGGTTCGATCTCTTCTGGTGATTTTGTAGCCGTCCGGTATGGCGATGGCGATGTCCGGAGACGAGGAGTCGTTCCACCAGGTTTTGGTCAGGAAAGCCACGTCAGGATCAGTGGTGTCGAGCAAATCCCAGAGCTCGATGGCGTGTTTTCGTGCGGAGCGGGTGTTGATGAGGATGCAGTTCAGGTGGTTGGGGTTGAATGTTTCAGTAGTTGGATTGGTCGTTCTGATGCAGGAGAAGTTGCAGGTACGGCAGGAAAAAGGTCCTTTAGTGTGCTTCGGGGATGCCCGGCAGCATTCAGTGGAGGGGCCGGGGTTGAAGGCGCGGAGTTCGTTGATCGAGTAGCGGATGCGGGGGGCGCGAGGGCCAGGGTGTGTGGCGCTGGGCGCGGTCCAGGCGCGGACGCGCAGTGCCAGCCATTAAGAAGGGAGGGGGGAGGGAGGAGCAGCTGGGAGGCGGGAGGCGGGAGGGAGCGGCAAATGGGGGCGCGAGGGGGGCGGGCCGCAGGGAGGCAGCGGCAGGGAACGGGGAGCGCACAAGGGGCAAAAAACACTGAAAACAAGCAAAACTACAAGCAGTTACAATGAGAAAATACAATCAGAAATACAATCAGAAATACAATAATGGCACAATACACGATCGGGGAGACAGCAATCAGGGGGGCACAAAGGGGGCAGAAGCGCCGGCGGCGAGGCGCTGAAAAAACGAAAAAGCCAAAAAACACTTACAGGACGGCGGAAGCGGCACACGGGTCAAGTGAGCCCACTAGCCACCAGGGATGAGGCGCAGGAGGATGCCTGCGGATGGAGTAGGGCCTCGAACACGCAAACGGCAGCGTGCTCGTGGGACAGATGCAGAAGGCAGCAGGTTGGTGCTGCGGTCGTGGGGGGCGAGCTCAGGGCCTGAAACAGGTCAGAGTTCGCTCACTCGCGACGCGCAGCGCCAGCCATTAAGAAGGGAGGGGGGAGGGAGGAGCAGCTGGGAGGCGGGAGGGAGCGGCAAATGGGGGCGCAAGGGGGGCGGGGCCGCAGGGAGGCAGCGGCAGGGAACGGGGAGCGCACAAGGGGCAAAAAACACTGAAAACGAGCAAAACTACAAGCAGTTACAATGAGAAAATACAATCAGAAATACAATAATGGCACAATACACGATCGGGGAGACAGCAATCAGGGGGGCACAAAGGGGGCAGAAGCGCCGGCGGTGAGGCGCTGAAAAAACGAAAAAGCCAAAAAACACTTACAGGACGGCGGAAGCGGCACACGGGTCAAGTGAGCCCACTAGCCACCAGGGATGAGGCGCAGGAGGATGCCTGCGGGTGGAGGAGGGTCTCGAACACGCAAGCGGCAGCGTGCTCGTGGGACAGAGGCAGAAGGCAGCAGGTTGGTGCTGCGGTCGTGGGGGGCGAGCTCAGGGCCTGAAACAGGTCAGAGTTCGCTCACTCGCGACGCGCAGAGCCAGCCATTAAGAAGGGAGGGGGGAGGGAGGAGCAGCTGGGAGGCGGGAGGCGGGAGGGAGCGGCAAATGGGGGCGCGAGGGGGGCGGGGCCGCAGGGAGGCAGCGGCAGGGAACGGGGAGCACACAAGGGGCAAAAAACACTGAAAACGAGCAAAACTACAAGCAGTTACAATGAGAAAATACAATCAGAAATAAAATCAGAAATACAATAATGGCACAATACACGATCGGGGAGACAGCAATCAGGGGGGCACAAAGGGGGCAGAAGCGCCGGCGGCGAGGCGCTGAAAAAACGAAAAAGCCAAAAAACACTTACAGGACGGCGGAAGCGGCACACGGGTCAAGTGAGCCCACTAGCCACCAGGGATGAGGCGCAGGAGGATGCCTGCGGGTGGAGGAGGGCCTCGAACACGCAAACGGCAGCGTGCTCGTGGGACAGAGGCAGAAGGCAGCAGGTTGGTGCTGCGGTCGTGGGGGGCGAGCTCAGGACCTGAAACAGGTCAGAGTTCGCTCACTCGCGACGCGCAGCGCCAGCCATTAAGAAGGGAGGGGGGAGGGAGGAGCAGCTGGGAGGCGGGAGGCGGGAGGGAGCGGCAAATGGGGGCGTGAGGGGGGCGGGCCGCAGGGAGGCAGCGACAGGGAACGGGGAGCGCACAAGGGGCAAAAAACACTGAAAACGAGCAAAACTACAAGCAGTTACAATGAGAAAATACAATCAGAAATACAATCAGAAATACAATAATGGCACAATACACGATCGGGGAGACAGCAATCAGGGGGGCACAAAGGGGGCAGAAGCGCCGGCGGCGAGGCGCTGAAAAAACGAAAAAGCCACAAAACACTTACAGGACGGCGGAAGCGGCACACGGGTCAAGTGAGCCCACTAGCCACCAGGGATGAGGCGCAGGAGGATGCCTGCGGGTGGAGGAGGGCCTCGAACACGCAAACGGAAGCGTGCTCGTGGGACAGAGGCAGAAGGCAGCAGGTTGGTGCTGCGGTCGTGGGGGGCGAGCTCAGGGCCTGAAACAGGCTAGTGACTAATTTTACCAATTTACATTGGCTTACTGGAACACCCTTATAATTCCCTAGTATATGGTACTAAGGTACCCAGGGTATTGGGGTTCCAGGAGATCCCTATGGGCTGCAGCATTTCTTTTGCCACCCATAGGGAGCTCTGACAATTCTTACACAGGCCTGCCACTGCAGCCTGAGTGAAATAACGTCCACGTTATTTCACAGCCATTTTACACTGCACTTAAGTAACTTATAAGTCACCTATATGTCTAACCTTTACCTTGTAACGGTTAGGTGCAAAGTTACTTAGTGTGAGGGCACCCTGGCACTAGCCAAGGTGCCCCCACATTGTTCAGAGCCAATTCCCTGAACTTTGTGAGTGCGGGGACACCATTACACGCGTGCACTACATATAGGTCACTACCTATATGAAGCTTCACAATGGTAACTCCGAATATGGCCATGTAACATGTCTATGATCATGGAATTGCCCCCTCTATGCCATCCTGGCATAGTTGGCACAATACCATGATCCCAGTGGTCTGTAGCACAGACCCTGGCGCTGCCAAACTGCCCTTCCTGGGGTTTCACTGCAGCTGCTGCTGCTGCCAACCCCTCAGACAGGCATCTGCCCTCCTGGGGTCCAGCCAGGCCTGGCCCAGGATGGCAGAACAAAGGACTTCCTCTGAGAGAGGGTGTTACACCCTCTCCCTTTGGAAAATGGTGTGAAGGCAGGGGAGGAGTAGCCTCCCCCAGCCTCTGGAAATGCTTTGTTGGGCACAGATGTGCCCAATTCTGCATAAGCCAGTCTACACCGGTTCAGGGGACCCCTTAGCCCTGCTCTGGCGCGAAACTGGACAAAGGAAAGGGGAGTGACCACTCCCCTGACCTGTACCTCCCCTGGGAGGTGCCCAGAGCTCCTCCAGTGTGCTCCAGACCTCTGCCAATTTGGAAACAGAGGTGCTGCTGGCACACTGGACTGCTCTGAGTGGCCAGTGCCAACAGGTGACGTCAGAGACTCCTTCTGATAGGCTCCTTCAGGTGTTAGTAGCCTATCCTCTCTCCTAGGTAGCCAAACCCTCTTTTCTGGCTATTTAGGGTCTCTGTCTCTGGGGAAACTTTAGATAACGAATGCAAGAGCTCATCAGAGTTCCTCTGCATCTCTCTCTTCACCTTCTGCCAAGGAATCGACTGCTGACCGCGCTGGAAGCCTGCAAAACTGCAACATAGTAGCAAAGACGACTACTGCAACTCTGTAACGCTGATCCTGCCGCCTTCTCAACTGTTTTCCTGGTGGTGCATGCTGTGGGGGTAGTCTGCCTCCTCTCTGCACTAGAAGCTCCGAAGAAATCTCCTGTGGGTCGACGGAATCTTCCCCCTGCAACCGCAGGCACCAAAAAGCTGCATTACCGGTCCCTTGGGTCTCCTCTCAGCATGACGAGCGAGGTCCCTCGAATCCAGCAACTCTGTCCAAGTGACCCCCACAGTCCAGTGACTCTTCAGTCCAAGTTTGGTGGAGGTAAGTCCTTGCCTCACCTCGCTAGACTGCATTGCTGTGAAAAGCGACTTTTGCAGCTACTCCGGCCTCCGTGCACTTCCGGTGGAAATCCTTTGTGCACAGTCCAGCCTGGGTCCACGGCACTCTAACCTGCATTGCACGACCTCCTAAGTTGTTCTCCGGCGACGTGGGACTTCTTTGTGCGACTTCGGGTGAGCACTGTTTCACGCATCCTCATAGTGCCTGTTTCTGGCACTTCTCCGGGTGCTACCTGCTGATAAGAGGGCTCCTTGTCTTGCACTACGTTCCCTCTACCCCCTGTTCCAATTTGCGATCTCCTGGTCCCTCCTGGGCCACAGCAGTGTCCAAAAACACTAACCGCATGATTTGCAGCTATCAAGGCTTGTTGGTGTTCTTTCGGCGGGAAAGCACTTCTGCACGACTCTCCACGGCGAACGGGATCCGTCCACTAAAGAGGAAGTCTCTAGCCCTTTTTGTTCCTGCAGAAACCTCAGCTTCTTCTGTCCAGTAGAAGCTTCTTTGCACCCGCTGCTGGCATTTCCTGGGCATCTGCCCATCTCCGACTTGCTTGTGACTTTTGGACTTGGTCCCCTTGTTCCACACGTACTCCAGATTGGAAATCCAGCATTGTTGCATTGTTGGTTTGTGTCTTTCCTGCATTATTCCTCTAACACGACTTCTTTGTCCTAAGGGGAACTTTAGTGCACTTTGCACCCACTTTTCAGGGTCTTGGGAAGGGTTATTTTTCTAACTCTCACTATTTTCTAATAGTCCCAGCGACCCTCTACAAGGTCACATAGGTTTGGGGTCCATTCGTGGTTCGCATTCCACTTTTGGAGTATATGGTTTGTGTTGCCCCTATCCCTATGTTTCCCCATTGCATCCTATTGTAACTATACATTGTTTGCACTGTTTTCTAAGACTATACTGCATATTTTTGCTATTGTGTATATATATCTTGTGTATATTTCCTATCCTCTCACTGAGGGTACACTCTAAGATACTTTGGCATATTGTCATAAAAATAAAGTACCTTTATTTTTAGTATAACTGTGTATTGTGTTTTCTTATGATATTGTGCATATGACACTAAGTGGTACTGTAGTAGCTTCACACGTCTCCTAGTTCAGCCTAAGCTGCTCTGCTAAGCTACCATTATCTATCAGCCTAAGCTGCTAGACACCCTATACACTAATAAGGGATAACTGTGCCTGGTGCAAGGTGCAAGTACCCCTTGGTACTCACTACAAGCCAGTCCAGCCTCCTACACTCCACACTAGGACAGGGATGCTGTCCTAAGTGTTGTGAGGCAGTGCAGAGTTTCTGCACTAAAGTTTCTCAGGGAGGGTTGGAGGGATGCTCCATGTTAACTTAAATGGTACTCTTTTTCTCACCAATGTAAGTTATCCCACAGAGAGGTACTTCCACCTCAGGGAGTACAGTTTTGCCAACTGATGATTCCCTTGGAACAGGTGCCACCCCAGGAGAGGTTTCTCCCACCACAGGAATGGTATCGTGAATGGTAGGGTGGTTAGGGGATACTGTGATTCCCTTTCTACCTGTTGATGGAGAGGGATCCTGAGTTTTCAGGCCTTCTCTCCTTTGCTTTTTCATTTCAGTAGAAATGAGAGGGAACAATTCCTCTGGGATGCCCAGCATGGCTGCATGGGCATAAAACTCTACATCAGCCCAACCTGAGGCCTCTAGGTCATTACCTAAGAGACAGTCTACAGGTAAGTTAGGTGATACTACCACCTGCTTAGGGCCAGTAACTCCACCCCAACTAAACTGAATTATAGCTAAGGGAAGAAACTTAGTGGAGTTATGGACATCAATAATCTTATACTGTTGTCCAATGATGTGTTGTTCAGAATGCACTAGGTTTTCAGTCACCAAAGTGATACTGGCACCTGTGTCCCTGTAGGCCAAGGCCTCAACACCATTTATTGAAACTCTCTGCCTGTACTTATCCGTTGTAAGGGGACAAGCAGCCAGTGTGGCAAGGCCAATGCCACTAGGTGTGACAGAAACTGTCTTGGGACTGACTACCCCAGTTTCTATGATGGACCCATAAGTTAACCAAACTACACCCTTTGTTTGACTGTTGCCAGCAGTCCCACTACTAGTACCACTACTGCTAGGGGCACTAGAGCTTGATGGATTAGTGGTGGTAGGCTCAGGGGGTTTACCTGGACAGGACTTATCCCCTGGCCTATGGCCTCTGTTTTTACACACAAAGCACCAAGGCTTTTTAACTTGTGTAGGTTGAGAAGAAGAGGAAGAATTTGTTTTATCCCCACCCTCTGAAGAGTGTTTAAGATTTGAAGAAGGATCTTTGGTTTTACCCTTATCCCCATGCTTATCTTGAGACTTTTCACCATCTTTCTTCTTATTGCCATCTTTGTCACCCCCTGTATGAACTTTTCTATTCACCCTTGTTCTGACCCATTTGTCTGCCTTCTTTCCCAATTCTTGGGGAGAGGTCAGATCAGAGTCTACCAGGTACTGGTGCAACAAATCAGACATACAATTATTAAGAATATGCTCTCTCAGGAATAGGTTATACAGGCTTTCATAATCAGTAACCTTACTGCCATGTAACCACCCCTCCAAGGCCTTCACTGAATGGTCAACAAAGTCTATCCAGTCTTGTGAAGACTCCTTTTTGGTCTCTCTGAACTTCATCCTGTACTGTTCAGTGGTTAAGCCATAACCATCCAGGAGTGCATTCTTAAGAACTGCAAAATTATTGGCATCACTTTCTTTCACAGTAAGGAGCCTATCCCTACCCTTTCCACTAAATGATAGCCAAAGGATAGCAGCCCATTGCCTTTGAGGGACATCCTGTACAACACAGGCCCTCTCAAGTGCAGCAACCCACTTGTTAATGTCATCCCCCTCCTTATAAGGGGGAACTATCTTGTGCAGATTCCTTGACTCATGCTCTCTTGCAGGATGACTATTGGGAATACTGCTGCTGCCACCATGGGTTTCAAACCCAATTTTCTGTCTTTCTCTCTCTATCTCGAAGGACTGCCTATCTAAATCCAGTTGTTGCTTCTTGAGCTTCAGTCTGGATTGTTCCACTCTTAATCTATTGAGCTCCCTTTCTAACATTCTGTCATCAGGGTGGGTGGGAGAGGCATGTCTAGTGTAGGAGGCTGAACTGGCTTGTAGTGAGTACCAAGGGGTACTTGCACCTTGCACCAGGCCCAGTTATCCCTTATTAGTGTATAGGGTGTCTAGCAGCATAGGCTGATAGATAATGGTAGCTTAGCAGAGCAGCTTAGGCTGAACTAGGAGACGAGTGAAGCTACTACAGTACCACTTAGTGTCATATGCACAATATCATAAGAAAACACAATACACAGTTATACTACAAATAAAGGTACGTTATTTTTATGACAATATGCCAAAGTATCTCAGAGTGTACCCTCAGTGAGAGGATAGGAAATATACACAAGATATATATACACAATACCAAAGATATGCAGTATAGTCTTAGAAAACAATGCAAACAATGTATAGTTACAATAGGTAGCAATGGGAACACACAGGGATAGGGGCAACACAAACCATATTCTCCAAAAGTGGAATGTGAACCACGAATGGACCCCAAACCTATGTGACCTTGTAGAGGGTCGCTGGGACTATTAGAAAATAGTAAGGGTTAGAAAAATAGCCCACCCCAAGACCCTGTAAAGTGAGTGCAAAGTGCACTAAAGTTCCCCAAAAGACAAAGAAGTCGTGATAGGGGAATACTGCAGGAAAGACACAAACCAGCAATGCAACAACGATGGATTTCCAGTCGAGGGTACATGTGGAACAAGGGGACCAAGTCCAAAAGTCACAAGCAAGTCGGAGATGGGCAGATGCCCAGGAAATGCCAGCTGTGGGTGCAAAGAAGCTTCCACTGGACAGAAGAAGCTTAGGTTTCTGCAGGAACGACAAGGGCTAGAGACTTCCCCTTTGGAGGACGAATCCCAAACGCCTTGAAGAGTCGTGCAGACGTGTTTTCCCGCCGAAAGAATGCCAACAAGCCTTGCTAGCTGCAAACCATGCGGTTAGCGTTTTTGGGTGCTGCTGTGGCACAGGAAAGACCAGGATGTCGCAAATTAGGCCAGGCGGTAGAGGGGACGTCGCGCAAGACAACGAGCCCTCTCAGCAGCAGGTAGCACCCGGAGAAGTGCCAGAAACAGGCACTACGAGGATGCGTGAAACAGTGCTCACCCGAAGTTACACAAAGGAGTCCAACGTCGCCGGAGACGAACTTAGAAAGTCATGCAATGCAGGTTAGAGTGCCGTGGACCCAGGCTTGGCTGTGCACAAAGGATTTCCGCAGGAAGTGAACAGGGCCCGGAGTAGCTGCAAAAGTCACAGTTCCCAGCAATGCAGTCTGGCGTGGGGAGGCAAGGACTTACCTCCACCAAACTTGGACTGAAGAGTAACTGGACTGTGGGAGTCACTTGGACAGAGTTGCTGGATTCGATGGACCTCGATCGTCGTGCTGAGAGGAGACCCAAGGGACCGGTAATGCAGCTTTTTGGTGCCTGCGGTTGCAGGGGGAAGATTCCGTCGACGCACTGGAGATTTCTTCGGAGCTTCTAGTGCAGAGAGGAGGCAGACTACCCCCACAGCATGCACCACCAGGAAAACAGTCGAGAAGGCGGCAGGATCAGCGTTATAGAGTTGCAGTAGTCGTCTTTGCTACTATGTTGCAGTTTTGCAGGCTTCCAGCGCGGTCAGCAGTCGATTCCTTGGCAGAAGGTGAAGAGAGAGATGCAGAGGAACTCGGATGAGCTCTTGCATTCGTTATCTAAAGTTTCCACAGAGACAGAGACCCTAAATAGCCAGAAAAGAGGGTTTGGCTACCTAGGAGAGAGGATAGGCTAGCAACACCTGAAGGAGCCTATCAGAAGGAGTCTCTAACGTCACCTGGTGGCACTGGCCACTCAGAGCAGTCCAGTGTGCCAGCAGCACCTCTGTTTCCAAGATGGCAGAGGTCTGAAGCACACTGGAGGAGCTCTGGGCACCTCCCAGGGGAGGTGCAGGTCAGGGGAGAGGTCACTCCCCTATCCTTTGTCCAGTTTCGCGCCAGAGCAGGGCTAAGGGGTCCCTGAACCGGTGTAGACTGGCTTATGCAGAAATGGGCACCATCTCTGCCCATGAAAGCATTTCCAGAGGCTGGGGGAGGCTACTCCTCCCCTGGCTTCACACCTTTTTCCAAAGGGAGAGGGTGTAACACCCTCTCTCTGAGGAAGTCCTTTGTTCTGCCTTCCTGGGACAAGCCTGGCTGGACCCCAGGAGGGCAGAAACCTGTCTGAGGGGTTGGCAGCAGCAGCAGCTGCAGTGAAACCCCTGAAAAGGCAGTTTGGCAGTACCCGGGTCTGAGCTACAGATCCGTGGGATCATGGTATTGTGCCAACAATGCCAGGATGGCATAGAGGGGGCAATTCCATGATCTTAGACATGTTACATGGCCATATTCGGAGTTACCATTGTGAAGCTAAACATAGGTAGTGACCTAAGTGTAGTGCACGCGTGTAATGGTGTCCCCGCACTCACAAAGTCCGGGGAATTTGCCCTGAACGATGTGGGAGCAGTCTGGCTAGTGCTAGGGTGCCCACACACTAAGTAACTTAGCACCCAACCTTTACTAAGTAAATGTTAGACATATAGGTGACTTATAAGTTACTTAAGTGCAGTGAAAATGGCTGTGAAATAATGTGTGCATTATTTCACTCAGGCTGCAGTGGCAAACCTGTGTAAGAATTGTCAGAGCTCACTATGGGTGGCAAAAGAAATGCTGCAGCCCATAGGGATCTCCTGGAACCCCAATACCCTGGGTACCTCAGTACCATATACTAGGGAATGATAAGGGTGTTCCAGTATGCCAATGTAAATTAGTGAAATTGGTCACTGTGAGACTGCCAATTACTAGACAGTCTAGCATAGTTGGTACTGATGTAGAGTCACACCACACAGGTGGTGGTGTCTCACATCATAGCAAGAGTATTCCTTCTCACCACAGTAGAAGTGATGGTTCTGTTAACCAAGCTGTTAGGGTGCCTTCTGTAAGGGACAGGTCTCCTTCTGTCCATTCTAACCTTACTTCTGTTTCAAGGCATGTCCCTCCCACCCACCCTGATGACAGAATGTTAGAAAGGGAGCTCAATAGATTGAGAGTGGAACAAACCAGACTGAAGCTCAAGAAGCAACAGCTGGATTTGGATAGACAGACCTTATAAGTATAGAAGGAAAGACAGAAACTCTGTTTAGAAACCCATGGTGGCAGCAGCAGTATTCCCCATAGTCATCCTGCAAAAGAGCATGATTCCAGGAATCTGCACAAGATAGTTCCCCCTTATAAGGAGGTGGATGACATTAACAAGTGGTTTGCTGCACTTGAGAGGGCCTGTGCTGTACAGGATGTCCCTCAAAGGCAGTGGGCTGCTATCCTATGTCTATCATTTAGTGGAAAAGGTAGGGATAGGCTCCTTACTGTGAAAGAAAATGAAGCCAATGATTACAAAGTTCTTAAGAATGCACTCCTGGATGGTTATGGCTTAACCACTGAACAATACAGGATAATTTTCAGAGAGACCAAAAAGGAGTCTTCACAAGACTGGGTTGATTTCATTGACCATTCAGTGAAGGCCTTAGAGGGGTGGTTACATGGCAGTAAAGTTACTGATTATGACAGCCTGTATAACTTGATCCTGAGAGAGCATATTCTTAATAATTGTGTGTCTGATTTGTTGCACCAGTACTTGGTGGACTCTGATCTGACCTCTCCCCAAGAATTGGGAAAGAAGGCAGACAAATGGGTCAGAACAAGGGTGAACAGAAACGTTCATACAGGGGGTGACAAAGATGGCAATAAGAAGAAGGATGGTAAGTCTTCTGACAAGGGTGTGGACAAATCTAAAAATGAGTCTTCATCAGGCCCACAAAAACACTCTGGTGGGGGTGGTGGGCCCAAATCCTCTTCCAATCAATACAAAGAAAAGAAACCATGGTGCTATTTATGTAAAATAAAAAGCCATTGTACAACAGACCCCAGTTGTCCATAGAAAAGCACCAAGCCTCCTACCACTACAACCCCTACTGCTACACCTAGTATCCCTACTAATATCAGTGGTTTTGGGCGCAAACCTACTAATAGCCAATCTAAGGGAGTAGCTGGGCTCACCTTTGGTAACTTAGTTGGGGTTGGTCTGATTAGGGAGACCACAGAGGCTGTGTTAGTCTCTGAGGGGGCTATTGATTTAGCCACCTTGGTTGCTTGTCCCCTTAACATGGATAAGTACAAGCAACTACCCCTAATAAACGGTGTTGAGGTTCAGGCCTACAGGTACACAGGTGCCAGTGTCACAATGGTGATAGAGAAACTGGTCCACCCTGAACAACACCTACTTGGTCACCAGTACCAAGTAACCGATGCTCACAACAACTCCCTTAGCCACCCCATGGCTGTTGTAAATCTCAACTGGGGGGGGTGGTTACTGGCCCAAAGAAAGTTGTGGTTGCCTCAGATTTATTTACCTGTAGACTGTCTATTAGGGAATGATTTAGAGACATCAGCTTGGGCAGAAGTGGAGTTGGAGGCTCATGCAGCAATGCTGGGCATTCCAGGGCATATTTTTGCTTTGACAAGGGCTCAGGCCAAAAAGCAAAAAGGACAGGGTGACTTGGATCCTGGAACAATGGACCAAGTGCTCCCTAAAGCTAGGGCTAGTAGAAGTAAAGCACTACCTACTATCCCTCCCTCTACAGTGGATTCTACTTCTGGGGAAGAAGAATTTCGACCCTGTGCAGAACCTACACCAGAAGAGCTGGAAGCAGACACTGCTGAGCTTTTGGGTGAAGGGGGGCCTGCCAGGGAGGAGCTGAGTGTGGCACAGCAGACCTGTCCCACACTAGAGGCAGTGGCAAGACAGGTGGCACTCCAAAGGCACCCCTTATTCCACTGCCTGTGGTTGGCGTTCCCATTGAAAGGGTAGGGGTTGACATAGTTGACCCCCTTGACCCTCCTACTGCTTCAGGCAATAGGTTTATCTTGGTGGTAGTGGACCATGCCACCAGATATCCTGAAGCAATTCCTCTTAGGACCACTACAGCTCCTGCAGTGGCCAAGGCCCTCCTGGGAATCTTTTCCAGTGTGGGCTTCCCAAAAGAGGTGGTATCAGACAGAGGAAGCAATTTCATGTCTGCTTACTTGAAGGCCATGTGTAAGGAGTGTGGTGTAACGTACAAGTTCACTACACCCTATCATCCACAAACAAATGGACTGGTGGAGGGATTTAATAAAACTCTCAAAGGCATGATTATGGGACTCCCTGAAAAACTCCGCAGGAGATGGGATATCCTTTTACCATGCCTCCTTTTTGCCTACAGGGAGGTACCCCAGAAAGGAGTGGGCTTCAGCCCCTTTGAACTCCTCTTTGGACACCCTGTGAGGGGTCCACTAACATTTGTCAAGGAGGGTTGGGACCAACCTTTAAAAGCTCCAAAACAAGATATTGTGGATTATGTACTTGGCCTCAGATCAAGGATGGCTGAGTACATGAAAAAGGCCAGTAAAAACCTGCAGGCCAGCCAAGAGCTCCAGAAGCAATGGCATGACCAGAAGGCTGTTTTGGTTCAGTACCAACCAGGGCAGAAAGTGTGGGTCTTGGAGCCTGTGGCTCCAAGAGAACTCAAAGATAAATGGAGTTGACCCCACACAATTGTTGAGAAAAAGGGTGAAGTCACCTACTTAGTTGACTTAGGGACTGCCAGGAGTCCCCTTAGGGTGCTCCATGTCAATCGCCTGAAACCCTACTATGACAGGGCTGAGCTCACCATGCTCATGGCAACTGATGAAGGACAGTAGGAAGACAGTGATCCTCTACCTGATCTCTTCTCTTCCACAGAACAAGATGTTCTAGTGGAAGGTGTAGTTTTGGCTGATTGTCTTACTGCTGAGCAGAAAGATCATTGCATAAATCTCCTGGGTCAGTTTTCTGAACTCTTCTCTACTGTGCCAGGTACCACTTCTTGGTGTGAACACACTATAGATACTGGAGACAGCTTGCCTGTCAAAAGTAAGATCTATAGGCAGCCTGACCATGTCAGAGACTGCATAAAGCAAGAGGTGCAGAAAATGTTAGAACTGGGAGTGGTTGAGCACTCTGAAAGTCCATGGGCTTCTCCTGTGGTACTTGTACCAAAACCCCATTCCAAAGATGGAAAGAAGGAAATGCGGTTTAGTGTATACTACAGAGGTCTCAACCAGGTAACCAAAACTGATGCTCACCTTATACCCAGCGCAGATGAGCTCATAGATACACTGGCATCTGCCAAGTATCTAAGCACTTTTGATTTGACTGCAGGGTATTGGCAGATCACATTATCAGAAGATGCTAAACCTAAAACTGCATTTTCAACCATTGGAGGCCATTACCAGTTCACAGTAATGCCTTTTGGTTTGAAAAATGCACCTGCCATTTTTCAAAGGTTGGTGAACACAGTCCTGGAAGGGCTGGAAGCTTTCAGGGCAGCATATTTGGACGATATAGCTGTCTTTAGCTCCAGCTGGGATGATCACCTGGTCCACCAATGGAAAGTTTTGGAGGCCCTGCAAAAGGGAGGCCTCACTATCAAGGCTTCAAAGTGCCAGATAGGGCAGGGAAAGGTGGTTTATCTGGGACACCTTGTTGGTGGGGAACAGATTGCACCACTTCAGGGGAAAATCCAAACTATTATAGATTGGATTCCCCCTACTACTCAGACTCAGGTGAGAGCCTTCCTAGGCCTCACTGGGTATTACAGGAGGTTCATTAAGAACTATGGCTCCATTGCAGCCCCTCTTAATGACCTCACATCCAAGAAAATGCCTAAAAAGGTATTATGGACAGCAAACTGTCAGAAAGCTTTTGAGGAGCTGAAGCAGGCCATGTGCTCTGCACCTGTCCTGAAAAGCCCTTGTTACTCTAAAAAATTCTATGTCCAAACTGATGATTCTGAATTAGGAGTAGGGGCAGTCCTATCACAACTTAATTCTGAGGGTCAGGATCAACCTGTTGCTTTTATTAGTAGGAGGTTGACCCCTAGAGAAAAGTGTTGGTCTGCCATTGAGAGGGAGGCCTTTGCTGTGGTCTGGGCACTGAAGAAGTTGAGGCCATACCTGTTTGGCACTCACTTCATTGTTCAGACAGACCACAAACCTCTACTTTGGCTAAACCAAATGAAAGGTGAAAATCCTAAATTGTTGAGGTGGTCCATATCCCTACAGGGAATGGACTATACAGTGGAACATAGACCTGGGAGTAGCCACTCCAATGCAGATGGACTCTCCAGATATTTCCACTTAGACAATGAAGAACCATCAGGGAATGACTAGTCTTATTGTCCTTCGTTTGGGGGGGGGGGGTTGTGTAGGAAAGTACCATCTTGCCTGACATGTTACCCCCATTTTTTCACTGTATATATGTTGTTTTAGTTGTATGTGTCACTGGGACCCTGGTAACCCAGGGCCCCAGTGCTCATAAGTGTGCCTGAATGTGATACCTGTGTAGTGACTAACTGTCTCACTGAGGCTCTGATAATCAGAACCTCAGTGGTTATGCTCTCTCATTTCTTTCCAAATTGTCACTAACAGGCTAGTGACCATTTTTACCAATTTACATTGGCTTACTGGAACACCCTTATAATTCCCTAGTATATGGTACTGAGGTACCCAGGGTATTGGGGTTCCAGGAGATCCCTATGGGCTGCAGCAATTCTTTTGCCACCCATAGGGAGCTCTGACAATTCTTACACAGGCCTGCCACTGCAGCCTGAGTGAAATAACGTCCACGTTATTTCATAGCCATTTTTCACTGCACTTAAGTAACTTATAAGTCACCTATATGTCTAACCTTTACCTGGTAAAGGTTAGGTGCAAAGTTACTTAGTATGAGGGCACCCTGGCACTAGCCAAGGTGCCCCCACATTGTTCAGAGCCAATTCCCTGAACTTTGTGAGTGCGGGGACACCATTACACGCGTGCACTACATATAGGTCACTACCTATATGTAGCTTCACAATGGTAACTCCGAATATGGCCATGTAACATGTCTATGATCATGGAATTGCCCCCTCTATGCCATCCTGGCATAGTTGGCACAATCCCATGATCCCAGTGGTCTGTAGCACAGACCCTGGTACTACCAAACTGCCCTTCCTGGGGTTTCACTGCAGCTGCTGCTGCTGCCAACCCCTCAGACAGGCATCTGCCCTCCTGGGGTCAAGCCAGGCCTGGCCCAGGATGGCAGAACAAAGAACTTCCTCTGAGATAGGGTGTTACACCCTCTCCCTTTGGAAAATGGTGTTAAGGCAGGGGAGGAGTAGCCTCCCCCAGCCTCTGGAAATGCTTTGTTGGGCACAGATGTGCCCAATTTTGCATAAGCCAGTCTACACCGGTTCAGGGGACCCCTTAGCCCTGCTCTGGCGCGAAACTGGACAAAGGAAAGGGGAGTGACCACTCCCCTGACCTGCACCTCCCCTGGGAGGTGTCCAGAGCTCCTCCAGTGTGCTCCAGACCTCTGCCATCTTGGAAACAGAGGTGCTGCTGGCACACTGGAGTGCTCTGAGTGGCCAGTGCCACCAGGTGACGTCAGAGACTCCTTCTGATAGGCTCCTTCAGGTGTTAGTAGCCTATCCTCTCTCCTAGGTAGCCAAACCCTGTTTTCTGGCTATTTAGGGTCTCTGTCTCTGGGGAAACTTTAGATAACGAATGCAAGAGCTCAGCCGAGTTCCTCTGCATCTCTCTCTTCACCTTCTGATAAGGAATCGACTGCTGACCGCGCTGGAAGCCTGCAAAACTGCAACAAAGTAGCTAAGACGACTACTGCAACTCTGTAACGCTGATCCTGCCGCCTTCTCGACTGTTTTCCTGTTTGTGCATGCTGTGGGGGTAGTCTGCCTCCTCTCTGCACCAGAAGCTCCGAAGAAATCTCCCGTGGGTCGACGGAATCTTCCCCCTGCAACCGCAGGCACCAAAAAGCTGCATTACCGGTCCCTTGGGTCTCCTCTCAGCACGACGAGCGAGGTCCCTCGAATCCAGCGACTCTGTCCAAGTGACCCACACAGTCCAGTGACTCTTCAGTCCAAGTTTGGTGGAGGTAAGTCCTTGCCTCACCTCGCTGGGCTGCATTGCTGGGAACTGTGACTTTTGCAGATACTCCGGCCCCTGTGCACTTCCGGCGGAAATCCTTTGTGCACAGCCAAGCCTGGGTCCACGGCACTCTAACCTGCATTGCACGACTTTCTAAGTTGGTCTCCGGCGACGTGGGAATCCTTTGTGCGACTTCGGGTGAGCACTGTTTCACACATCATTGTAGTACCTGTTTCTGGCACTTCTCCGGGTGCTACCTGCTGCTGAGAGGACTCCGTGTTTTGCTCGACGTCCCCTCTCTCTCCTGGTCCAATTTGCGACCTCCTGGTCCCTCCAGGGCCCCAACAGCGTCCAAAAACGCTAAATGCATGATTTGCAGCTAGCAAGACTTGTTGGCTTTTTTTCGGCGGGAAAACACTTCTGCACAACTCTCCACGGCGAGAGGGATCCGTCCTCCAAAGGGGAAGTCTCTAACCCTTTTTGTTCCTGCAGAAACCTCAGCTTCTTCTGTCTAGTAGAAGCTTCTTTGCACCCGCAGCTGGCATTTCCTGGGCATCTGCCCATCTCCGACATGCTTGTGACTTTTGGACTTGGTCCCCTTGTTCCACAGGTACCCTAGATTGGAAATCCACAGTTGTTGCATTGTTGGTTTGTGTCTTTCCTGCATTATTCCTCTAACACGACTTCTTTCTCCTTAGGGGAACTTTAGTGCACTTTGCACTCACTTTTCAGGGTCTTGGGGAGGGTTATTTTTCTAACTCTCAATATTTTCTAATAGTCCCAGCGACCCTCTACAAGGTCACATAGGTTTGGGGTCCATTCGTGGTTCGCATTCCACTTTTGGAGTATATGGTTTGTGTTGCCCCTATCCCTATGTTTCCCCATTGCATCCTATTGTAACTATACATTGTTTGCAATGTTTTCTAAGACTATACTGCATATTTTTGCTATTGTGTATATATATCTTGTGTATATTTCCTATCCTCTCACTGAGGGTACACTCTAAGATACTTTGGCATATTGTCATAAAAATAAAGTACCTTTATTTTTAGTATAACTGTGTATTGTGTTTTCTTATGATATTGTGCAAGTGACACTTGTGGTACTGTAGTAGCTTCACACGTCTCCTAGTTCAGCCTAAGCTGCTCTGCTAAACTACCATTATCTATCAGCCTAAGCTGCTAGACACCCTATACACTAATAAGGGATAACTGGGCCTGGTGCAAGGTGCAAGTACCCCTTGGTACTCACTACAAGCCAGTCCAGCCTCCTACAGTGACTCTCACAGAGTTTACTGGGAGGACAACCTCTTGTACACTGAGCATAGGGATCCTAAACCTGGAGCTGCCAGGAGATTAGTGATTCCTCAGGAGTACAGAAAGTTCCTCCTAACTCTTGCCCACGACATTCCCCTAGCTGGGCATCTAGGACAAATGAAAACTTGGGACAGGCTTGTCCCCTTGTTTCATTGGCCTAGAATATCTGTAGGAGGCTGGACTGGCTTGTAGTGAGTACCAAGGGGTACTTGCACCTTGCACCAGGCCCAGTTATCCCTTATTAGTGTATAGGGTGTCTAGCAGCTTAGGCTGATAGATAATGGTAGCTTAGCAGAGCAGCTTAGGCTGAACTAGGAGACGTGTGAAGCTACTAAAGTACCACTTAGTGTCATATGCACAATATCATAAGAAAACACAATACACAGTTATACTAAAAATAAAGGTACTTTATTTTTATGACAATATGCCAAAGTATCTTAGAGTGTACCCTCAGTGAGAGGATAGGAAATATACACAAGATATATATACACAATAGCAAAAATATGCAGTATAGTCTTAGAAAACAGTGCAAACAACGTATAGTTACAATAGGATGCAATGGGGAAACATAGGGATAGGGGCAACACAAACCATATACTCCAAAAGTGGAATGCGAACCACGAATGGACCCCAAACCTATGTGACCTTGTAGAGGGTCGCTGGGACTATTAGAAAATAGTGAGAGTTAGTAAAATAACCCTCCCCAAGACCCTGAAAAGTGAGTGCAAAGTGCACTAAAGTTCCCCTAAGGACAAAGAAGTCGTGTTAGAGGAATAATGCAGGAAAGACACAAACCAGCAATGCAACAACTGTGGATTTCCAATCTAGGGTACCGGTGGAACAAGGGGACCAAGTCCAAAAGTCACAAGCAAGTCGGAGATGGGCAGATGCCCAGGAAATGCCAGCTGCGGGTGCAAAGAAGCTTCTACTGGACAGAAGAAGCTGAGGTTTCTGCAGGAACGAAAAGAGCTAGAGACTTCCCCTTTGGTGGACGGATCCACCTCGCCTAGTAGAGTCGTGCAGAAGTATTTTACCGCCGAAAGGATGCCAACAAGCCTTGCTAGTCGCAAATCGTGCGTTTGGCGTTTTTGGACGCTGCTGGGGCTCAGGAGGGACCAGGAGGTCGCAAATTGGACCTGAAGAGAGAGGGGACGTCGTGCAAGACAAAGAGCCCTCACTAAAGCAGGTAGCACCCGGAGAAGTGCCAGAAACAGGCACTACGAAGATGCATGAAACGGTGCTCGCCGAAGTTGCACAAAGGAGTACCACGTCGCCGGAGACCAACTTAGAAAGTCGTGCAATGCAGGTTAGAGTGCCGTGGACCCAGGCTTGGCTGTGCACGAAGGATTTCCGCCGGAAGTGCACAGGGGCCGGAGTAGCTGTAAAGTCGCGGTTCCCAGCAATGCAGCCCAGCGAGGTGAGGCAAGGACTTACCTCCACCAAGCTTGGACTGAAGAGTCACTGGACTGTGGGGGTGACTTGGACAGAGTTGCTGGATTCGAGGGACCTCGCTCGTCGTGCTGAGAGGAGACCCAAGGGACCGGTAATGCAGCTTTTTGGTGCCTGCGGTTGCAGGGGGAAGATTCCGTCGACCCACGGGAGATTTCTTCGGAGCTTCTGGTACAGAGAGGAGGCAGACTACCCCCACAGCATGCACAAGCAGGAAAACAGTCGAGAAGGCGGCAGGATCAGCGTTACAGAGTTGCAGTAGTCGTCTTTGCTACTATGTTGCAGGTTTGCAGGCTTCCAGCGCGGTCAGCAGTCGATTCCTTATCAGAAGATGAAGAGAGAGATGCAGAGGAACTCGGCTGAGCTCATGCATTCGTTATCTAAAGTTTCCCCAGAGGCAGAGACCCTAAATAGCCAGAAAAGAGGGTTTGGCTACCTAGGAGAGAGGATAGGCTAGCAACACCTGAAGGAGCCTATCACAAGGAGTCTCTGACGTCACCTGGTGGCACTGGCCACTCAGAGCAGTCCAGTGTGCCAGCAGCACCTCTGTTTCCAAGATGGCAGAGGTCTGGAGCACACTGGAGGAGCTCTGGACACCTCCCAGGGGAGGTGCAGGTCAGGGGAGAGGTCACTCCCCTTTCCTTTGTCCAGTTTCGCGCCAGAGCAGGGCTAAGGGGTCCCCTGAACCGGTGTAGACTGGCTTATGCAGAATTGGGCACCTCTGTGCCCAACAAAGCATTTCCAGAGGCTGGGGGAGGATACTCCTCCCCTGCCTTCACACCATTTTCCAAAGGGAGAGGGTGTCACACCCTCTCTCAGAGGAAGTTCTTTGTTCTGCCATCCTGGGCCAGGCCTGGCTGGACCCCAGGAGGGCAGCTGCCTGTCTGAGGGGTTGGCAGCAGCAGCAGCTGCAGTGAAACCCCAGGAAGGGCAGTTTGGCAGTACCAGGGTCTGTGCTACAGACCACTGGGATCATGGGATTGTGCCAACTATGCCAGGATGGCATAGAGGGGGCAATTCCATGATCATAGACATGTTACATGGCCATATTCGGAGTTACCATAGTGAAGCTACATATAGGTAGTGACCTATATGTAGTGCACGCGTGTAATGGTGTCCCCGCACTCACAAAGTTCAGGGAATTGGCTCTGAACAATGTGGGGGCACCTTGGCTAGTGCCAGGGTGCCCTCACACTAAGTAACTTTGCACCTAACCTTTACCAGGTAAAGGTTAGACATATAGGTGACTTATAAGTTACTTAAGTGCAGTGTAAAATGGCTGTGAAATAACGTGGACGTTATTTCACTCAGGCTGCAGTGGCAGGCCTGTGTAAGAATTGTCAGAGCTCCCTATGGGTGGCAAAAGAAATGCTGCAGCCCATAGGGATCTCCTGGAACCCCAATTCCCTGGGTACCTCAGTACCATATACTAGGGAATTATAAGGGTGTTCCAGTAAGCCAATGTAAATTGGTAAAAATGGTCACTAGCCTGTCAGTGACAATTTGGAAAGAAATGAGAGAGCATAACCACTGAGGTTCTGATTAGCAGAGCCTCAGTGAGACAGTTAGTCACTACACAGGTAACACATTCAGGCACACTTATGAGCACTGGGGCCCTGGGTTACCAGGGTCCCAGTGACACATACAACTAAAACAACATATATACAGTGAAAAATGGGGGTAACATGCCAGGCAAGATGGTACTTTCCTACACAACCCCCCCCCCCAAACGAAGGACAATAAGACTAGCCATGACCTGATGAGTCTTCATTGTCTAAGTGGAAATATCTGGAGAGTCCATCTGCATTGGAGTGGCTACTCCCAGGTCTATGTTCCACTGTATAGTCCATTCCCTGTAGGGATATGGACCACCTCAACAATTTAGGATTTTCACCTTTCATTTGTTTTAGCCAAAGTAGAGGTTTGTGGTCTGTCTGAACAATGAAGTGAGTGCCAAACAGGTATGGCCTCAACTTCTTCAGTGCCCAGACCACAGCAAAGGCCTCCCTCTCTATGGCAGACCAACGCTTTTCTCTAGGGGTCAACCTCCTACTAATAAAAGCAACAGGTTGATCCTGGCCCTCAGAATTAAGTTGTGATAGGACTGCCCCTACTCCTAAATCAGATGCATCAGTTTGGACATAGAATTTTTTAGAGTAACAAGGGCTTTTCAGGACAGGTGCAGAGCACATGGCCTGCTTCAGCTCCTCAAAAGCTTTCTGACAGTTTGCTGTCCATAATACCTTTTTAGGCATTTTCTTGGATGTGAGGTCATTAAGAGGGGCTGCAATGGAGCCATAGTTCTTAATGAACCTCCTGTAATACCCAGTGAGGCCTAGGAAGGCTCTCACCTGAGTCTGAGTGGTAGGGGGAACCCAATCAATAATAGTTTGGATTTTCCCCTGAAGTGGTGCAATCTGTTCCCCACCAACAAGGTGTCCCAGATAAACCACCTTACCCTGCCCTATACGGCACTTTGAAGCCTTGATAGTGAGGCCTGCCTTTTGCAGGGCCTCCAAAACTTTCCATAGGTGGACCAGGTGATCATCCCAGCTGGAGCTAAAGACAGCTATATCGTCCAAATATGCTGCACTGAAAGCTTCCAGCCCTTGCAGGACTGTGTTCACCAACCTCTGAAAAGTGGCAGGTGCATTTTTCAAACCAAAAGGCATTACAGTAAACTGGTAATGTCCTCCAATGGTAGAAAATGCAGTCTTAGGTTTAGCATCTTCTGACAATTTGATCTGCCAATACCCTGCAGTCAAATCAAAAGTGCTTAGATACTTGGCAGATGCCAGTGTATCTATGAGCTCATCTGCCCTGGGTATAGGGTGAGCATCAGTTTTGGTTACCAAGTTGAGACCTCTATAGTCTACACAAAACCGCATTTCCTTCTTTCCATCTTTGGAATGGGGCTTTGGTACCAGTACCACAGGAGAAGCCCATGGACTGTCAGAGTGCTCAACCACTCCTAGTTCTAACATTTTCTGGACCTCTTGCTTTATGCAGTCCCTGACATGGTCAGGCTGCCTATAGATCTTACTTTTGACAGGTAAACTGTCTCCAGTATCTATAGTGGGCTCACACCAAGAAGTGGTACCTGGCACAGTAGAGAAGAGTTCAGAGAATTGATCTAGGAGATTTATGCAATTATCTTTCTGCTCAGCAGTAAGACAATCAGCCAAAACTACACCATCCACAAGAGCATCTTGATCTGTGGAAGAGAAGAGATCAGGTAGAGGATCACTGTCTTCTTCCTGTCCCTCATCAGTTGCCATGAGCAGGGTGAGATCAGCCCTGTCATAGTAGGGTTTCAGGCGGTTGACATGGAGCACCCTAAGGGGACTCCTGGCAGTGCCTAAGTCAACTAAATAGGTGACCTCTCCCTTCTTTTCAACAATTGTGTGGGGACCACTCCATTTATCTTGGAGTGCTCTTGGGGCCACAGGCTCCAAGACCCACACTTTCTGCCCTGGTTGGTACTGAACCAAAACAGCCTTCTGATCATGCCATTGCTTCTGGAGCTCTTGGCTGGCCTGAAGGTTTTTACTGGCCTTTTTCATGTACTCAGCCATCCTTGATCTGAGGCCAAGTACATAATCCACAATATCCTGCTTAGGAGCTTTTAAAGGTTGTTCCCAACCCTCCTTTACAAGTGTGAGTAGACCCTTATTTTTCTAACTCTCACTATTTTCTAATAGTCCCAGCGACCCTCTACAAGGTCACATAGGTTTGGGGTCCATTTGTGGTTCGCATTCTACTTTTGGAGTATATGGTTTGTGTTGCCCCTATCTCTATGTGTCCCCATTGCATCCTATAGTAACTATACATTGTTTGCACTGTTTTCTAAGACTATACTGCATATTTTTGCTATTGTGTATATATATCTTGTGTATATTTCCTATCCTCTCACTGAGGGTACACTCTGAGATACTTTGGCATATTGTCATAAAAATAAAGTACCTTTATTTTTAGTATAACTGTGTATTGTGTTTTCTTATGATATTGTGCATATGACACTAAGTGGTACTGTAGTAGCTTCACACGTCTCCTAGTTCAGCCTAAGCTGCTCTGCTAAGCTACCATTATCTATCAGCCTAAGCTGCTAGACACCCTATACACTAATAAGGGATAACTGGGCCTGGTGCAAGGTGCAAGTACCCCTTGGTACTCACTACAAGCCAGTCCAGCCTCCTACAATGAGGGACAGGAAGAAGAGAGTGACCCCCTCCCTGATCTCTTTTCCACCACTGAAGCAGATGCCTTAGTGGAGGGAGTAGTTTTAGCAGATTGTCTGACTGCAGAACAGAAAGACAACTGCATCAATCTCCTAAGCCAATTTTCAGACCTCTTTTCACTTGTATTAGGTACAACATCCTGGTGTGAACACACAATTGACACTGGAGACAGCCTGCCTGTCAAAAGTAAAATTTATAGGCAGCCTGACCATGTCAGAGACTGCATTAAGCAAGAGGTACAGAAAATGCTGGACTTGGGGGTGATTGAACCTTCTGAAAGCCCATGGGCTAGCCCAGTGGTGCTTGTACCAAAACCTCACACCAAAGATGGAAAGAGGGAGATGAGGTTTTGTGTAGATTACAGAGGGCTCAATCAGGTAACAAAAACTGATGCTCACCCTATACCCAGGGCAGATGAGCTCATTGAGACACTGGCTTCTGCCAAGTATCTTAGCACTTCTGATCTGACTGCAGGGTATTGGCAGATCAGATTGGCAGAAGATGCTAAACCAAAGACTGCATTTCCTAGTATAGGAGGGCACTACCAATTCACAATAATGCCCTTTGGTTTGAAAAATGCACCTGCCACTTTTCAGAGGTTGGTGAACACAGTCCTGCAAGGGTTGGAGGCTTTCAGTGCAGCATACCTTAATGATATTTCTGTCTTTAGCTCAACCTGGGATAAGCACCTGGTCCACCTTCAGAAAAATTTGGAGGCCCTGCAAAAGGCAGGCCTCACTATCAAGGCCTCAAAGTGCCACATAGGGCAGGGGAAAGTGGTTTACCTGGGCAAACCTGGTAGGTCGAGAACAGATTGCACCACTACAGGGGAAAATCTAGACAATTGTGGATTGGGTTCCCCCTACAACTCAGACCCAGGTGAGAGCCTTTTTAGGCCTCACAGGGTATTACAGGAGATTCATAAAGAATTATGGCTCCATAGCAGCCCCTCTTAATGATCTCACAAGTGAGAAAATGCCTAAGAAGGTGTTATGGACAGCTAGAGTCAGAAAGCTTTTGAGGAGCTCAAACAGGCCATGTGCTCTGCACCTGTCCTAAAAAGCCCGTTGTTACTCCAAGAAATTCATTGTTCAAACTGATGCATCTGAATTAGGAGTAGGGGCAGTCTTATCACAACTGAATTCTGAGGGCCAGGATCAACCAGTTGCTTTTATCAGCACAAGTTTGACCCCTAGAGAAAAGTGTTGGTGTGCCATAGAGAGGGAGGCCTTTGCTGTGGTCTGGGCACTGAAAAAGCTGAGGCCATACCTGTTTGGCACTCACTTTATTGTTCAGACAGACCACAAACCTCTACTTTGGCTAAAACAAATGAAAGGTGAAAACCCTAAATTTTTGAGGTGGCCCATATCTCTACAGGGAATGGACTATACAGTGGAACATAGACCTGGGAGTAGCCACTCCAATGGAGATGGACTCTCAAGATATTTCCACTTAGACAGTGAAGACTCATCAGGTCATGGCTAGTCTTATTGTCCTTCGTTTGGGGGGGGGTGTAGGAAAGTACCATCTTGCCTGGCATGTTACCCACATATTTCACTGTATGTATGTTGTTTTAGTCCTTGTGTCACTGGGATCCTGCCAGGCAAGACCACAGTGCTCATAGTATGTGCCCTGTAAGTGTTCCCTGTGTGGTGCCTAACTGTATCACTGAGGCCCTGCTAACCAGAACCTCAGTGTTTATGCTCTCTCTGCTTTCTAAATTTGTCACTGCAGGCTAGTGACTACATTTACCAATTCTCATTGGCACACTGGTACACCCATATAATTCCCTTGCATATGGTACTTAGGTACCCAGGGTATTGGGGTTCCAGGAGATCCCTATGGGCTACAGCATTTCTTTTGCCACCCATAGGGAGCTCAGACAATTCTTACACAGGCCTGCCACTGCAGCCTGAGTGAAATAACGTCCATGCTATTTCACAGCCATTTTTCACTGCCATAAGTAACTTATAAGTCACCTATATGTCTAACCTTCACTGCTGACCACATAGAGGTGTTTCTAGACGTCTTGTGCCTGTCAGCGACCGGAGGAGGCCGGGCCGGGCCTTTCCTCTTTATTTTTCCTTCTTTTTGCCCTACTCTGCTAATCTTGCCCGACAACAGCAGGATCTGAGGAGCTCCAAGTTTATTCAAGGTGAGGGGTTTCTAGCAGGGCCATAGCCAGTGGGTCCAGAAGGGCCAATTGTATTTTTTACCAATTGTTTAAGTGTGGAGGCCTGAAATAAGAGGAAAGATGGGCAGATGGAAGGGGGCAGTGTAGGAGGCTGGCCTGGCTTGTAGTGGGTACCAGAGGTACTTACACCTTGTCCCAGGTCCAGTTATGCCTTATTAGTGTAGAAGAGGTGTTTCTAGCAGCTTAGGCTGATAGAAGGTAGCTATGCAAAGCAGCTTAGGCTGAACTAGGAGACATGCAAAGCTCCTACTATACCACTGGTGTCATATGCATAATATCATAAAAAAACACAATACACAGAGTTACTAAAAATAAAGGTACTTTATTTTTATGACAATATGCCAAAAGTATATCAGTGAGTACCCTCAGTATGAGGATAAGATATATACACAAGATATAGGTACACCAACCAAAATTACGTAAGTAATAGATGTAGGAGGCTGGACTGGCTTGTAGTGAGTACCAAGGGGTACTTGCACCTTGCACCAGGCCCAGTTATCCCTTATTAGTGTATAGGGTGTCTAGCAGCTTAGGCTGATAGATAATGGTAGCTTAGCAGAGCAGCTTAGGCTGAACTAGGAGACGTGTGAAGCTACTACAGTATCACTTAGTGTCATATGCACAATATCATAAGAAAACACAATACACAGTTATACTAAAAATAAAGGTACTTTATTTTTATGACAATATGCCAAAGTATCTTAGAGTGTACCCTCAGTGAGAGGATAGGAAATATACACAAGATATATATACACAATAGCAAAAATATGCAGTATAGTCTTAGAAAACAGTGCAAACAATGTATAGTTACAATAGGATGCAATGGGGACACATAGGGATAGGGGCAACACAAACCATATACTCCAAAAGTGGAATGCGAACCACGAATGGACCCCAAACCTATGTGACCTTGTAGAGGGTCGCTGGGACTATTAGAAAATAGTGAGAGTTAGGAAAATAACCCTCCCCAAGACCCTGAAAAGTGAGAGCAAAGTGCACTAAAGTTCCCCTAAGGATAAAGAAGTCGTGTTAGAGGAATAATGCAGGAAAGACACAAACCAACAATGCAACAACGATGGATTTCCAATCTAGGGTACCTGTGGAACAAGGGGACCAAGTCCAAAAGTCACAAGCAAGTCGGAGATGGGCATATGCCCAGGAAATGCCAGCTGTGGATGCAAAGAAGCTTCTACTTGACAGAAGAAGCTGAGGTTTCTGCAGGAACGAAAAGGGCTAGAGACTTCCCCTTTGGTGGACGGATCCCTCTCGCCGTGGAGAGTCGTACAGAAGTATTTTCCCACGGAAAAAACGCCAACAAGCCTTGCTAGCTGCAAATCATGTTGTTAGAGTTTTTGGGTGCTGCTGTGGCCCAGGAGGGACCAGGAGGTCGCAAATTGGACCAGGAAGCAGAGGAGACGTCGAGCAAGACCAGGAGCCCTCTTAGCAGCAGGTAGCACCCGGAGAAGTGCCAGAAACAGGCACTACAAGGATGCGTGAAACAGTGCTCACCCAAAGTTACACAAAGGAGTCCCACGTCGCCGGAGACCAACTTAGAAAGTCGTGCAATGCAGGTTAGAGTGCCGTGGACCCAGGCTTGGCTGTGCACGAAGGATTTCCGCAGGAAGTGCACAGGGGCCAGAGTAGCTGCAAAAGTCGCGGTTCCCAGCAATGCAGCCCAGCGAGGTGAGGCAAGGACTTACCTCCACCAAACTTGGACTGAAGAGTCACTGGACTGTGTGGGTCACTTGGACAGAGTTGCTGGATTCGAGGGACCTCGCTTGTCGTGCTGAGAGGAGACCCAAGGGACCGGTAATGCAGCTTTTTGGTGCCTGCGGTTGCAGGGGGAAGATTCCGTCAACCCACGGGAGATTTCTTCGGAGCTTCTAGTGCAGAGAGGAGGCAGACTACCCCCACAGCATGCACAAACAGGAAAACAGTCGAGAAGGCGGCAGGATCAGCGTTACAGAGTTGCAGTAGTCGTCTTTGCTACTATGTTGCAGTTTTGCAGGCTTCCAGCGCGATCAGCAGTCGGTTCCTTGGCAGAAGGTGAAGAGAGAGATGCAGAGGAACTCGGATGAGCTCTTGCATTCATTATCTAAAGTTTCCCCAGAGACAGAGACCCTAAATAGCCAGAAAAGAGGGTTTGGCTACCTTGGAGAGAGGATAGGCTAGCAACACCTGAAGGAGCCTATCACAAGGAGTCTCTGACGTCACCTGGTGGCACTGGCCACTCAGAGCAGTCCAGTGTGCCAGCAGCACCTCTGTTTCCAAGATGGCAGAGGTCTGGAGCACACTGGAGGAGCTCTGGACACCTCCCAGGGGAGGTGCAGGTCAGGGGAGTGGTCACTCCCCTTTCCTTTGTCCAGTTTCTCGCCAGAGCAGGGCTAAGGGGTCCCCTGAACAAGTGTAGACTGGCTTATGCAGAATTGGGCACATCTGTGCCCAAGAAAGCATTTCCAGAGGCTGGGGGAGGCTACTCCTCCCCTGCCTTCACACCATTTTCCAAAGGGAGAGGGTGTAACACCCTCTCTCAGAGGAAGTTCTTTGTTCTGCCATCCTGGGCCAGGCCTGGCTGGACCCCAGGAGGGAAGATGCCTGTCTGAGGGGTTGGCAGCAGCAGCAGCTGCAGTGAAACCCCAGGAAAGGCAGTTTGGCAGTACCAGGGTCTGTGCTACAGACCACTGGGATCATGGGATTGCGCCAACTATGCCAGGATGGCATATAGGGGGCAATTCCATGATCATAGACATGTTACATGGCCATATTCGGAGTTACCATTGTGAAGCTACATATAGGTATTGACCTATATGTAGTGCATGCGTGTAATGGTGTCCCCGTACTCACAAAGTCCGGGGAATTGGCCCTGAACAATGTGGGGGCACCTTGGCTAGTGCCAGGGTGCCCTCACACTAAGTAACTTTGCACCTAACCTTTACCAGGTAAAGGTTAGACATATAGGTGACTTATAAGTTACTTAAGTGCAGTGTAAAATGGCTGTGAAATAACGTGGACGTTATTTCACTCAGGCTGCAGTGGCAGGCCTGTGTAAGAATTGTCAGAGCTCCCTATGGGTGGCAAAAGAAATGCTGCAGCCCATAGGGGTCTCCTGGAACCCCAATACCCTGGGTACCTGAGTACCATATACTAGGGAATTATAAGGGTGTTCCAGTAAGCCAATGTAAATTGGTAAAATTGGTCACTAGCCTGTTAGTGACAATTTGCAAGAAATGAGAGAGCATAACCACTGAGGTTCTGATTAGCAGAGCCTCAGTGAGACAGTTAGTCACTACACAGGTAACACATTCAGGCACACTTATGAGCACTGGGGCCCTGGTGAACAGGGTCCCAGTGACACATACAACTAAAACAACATATATACAGTGAAAAATGGGGGTAACATGCCAGGCAAGATGGTACTTTCCTACACAACCCCCACCCAAACGAAGGACAATAAGACTAGCCATGACCTGATGAGTCTTCATTGTCTAAGTGGAAATATCTGGAGAGTCCATCTGCATTGGAGTGGCTACTCCCAGGTCTATGTTCCACTGTATAGTCCATTCCCTGTAGGGATATGGACCACCTCAACAATTTAGGATTTTCACCTTCCATTTGTTTTAGCCAAAGTAGAGGTTTGTGGTCTGTCTGAACAATGAAGTGAGTGCCAAACAGGTATGGGCTCAACTTCTTCAGAGCCCAGACCACAGCAAAGGCCTCCCTCTCTATGGCAGACCAACGCTTTTCTCTAGGGGTCAACCTCCTACTAATAAAAGCAACAGGTTGATCCTGGCCCTCAGAATTAAGTTGTGATAGGACTGCTCCTACTCCTAATTCAGATGCATCAGTTTGGACATAGAATTTTTTAGAGTAACAAGGGCTTTTCAGGACAGGTGCAGAGCACATGGCCTGCTTCAGCTCCTCAAAAGCTTTCTGACAGTTTGCTGTCCATAATACCTTTTTAGGCATTTTCTTGGATGTGAGGTCATTAAGAGGGGCTGCAATGGAGCCATAGTTCTTAATGAACCTCCTGTAATACCCAGTGAGGGCTAGGAAGGCTCTCACCTGAGTCTGAGTGGTAGGGGGAACCCAATCAATAATTGTTTGGATTTTCCCCTGTAGTGGTGCAATCTGTTCCCCACCAACAAGGTGTCCCAGATAAACCACCTTACCCTGCCCTATCTGGCACTTTGAAGCCTTGATAGTGAGGCCTGCCTTTTGCAGGGCCTCCAAAACGTTCCATAGGTGGACCAGGTGATCATCCCAGCTGTAGCTAAAGACAGCTATATCGTCCAAATATGCTGCACTGAAAGCCTCCAGCCCTTGCAGGACTGTGTTCACCAACCTTTGAAAAGTGGTAGGTGCATTTTTCAAACCAAAAGGCATTACTGTGAATTGGTAATGGCCTCCAATGGTTGAAAATGCAGTTTTAGGTTTAGCATCTTCTGATAATTTGATCTGCCAATACCCTGCAGTCAAATCAAAAGTGCTTAGATACTTGGCAGATGCCAGTGTATCTATGAGCTCATCTGTGCTGGGTATAGGGTGAGCATCAGTTTTGGTTACCTGGTTGAGACCTCTGTAGTCTACACAAAACCGCATTTCCTTCTTTCCATCTTTGGAATGAGGTTTTGGTACAAGTACCACAGGAGAAGCCCATGGACTTTCAGAGTGCTCAACCACTCCCAGTTCTAACATTTTCTGCACCTCTTCCTTTATGCAGTCCCTGACATGGTCAGGCTGCCTATAGATCTTACTTTTGACAGGCAAGCTGTCTCCAGTATCTGTAGTGTGCTCACACCAAGAAGTGGTACCTGGCACAGTAGAGAAGAGTTCAGAAAACTGACCTAGGAGATTTATGCCATGGTCTTTCTGCTCAGCAGTAAGACAATCAGCCAAAACTACCCCTTCCACCAGAGCATCTTGTTCTGTGGAAGAGAAGAGATCAGGAAGAGGATCACTGTCTTCTTCCTGTCCCTCATCAGTTGCCATGAGCAGGGTGAGATCAGCCCTGTCATAGTAGGGTTTCAGGCGATTGACATGGAGCACCCTAAGGGGACTCCTGGCAGTGCCTAAGTCAACTAAGTAGGTGACTTCTCCCTTTTTGTCAACAATTGTGTGGGGTCCACTCCATTTATCTTAGAGTGCTCTTGGGGCCACAGGCTCCAAGACCCACACTTTCTGCCCTGGTTGGTACTGAACCAAAACAGCCTTCTGGTCATGCCATTGCTTCTGGAGCTCTTCGCTGGCCTGAAGGTTTTTACTGGCCTTTTTCATGTATTCAACCATGCTTGATCTGAGGCCAAGTACATAATCCACAATATCTTGCTTAGTAGCTTTTAAAGGTTGTTCCCAACCCTCCTTGACAAGTGTTAGTGGACCCCTAACAGGGTGTCCAAAGAGGAGTTCAAAGGGGCTGAAGCCCACTCCTTTCTGGGGTACCTCCCTGTAGGCAAAAAGGAGGCATGGTAACAGGATATCCCATCTCCTGCGGAGTTTTTCAGGGAGACCCATAATCATGCCATTGAGAGTTTTATTAAATCTCTCCACCAGTCCATTTGTTTGTGGATGATAGGGTGTGGTGAACTTGTATGTCACCCCACACTCCTTCCACATGGCCTTCAAGTAAGCAGACATGAAATTGCTTCCTCTGTCTGAAACTACCTCTTTTGGGAAGCCCACCCTGGAAAATATTCCCAGGAGGGCCTTTGCCACTGCAGGAGCTGTAGTGGTCCTTAGAGGAATTGCTTCAGGATATCTGGTGGCATGGTCCACTACCAGCAAGATAAACCTATTGCCTGAAGCAGTAGGGGGTCAAGGGGGCCAACTATGTCAACCCCTACCCTTTCAAAGGGAACCCCAACCACAGGCAGTGGAATAAGGGGTGCCTTTGTGGTGCCACCTGTCTTGCCACTGGCTTGACAGGTTTCACAGGACTTACAAAAATCTTTTGTGTCCTCAGACATTCTAGGCCAATGAAACAAGGGAACAAGTCTGTCCCAAGTTTTCATTTGTCCCAGATGTCCAGCTAGGGTAATGTCGTGGGCTAGAGTTAGGAGGAACTTTCTGTACTCCTGTGAGAAAGTAGCCTCTTTCTAGCCTTGTTACCCCCACTTTAGGCCTGTTTGTGAGTGTATGTCAGGGTGTTTTCACTGTCTCACTGGGATCCTGCCAGCCAGGGCCCAGTGCTCATAGTGAAAACCCTATGTTTTCAGTATGTTTGTTATGTGTCACTGGGACCCTGCTAGTCAGGACCCCAGTGCTCATAAGGTTGTGGCCTATATGTATGTGTTCCCTGTGTGGTGCCTAACTGTCTCACTGAGGCTCTGCTAACCAGAACCTCAGTGGTTATGCTCTCTCATTTATTCCAAATTGTCACTAACAGGCTAGTGACCAATTTTACCAATTTACATTGGCTTACTGGAACACCCTTATAATTCCCTAGTATATGGTACTGAGGTACCCAGGGTATTGGGGTTCCAGGAGATCCCTATGGGCTGCAGCATTTCTTTTGCCACCCATAGGGAGCTCTGACAATTCTTACACAGGCCTGCCACTGCAGCCTGAGTGAAATAACGTCCACGTTATTTCACAGCCATTTTACACTGCACTTAAGTAACTTATAAGTCACCTATATGTCTAACCTTTACCTGGTAAAGGTTAGGTGCAAAGTTACTTAGTGTGAGGGCACCCTGGCACTAGCCAAGGTGCCCCCACATTGTTCAGAGCCAATTCCCTGAACTTTGTGAGTGCGGGGACACCATTACACGCGTGCACTACATATAGGTCACTACCTATATCTAGCTTCACAATGGTAACTCCGAATATGGCCATGTAACATGTCTAAGATCATGGAATTGCCCCCTCTATGCCATCCTGGCATAGTTGGCACAATCCCATGATCCCAGTGGTCTGTAGCACAGACTCTGGTACTGCCAAACTGCCTTTCCTGGGGTTTCACTGCAGCTGCTGCTGCTGCCAACCCCTCAGACAGGTTTCTGCCCCCCTGGGGTCAAGCCAGGCTTGTCCCAGGATGGCAGAACAAAGGACTTCCTCTGAGAGAGGGTGTTACACCCTCTCCCTTTGGAAAATGGTGTGAAGGCAGGGGAGGAGTAGCCTCCCCCAGCCTCTGGAAATGCTTTCTTGGGCACAGATGTGCCCAATTCTGCATAAGCCAGTCTACACCGGTTCAGGGGACCCCTTAGCCCTGCTCTGGTGCGAAACTGGACAAAGGAAAGGGGAGTGACCACTCCCCTGACCTGCACCTCCCCTGGGAGGTGTCCAGAGCTCCTCCAGTGTGCTCCAGACCTCTGCCATCTTGGAAACAGAGGTGCTGCTGGCACACTGGACTGCTCTGAGTGGCCAGTGCCACCAGGTGACGTCAGAGACTCCTTCTGATAGGCTCCTTCAGGTGTTAGTAGCCTATCCTCTCTCCTAGGTAGCCAAACCCTCTTTTCTGGCTATTTAGGGTCTCTGTCTCTGGGGAAACTTTAGATAACGAATGCAAGAGCTCATCCGAGTTCCTCTGCATCTCTCTCTTCACCTTCTGCCAAGGAATCGACTGCTGACCGCGCTGGAAGCCTGCAAAACTGCAACAAAGTAGCTAAGATCAAAACTGCAACTCTGTAACGCTGATCCTGCCGCCTTCTCGACTGTTTTACTGTTTGTGCATGCTGTGGGGGTCGTCTGCCTCCTCTCTGCACCAGAAGTTTCGAAGAAATCTCCCGTGGGTCGACGGAATCTTCCCCCTGCAACCGCAGGCACCAAAAATCTGCATTACAGGTCCCTTGGGTCTCCTCTCAGCACGACGAGTGAGGTCACTCGAATCCAGCGACTCTGTCCAAGTGACCCCCACAGTCCAGTGACTCTTCAGTCCAAGTTTGGTGGAGGTAAGTCCTTGCCTCATCTCGCTGGGCTGCATTGCTGGGAACCGCGACTTTTGCAACTACTCCGGCCCCTGTGCACTTCCGGCGGAAATCCTTTGTGCACAACCAAGCCTGGGTCCATGGCACTCTAACCTGCATTGCACAACTTTCTAAGTTGGTCTCCGGCGACGTGGGACTCCTTTGTGCGACTTCGGGTGAGCACCATTTCACGCATCCTCGTAGTGCCTGTTTTTGGCACTTCTCCGGCAGCTACCTGCTGATGAGAGGGCTCCTTGTCTTGCTCGACATCCCGTCTCTCTCCTGGTCCAAATTCCGACCTCCTGGTCCCTCCAGAGCCACAGCAGCATCCCAAAACGCTAACCACACGATTAGCAGCTAGCAAGGCTTGTTGGCGTTCTTTCGGCGGGAAAACACTTTTGCACGACTCTCCACGGCGAACGGGATCCGTCCACCAAAGGAGAAGTCTCTAGCCCTTTTCGTTCCTGCAGAAACCTCAGCTTCTTCTGTCCAGTAGAAGCTTCTTTGCACCCGCAGCTGGCATTTCCTGGGCATCTGCCCATCTCCGACTTGCTTGTGACTTTTGGACTTGGTCCCCTTGTTCCACAGGTACTCCAGATTGGAAATCCAGCGTTGTTGCATTGTTGGTTTGTGTCTTTCCTGCATTATTCCTCTAACACGACTTCTTTGTCCTTAGGGGAACTTCAGTGCACTTTGCACACACTTTTCAGGGTCTTGGGGAGGGTTATTTTTCTAACTCTCACTATTTTCTAATAGTCCCAGTGACCCTCTACAAGGTCACATAGGTTTGGGGTCCATTTGTGGTTCGCATTCCACTTTTGGAGTATATGGTTTGTGTTGCCCCTATCCCTATGTTTCCCCATTGCATCCTATTGTAACTATACATTGTTTGCACTGTTTTCTAAGACTATACTGCATATTTTTGCTATTGTGTATATATATCTTGTGTATATTTCCTATCCTCTCACTGAGGGTACACTCTAAGATACTTTGGCATATTGTCATAAAAATAAAGTACCTTTATTTTTAGTATAACTGTGTATTGTGTTTTCTTATGATATTGTGCACATGACACTAAGTGGTACTGTAGTAGCTTCACACGTCTCCTAGTTCAGCCTAAGCTGCTCTGCTAAGCTACCATTATCTATCAGCCTAAGCTGCTAGACACCCTATACACTAATAAGGGATAACTGGGCCTGGTGCAAGGTGCAAGTACCCCTTGGTACTCACTACAAGCCAGTCCAGCCTCCTACATTGGTTGTGCAGCGGTGGGATAAGTGCTTTGAGACTTCTTACCACTCTTGTCATTGTACTTTTCATAAGAGAAAAATATACAAAACAAGGTCAGTGTATATACACATAGCCAAAAAGTTTTGCATTTCCTCTTTTCACTCTTTTCTAAGTGCTGAAAAGTACTTCTAAACTTTCAAAAAGTTCTTAAAAGTTTAAAAAGGTTTTTTTCTGTCTTTCTAAAAAGTTCTGAAAACTTTTTTCTCTTTTTCTATCACTTTAACTCTCTCTAAAAATGTCTGGCACAGGCCAAAATGTTGATCTGTCCAAACTTGCATATGATCACCTTAGCTGGAAAGGAGCAAGGAGTCTCTGCATAGAGAGAGGTTTGAGTGTAGGGAAGAATCCTTCTTTGGAATTATTGCTTAACATGCTTAGAGAACAAGATAAGGCCATAGGGGCCACATCTGTTGAAAAAGTTGCAAATGGTTCCCAATCTGATCCAGGGACTCCCCCAGGAAAAGATTCTGGAAAGAAACTTCCTAGCCTGCCCATTACTAGACAGTCTAGCATAGGTGGTAATGATGGAGAGCCTCACCATACAAATAGTATTGTCTCACATCATAGCAAAAGCATTTATTCTCACCATACTGGTAGTGATGTTTCTGTTAGCCAAGCTGTTAGGGTGGCTTCTGTAAGGGACAGGTCTCCTTCTGTTCATTCTTCTGTATCTAGGAATGCCCCTCCCACGAACCCTGATGACAGAATGTTAGAGAGGGAACTCAATAAGTTGAGGGTGGAACAAACCAGACTGAAGCTTAAAAAGCAACAGCTGGATTTGGATAGACAGTCTTTAGAACTAGAGAAGGAAAGACAGAAGTTGGGTTTAGAAACCCATGGTGGCAGCAGCAGTATTCCCCATAGTCATCCTGTAAAATAGCATGATTCCAGGAATCTGCATAAGATAGTTCCCCCTTATAAGGAGGGGGATGACATTAACAAGTGGTTTGCTGCACTTGAGAGGGCCTGTGTTGTACAGGATGTCCCTCAAAGGCAGTGGGCTGCTATCCTATGGCTATCATTTAGTGGAAAAGGTAGGGATAGGCTCCTTACTGTGAAAGAAAATGATGCTAATAATTTCCAAGTTCTTAAGAATGCACTCCTGGATGGTTATGGCTTAACCAATGAACAATACAGGATAAAGTTCAGAGAGACCAAAAAGGAGTCTTCACAAGACTGGGTTGATTTCATTGACCATTCAGTGAAGGCCTTGGAGGGGTGGTTACATGGCAGTAAAGTTACTGATTATGACAGCCTGTATAACTTGATCCTGAGAGAGCATATTCTTAATAATTGTGTGTCTGATTTGTTGCACCAGTACTTGGTGGACTCTGATCTGACCTCTCCCCAAGAATTGGGAAAGAAGGCAGACAAATGGGTCAGAACAAGGGTGAACAGAAAAGTTCATACAGGGGGTGACAAAGAGAACACTAAGAAGAAAGATGGTGAAAAATCTCAAGATAAGCATGGGGATAAGGGTAAAACCAAAGATTCCACTTCAAATCTTAAACACTCTTCAGGGTGTGGAGATAAAACAAATTCTTCCTCTTCTTCTCAACCTACACAATTTAAAAAGCCTTGGTGCTTGGTGTGTAAAAATAGAGGCCATAGGCCAGGGGATAAGTCCTGTCCAGGTAAACCCCCTGAGCCTACCACCACTAATACATCAAGCTCTAGTGCCCTTAGCAGTAGTGGTACTAGTGGTGGGACTGCTGGCAACAGTCAAGTTAAGGGTGTAGTTGGGTTCACTTATGGGTCCATAGTAGAAACTGGGGTAGTCAGTCCCAAGACAGTTTCTGTCACACCTAGTGGCATTGGCCTTGCCACACTGGCTGCTTGTCCCCTTACAATGGATAAGTACAGGCAGACAGTTTCAATAAATGGTGTTGAGGCCTTGGCCTACAGGGACACAGGTGCCAGTATCACTTTGGTGACTGAAAACCTAGTGCATCCTGATCAACACATCATTGGACAACAGTATAAGATTATTGATGTCCATAACTCCACTAAGTTTCTTCCCTTAGCTATAATTCAGTTTAGTTGGGGTGGAGTTACTGGCCCTAAGCAGGTGGTGGTATCACCTAGCTTACCTGTAGACTGTCTCTTAGGTAATGACCTAGAGGCCTCAGGTTGGGCTGATGTAGAGTTTTATGCCCATGCAGCCATGCTGGGCATCCCAGAGGAATTGTTCCCTCTCATTTCTACTGAAATGAAAAAGCAAAGGAGAGAAGGCCTGAAAACTCAAGATCCCTCTCCATCAACAGGTAAAAAGGGTATCACAGTATCCCCTAACCACCCTACCATTCAGGATACCATTCCTGTGGTGGGAGAAACCTCTCCTGGGGTGGCACCTGTTCTAAGGGAATCATCAGCTGGCAAAGCTGTACTCCCTGAGGTAGAAGTACCTCTCTGTGGGATAACTAACATTGGTGACAAAAAGAGCACCATTTTAGTTAACATGGAGCATCCCTCCAACCCTCCCAGAGAAACTTTAGTGCAAAAACCCTGCACTGCCTCACAACACTTAGGACAGCATCCCTGCCCTAGTGTGGAGCTCATAGGACAGCATCCCTGCCCTGCTCCAACTCAAGAGAAACAGCATCCCTGTTCTCTCTTCCAGCCATATGGACAAAGTTTTTGCCCAGCTATGGCTTGTCTGAGACAGCATCCCTGTCTGGCATTTCCATCATTACAAATAGGTTCAGTGGACAATTCCCACTGCTCTAAACTAAAACTTACTGATAGAAACTCTGAAAATACATCTTCACATTGTTGCATAGCTAAAAAACTTCAAACAGGGTGGTTTACATCCCCACAGGGAAGTAACCATATAGTGGATGATAAAGGGAGTATCCAGTCTATTGCAGAGCTACTCTCTACTTATCACCACTTAGACAATAAAGTCTCAACTGGCCAAGGTTAGCCTTATTGTCCTTCGTTGGGGGGGGGGGGTTGTGTGAGAAAGTAGCCTCTTTCTAGCCTTGTTACCCCCACTTTAGGCCTGTTTGTGAGTGTATGTCAGGGTGTTTTCACTGTCTCACTGGGATCCTGCCAGCCAGGGCCCAGTGCTCATAGTGAAAACCCTATGTTTTCAGTATGTTTGTTATGTGTCACTGGGACCCTGCTAGTCAGGACCCCAGTGCTCATAAGGTTGTGGCCTATATGTATGTGTTCCCTGTGTGGTGCCTAACTGTCTCACTGAGGCTCTGCTAACCAGAACCTCAGTGGTTATGCTCTCTCATTTATTCCAAATTGTCACTAACAGGCTAGTGACCAATTTTACCAATTTACATTGGCTTACTGGAACACCCTTATAATTCCCTAGTATATGGTACTGAGGTACCCAGGGCATTGGGGTTCCAGGAGATCCCTATGGGCTGCAGCATTTCTTTTGCCACCCATAGGGAGCTCTGACAATTCTTACACAGGCCTGCCACTGCAGCCTGAGTGAAATAACGTCCACGTTATTTCACAGCCATTTTACACTGCACTTAAGTAACTTATAAGTCACCTATATGTCTAACCTTTACCTGGTAAAGGTTAGGTGCAAAGTTACTTAGTGTGAGGGCACCCTGGCACTAGCCAAGGTGCCCCCACATTGTTCAGAGCCAATTCCCTGAACTTTGTGAGTGCGGGGACACCATTACACGCGTGCACTACATATAGGTCACTACCTATATGTAGCTTCACAATGGTAACTCCGAATATGGCCATGTAACATGTCTATGATCATGGAATTGCCCCCTCTATGCCATCCTGGCATAGTTGGCACAATCCCATGATCCCAGTGGTCTGTAGCACAGACCCTGGTACTGCCAAACTGCCTTTCCTGGGGTTTCACTGCAGCTGCTGCTGCTGCCAACCCCTCAGACAGGTTTCTGCCCCCCTGGGGTCAAGCCAGGCTTGTCCCAGGATGGCAGAACAAAGGACTTCCTCTGAGAGAGGGTGTTACACCCTCTCCCTTTGGAAAATGGTGTGAAGGCAGGGGAGGAGTAGCCTCCCCCAGCCTCTGGAAATGCTTTCTTGGGCACAGATGTGCCCAATTCTGCATAAGCCAGTCTACACCGGTTCAGGGGACCCCTTAGCCCTGCTCTGGTGCGAAACTGGACAAAGGAAAGGGGAGTGACCACTCCCCTGACCTGCACCTCCCCTGGGAGGTGCCCAGAGCTCCTCCAGTGTGCTCCAGACCTCTGCCATCTTGGAAACAGAGGTGCTGCTGGCACACTGGACTGCTCTGAGTGGCCAGTGCCACCAGGTGACGTCAGAGACTCCTTCTGATAGGCTCCTTCAGGTGTTAGAAGCCTATCCTCTCTCCTAGGTAGCCAAACCCTCTTTTCTGGCTATTTAGGGTCTCTGTCTCTGGGGAAACTTTAGATAACGAATGCAAGAGCTCATCCGAGTTCCTCTGCATCTCTCTCTTCACCTTCTGCCAAGGAATCGACTGCTGACCGCGCTGGAAGCCTGCAAAACTGCAACAAAGTAGGTAAGATGACTACTGCAACTCTGTAACGCTGATCCTACCGCCTTCTCGACTGTTTTCCTGTTTGTGCATGCTGTGGGGGTAGTCTGCCTCCTCTCTGCACCAGAAGCTCCGAAGAAATCTCCCGTGGGTCGACGGAATCTTCCCCCTGCAACCGCAGGCACCAAAAATCGGCATTACAGGTCCGTTGGGTCTCCTCTCAGCACGACGAGTGAGGTCCCTCGAATCCAGCGACTCTGTCCAAGTGACCCCCACAGTCCAGTGACTCTTCAGTCCAAGTTTGGTGGAGGTAAGTCCTTGTCTCACCTCGCTGGGCTGCATTGCTGGGAACCGCGACTTTTGCAACTACTCCGGCCCTTGTGCACTTCCGGCGGAAATCCTTTGTGCACAGCCAAGCCTGGGTCCACGGCACTCTAACCTGCATTGCACGACTTTCTAAGTTGGTCTCCGGCGACGTGGGACTCCTTTGTGCGACTTCGGGTGAGCACCATTTCACGCATCCTCGTAGTGCCTGTTTCTGGCACTTCTCCGGGTGCTACCTGCTGATGAGAGGGCTCCTTGTCTTGCTCGACGTCCCCTCACTCTCCTGGTCCAATTTGACATCTCCTGCTTCCTCCAGGGCCACAGCAGCATCCCAAAACACTAACCGCACGATTTGCAGCTAGCAAGGCTTGTTGGCATTCTTTCGGTGGGAAAACACTTCTGCACGACTCTCCACGGCGAAATGGATCCGTCCACGAAAGGGGAAGTCTCTAGCCCTTTTCGTTCCTGCAGAAACCTCAGCTTCTTCTGTCCAGTAGAAGCTTCTTTGCACCCGCAGCTGGCATTTCCTGGGCATCTGCCCATCTCCGACTTGCTTGTGACTTTTGGACTTGGTCCCCTTGTTCCACAGGTACTCCAGATTGGAAATCCAGCGTTGTTGCATTGTTGGTTTGTGTCTTTCCTGCATTATTCCTCTAACACGACTTCTTTGTCCTTAGGGGAACTTTAGTGCACTTTGCACTCACTTTTCAGGGTCTTGGGGAGGGTTATTTTTCTAACTCTCACTATTTTCAAATAGTCCCAGCGACCCTCTACAAGGTCACATAGGTTTGGGGTCCATTCGTGGTTCGCATTCCACTTTTGGAGTATATGGTTTGTGTTGCCCCTATCCCTAAGTTTCCCCATTGCATCCTATTGTAACTATACATTGTTTGCACTGTTTTCAAAGACTATACTGCATATTTTTGCTATTGTGTATATATATCTTGTGGATATTTCCTATCCTCTCACTGAGGGTACACTCTAAGATACTTTGGCATATTGTCATAAAAATAAAGTACCTTTATTTTTAGTATAACTGTGTATTGTGTTTTCTTATGATATTGTGCACATGACACTAAGTGGTACTGTAGTAGCTTCACACGTCTCCTAGTTCAGCCTAAGCTGCTCTGCTAAGCTACCATTATCTATCAGCCTAAGCTGCTAGACACCCTATACACTAATAAGGGATAACTGGGCCTGGTGCAAGGTGCAAGTACCCCTTGGTACTCACTACAAGCCAGTCCAGCCTCCTACAACTCCTGAGGAATCACTAACCTCCTGGCAGTTCCAGGTTTAGGATCCCTTGCTTCAGTGTACAAGAGGTTGTCCTCCCAGTAAACTCTGTGAGAGTCACTGACATCCCCATTAGCTTGTTTGACAGCTTGCTGTCTTAGACCCTATAGTGTGGGACAGGTTTGCTCTGCCACACTCATTTCCTCCCTGGCAGGCCCCCCTTCACCCAAAAGCTCAGCAGTGTCTGCTTCCAGCTCTTCTGGTGAAGGTTCTGCACAGGGTGGAAATTCTTCTTCCTCAGAAGTAGAATCCACTGTGGAGGGAGGGATAGTAGGTACTGCTTTACTTCTACTAGCCCTAGCTTTAGGGAGCACTTGGTCCATTGTTCCAGGATCCAAGCTTCCCTGTCCTTTTTGCCTTTTGGCCTGAGCCCTGGTTAAAGCAAAAATATGCCCTGGGATGCCCAGCATTGCTGCATGGGCCTCCAACTCCACATCTGACCAAGCTGATGTCTCCAAATAATTTCCTAGTAGACAGTCTACAGGTAAATCTGAGGCTACCACAACTTTCTTTGGACCAGTAAACCCCCCCCCCAGTTGAGATTTGCAACAGCCATGGGGTGGCTAAGTGTGTTGTTGTGAGCATCGGTTACTTAGTACTGGTGACCAAGTAGGTGTTGTTCAGGGTGGACCAGTTTCTCTATCACCATTGTGACACTGGCACCTGTCTCCCTGTAGGCCTGAACCTCAACACCATTTATTAGGGGTAGCTGCTTGTACTTATCCATATTAAGGGGACAAGCAACTAAGGTGGCTAAATCAATAGCCCCCTCAGAGACTAACACAGCCTCTGTGGTCTCCCTAACAAGACCAACCCCAACTAAGTTACCAAAAGTGAGCCCAGCTACTCCCTTGGATTGGCTATTAGTAGGTTTGCTCCCACCACCACTGCTATTAGTAGGGACACTAGGTGTAGCAGTAGGGGTTGTAGTGGTAGGAGGCTTGGTGCTTTTCTTTGGACAACTGGGATCTGTTGTCCAATGGCCTTTTATTTTACATAAATAGCACCATGGTTTCTTTTCTTTGTTTTGATTAGAAGAGGATTTGGGCCCACCACCCCCACCAGAGTGTTTTTGTGGGCCTGATGAAGACTCATTTTTAGATTTGTGCCCACCCTTGTCAGAAGACTTACCATCCTTCTTCTTGTTGCCATCTTTGTCACCCCCTGTATGAACTTTTCTGTTCACCCTTGTTCTGACCCATTTGTCTGCCTGTTGGAAAGTACCATCTTGCCTGGCATGTTACCCCCATTTTTCACTGTATATATGTTGTTTTAGTTGTATGTGTCACTGGGACCCTGGTAACCCAGGGCCCCAGTGCTCATAAGTGTGCCTGAATGTGTTACCTGTGTAGTGACTAACTGTCTCACTGAGGCTCTGCTAATCAGAAACTCAGTGGTTATGCTCTCTCATTTCTTTCCAAATTGTCACTAACAGGCTAGTGACCATTTTTACCAATTTACATTGGCTTACTGGAACACCCTTATAATTCCCTAGTATATGGTACTGAGGTACCAAGGGTATTGGGGTTCCAGGAGATCCCTATGGGCTGCAGCATTTCTTTTGCCACCCATAGGGAGCTCTGACAATTCTTACACAGGCCTGCCACTGCAGCCTGAGTGAAATAACGTCCACGTTATTTCACAGCCATTTTACACTGCACTTAAGTAACTTATAAGTCACCTATATGTCTAACCTTTACCTGGTAACGGTTAGGTGCAAAGTTACTTAGTGTGAGGGCATCCTGGCACTAGCCAAGGTGCCCCCACATTGTTCAGAGCCAATTCCCTGAACTTTGTGAGTGCGGGGACACCATTACACGCGTGCACTACATATAGGTCACTACCTATATGTAGCTTCACAATGGTAACTCCGAATATGGCCATGTAACATGTCTATGATCATGGAATTGCCCCCTCTATGCCATCCTGGCATAGTTGGCACAATCCCATGATCCCAGTGGTCTGTAGCACAGACCCTGGTACTGCCAAACTGCCCTTCCTGGGGTTTCACTGCAGCTGCTGCTGCTGCCAACCCCTCAGACAGGCATCTGCCCTCCTGGGGTCCAGCCAGGCCTGGCCCAGGATGGCAGAACAAATAACTTCCTCTGAGAGAGGGTGTGACACCCTCTCCCTTTGGAAAATGGTGTGAAGGCAGGGGAGGAGTAGCCTCCCCCAGCCTCTGGAAATGCTTTGTTGGGCACAGATGTGCCCAATTCTGCATAAGCCAGTCTACACCGGTTCAGGGGACCCCTTAGCCCTGCTCTGGCGTGAAACTGGACAAAGGAAAGGGGAGTGACCACTCCCCTGACCTGCACCTCCCCTGGGAGGTGTCCAGAGCTCCTCCAGTGTGCTCCAGACCTCTGCCATCTTGGAAACAGAGGTGCTGCTGGCACACTGGACTGCTCTGAGTGGCCAGTGCCACCAGGTGAAGTCAGAGACTCCTTGTGATAGGCTCCTTCAGGTGTTGCTAGCCTATCCTCTCTCCTAGGTAGCCAAACCCTCTTTTCTGGCTATATAGGGTCTCTGTCTCTGGGGAAACTTTAGATAACGAAAGCAAGAGCTCAGCCGAGTTCCTCTGCATCTCTCTCTTCACCTTCTGATAAGGAATCGACTGCTGACCGCGCTGGAAGCCTGCAAAACTGCAACAAAGTAGCTAAGACGACTACTGCAACTCTGTAACGCTGATCCTGCCGCCTTCTCGACTGTTTTCCTGCTTGTGCATGCTGTGGGGGTAGTCTGCCTCCTCTCTGCACCAGAAGCTCTGAAGAAATCTCCCGTGGGTCGATGGAATCTTCCCCCTGCAACCGCAGGCACCAAAAAGCTGCATTACCGGTCCCTTGGGTCTCCTCTCAGCACGACGAGCGAGGTCCCTCGAATCCAGCGACTCTGTCCAAGTGACCCCCACAGTCCAGTGACTCTTCCGTCCAAGTTTGGTGGAGGTAAGTCCTTGCCTCGCATTGCTGGGAACAGCGACTTTTGCAGCTACTCCGGCCCCGGTGCACATCCAGCGGAAATCCTTTGTGCACAGCCAAGCCTGGTTCCACGGCACTCTAACCTGCATTGCACGACTTTCTAAGTTGGTCTCCGGCGACGTGGGACTCCTTTGTGCGACTTCGAGTGAGCACCGTTTCACGCATCCTTGTAGTGCCTGTTTCTGGCACTTCTCCGGGTGCTACCTGCGGTTGAGAGAGCGCTTTGTCTTGCTCGACGTCCCCTCTCTCTCCTGGTCCAATTTGCGACCTCCTGGTCCCTCCAGAGCCACAGCAGCATCCAAAAATGCTAACCGCACGATTTGCAGCTAGCAAGGCTTGTTGGCGTTCTTTCGGCGGGAAAACACTTCTGCACGACTCACCACGGCGAGAGAGATCAGTTCTCCAAAGGGGAAGTCTCTAGCCCTTTTCATTTCTGCAGAAACCTCAGCTTCTTCTGTCCAGTAGAAGCTTCTTTGCACCCGCAGCTGGCATTTCCTGGGCATCTGCCCATCTCCGACTTGCTTGTGGCTTTTGGACTTGGTCCCCTTGTTCCACAGGTACCCTAGATTGGAAATCCACAGTTGTTGCATTGTTGGTTTGTGTCTTTCCTGCATTATTCCTCTAACACGACTTCTTTGTCCTTAGGGGAACTTTAGTGCACTTTGCACTCACTTTTCAGGGTCTTGGGGAGGGTTATTTTTCTAACTCTCACTATTTTCTAATAGTCCCAGCGACCCTCTACAAGGTCACATAGGTTTGGAGTCCATTCGTGGTTCGCATTCCACTTTTGGAGTATATGGTTTGTGTTGCCCCTATCCCTATGTTTCCCCATTGCATCCTATTGTAACTATACATTGTTTGCACTGTTTTCTAAGACTATACTGCATATTTTTGCTATTGTGTACATATATCTTGTGTATATTTCCTATCCTCTCACTGAGGGTACACTCTAAGATACTTTGGCATATTGTCATAAAAATAAAGTACCTTTATTTTTAGTATAACTGTGTATTGTGTTTTCTTATGATATTGTGCATGTGACACTAAGTGGTACTGTAGTAGCTTCACACGTCTCCTAGTTCAGCCTAAGCTGCTCTGCTAAGCTACCATTATCTATCAGCCTAAGCTGCTAGACACCCTATACACTAATAAGGGATAACTGGGCCTGGTGCAAGGTGCAAGTACCCTTTGGTACTCACTACAAGCCAGTCCAGCCTCCTACATTGGTTGTGCAGCGGTGAGATAAGTGCTTTGAGACTACTTACCACTCTTGTCATTGTACTTTTCATAAGAGAAAAATATACAAAACAAGTTCAGTGTGTGTACACATAGCTAAAAAGTTTTGCATTTCCTCTTTTCACTCTTTTCTAAGTGCTGAAAAGTACTTCTAAACTTTCAAAAAGTTCTTAAAAGTTTAAAAAGTTTTTTTTCTGTCTTTCTAAAAAGTTCTGAAAACTTGTTTCTCTTTTTCTATCACTTTAACTCTCTCTAAAAATGTCTGGCACAGGCCAAAATGTTGATCTGTCCAAACTTGCATATGATCACCTTAGCTGGAAAGGAGCAAGGAGTCTCTGCATAGAGAGAGGGTTGAGTGTAGGGAAGAATCCTTCTTTGGAATTATTGCTTAACATGCTTAGAGAACAAGATAAGGCCATAGGGGCCACATCTGTTGAAAAAGTAGCAAATGGTTCCCAATCTGATCCAGGGACTCCCCCAGGAAAAGATTCAGGAAAGAAACTTCCTAGCCTGCCCATTACTAGACAGTCTAGCATAGTTGGTAATGATGAAGAGCCACACCATACAAATAGTGTTGTCTCACATCATAGCAAAAGCATTTATTCTCACCATACTGGTAGTGATGTTGCTGTTAGCCAAGCTGTTAGGGGGGCTTCTGTAAGGGACAGGTCTCCTTCTGTTCATTCTTCTGTGTCTAAGAATGTCCCTCCCACCAACCCTGATGACAGAATGTTAGAAAGGGAACTCAACAAGTTGCGAGTGGAACAAACCAGACTAAAGCTTAAAAAGCAACAGCTGGATTTGGATAGACAGTCTTTTGAACTAGAGAAAGAAAGACAGAAGTTGGGTTTAGAAACCCATGGTGGCAGCAGCAGTATTCCCCATAGTCATCCTGCAAAAGAGCATGATTCCAGGAATCTGCATAAGATAGTTCCCCCTTATAAGGAGGGGGATGACATTAACAAGTGGTTTGCTGCACTTGAGAGGGCCTGTGTTGTACAGGATGTCCCTCAAAGGCAGTGGGCTGCTATCCTATGGCTATCATTTAGTGGAAAAGGTAGGGATAGGCTCCTTACTGTGAAAGAAAATGATGCTAATAATTTCCAAGTTCTTAAGAATGCACTCCTGGATGGTTATGGCTTAACCACTGAACAATACAGGATAAAGTTCAGAGAGACCAAAAAGGAGTCTTCACAAGACTGGGTTGATTTCATTGACCATTCAGTGAAGGCCTTGGAGGGGTGGTTACATGGCAGTAAAGTTACTGATTATGACAGCCTGTATAACTTAATCCTGAGAGAGCATATTCTTAATAATTGTGTGTCTGATTTGTTGCACCAGTACTTGGTGGACTCTAATCTGACCTCTCCCCAAGAATTGGGAAAGAAGGCAGACAAATGGGTCAGAACAAGGGTGAACAGAAAAGTTCATACAGGGGGTGACAAAGATGGCAACAAAAAGAAGGATGGTAAGTCTTCAGACAAGGGTGGGGACAAATCTAAAAATGAGTCTTCATCAGGCCCACAAAAACACTCTGGTGGGGGTGGTGGGTCCAAATCCTCCTTTAATCAGAACAAGGAAAAGAAACCATGGTGCTATTTATGTAAAATAAAAGGCCATTGGACAACAGATCCCAGTTGTCCAAAGAAAAGCACCAATGCTCCTACCACTACAACCCCTACTGCTACCCCTAGTGTCCCTACTAATAGCAGTGGTGGTGGGAGCAAACCGACTAATAGCAAATCCAAGGGAGTAGCTGGGCTCACTATTGGTAACTTAGTTGGGGTTGGCCTTGTTAGGGAGGCCACAGAGGCTGTGTTAGTCTCTGAGGGGGCTATTGATTTAGCCACCTTAGTTGCTTGTCCCCTCAATATGGATAAGTACAAGCAGCTACCCCTAATAAATGGTGTTAAGGTTCAGGCCTACAGGGACACTGGAGCCAGTGTGACTATGGTCATAGAGAAACTGGTCCACCCTGAACAACACCTACTTGGTTACCAGTACCAAGTAACCGATGCTCACAACAACACACTTAGCCACCCCATGGCTGTTGTTAATCTCAACTGGGGGGGGGGTTACTGGTCCAAAGAAAGTTGTGGTAGCTTCAGATTTACCTGTAGACTGTCTATTAGGGAATGATTTGGAGACATCAGCTTGGTCAGATGTGGAGTTGGAGGCCCATGCAGCAATGCTGGGCATCCCAGGGCATATTTTTGCTTTGACAAGGGCTCAGGCCAAAAAGCAAAAAGGACAGGGAAGCTTGGATCCTGGAACAATGGACCAAGTGCTCCCTAAAGCTAGGGCTAGTAGAAGCAAACCACTTCCTACTATCCCTCCCTCTACAGTGGATTCTACTTCTGAGGAAGAAGAATTCCCTCCCTGTGCAGAACCTACACCAGAGGAGCTTCAAGCAGACACTGCTGAGCTTTTGGGTGAAGGGGGGCCTGCCAGGGAGGAGCTGAGTGTGGCACAGCAAACCTGTCCCACATTAGAGGGTCTCAGACAGCAAGCTGTCAAACAGGCTAATGGGGATGTCAGTGACTCTCACAGAGTTTACTGGGAGGACAACCTCTTGTACACTGAGCATAGGGATCCTAAACCTGGAGCTGCCAGGAGATTAGTGATTCCTCAGGAGTACAGAAAGTTCCTCCTAACTCTAGCCCACGACATTCCCCTAGCTGGACATCTGGGGCAAATGAAAACTTGGGACATGCTTGTTCCCCTGTTTCATTGGCCTAGGATGTCTGAGGACACAAAGGAATTTTGTAAGTCCTGTGAAACCTGTCAAGCCAGTGGCAAGACAGGTGGCACTCCAAAGGCACCCCTTATTCCACTGCCTGTGGTTGGGGTTCCCTTTGAAAGGGTTGGGGTTGACATAGTTGGCCCCCTTGACCCTCCTACTGCTTCAGGCAATAGGTTTATCTTGATGGTAGTGGACCATGCCACAAGATATCCTGAAGCTATTCCTTTAAGGACCACTACAGCACCTGCAGTGGCAAAGGCCCTCCTGGGAATATTTTCCAGGGTGGGCTTCCCAAAGGAAGTAGTATCAGACAGGGGAAGCAATTTCATGTCTGCATACTTAAAGGCCATGTGGAAGGAGTGTGGTGTAACTTACAAGTTCACAACACCCTATCATCCACAAACAAATGGACTGTTGGAGAGATTTAATAAAACTCTCAAAGGCATGATTATGGGTCTCCCTGAAAAACTCCGCAGGAGATGGGATATCCTTCTACCATGCCTCCTTTTTGCCTACAGGGAGGTACCCCAGAAAGGAGTGGCCTTCAGCCCCTTTGAACTTCTTTTTGGACACCCTGTTAGGGGTCCACTCACACTTGTAAAGGAGGGTTGGGAACAACCTTTAAAAGCTCATAAGCAGGATATTGTGGATTATGTACTTGGCCTCAGATCAAGGATGGCTGAGTACATGAAAAAGGCCAGCAAAAACCTTCAGGCCAGCCAAGAGCTCCAGAAGCAATGGCATGATCAGAAGGCTGTTTTGGTTCAGTACCAACCAGGGCAGAAAGTGTGGGTCTTAGAGCCTGTGGCCCCAAGAGCACTCCAAGATAAATGGAGTGGACCCCACACAATTGTTGAAAAGAAGGGAGAAGTCACCTATTTAGTTGACTTAGGCACTGCCAGGAGTCCCCTTAGGGTGCTCCATGTCAACCGCCTGAAACCCTAATATGACAGGGCTGATCTCACCCTGCTCATGGCAACAGATGAGGGACAGGAAGAAGACAGTGATCCTCTACCTGATCTCTTCTCTTCCACAGAACAAGATGCTCTGGTCGAAGGTGTAGTTTTGGCAGATTGTCTTACTGCTGAACAGAAAGACAATTGCATAAACCTCCTAGATCAATTCTCTGAACTCTTCTCTACTGTGCCAGGTACCACTTCTTGGTGTGAGCACACTATAGATACTGGAGACAGCTTGCCTGTCAAAAGTAAGATCTATAGGCAGCCTGACCATGTCAGGGACTGCATAAAGCAAGAGGTCCAGAAAATGTTAGAACTAGGAGTGGTTGAACACTCTGACAGTCCATGGGCTTCTCCTGTGGTACTTGTACCAAAACCCCATTCCAAAGATGGAAAGAAGGAAATGCGGTTTTGTGTAGACTATAGAGGTCTCAACTTGGTAACCAAAACTGATGCTCACCCTATACCCAGGGCAGATGAGCTCATAGATACACTGGCATCTGCCAAGTATCTAAGCACTTTTGATTTGACTGCAGGGTATTGGCAGATCAAATTGTCAGAAGATGCTAAACCTAAGACTGAATTTTCAACCATTGGAGGACATTACCAGTTTACTGTAATGCCTTTTGGTTTGAAAAATGCACCTGCCACTTTTCAGAGGTTGGTGAACACAGTCCTGCAAGGGCTGGAAGCTTTCAGTGTAGCATATTTGGACGATATAGCTGTCTTTAGCTACAGCTGGGATGATCACCTGGTCCACCTATGGAAAGTTTTGGAGGCCCTGCAAAAGGCAGGCCTCACTATCAAGGTTTCAAAGTGCCAGATAGGGCAGGGTAAGGTGGTTTATCTGGGACACCTTGTTGGTGGGGAACAGATTGCACCACTACAGGGGAAAATCCAAACAATTATTGATTGGGTTCCCCCTACTACACAGACTCAGGTGAGAGCCTTCCTAGGCCTCACTGGGTATTACAGGAGGTTCATTAAGAACTATGGCTCCATTGCAGCCCCTCTTAATGACCTCACTTCCAAAAAGATGCCTAAAAAGGTATTATGGACAGCAAACTGTCAGAAAGCTTTTGAGGAGCTGAAGCAGGCCATGTGCCCTGCACCTGTCCTGAAAAGCCCTTGTTACTCTAAAAAATTCTATGTCCAAACTGATGCATCTGAATTAGGAGTAGGGGCAGTCCTATCACAACTTAATTCTGAGGGCCAGGATCAACCTGTTGCTTTTATTAGTAGGAGGTTGACCCCTAGAGAAAAGCGTTGGTCTGCCATTGAGAGGGAGGCCTTTGCTGTGGTCTGGCACTGAAGAAGTTGAGGCCATACCTGTTTGGCACTCACTTCATTGTTCAGACAGACCACAAACCTCTACTTTGGCTAAAACAAATGAAAGGTGAAAATCCTAAATTGTTGAGGTGGTCCATATCCCTACAGGGAATGGACTATACAGTGGAACATAGACCTGGGAGTAGCCACTCCAATGCAGATGGACTCTCCAGATATTTCCACTTAGACAATGAAGACTCATCAGGTCATGGCTAGTCTTATTGTCCTTCGTTTGGGGGGAGGTTGTCTAGAAAAGTACCATCTTGCCTGGCATGTTACCCCCATTTTTCACTGTATATATGTTGTTTTAGTTGTATGTGTCACTGGGACCCTGGTAACCCAGGGCCCCAGTGCTCATAAGTGTGCCTGAATGTGTTATCTGTGTAGTGACTAACTGTCTCACTGAGGCTCTGCTAATCAGAACCTCAGTGGTTATGCTCTCTCATTTCTTTCCAAATTGTCACTAACAGGCTAGTGACCATTTTTACCAATTTACATTGGCTTACTGGAACACCCTTATAATTCCCTAGTATATGGTACTGAGGTACCCAGGGTATTGGGGTTCCAGGAGATCCCTATGGGCTGCAGCATTTCTTTTGCCACCCATAGGGAGCTCTGACAATTCTTACACAGGCCTGCCACTGCAGCCTGAGTGAAATAACGTCCACGTTATTTCACAGCCATTTTACACTGCACTTAAGTAACTTATAAGTCACCTATATGTCTAACCTTTACCTGGTAAAGGTTAGGTGCAAAGTTACTTAGTGTGAGGGCACCCTGGCACTAGCCAAGGTGCCCCCACATTGTTCAGAGCCAATTCCCTGAACTTTGTGAGTGCGGGGACACCATTACACGCGTGCACTACATATAGGTCACTACGTATATGTAGCTTCACAATGGTAACTCCGAATATGGCCATGTAACATGTCTATGATCATGGAATTGCCCCCTCTATGCCATCCTGGCATAGTTGGCACAATCCCATGATCCCAGTGGTCTGTAGCACAGACCCTGGTACTGCCAAACTGCCCTTCCTGGGGTTTCACTGCAGCTGCTGCTGCTACCAACCCCTCAGACAGGCATCTGCCCTCCTGGGGTCCAGCCAGGCCTGGCCCAGGATGGCAGAACAAAGAACTTCCTCTGAGAGAGGGTGTGACACCCTCTCCCTTTGGAACATGGTGTGAAGGCAGGGGAGGAGTTGCCTCCCCCAGCCTCTGGAAATGCTTTGTTGGGCACAGATGTGCACAATTCTGCATAAGCCCGTCTACACCGGTTCAGGGGACCCCTTAGCCCTGCTCTGGCGCGAAACTGGACAAAGGAAAGGGGAGTGACCACTCCCCTGACCTGCACCTCCCCTGGGAGGTGTCCAGAGCTCCTCCAGTGTGCTCCAGACCTCTGCCATCTTGGAAACAGAGGTGCTGCTGGCACACTGGACTGCTCTGAGTGGCCAGTGCCACCAGGTGACGTCAGAGACTCCTTGTGATAGGCTCCTTCAGGTGTTGCTAGCCTATCCTCTCTCCTAGGTAGCCAAACCCTCTTTTCTGGGTATTTAGGGTCTCTGTCTCTGGGGAAACTTTAGATAACGAATGCAAGAGCTCAGCCGAGTTCCTCTGCATCTCTCTCTTCACCTTCTGATAAGGAATCGACTGCTGACCGCGCTGGAAGCCTGCAAAACTGCAACAAAGTAGCTAAGACGACTACTGCAACTCTGTAACGCTGATCCTGCCGCCTTCTCGACTGTTTTCCTGCTTGTGCATGCTGTGGGGGTAGTCTGCCTCCTCTCTGCACCAGAAGCTCCGAAGAAATCTCCCGTGGGTCGACGGAATCTTCCCCCTGCAACCGCAGGCACCAAAAAGCTGCATTACCGGTCCCTTGGGTCTCCTCTCAGCACGACGAGCGAGGTCCCTCGAATCCAGCGACTCTGTCCAAGTGACCCCCTCAGTCCAGTGACTCTTCAGTCCAAGTTTGGTGGAGGCAAGTCCTTGCCTCACCTCGCTGGGCTGCATTGCTGGTAACCGCGACTTTTGCAGCTACTCCAGCCCCGGTGCACTTCCGGCAGAAATCCTTTGTGCACAGCCAAGCCTGGGTCCACGGCACTCTAACCTGCATTGCACGACTTTCTAAGTTGGTCTCCGGCGACGTGGGACTCCTTTGTGCGACTTCGGTTGAGCACTGTTTCACACATCATCGTAGTGCCTGTTTCTGGCACTTCTCCGGATTCTACCTGCTGCTGAGAGGGCTCCTTGTCTTGCACTACGTCCCCTCTCTCACCTGGTCCAATTTGCGACCTCCAGGTCCCTCCAGGGCCACAGTAGCGTCCAAAAACGCTAACAGCACGATTTGCAACTAGCAAGGCTTGTTGGCATTCTTTCGGGGGGAAAATACTTCTGCACGACTCTCCACGGCGAGAGGGATCCGTCCACCAAAGGGGAAGTCTCTAGCCCTTTTTGTTCTTGCAGAAACCTCAGCTTCTTCTGTCCAGTAGAAGCTTCTTTGCACCCGCAGCTGGCATTTCCTGGGCATCTGCCCATCTCCGACTTGCTTGTGACTTTTGGACTTGGTCCCCTTGTTCCACAGGTACCCTAGATTGGAAATCCACAGTTGTTGCATTGTTGGATTGTGTCTTTCCTGCATTATTCCTCTAACACGACTTCTTTGTCCTTAGGGGAACTTTAGTGCACTTTGCACTCACTTTTCAGGGTCTTGGGGAGGGTTATTTTTCTAACTCTCACTATTTTCTAATAGTCCCAGCGACCCTCTACAAGGTCACATAGGTTTGGGGTCCATTCGTGGTTCGAATTCCACTTTTGGAGTATATGGTTTGTGTTGCCCCTATCCCTATGTTTCCCCATTGCATCCTATTGTAACTATACATTGTTTGCACTGTTTTCTAAGACTATACTGCATATTTTTGCTATTGTGTACATATATCTTGTGTATATTTCCTATCCTCTCACTGAGGGTACACTCTAAGATACTTTGGCATATTGTCATAAAAATAAAGTACCTTTATTTTTAGTATAACTGTGTATTGTGTTTTCTTATGATATTGTGCATGTGACACTAAGTGGTACTGTAGTAGCTTCACACGTCTCCTAGTTCAGCCTAAGCTGCTCTGCTAAGCTACCATTATCTATCAGCCTAAGCTGCTAGACACCCTATACACTAATAAGGGATAACTGGGCCTGGTGCAAGGTGCAAGTACCCCTTGGTACTCACTACAAGCCAGTCCAGCCTCCTACACTGCCTTCTTTTCCAATTCTTGGGGAGAGGTCAGATCAGAGTCCACCAAGTACTGGTGCAACAAATCAGACACACAATTATTAAGAATATGCTCTCTCAGGATCAAGTTATACAGGCTGTCATAATCAGTAACTTTACTGCCATGTAACCACCCCTCCAAGGCCTTCTGACTGAATGGTCAATGAAATCAACCCAGTCTTGTGAAGACTCCTTTTTGGTATCTCTGAACTTTATCCTGTATTGTTCAGTGGTTAAGCCATAACCATCCAGGAGTGCATTCTTAAGAACTTTGTAATCATTGGCTTCACTTTCTTTCACAGTAAGGAGCCTATCCCTACCATTTCCACTAAATGATAGCCATAGGATAGCAGCCCACTGCCTTTGAGGGACATCCTGTACAGCACAGGCCCTCTCAAGTGCAGCACACCACTTGTTAATGTCATCCCCCTCCTTATAAGGGGGAACTATCTTGTGCAGATTCCTGGAATCATGCTCTTTTGCATGATTACTATTGGGAATACTGCTGCTGCCACCATGGGTTTCTAAACCCAACTTCTGTCTCTCCTTCTCTACTTCTAAGGTCTGTCTATCCAAATCCAGCTGTTGCTTCTTGAGCTTCAGTCTGGTTTGTTCCACTCTCAATCTATTGAGCTCCCTTTCTAACAATCTGTCATCAGGGTGGGTGGGAGGGACATGCCTTGAAACAGAAGTATGGTGAGAATGGACAGAAGGAGACTTGTCCCTTACAGAAGGCACCCTAACAGCTTGGTTAACAGAAACATCACTTCTACTGTGGTGAGAATGAATGCTCTTTCTATGATGTGAGACAACACTATCGGTATGGTGTGACTCTACATCAGTACCAACTATGCTAGACTGTCTATTAATGGGCAGGCTCTGAAGTTTCTTTCCTGAATCTTTTCCTAGGGGTGTCCCTGGATCAGATTGGGAACCATTAGCTACTTTTTCAACAGATGGGGCCCTTTTGTCCTTATCTTGTTCTCTAAACATGTTAAGCAATAATTCCAAGGAAGGATTCCTCCCTACACTCAAACCTCTTTCTATACAGAGACTCCTTGCTCCTTTCCAGCTAAGGTGGTCATATGCAAGTTTGGACAGATCAACATTTTGGCCTGTGCCAGACATTTTAGAAAGAGTTTAAGTGACAGAAAAAGTGAGAAAAGTTTTTCTGAACTTTTTGAAAGACAGAAAAAAAATAAACGTTTTAAACTTTTTAGAACTTGTTAGACAGTTTAGAGGTACTTTTCAGCACTTAGAAAAGAGTGAAAAGAGGAAATGCAAAGCTTTTTGGTTAGGTGTACATACACTGAACTTGTTTTGTATATTTTTCTCTTATGAAAAGTACAATGACAAGAGTGGTAAGTAGTCTCAAAGCACTTATCCCACCGCTGCACACCCAATGTAAGAGGGTGGACTGACTTGTAGTGAGTACCAAGGGGTACTTGCACCTTGCACCAGGCCCAGTTATCCCTTATTAGTGTATAAGGTGTCTAGCAGCATAGGCTGATAGATAATGGTAGCTTAGCAGAGCAGCTTAGGCTGAACTAGGAGATGAGTGAAGCTCCTACAGTACCACTAGTATCACTTGCACAATATCATAAGAAAATACAATACACAGATATACTAAAAATAAAGGTACTTTATTTTTATGACAATATGCCAAAGTATCTTAGAGTGTACCCTCAGTATGAGGATAGCAAATATACACAAGATATATGTACACAATACCAAAATATGCAATAATAGTATTAGAAAACAGTGCAAACAATGTATAGTTACAATAGGATGCAATGGGGACAAATAGGGATAGGGGCAACACAAACCATATACTCCAAAAGTGGAATGCGAACCACGAATGGACCCCAAACCTATGTGGCCTTGTAGAGGGTCGCTGGGACTATTAGAAAATAGTAAGGGTTAGAAAAATAGCCCACCCCAAGACCCTGAAAAGTGAGTGCAAAGTGCACTAAAGTTCCCCAAAGGACATAGAAGTTGTGATAGGGGAATTCTGTAGGAAAGACACAAACCAGCAATGCAACAACAATGGATATCCAGTCGAGGGTACCTGTGGAACAAGGGGACCAAGTCCAAAAGTCACAAGCAAGTCGGAGATGGGCAGATGCCCAGGAAATGCCAGCTGTGGGTGCAAAGAAGCTGCTACTGGACAGTGGAAGCTGAGGTTTCTGTAGGAACGAAAAGGGCTAGAGACTTTCCCTTTGGAGGACAGATCCATCACGCCGTGGAGAGTCGTGCAGAACTGTTTTCCCACCATAAGACTGCCAACAAGCCTTGCTAGCTGCAAATTGTGTGGTAAGGGTTTTTGGATGCTGCTGTGGCCCAGGAGGGACCAGGATGTCGCCAATTGCGTCTGGAGACAGAGGGGGCGTCGAGCAAGACAAGGAACCCTCTCAGCAGCAGGCAGCACCCGGAGAAGTGCCAGAAACAGGCACTACCAGGATGTGTGAAACGGTGCTCACCCGAAGTCGCACAAAGGAGTCCCACGTCGCCGGAGGACAACTTAGGAAGTCGTGCAATGCAGGTTAGAGTGCCTTGGACCCAGGCTGGACTGTGCACAAAGGATTTCCGCCGGAAGTGCACGGAGGCCGGAGTAGCTGCAAATGTCGCGGTTCCCAGCAATGCAGTCTGGCATGGGGAGGCAAGGACTTACCTCCACCAAACTTGGACTGAAGAGTCACTGGACTGTGGGAGTCACTTGGACAGAGTTGCTGGATTCAAGGGACCTTGCTCATCGTGCTGAATGGAGACCCAGGGGACCGGTGATGCAGTTCTTTGGTGCCTGCTGTTGCAGGGGGACGATTCCGTCGACCCACAGGAGATTTCTTCGGAGCTTCTAGTGCAGAGAGGAGGCAGACTACCCCCACCGCATGCACCACCAGGAAAACAGTCGAGAAGGCGGCAGGATCAGCGTTACAGAGTTGCAGTAGTCGTCTTTGCTACTTTGTTGCAGTTTTGCAGGCTTCCAGCGCGGTCAGCAGTTGATTCCTTGGCAGAAGGTGAAGAGAGAGATGCAGAGGAACTCGGATGAGCTCTTGCATTCGTTATCTAAGGAAATCCCCAAAGCAGAGACCCTAAATAGCCAGAAAAGAGGGTTTGGCTACTTAGGAGAGAGGATAGGCTAGCAACACCTGAAGGAGCCTATCAGAAGGAGTCTCTGACATCACCTGGTGGCACTGGCCACTCAGAGCAGTCCAGTGTGCCAGCAGCACCTCTGTTTCCAAGATGGCAGAGGTCTGGAGCACACTGGAGGAGCTCTGGACACCTCCCAGGGGAGGTGCAGGTCAGGGGAGTTGTCACTCCCCTTTCCTTTGTCCAGTTTCGCGCCAGAGCAGGGCTAAGGGGTCCCTGAACCGGTGTAGACTGGCTTTTGCAGAAATGGGCACCATCTGTGCCCATGAAAGCATTTCCAGAGGCTGGGGGAGGCTACTCCTCCCCTGCCTTCACACCATTTTCCAAAGGGAGAGGGTGTAACACCCTCTCTCAGAGGAAGTCCTTTGTTCTGCCATCCTGGGACAAGCCTGGCTTGACCCCAGGAGGGCAGAAACCTGTCTGAGGGGTTGGCAGCAGCAGCAGCTGCAGTGAAACCCCAGGAAAGGCAGTTTGGCAGTACCAGGGTCTGTGCTACAGACCACTGGGATCATGGGATTGTGCCAACTATGCCAGGATGGCATAGAGGGGGCAATTCCATGATCATAGACATGTTACATGGCCATATTCGGAGTTACCATTGTGAAGCTACATATAGGTAGTGACCTATATGTAGTGCACGCGTGTAATGGTGTCCCCGCACTCACAAAGTCCGGGGAATTGGCCCTGAACAATGTGGGGGCACCTTGGCTAGTGCCAGGGTGCCCTCACACTAAGTAACTTTGCACCTAACCTTTACCAGGTAAAGGTTAGAGATATAGGTGACTTATAAGTTACTTAAGTGCAGTGTAAAATGGCTGTGAAATAACGTGGACGTTATTTCAATCAGGCTGCTGTGGCAGGCCTGTGTAAGAATTGTCAGAGCTCCCTATGGGTGGCAAAAGAAATGCTGCAGCCCATAGGGATCTCCTGGAACCCCAATACCCTGGGTACCTCAGTACCATATGCAAGGGAATTATATGGGTAAACCAGTGTGCAATCAGAATTGGTAAAATTAGTCATTAGCCTGTTAGTGACAATTTGGAAAGAAGTGAGACAGCATAACCACTGAGGTTCTGGTTAGCAGAGCCTCAGTGAGACAGTTAGGCACCACACAGGGAACACATACATATAGGCCACAAACTTATGAGCACTGGGGTCCTGACTAGCAGGGTCCCAGTGACACATAGCAAACATACTGAAAACATAGGGTTTTCACTATTAGCATTGGGCCCTGGCAAGCAGGATAGAAGTGAGACAGTGAAAACACCCTGACATACACTCACAAACAGGCCCAAAGTGGGGGTAACAAGGCTAGAAAGAGGCTACTTTCTCACAGTGGCCAGTGCCACAAGGTGACGTCAGAGACTCCTTCTGATAGGCTCTTACCTGTGTTGCTAGCCTATCCTCCTTCCTAGGTAGCCAAACCTCCTTTTCTGGCTATTTAGGGTCTCTGCTTTGGGGAATTCTTTAGATAACGAATGCAAGTGCTCATCCGAGTTCCTCTGCATCTCATTCTTCACCTTCTGCCAATGGATCGACCGCTGACTGCTCAGGATGCCTGCAAAACCGCAACAAAGTAGCAAAGACGACTACTGCCACATTGTATCGCTGATCCTGCCGCCTTCTCAACTGTTTCCTGGTGGTGCATGCTCTGGGGGTAGTCTGCCTCCTCTCTGCACCAGGAGCTCTGAAGAAATCTCCTGTGGGACGACAGAATCCTCCCCCTGCAACCGCAGGCAACAAAAGACTGCATCACCGGTCCTCTGGGTACCCTCTCACCATGACGAGCGTGGTCCCTGGAACTCAGCAACTCTGTCCAAGTGACTCCCACAGTCCAGTGACTCTTCAGTCCAAGTTTGGTGGAGGTAAGTCCTTGCCTCCCCACGCTAGTCTGAATTGCCGGGTACCGCGTGATCTGCAGCTGCTCCGGCTCCTGTGCACTCTTCCAGGAGTTCCTTCATGCACAGCCAAGCCTGGGTCCCCAGCACTCTAACCTGCAGTGGACAACCTTCTGAGTTGTCCTCCAGTGTCGCAGAACTCCCTTTTGTGTCTTCGGGTGGACTCTGGTTCACTCCTCTTCCCAGTGCCTGTTCCAGTACTTCTGCGGGTGCTGCCTGCTTCTGTCAGGACTCCCTGACTTGCTGTGTGCCCCCTCTGTCTCCTCATCCAAGTGGCGACATCCTGGTCCCTCCTGGGCCACAGCAGCATCCAAAAACCCTAACCACAACCCTTGCAGCTAGAAAGGCTTGTTTGCGGTCTTTCTGCGTGGGAACACCTCTGCAACCTTCTTCTCAACGTGGGACTTCCATCCTCCAAAGGGGAAGTTTCTAGCCCTCTTCATTCTTGCAGAATCCACAGCTACTACCATCCAGTGGCAGGTTCTTTGCACCCTCAGTTGGCATTTCCTGGGCATCTGCCCACTCTCGACATTGTCGCGACTCTTGGACTTGGTCCTCTTGTTTCACAGGTACTCAGGTCCGGAAATCCACTTTAGTTGCTTTGCTGGTGTTGGTCTTCCTTGCAGAAACCCCCTATCACGACTTCTGTGCTCTCTGGGGGTTATAGGTGCACTTTACACCTACTTTTCAGGGTCTTGGGTGGGCTATTTTTCTAACCCTCACTGTTTTCTTACAGTCCCAGCGACCCTCTACAAGCTCACATAGGTTTGGGGTCCATTCGTGGTTCGCCTTCCACTTTTGGAGTACATGGTTTGTGTTGCCCCTATACCTATGTGCTCCTACTGCAATCTATTGTAACTTTACATTGCTTGCATTACTTCCTTTTGCTATTACTGCATATTTTTGGTATTGTGTACATATATCTTGTCTATATTTGGCATCCTCATACTGAGGGTACTCACTGAGATACTTTTGGCATATTGTCATAAAAATAAAGTACCTTTATTTTTAGTATATCTGTGTATTGTGTTTTCTTATGATATTGTGCATATGACACCAGTGGTATAGTAGGAGCTTTGCAAGTCTCCTAGTTCAGCCTAAGCTGCTCTGCTATAGCTACCTTCTATCAGCCTAAGCTGCTAGAAACACCTCTTCTACACTAATAAGGGATAACTGGACCTGGTACAGAGTGTAAGTACCCCTTGTTACCCACTGCAAGCCAGGCCAGCCTCCTACACTTAGTGACACATAACAAACACACTGACAACATAGGGTTTTCACTATGATCTCTGGGCCGTGGCTAGCAGGATCCCAGTAAGACAGTGAAAATACCCTGACATATACTCACAAACAGGCCAAAAGTGGGGGTAACAAGGCTAGAAAGAGGCTACTTTGTCACAGGCGGGAGCTGAAGAAAAGCACAGGAACAACAAAACCCTACATGGATTTCTTCAAAAGGCCGTTGGGGCACTTGAAAAAGCGATAGAAATGGTACAGCGCTGCTTATCTGCCCCCACATCCTCAGCCCATATCTCAGCCCACAGCTGTCAAGCCATACAGCGTCCTCTGCCAGCAGACTTACAGCCCGCATTTCCCACCCCTCCCACTACCCCCTCCAGAAAACCTCAGGAGTACCTGGTTGAAATTTCAAACCTATTGCCCTATCCGCATCGACTCCGCCAATCCGGGGCCCTTCTAAAGGAAGGTCCCAAATTATTGTCGATTCCTATAATAAAGGGAAAAGGAAACAAAGGGAGTCTATTATAAGGAACAAACAAACCCGGATCTCAAACTCCCCTAACCCGGGCCTGGTTTCCAGTAATGATGATATCATAACTCCCCTAGAAAGTGTGAATGGATGACCGGCAATTGATTATATAATGGAATCCATAAAAGAAGAGTTCACCAAGCTGCTCCTCCCTATAGCAGCCCGTCTCCAAGCGATTGAGGAGAAACTAGACGGACTTACTAAGATCCAGCTGCCGGTATCTCCTCCACCTGTAGAAATTCAATCTTACTCTCACCCCTCTCACTTGAGCCAACTTTGCACTAATGGTGGTAGATCCCCTGCTCTTATGAGCAAGGGTCTCTTCCTTCCCAAGAACCATGAGAGGGACTCTTTTGATAGAGTGGCTATCATCTCAAAGAACAAGTATCCCAAGGTCCCCGCCCCTCTCTCAAAAGGAACTGGAGGTTCTGCTTCCTCTAACAATACAGCAACAAATGTTAGTGTAGCTGATTCCATTTACAAGCATCCCCCAGCAGGCCCCCTAAAGACGGTTCAGATTGACGGCAGGACGAGATCAAGAGCGCTACATCCTCCACCGGAATCATGCCCATACGTTCTTGTCATCACCAATGTCCCTGAACTTAAAACCAACACCCCGGAATCTTTCACCGAACTGAAAAACAAGGTTATACATTGGTTACATGTAAATGCTAGGTTGGCATTTTATATGATACCCTTGATACTGATGGTGAGAAGGGTGGGATGGGTGGGATCGCTGGAGAAGATCGGCACAGGGGACTGCATTGTTATCAATTTTAACTCACCTGCTCTTGTCCAGCTGCTCTTTCTAAATGCTAACAGACCTTATCCTTCAGCAGGGGAAGTCTCCTTGTGTAGATTGCAAGTGTTCTACCCTCCAGCAGCGACAGCCGTGAATAGCAAGCCGTTAACGGCGCTCAGAGTCTACCCCGGCATCCAGCCACAGTCTGACCTCGAACTAGGCCTTAGATCTTCCTCAGCTTCTCTCTCCGAGATAGATTGACTCAGTGATGGACTACGGGGAACAGGAACGAGCTGCTATGAGACTGAGAATATCGTTTACCCAGTTCCTAGTGGTTTTACTTTATCCATACCATTCACCCTGACAGATCCCTGTAATCCGGGAATTAGTGAGAATACCGCATGCGTAGCCAGTGAGGAGGGGGGATCCCCTGCGACAAGCGCTCCCTGCAATCCTGGGTTTATTTCTTCTGTTAATCTATTAGACATGAATATGACTGGTCCTGTACCTAGTGGGGTGAACAATCCACAGGACAAGAAAGAAAAGGGTCAAGGTACGATCATGGGGGACATCAAGGCTTCTAGCTGTATCCCCCCTCTCAGTGAGCAACCCCTGAGAGAAGTTTGGAAAGCTAAAACAAATGTATTCGATACAGTGCTTAGCTGAAACATAGCAGGGCTGGAGAGTAAAATGAAAATCCCAAGATGGGGCCAATTTATTGACGAACACCAGATTTGTTTATTACAAGAAACATGGGCACTGGGGCCCAAATATAGACCAGGCTTTAAAAGCTACCGGGTGTAGGAGGATGGACTGGCTTGTAGTGAGTACAAAGGGGTACTTACACCTTGCAACAGGCCCAGGTATCCCTTATTAGTGTATAGGGTGTCTAGCAGCTTAGGCTGATAGATAATGGTAGCTTAGCAGAGCAGCTTAGGCTGAACTAGGAGACGAGTGAAGCTCCTACAGTACCACTAGTGTCACTTGCACAATATCATAAGATAACACAATACACAGATATACTAAAAATAAAGGTACTTTATTTTTATGACAATATGCCAAAGTATCTCAGAATGTACCCTCAGTATGAGGATAGCAAATATACACAAGATATATGTACACAATACCAAAAATATGCAGTATAGTCTTAGAAAACAGTGCAAACAATGTATAGTTACAATAGGATGCAATGGGGACACATAGGGATAGGGGCAACACAAACCATATACTCCAAAAGTGGAATGCGAACCATGAATGGACCCCAAACCTATGTGACCTTGTAGAGGGTCGCTGGGACTATTAGAAAATAGTAAGGGTTAGAAAAATAGCCCACCCCAAGACCCTGAAAAGTGAGTGCAAAGTGCACTAAAGTTCCCCAAAGGACATAGAAGTTGTGATAGGGGAATTCTGCAGGAAAGACACAAACCAGCAATGCAACAACAATGGATTTCCAGTCGAGGGTACCTGTGGAACAAGGGGACCAAGTCCAAAAGTCACAAGCAAGTCGGAGAAGGGCAGACGCCCAGGAAATTCCAGCTGTGGGTGCAAAGAAGCTGCTACTGAACAGTAGAAGCTGAGGATTCTGCAGGAACAACAAGGGCTAGAGACTTTTCCTTCAGAGGATGGATCCCACACGCCGTGGAGAGTTGTGCAGAAGTGTTTTCCCGCCGAAAGACCGCCAACAAGCCTTGCTAGCTGCAAATCGTGTGGTTAGGGTTTTTGGATGCTGCTGTGGCCCAGGAGGGACCAGAATGTCGCCAATTGCGTCTGGGGACAGAGGGGGTGTCGAGCAAGACAAGGAGCCCTCTCAAAAGTAGGCAACACCCGCAGAAGTGCCGGAACAGGCACTACAAAGAAGAGTGAAATGGTGCTCACCCGAAGTTGCACAAAGGAGTTCCACGCCGCCGGAGACCAACTTAGAAAGTCGTGCAATGCAGGTTAGAGTGCTGTGGACCCAGGCTTGGCTGTGCACAAGGGATTTCCGCCGGAAGTGCACAGAGGCTGGAGTAGCTGCAAAAGTCGCAGTTCCCAGCAATGCAGTCTGGCGTGGGGAGGCAAGGACTTACCTCCACCAAACTTGGACTGAAGAGTCACTGGACTGTGGGAGTCACTTGGACACAGTTGCTGGATTCAAGGGACCTCGCTCGTCGTGCTGAGAGGAGACCCAGGGGACCGGTGATGCAGTTCTTTGGTGCCTGCGGTAGCAGGGGGAAGATTCCGTCGACCCACTGGAGATTTCTTCAGAGCTTCTAGTGCAGAGAGGAGGCAGACTACCCCCACAGCATGCACCACCAGGAAAACAGTCGAGAAGGCGGCAGGATCAGCATTACAAGGTCGCAGTAGTCGTCTTTGCTACTTTGTTGCAGTGTTGGAGGCTTCCAGCGCGGTCAGCAGTCGATTCCTTGGCAGAAGGTGAAGAGAGAGATGCAGAGGAACTCTGATGAGCTCTTGCATTCGTTATCTAAGGAATTCCCCAAAGCAGAGACCCTAAATAGCCAGAAAATAGGGTTTGGCTACTTAGGAGAGAGGATAGGCTAGCAACACCTGAAGGAGCCTATCAGAAGGAGTCTCTGACGTCACCTGCTGGCCCTGGCCACTCAGAGCAGTCCAGTGTGCCAGCAGCACCTCTGTTTCCAAGATGGCAGAGGTCTGGAGCACACTGGAGGAGCTCTGGACACCTCCCAGGGGAGGTGCAGGTCAGGGGAGTGGTCACTCCCCTTTCCTTTGTCCAGTTTCGTGCCAGAGCAGGGCTAAGGGGTCCCTGAACCGGTGTAGACTGGCTTATGCAGAAATGGGCACCATCTGTGCCCATGAAAGCATTTCCAGAGGCTGGGGGAGGCTACTCCTCCCCTGCCTTCACACCATTTTCCAAAGGGAGAGGGTGTAACACCCTCTCTCAGAGGAAGTCCTTTGTTCTGCCATCCTGGGCCAGGCCTGGCTGGACCCCAGGAGGGCAGAAACCTGTCTGAGGGGTTGGCAGCAGCAGCAGCTGCAGTGAAACCCCTGAAAAGGCAGTTTGGCAGTACCAGGTTCTGTGCTACAGACCACTGGGATCATGGGATTGTGCCAACTATGCCAGGATGGCATAGAGGGGGCAATTCCATGATCATAGACATGTTACATTGCCATATTCGGAGTTACCATTGTGAAGCTACACATAGGTAGTGACCTATGTGTAGTGCACGCGTGTAATGGTGTCCCCGCACTCACAAAGTCCGGGGAATTTGCCCTGAACAATGTGGGGGCACCTTGGCTAGTGCCAGGGTGCCCTCACACTAAGTAACTTTGCACCTAACCTTTACCAGGTAAAGGTTAGACATATAGGTGACTTATAAGTTACTTAAGTGCAGTGGTAAATGGCTGTGAAATAACGTGGACGTTATTTCACTCAGGCTGCAGTGGCAGGCCTGTGTAAGAATTGTCAGAGCTCCCCATGGGTGGCAAAAGAAATGCTGCAGCCCATATGGATCTCCTGGAACCCCAATACCCTGGGTACCTCAGTACCACATACTAGGGAATTATAAGGGTGTTCCAGTAAGCCAATGTAAAGTGGTAAAATTGGTCACTAGCCTGTTAGTGACAATTTGAAAGAAATGATAGAGCATAACCACTGAGGTTCTGATTAGCAGAGCCTCTGTGAGACAGTTAGTCACTACACAGGTAACACATTCAGGCACACTTATGAGCACTGGGGCCCTGGTGAACAGGGCCCCAGGCGTGCTGACCATTTCGGGGTCAGCACGCCGCGGGTAGGTTTCTGCGAGGAGCACGCCGAGTCCCAAAAGTGACTGGCTGTTTCGTGCTATTCCCCAAGGGGCCCCCCACACGGTGAGGGATGGGCGACCTTTTTTTGATTCAAAATTTTGACGAGACAGTTTTTACAAATGTAAGTGACTGTTACTCTCTCTCATATATATATTAGAAATAATGCTATAGAGTCAGGAGAAGCTCAGTTCTTTATAGGTCCTGATGAAGCGTTAAAGGGATCTTTCATGACCACACTACGCGAAACATGTTGACCAGACCCTAGGGGTCAGGTGACAATTTCCCAGATCTCCAGGCTTTTTCTAAAGTGGTTGAGCATTATTCTCATCCTCCACTTTCTGATTTGTTTTTTAATCTTGATCGTAACTCCTTGAAATAACCAGTAAAGTAGATTACTTAGGGGTTCCTAATCAATTTTATATTCACTCTCCTGCAAAAATAAACGTCTGACCTGCTTAAACTTAACGGCAGCAACACAATAAAAAGATCTCCGGTAAAGAGCCCCCGAAAGGGGAGCCCGTCAAATATTGCACCGCCGGTCTGACGAGGAGCTTCCCGATGATGAAGCATGACACCCTTTTGGGTGTGTGAGGGCTCTTGCTCCTGATACTTTATCTGTCTCCCTAGAACTAGGAACTGTGTACCTTTTTGTTGTCTCCTGGGGTCCAGCCAGGCCTGGCCCAGGATGGCAGAACAAAGAACTTCCTCTGAGAGAGGGTGTTACACCCTCTCCCTTTGGAAAATGGTGTGAAGGCAGGGGAGGAGTAGCCTCCCCCAGCCTCTGGAAATGCTTTCTTGGGCACAGATGTGCCCAATTCTGCATAAGCTAGTCTACACCGGTTCAGGGGACCCCTTAGCCCTGCTCTGGCGCGAAACTGGACAAAGGAAAGGGGAGTGACCACTCCCCTGACCTGCACCTCCCCTGGGAGGTGTCCAGAGCTCCTCCAGTGTGCTCCAGACCTCTGCCATCTTGGAAACAGAGGTGGTGCTGGCACACTGGACTGCTCTGAGTGGCCAGTGCCACCAGGTGACGTCAGAGACTCCTTGTGATAGGCTCCTTCAGGTGTTGCTAGCCTATCCTCTCTCCTAGGTAGCCAAACCCTCTTTTCTGGCTATTTAGGGTCTCTGTCTCTGGGGAAACTTTAGATAACGAATGCAAGAGCTCATCCGAGTTCCTCTGCCTCTCTCTCTTCACCTTCTGCCAAGGAATCGACTGCTGACCGCGCTAGAAGCCTGCAAACCTGCAACATAGTAGCAAAGACGACTACTGCAACTCTGTAACGCTGATCCTGCCGCCTTCTCGACTTTTTTCCTGGTGGTGCATGCTGTGGGGGTAGTCTGCCTCCTCTCTGCACTAGAAGCTCTGTAGAAATCTCCCGTGGGTCGACGGAATCTTCCCCCTGCAACCGCAGGCACCAAAAAGCTGCATTACCGGTCCCTTGGGTCTCCTCTCAGCATGACGAGCGAGGTCCCTCGAATCCAGCAACTCTGTCCAAGTGGCCCCCACAGTCCAGTGACTCTTCAGTCCAAGTTTGGTGGAGGTAAGTCCTTGCCTCACCTCGCTAGACTGCATTGCTGGGAACCGCGACTTTTGCTGCTACTCTGGCCCCTGTGCTTTTCCGGCGGAAATCCTTCGTGCACAGCCAAGCCTCGGTCCACGGCACTCTAACCTGCATTGCACGACTTTCTAAGTTGGTCTCCGGCGACGTGGGACTCCTTTGTGTAACTTCGGGTGAGCACCATTTCACACATCCTTGTAGTGCCTGTTTCTGGCACTTCTCTGGGTGCTACCTGCTGCTAAGAGGACTCTTTGTCTTGCTCGACGTCCCCTCTACCTCCTGGTAAAATTTGCGACCTCCTGGTCCCTCCTGGGCCACAGCAGCATCCAAAAACGCTAACCGCACGATTTGCAGCTAGCAAGGCTTCTTGGCGTTCTTTTGGCGAGAAAACACTTCTGCATGACTATCCTCGGCGAGAGGGACGCGTCCACCAAAGTTGAAGTCTCTAGTCCTTTTTGTTCCTGCAGAAACCTCAGCTTCTTCCGTTCCAGTAGAAGCTTCTTTGCATCCACAGCTGGCATTTCCTGGGCATATGCCCATCTCCGACTTGCTTGTGACTTTTGGACTTGGTCCCCTTGTTCCACAGGTACCCTAGATTGGAAATCCATCGTTGTTGCATTGTTGGTTTGTGTTTTTGCTGCATTATTCCTCTAACACGACTTCTTTATCCTTAGGGGAACTTTAGTGCACTTTGCACACACTTTTCAGGGTCTTGGGGAGGGTTATTTTTCTAACTCTCACTATTTTCTAATAGTACCAGCGACCCTCTACAAGGTCACATAGGTTTGGGGTCCATTCGTGGTTCGCATTCCACTTTTGGAGTATATGGTTTGTGTTGCCCCTATCCCTATGTGTCCCCATTGCATCCTATTGTAACTATACATTGTTTGCACTGTTTTCTAAGACTATACTGCATATTTTTGCTATTGTGTATATATATCTTGTGTATATTTCCTATCCTCTCACTGAGGGTACACTCTAAGATACTTTGGCATATTGTCATAAAAATAAAGTACCTTTATTTTTAGTATAACTGTGTATTGTGTTTTTTTATGATATTGTGCATATGACACTAAGTGGTACTGTAGTAGCTTCACACGTCTCCTAGTTCAGCCTAAGCTGCTCTGCTAAGCTACCATTATCTATCAGCCTAAGCTGCTAGACACCCTATACACTAATAAGGGATAACTGGGCCTGGTGCAAGGTGCAAGTACCCCTTGGTACTCACTACAAGCCAATTCCAGCCTCCTACATTGGTTGTGCAGCGGTGGGATAAGTGCTTTGAGACTACTTACCACTCTTGTCATTGTACTTTTCATAAGAGAAAAATATACAAAACAAGTTCAGTGTATATACACATAGCCAAAAAGTTTTGCATTTCCTCTTTTCACTCTATTCTAAGTGCTGAAAAGTACTTCTAAACTTTCTAAAAAGTTCTAAAAAGTTTAAAAAGTTTTTTCTGTCTTTCTAAAAGTTCTGAAAACTTTTTTTCTTTTCCTATCACTTTAACTCTCTCTAAAAATGTCTGGCACAGGCCAAAATGTTGATCTGTCCAAACTTGCATATGACCACCTTAGCTGGAAAGGAGCAAGGAGTCTCTGTGTAGAGAGAGGTTTGAGTGTAGGGAAGAATCCTTCCTTGGAACTGTTACTTAACATGCTTAGAGAACAGGATAAGGCTAGAAGTGCCCCATCTGTAGAAAAAGTAGCTAATGGTTCCCAATCTGATCCAGGGACTCCCCCAGGAAAAGATTCAGGAAAGAAACTTCCTAGCCTGCCCATTACTAGACAGTCTAGCATAGTTGGTAATGATGAAGAGCCACACCATACAAATAGTGTTGTCTCACATCATAGCAAAAGCATATATTCTCACCACAGTGGTACTGATGTTTCTGTTAGCCAAGCTGTTAGGGTGCCCTCTGTAAGGGACAGGTCTCCTTCTGTTCATTCCCATCATACCTCTGTATCTAGAAATGCCCCTCCCACCAACCCTGATGACAGATTGTTAGAAAGGGAACTCAATAAGTTGAGGGTGGAACAAACCAGACTGAAGCTTAAAAAGCAACAGCTGGATTTGGATAGACAGTCTTTAGAATTAGAGAAGGAAAGTCAGAAGTTGGGTTTAGAAACCCATGGTGGCAGCAGCAGTATTACCCATAGTCATCCTGCAAAAGAGCATGATTCCAGGAATCTGCACAAGATAGTTCCCCCTTATAAGGAGGGGGATGACATTAACAAGTGGTTTGCTGCACTTGAGAGGGCCTATGTTGTACAGGATGTCCCTCAAAGGCAGTGGGCTGCTATCCTATGGCTATCATTTAGTCGAAAAGGTAGGGATAGGCTCCTTACTGTGACAGAAGGTTCCTCCTAACTCTTGCACACGACATTCCCATAGCTGGGCATCTGGGACAAATGAAAACTTGGGACAGACTTGTTCCCTTGTTTCATTGGCCTAGAATGTCTGAGGACACAAAAGATTTTTGTAAGTCCTGTGAAACCTGTCAAGCCAGTGGCAAAACAGGTGGCACTCCAAAGGCACTGTACAGGGAATGGACTATACAGTGGAACATAGACCTGGGAGTAGCCACTCCAATGCAGATGGACTCTCCAGATATTTCCACTTAGACAATGAAGACTCATCAGGTAATGGCTAGTCTTATTGTCCTTCGTTTGGGGGGGGGGGGTTGTGTAGGAAAGTACCATCTTGCCTGGCATGTTACCCCCATTTTTCACTGTATATATGTTGTTTTAGTTGTATGTGTCACTGGGACCCTGGTAACCCAGGGCCCCAGTGCTCATAAGTGTGCCTGAATGTGTTACCTGTGTAGTGACTAACTGTCTCACTGAGGCTCTGCTAATCAGAACCTCAGTGGTTATGCTCTCTCATTTCTTTCCAAATTGTCACTGACAGGCTAGTGACCATTTTTACCAATTTACATTGGCTTACTGGAACACCCTTATAATTCCCTAGTATATGGTACTGAGGTACCCAGGGTATTGGGGTTCCAGGAGATCCCTATGGGCTGCAGCATTTCTTTTGCCACCCATAGGGAGCTCAGACAATTCTTACACAGGCCTGCCACTGCAGCCTGAGTGAAATAACGTCCACGTTATTTCACAGCCATTTTACACTGCACTTAAGTAACTTATAAGGCACCTATATGTCTAACCTTTACCTGGTAAAGGTTAGGTGCAAAGTTACTTAGTGTGAGGGCACCCTGGCACTAGCCAAGGTGCCCCCACATTGTTCAGAGCCAAATCCCTGAACTTTGTGAGTGCGGGGACACCATTACACGCGTGCACTACATATAGGTCACTACCTATATGTAGCTTCACAATGGTAACTCCGAATATGGCCATGTAACATGTCTATGATCATGGAATTGCCCCCTCTATGCCATCCTGGCATAGTTGGCACAATCCCATGATCCCAGTGGTCTGTAGCACAGACCCTGGTACTGCCAAACTGCCCTTCCTGGGGTTTCACTGCAGCTGCTGCTGCTGCCAACCCCTCAGACAGGCAGCTGCCCTCCTGGGGTCCAGCCAGGCCTGGCCCAGGATGGCAGAACAAAGAACTTCCTCTGAGAGAGGGTGTGACACCCTCTCCCTTTGGAAAATGGTGTGAAGGCAGGGGAGGAGTAGCCTCCCCCAGCCTCTGGAAATGCTTTCTTGGGCACAGATGTGCCCAATTCTGCATAAGCCAGTCTACACCGGTTCAGGGACCCCTTAGCCCCTGCTCTGGCGCGAAACTGGACAAAGGAAAGGGGAGTGACCACTCCCCTGACCTGCACCTCCCCTGGGAGGTGTCCAGACCTCCTCCAGTGTGCTCCAGACCTCTGCCATCTTGGAAACAGAGGTGCTGCTGGCACGCCAGTGCCACCAGGTGACGTCAGAGACTCCTGCTGATAGGCTCCTTCAGGTGTTAGTAGCCTTTCCTCTCTCCTAGGTAGCCAAACCCTCTTTTCTGGCTATTTAGGGTCTCTGTCTCTGGGGAAACTTTAGATAACGAATGCAAGAGCTCATCCGAGTTCCTCTGCATCTCCCTCTTCACCTTCTGATAAGGAAACGACCACTGACCGCGCTGGAAGCCTGCAACATAGTAGCAAAGACGACTACTGCAACTCTGTAACGCTGATCCTGCCGCCTTCTCGACTGTTTTCCTGCTTGTGCATGCTGTGGGGGTAGCCTGCCTCCTCTCTGCACCAGAAGCTCCGAAGAAATCTCCCGTGGGTCGACGGAATCTTCCCCCTGCAACCGCAGGCACCAAAAAGCTGCATTACCGGTCCCTTGGGTCTCCTCTCAGCACGACGAGCGAGGTCCCTCGAATCCAGCGACGCTGTCCAAGTGACCCCCACAGTCCAGTGACTCTTCAGCCCAAGTTTGGTGGAGGTAAGTCCTTGCCTCTCCTTGCTGGGCTGCATTGCTGGAAACCGCGACTTTGCAGCTACTCCGGCCCCTGTGCACTTCCGGCGGAAATCCTTTGTGCACAGCCAAGCCTGGGTCCACGGCACTCTAACCTGCATTGCACGACTTTCTAAGTTGGTCTCCGGCGACGTGGGACTCCTTTGTGCAACTTCGGCGAGCACCGTTTCACGCATCCTCGTAGTGCCTGTTTCTGGCACTTCTCCGGGTGCTACCTGCTTCAGTGAGGGCTCTTTGTCTTGGTCGACGTCCCCTCTCTCTTCAGGTTCAATTTGCGACCTCCTGGTCCTTCCTGGGCCCCAGCAGTGTCCAAAAACGCCAAACGCACGATTTGTGTCTAGCAAGGCTTGTTGGCGTGCTTCCGGCGGGAAAACACTTCTGCACGACTCTCCAAGGCAAGCGGGATCCGTCCACCAAAGGGGAAGTCTCTAGCCCTTTTCGTTCCTGCAGAAACCTCAGCTTCTTCTGTCCAGTCGAAGCTTCTTTGCACCCGCAGCTGGCATTTCCTGGGCATCTGCCCATCTCCGACTTGCTTGTGACTTTTGGACTTGGTCCCCTTGTTCCACAGGTACCCTAGATTGGAAATCCACAGTTGTTGCATTGCTGGTTTGTGTCTTTCCTGCATTATTCCTCTAACACGACTATTTTGTCCTTAGGGGAACTTTAGTGCACTTTACACTCACTTTTCAGGGTCTTGGGGAGGGTTATTTTTCTAACTCTCACTATTTTCTAATAGTCCCAGCGACCCTCTACAAGGTCACATAGGTTTGGAGTCCATTCGTGGTTCGCATTCCACTTTTGGAGTATATGGTTTGTGTTGCCCCTATCCCTATGTTTCCCCATTGCATCCTATTGTAACTATACATTGTTTGCACTGTTTTCTAAGACTATACTGCATATTTTTGCTATTGTGTATATATATCTTGTGTATATTTCCTATCCTCTCACTGAGGGTACACTCTAAGATACTTTGGCATATTGTCATAAAAATAAAGTACCTTTATTTTTAGTATAACTGTGTATTGTGTTTTCTTATGATATTGTGCATATGACACTAAGTGGTACTGTAGTAGCTTCACACGTCTCCTAGTTCAGCCTAAGCTGCTCTGCTAAGCTACTATTATCTATCAGCCTAAGCTGCTAGACACCCTATACACTAATAAGGGATAACTGGGCCTGGTGCAAGGTGCAAGTACCCCTTGGTACTCACTACAAGCCAGTCCAGCCTCCTGCATTGGTTGTGCAGTGGTGGGATAAGTGCTTGAGACTACTTACCACTCTTGTCATTGTACTTTTCATAAGAGAAAAATATACAAAACAAGGTCAGTGTATGTACACATAGCCAAAAAGTTTTGCATTTCCTCTTTTCACTCTTTTCTAAGTGCTGAAAAGTACTCCTAAACTTTCAAAAAGTTCTTAAAAGTTTAAAAAGTTTTTTTCTGTCTTTCCAAAAAGTTCTGAAAACTTTTGTCTCTTTCTCTATCACTTTAACTCTCTCTAAAAATGTCTGGCACAGGCCAAAGTGTTGATCTGTCCAAACTTGCATATGACAACCTTAGCTGGAAAAGAGCAAGGAGTCTCTGTATAGAGAGAGGTTTGAGTGTAGGGAAGAATCCTGCCTTGGAACTGTTAATTAACATGCTTAGAGAACAGGATAAGTCCATAGGTGCCCCATCTGTTGAAAAAGTACCTAATAGTTCCGAATCTGATTCAGGGACTCCCCCAGGAAAAGATTCAGGAAAGAAACATTCTAGCCTGCCCATTACTAGACAATCTAGCATAGATGGTAATGATGATGAGCCACACCAAGTAAATAGTGTTGTCTCACATCATAGCAAAAGCATTTATTCACACCATTCTGGTAGTAATGTTTCTGTAAACCAAGCTGTTAAGTTGGCTTCTGTAAGGGACAGGTCTCCTTCTGTTCATTCCCATCATAGCTCTGTTTCTAGAAATGTCCCTCCCACCAACCCTGATGACAGAATGTTAGAGAGGGAACTCAATAAATTGAGGGTGGAACAAACCAGACTGAAGCTTAAAAAGCAACAGCTGGATTTGGATAGACAGTCTTTTGAATTAGAGAAGGAAAGACAGAAGTTGGGTTTAGATACCCATGGTGGCAGCAGCAGTATTCCCCATAGTCATCCTGCAAAAGAGCATGATTCCAGGAATCTGCACAAGATAGTTCCCCCTTATAAGGAGGGGGATGACATTAACAAGTGGTTTGCTGCACTTGAGAGGGCCTGTGTTGTACAGGATGTCCCTCAAAGGCAGTGGGCTGCTATCCTATGGCTATCATTTAGTGGAAAAGGTAGGGATAGGCTCCTTACTGTGAAAGAAAATGATGCTAATAATTTCCAAGTTCTTAAGAATGCACTCCTGGATGGTTATGGCTTAACCACTGAACAGTACAGGATAAAGTTCAGAGAGACCAAAAAGGAGTCTTCACAAGACTGGGTTGATTTCATTGACCAGGCAGTGAAGGCCTTGGAGGGGTGGTTACATGGCAGTAAAGTTACTGATTATGAAAGCCTGTATAACTTGATCCTGAGAGAGCATATTCTTAATAATTGTGTGTCTGATTTGTTGCACCAGTACTTGGTGGACTCTGATCTGACCTCTCCCCAAGAATTGGGAAAGAAGGCAGACAAATGGGTCAGAACAAGAGTGAACAGAAAAGTTCATACTGGGGGTGACAAAGATGGCAACAAAAAGAAGGATGGTAAGTCTTCTGACAAGGGTGGGGACAAATCTAAAAATGAGTCTTCATCAGGCCCACAAAAACACTCTGGTGGGGGTGGTGGGCCCAAATCCTCCTTTAATCAGAACAAGGAAAAGAAACCATGGTGCTATTTATGTAAAATAAAAGGCCATTGGACAACAGATCCCAGTTGTCCAAAGAAAGGCACCACAGCTCCTGCCACTACAACCCCTACTGCTACACCTAGTGTCCCTACTAATAGCTGTGATGGTGGGAGCAAACCTACTAATAGCCAATCCAAGGGAGTAGCTGGGCTCACTTTTGGTAATTTAGTTGGGGTTGGTCTAATTAGGGAGACCACAGAGGCTACTTTAGTCTCTGAAGGGGCTATTGATTTAGCCACTTTGGTTGCTTGCCCCCATAACTTGGAGAAGTACAAGCAACTAACCCTAATAAATGGTGTTGAGGTCCAGGCCTACAGGGACACAGGTGCCAGTGTCACAATGGTGATTGAGAAACTGGTGCACCCTGAACAACACATACTTGGACACCAGTACCAAGTAACCGGTGCTCACAACATAACACAAAGCCACCCCATGGCTGTTGTAAATCTCAACTGGGGGGGGTAACTGGTAGAAAGAAAGTTGTGGTAGCTTCAGATTTACCTGTAGACTGTCTATTAGGGAATGATTTGGAGACATCAGCTTGGTCAGATGTGGAGTTGGAGGCCCATGCAGCAATGCTGGGCATCCCAGGGCATATTTTTGCTTTGACAAGGGCTCAGGCCAAAAAGCAAAAAGGACAGGGAAGCTTGGATCCTGGAGCAATGGACCAAGTGCTCCCTAAAGCTAGGGCTAGTAGAAGCAAACCACTTCCTACTATCCCTCCCTCTACAGTGGATTCAACTTCTGAGGAAGAAGAATTCCCTCCCTGTGCAGAACCTACACCAGTGGAGCTGGAAGCAGACACTGCTGAGCTTTTGGGTGAAGGGGGGCCTGCCAGGGAGGAGCTGAGTGTGGCACAGCAAACCTGTCCCACATTAGAGGGTCTCAGACAGCAAGCTGTCAAACAGGCTAATGGGGATGTCAGTGACTCTCACAGAGTTTACTGGGAGGACAACCTCTTGTACACTGAGCATAGGAATCCTAAACCTGGAGCTACCAGGAGATTAGTGATTCCTCAGGAGTACAGAAAGTTCCTCCTAACACTGGCACATGACATTCCCCTAGCTGGGCACCTGGGTCAAATGAAAACTTGGGACAGATTGGTTCCATTGTTTCATTGGCCTAGGATGTCTGAGGACACAAAGAAATTTTGTAAGTCCTGTAAAACCTGTCAAGCCAGTGGCAAGACAGGTGGCACTCCAAAGGCACCCCTTATCCCACTGCCTGTGGTTGGGGTTCCCTTTGAAACGGTAGGGGTTGACATAGTTGGCGCCCTTGACCCTCCTACTGCTTCAGGCAATAGGTTTATCTTGGTGGTAGTGGACCATGCCACAAGATATCCTGAAGCTATTCCTTTAAGGACCACTACAGCTCCTGCAGTGGCAAAGGCCCTCCTGGGAATATTTTCCAGGGTGGGCTTCCCAAAGGAAGTAGTATCAGACAGAGGCAGCAATTTCATGTCTGCATACTTAAAGGCCATGTGGAAGGAGTGTGGTGTAACGTACAAGTTCACAACACCCTATCATCCACAAACTAATGGACTGGTGGAGAGATTTAATAAAACTCTCAAAGGCATGATTATGGGTCTCCCTGAAAAACTCCGCAGGAGATGGGATATCCTTCTACCATGCCTCCTTTTTGCCTACAGGGAGGTACCCCAGAAAGGAGTGGGCTTCAGCCCCTTTGAACTTCTTTTTGGACACCCTGTTAGGGGTCCACTCACACTTGTAAAGGAGGGTTGGGAACAACCTTTAAAAGCTCCTAAGCAAGATATTGTGGATTATGTACTTGGCCTCAGATCAAGGATGGCTGAGTACATGAAAAAGGCCAGTAAAAACCTTCAGGCCAGCCAAGAGCTCCAGAAGCAATGGCATGATCAGAAGGCTGTTTTGGTTCAGTACCAACCAGGGCAGAAAGTGTGGGTCTTGGAGCCTGTGGCCCCAAGAGCACTCCAAGATAAATGGAGTGGACCCCACACAATTGTTGAAAAGAAGGGTGAAGTCACCTACTTGGTTGACTTAGGCACTGCCAGGAGTCCCCTTAGGGTGCTCCATGTCAACCGCCTGAAACCCTACTATGACAGGGCTGATCTCACCCTGCTCATGGCAACTGATGAGGGACAGGAAGAAGACAGTGATCCTCTACCTGATCTCTTCTCTTCCACAGAACAAGATGCTCTTGTGGAAGGTGTAGTTTTGGCAGATTGTCTTACTGCTGAGCAGAAAGACCATTGCATAAATCTCCTAGGACAATTTTCAGAACTCTTCTCTACTGTGCCAGGCACCACTTCTTGGTGTGAGCACACTATAGATACTGGAGACAGTGTACCTGTCAAAAGTAAGATCTATAGGCAGCCTGACCATGTCAGGGACTGCATAAAGCAAGAAGTTCAGAAAATGTTGGAACTAGGAGTGGTTGAGCACTCTGACAGTCCATGGGCTTCTCCTGTGGTACTGGTACCAAAACCCAATTCTAAAGATGGAAAGAAGGAAATGGAGTTTTGTGTAGACTATAGAGGTCTCAACTTGGTAACCAAAACTGATGCTCACCCTATACCCAGGGCAGATGAGCTCATAGATACACTGGCATCTGCCAAGTATCTAAGCACTTTTGATTTGACTGCAGGGTATTGGCAGATCAAATTGTCAGAAGATGCTAAACCTAAGACTGCATTTTCTACCATTGGAGGACATTACCAGTTTACTGTAATGCCTTTTGGTTTGAAAAATGCACCTGCCACTTTTCAGAGGTTGGTGAACACAGTCCTGCAAGGGCTGGAAGCTTTCAGTGCAGCATATTTGGACGATATAGCTGTCTTTAGCTCCAGCTGGGATGATCACCTGGTCCACCTATGGAAAGTTTTGGAGGCTCTGCAAAAGGCAGGCCTCACTATCAAGGCTTCAAAGTGCCAGATAGGGCAGGGTAAGGTGGTTTATCTGGGACACCTTGTTGGTTGGGAACAGATTGCACCACTTCAGGGGAAAATCCAAACTATTATTGATTGGGTTCCCCCTACCACTCAGACTCAGGTGAGAGCCTTCCTAGGCCTCACTGGGTATTACAGGAGGTTCATTAAGAACTATGGCTCCATTGCAGCCCCTCTTAATGACCTCACTTCCAAGAAAATGCCTAAAAAGGTATTATGGACAGCAAACTGTCAGAAAGCTTTTGAGGAGCTGAAGCAGGCCATGTGCTCTGCACCTGTCCTGAAAAGCCCTTGTTACTCTAAAAAATTCTATGTCCAAACTGATGCATCTGAATTAGGAGTAGGGGCAGTCCTATCACAACTTAATTCTGAGGGCCAGGATCAACCTGTTGCTTTTATTAGTAGAAGGTTGACCCCTAGAGAAAAGCGTTGGTCTGCCATTGAGAGGGAGGCCTTTGCTGTGGTCTGGGCTCTGAAGAAGTTGAGGCCATACCTGTTTGGCACTCACTTCATTGTTCAGACAGACCACAAACCTCTACTTTGGCTAAAACAAATGAAAGGTGAAAATCCTAAATTGTTGAGGTGGTCCATATCCCTACAGGGAATGGACTATACAGTGGAACATAGACCTGGGAGTAGCCACTCCAATGCAGATGGACTCTCCAGATTTTTCCACTTAGACAATGAAGACTCATCAGGTCATGGCTAGTCTTATTGTCCTTCGTTTGGGGGGGGTTGTGTAGGAAAGTACCATCTTGCCTGGCATGTTACCCCCATTTTTCACTGTATATATGTTGTTTTAGTTGTATGTGTCACTGGGACCCTGGTAACCCAGGGCCCCAGTGCTCATAAGTGTGCCTGAATGTGTTACCTGTGTAGTGACTAACTGTCTCACTGAGGCTCTGCTAATCAGAACCTCAGTGGTTATGCTCTCTCATTTCTTTCCAAATTGTCACTGACAGGCTAGTGACCATTTTTACCAATTTACATTGGCTTACTGGAACACCCTTATAATTCCCTAGTATATGGTACTGAGGTACCCAGGGTATTGGGGTTCCAGGAGATCCCTATGGGCTACAGCATTTCTTTTGCCACCCATAGGGAGCTCTGACAATTCTTACACAGGCCTGCCACTGCAGCCTGAGTGAAATAACGTCCACGTTATTTCACAGCCATTTTACACTGCACTTAAGTAACTTATAAGTCACCTATATGTCTAACCTTTACCTGGTAAAGGTTAGGTGCAAAGTTACTTAGTGTGAGGGCACCCTGGCACTAGCCAAGGTGCCCCCACATTGTTCAGGGCCAATTCCCCGGACTTTGTGAGTGCGGGGACCCCATTACACGCGTGCACTACATATAGGTCACTACCTATATGTAGCTTCACAATGGTAACTCCGAATATGGCCATGTAACATGTCTATGATCATGGAATTGCCCCCTCTATGCCATCCTGGCATAGTTGGCACAATCCCATGATCCCAGTGGTCTGTAGCACAGACCCTGGTACTGCCAAACTACCTTTCCTGGGGTTTCACTGCAGCTGCTGCTGCTGCCAACCCCTAAGACAGGCATCTGCCCTCCTGGGGTCCAGCCAGGCCTGGCCCAGGATGGCAGAACAAAGAACTTCCTCTGAGAGAGGGTGTTACACCCTCTCCCTTTCGAAAATGGTGTGAAGGCAGGGGAGGAGTAGCCTCCCCCAGCCTCTGGAAATGCTTTCTTGGGCACAGATGTGCCCAATTATGCATAAGCCAGTCTACTCCGGTTCAGGGGACCCCTTAGCCCTGCTCTGGCGTGAAACTGGACAAAGGAAAGGGGAGTGACCACTCCCCTGACCTGCACCTCCCCTGGGAGGTGTCCAGAGCTCCTCCAGTGTGCTCCAGACCTCTGCCATCTTGGAAACAGAGGTGCTGCTGGCACACTGGACTGCTCTGAGTGGCCAGTGCCACCAGGTGACGTCAGAGACTCCTTGTGATAGGCTCCTTCAGGTGTTGCTAGCCTATCCTCTCTCCTAGGTAGCCAAACCCTCTTTTCTGGCTATTTAGGGTCTCTGTCTCTGGGGAAACTTTAGATAACGAATGCAAGAGCTCATCCTAGTTCCTCTGCATCTCTCTCTTCACCTTCTGCCAAGGAATCGACTGCTGACCGCGCTGGAAGCCTGCAAACCTGCAACATAGTAGCAAAGACGACTACTGCAACTCTGTAACGCTGATCCTGCCGCCTTCTCGACTGTTTTCCTGGTGGTGCATGCTGTGGGGGTAGTCTGCCTCCTCTCTGCACTAGAAGGTCCGAAGAAATCTCCCGTGGGTCGACGGAATGTTCCCCCTGCAACCGCAGGCACCAAAAAGCTGCATTTCCAGTCCCTTGGGTCTCCTCTCAGATATAAAAACTAAATGTCATAAACCATCTGGCTTAAAAGAAAAATCAAAGTTTTGTCCTATACTTTCACCAGGCAATAAAATTGACTTATATTCGGAATTAGTTTTAGAAGATTTGGAACGTCTTCAAAACAAAAGTTCATTGAATAAAACAGAAAATTTGACTAAGAAAGAGCGGCTGGCATTGAAAAATTTGAAGGCTAATAATAAAATTATAATAAAACCAGCAGACAAAGGAGGTAATATTGTAATTTTAAATACATCTGATTATATGAGGGAAGCCTATAGACAATTGAAGAATCCAGCTGAATACAAGAAATTGATGAAAAATCCTATAAAGAATATGAAGAATATGTTACATACAAAATTAGGCAGTTGGCATCAACAATTGCTACTTGATCGGGAAGAATATATGTATTTGAAAAAGGAGAATCCAACAAAACCTTCAATATACTTTTTGCCGAAAATTCACAAATCTGTGACATTGCCACCTGGCAGGCCGATAGTATCGGCATGCGATTCATTATTTGAAAGAGTCTCTAATTATGTAGATGTTTATTTAGCTCCAATTGTTAAGACACTTAGCTCTTATATTAAGGACTCTGGAGATCTTCTGAAAATATTATTAGATCTAGATTGGCATGAAAGTTATCTTCTGGTGACAATTGATGTGATCTCACTTTATACTTCCATCAATCATACAATTGGTTTAAATGCCTGTGAATACTTTTTGAATCAGCGTAATATCTCAGAATTTGAACATTCAAAAATGCTACTTGATATGATCGAGATGTGTTTAAAGAATAATATTTTTATATTTAACCATGAGATATACCATCAATTATGCGGTACAGCCATGGGCATCTCCTTTTCTCCGAATTATGCCAACCTAGTGATGGGTTGGTGGGAAAGGGAGATAGCATGGAACAAACAAAATTAGGAATTTGCTGAGAAAGCATTACTATGGGTTCGTTTCATAGATGACCTCTTTATAATTTGGAATGGATCAAAAGATGAATTTATGCAGTATTTCAATATCTTGAATAACAATGAAGTTGGTCTAAAATTCACTTGTGAAACTAGTAAAACATCTATAAATTTCTTAGACATTACTATCTGTGTTGAGAATAACAAAATTGAAACTACGGTGTACCGGAAGGAGACTGCTTGTAATAGTGTACTACATGGTAAAAGCTTTCATCCCAAACATTTGGTAAATAGTATCCCCTTTGGGGAATTTATTAGAATGAAGAGAAATTGTTCTCATGATAGAGATCTATTAACAAAATTGGATGAAACATATGAGAGATTTAAAACTCGAGGATATAATGAGAAGATCCTGAAGAGTAATATGAGTATTATTCCATCTAAAAAACGTGAGGAATTTTTGTTTAATAAAAGAGAGGCAGAATCTGAAGAAAGAGTGCGAATGATTATGCAATACACCAAGGAAAGCACATCAATTAAAAATATTCTGTGCAGACATTGGGGAATAATAGGCAAAGACTCGGATTTGGGACCCACAATAGGTTCGAAACCCTTGTTCTCATACAAAAAGGCACCCAGTATTAAGGATATATTGGTTAAAAGTCATTTTGTGTTAGAAAAAGATAGTAATTGGCTTGAGGTGGAGAACAAGGGTTTCGTTAAATGTAATTCCTGTAAAGCATGCAAAATAGGGCAATCCATGAAAAAAATTAATTTACCAAATGGGCAGATATGGTTTATAAAACATAAAATTACATGTGAAACTAAATTTGTAATTTACATAATAGAATGTCATTGTGGTCTAAAGTATATAGGAAGTACAATTTGTGCACTTAAAAAAAGAATCCTTGAACATATCAGAGCTATTACCCATAAGGATTATACATATGCGACAGCCAGACATTTACAAACACATACATCGAATGATTGGAGGACACTGAGATATTATGGTATAGCTCACATCCCAGATCATGAAAGAGGAGGGGACCGAGTTAGAAAGTTAAGGCAATTAGAATCAAAGTACATAATTCAAATGAAAACTAAGGCCCCTTTAGGGATGAATAATGATGAGGAACTTTATGTTCATTTATGAGTACATAACTTAAGCAGCTTAAATGAACTGTGATAGTGAAATCTCCGATCGGCTAAACTCCTAAATAACAACTATCCGAAATCATCATTGTGAGCATTGGATACAAATTAAATAAAAAAAAAATGTATATATTTTTTTTCTTTGTTTTTAGAGCAAGTTCTAATTTATATGAAATTAGTTAAACAATAATAAAACATTTTTACAATAGTATTACTAGAACAATTGAGTTAAAATATCAGTATAGAGTTAATGAAGGTAATAGGGGAAATATGAGATTGTAATTATATACAAATATAGTAAGTTTGTAAGATATTTAACTTTAAAAATAAAAAATAAAAAATAAAAGAATATGGAAATTTAATTATGACTGTATTTTCACCATGAATAGATTGTTTGCAAAATCACGTAATTCTGAAAATTTGTATTTAATTTATATAACATTTGTTTAACTACAGCTTCCAGCATGCACTATATGAGTTTAATATATTCCACTATAAAAGGAACTTGCTTTGTGAATTGTTTGTTGAACTTGACAAAGACCATCTGGTCGAAACGCGTTGTTCTGTTCTTTTTTTGTTTCAAATAAAATTCAAGAATTAGTTTCACCCTGGTGGAGTGCACGGCTAAATTTTTGATGCAACATATATACATATATATATATAGATCTATATATGTAGATATATCTATGTACATGGATATATCTATAGATAGATCTATATATATATATATATATATGTCTATCTATAGTTATATATATATATATATATATATATATATATATATATATATATGTATGTATATATATATATATATATATATATATTTATATATATATATATATATATATATATATATATTACTTTTGGCAATGTGTGTGGTTTCCCTGGGGGCTGCCCAGGAAAACCAGACCCACATATAAAAGTGATATATATATATATATATATATATATATATATATATATATATATATATATATATATATATATATATATATATATATAGATTTGCCACCAGTTGTCTTGCAGTTGCAGCTTGTGTCTAAAAAAGCAATGCACATACTTCAACTGACGCATTTCACCTGTAGCTTTTTGGCAGCAATAAAAAAGTCAAGTAAGTATGGTGATTATGTTTCTGCTACGAAAGGATCAGACTTTTGTCTAGTGGCAGTTTTAGTGCCATAAAGAAGCGCAGGAGGTTTATATGCCTACTGCAAAGAGCAAATCTGTATTTTATGTCAATAGCGGAGTACATTAGTAAAGTCAGCCATTGCCTGCGCTATAATGCAAATGAAATGTATGTGTGGGGCGGCTATGGAGAGATGAAGGGCACTTTTGCTGGGTGGTAATGAGGGAATCCGAGGAGGAGGGAGTGGGAACACCAATAATGATTTTTGGACTGGGTGCAGGAGGTGCTAAAGACTGTGACGAATGGTATGTGACAAGGTGTTTTTTTCTGAGTGTCTTGAAAGAACGTGCTGATTGAGGGAAGAAGTGCAGGTAAGGTGGCCTCTACTGTTACACGTATCTCACACACACCATCGATTTTGTGACTGTCTACGTAGGCTGGTGTTTTAGAGCAAAAGTTTAGCCAATAGCAGAGATGGCATCTTGATGGATGACTGCTGCCGGCACTCGGGTGATAGAGGACAGCTCTGACATAGGATCAGAGACTGATACATCAGATACTGAGACAGCATCTGAGGGATAGGACAATGGCGCAGACTCTGGGAGTGATTTTTCAGTTGGAGGAGTCCCATTCGATAACTCCTCTTCCAGTACATTATGAGGCAGGTGATGAGGACAGTCCTGCTGTCCCTTGGCAAGCAGTCTGTACAACTGGGAAATAGTGGGTTAGCCCAACCCAGAGAGCAGGTGAATGCAGGGGCAAGCAGAGAGAGTGCTCTCTTGGGAGCTCCCCAATTTAGTTCAGCCCCAAATTCCACCGCCCAAATCGTATTGTGGAGACATCAAAATTATCTATCGCTAAACAAACTGGTTTTGTAAGGCAGGCACCTGTGTTTTTGGTCCTGGGTTTGGCGGCCATATAGAGAAACACACTAAACCCAAACATTTCTGGAAACTAGACATTCGGGGGAGTCCACAGAGGTGTGACTTGTGTGGATTCCCCAAAGTTTTCTTACCCAGAATACCCTGCAAAGCTGAAATGTTGAATAAAAACTCAATTTTTCTCGCATTTCTGTCACACAATCTACAGGAATATGCTGGGATCCACTAAATTCCTACCACCCAGTGATTCCTCACCTGTCCTGATAAAACCACTAACCCACTTGAGTGCCTACACCTAGTGCCTGCGTCAGGAATGGATCACCCCAGGGTCAACAGCTGCCTCATGTAAGGACCAACATTGACCGTTGTGTGATCTATTCCTGTCGCGGGCACCAGGCCTACCCACACAAGTGAGGTACCATTTTTATCGGGAGACTTGGGGGAATGCTGGGTGGAAGGAAATTTGTGGCTCCTCTCAGATTCCAGAACTTTCTGTCACCGAAATTAGAGGAAAAAGTGTTTTTTTTGGCCAAATTTTGATGTTTGCAAAGGATTTTGGGTAACAGAACCTGGTCAGAGCCCCACAAGTCACCCTATATTGGATTTCCCTGGTTTTCTAGTTTTAAAAAATGTGCTGGTTTGCTAGGTTTCCCCAGGTGCCGGCTGAGCTAGAGGCCAAAATCCACAGGTAGGCACTGTTTTCTGAAAGAATTTGATGTGTCCACGTTGTGTTTTGGGGCATTTACTGTCGCAGGCGCTAGGCCTACCCACACAAGTGAGGTATCATTTTTATCGGGAGACTTGGGGGAACGCTGGGTATAAGGAAATTTGTGGCTCCTCTCAGATTCCAGAACTTTCCCTCACCGAAATGTGAGGAAAACGTGTTATTTTAGCCACATTTTGAGGTTTGCAAAGGATTCTGTGTAACAGAACCTGGTCAGAGCCCCACAAGTCACCTCATCTTGGATTCCCCTGGGTTTCTAGTTTTCAAAAATGCACTGGTTTGCTAGGTTTCCCTAGGTGCCGGCTAAGCTAGAGGCCAAAATCCACAGGTAGGCACTGTTTTCTATGAAAAAATTTGATGTGTCCACGTTGTGTTTTGGGGCATTTCCTGTCGCGGGTGCTAGGCCTACCCACACAAGTGAGGTATTATTTTTATCGGGAGACTTAAGGGAACGGTGGGTGGGAGGAAATTTGTGGCTCCTCTCAGATTCCAGAACTTTCTGTCACTGAAATATGAGGAAAACGTGTTTTTTTAGCCATGTTTTGAGGTTTGCAAAGGATTCTGGGTAACAGAACCTTGCCAGAGCCCCACAAGTCACCCCATCTTGGATTCCCCTAGGTCTCTAGTTTTCAAAAATGCACAGGTTTGGTAGCTTTCCCTTTGTGCCGGCTGAGCTAGAGGCCAAAATCTACAGGTAGGCACTTTGCAAAAAACAACTCTGTTTTCTTTAAAAAAAATGTGTTGTGTCCATGTTTTGTTTTGGGGCATTTCCTGTCGCGGGCGCTAGGCCTACCCACACAAGTGAGGTATCATTTTTATCGGGAGACTTGGGGGAACATAGAATAGCAAAACAGGTGTTATTGCCCCTTGTCTTTTCCTACATTTTTTCCTTGAAAATATAAGAGAGTGTGTAAAATACACGTCTATTTGAGAAAGGCCATGTAATTTACATGACAGTATGGTCACCCCAGAATTCAGAGATGTGCAAATAACCACTGCTCCTTAACACCTTGTCTTGTGCCCATTTTGGAAATACAAAGCTGGCTGATAGCTATTTTTCACTCTTTATATTTCAGCAAATAAATTGCTGTATTGCAGGTATAGAATGAAAACGCACTGCAGGGTGCAGCTCATTTATTGGCTCTGGGTACCTAGGGTTCTGGATGAACCTACAAGCCCTATATATCCCCGCAACGAGAAGAGTCCAGCAGACGTAACGGTATATTGCTTTAAAAAATCTGACATTGCAGGAAAAAGTTACAGAGTAAAACGTAGAGAAGAATTGCTGTTTTTTTACCTCAATTTCAATATTTTTCTTTTTTAGAATTGTTAGAAAGGGAACTCAATAAGTTGAGAGTGGAAGAGACCAGACTGAAGCTTAAACAGCAACAGCTGGCTCTAGACAGGGAATCCCTAGATCTGGAGAAGGAGAGACAGAGGTTGGGGTTTGGACCCCATGGTGGCAGCAGCAGTATTCCTGATAGCAATCCTGTGAGAGAGCATGATTCCAGGAATCTGTATAGGATAGTTCCCACTTACAAGGAGGGGATGATATTAACAAGTGGTTTGCTGAACTTGAGAGGGACTGTATGGTACAGGGGGTCCCTCAAAGGCAGTGGGCTGCTATCCTATGGCTATCTTTCAATGGGAAGGGTAGGGATAGGCTCCTTACTGTTAGAGAAAGTGATGCCAATAATTTTGCAGTTTTAAAGGATGCACTCTTGGATGGATTTGGATTAACCACTGAACAATACACGATTAAGTTCAGAGAAACCAGAAAAGAGTCATCCTCACAAGACTGGGTAGACTTCATTGACTATTCAGTGAAGGCCTTGGAGGGGTGGTTACATGGCAGTAAAGTTTCTGACTATGAAAGCCTGTACAATCTAATCCTGAGAGAGCATGTTCTGAATAGCTGTGTGTCTGATTTGTTACACCAATATCTAGTGGACTCAGATCTGACCTCTCCCCAAGAATTGGGAAAGAAGGCAGACAAATGGGTCAGAATAAGAGTGAACAGAAAAGTTCATACAGGGGGTGACAAGGATGGCAAGAAGAAGGATGGTAAGTCTTCAGACAAGGGTGGGCACAAATCTAAAAATTACTCTTCATCAGGCCCACAAAAAAACTCTGGTGGGGGTGGTGGGTCCAAATCCTCTTCTAATCAAGTAAAAAAGCCTTGGTGCTATTTATGTAAAGTAAAAGGCCATTGGACAACTGATTCCAGTTGTCCAAAGAAAAGCACCAAACCTCCCACTACCACAACCCCTACTGCAACCTCTAGTGCCCCTAGTAATAGCAGTGGTGGTGGGAGCAAACCTACTAATAGCCAATCCAAGGGAGTAGCTGGGCTCACTTTTGGTAATTAAGTTGGGGTTGGTCTTGTTAGGGAGACCACAGAGGCTGTGTTAGTCTCTGAAGGTGCCATTGATTTGGCCACCTTGGTTGCTTGTCCCCTTAATATGGATAAGTACAAGCAACTTCCCCTAATCAATGGTGTTGAGGTTCTGGCCTACAGGGACACAGGTGCCAGTGTTACCATGGTAATAGAGAAACTGGTCCACCCTGAACAACACCTACTTGGTCACCAGTACCAAGTGACAGACGCTCATAACAACACTCTTAGCCACCCCATGGCTGTTGTGAATCTCAACTGGGGGTGGGGGGTTACTGGTCCAAAGAAAGTTGTGGTTGCCTCAGATATACCTGTAGATTGTCTACTAGGGAACTATTTAGAGACATCAGCTTGGGTAGAAGTGGAGTTGGAGGCTCATGCAGCAATGCTGGGCATTCCTGGGCATATTTTTGCTTTGACAAGGGCTCAGGCCAAAAAGCAAAAAGGACAGGGTGACTTGGATCCTGGAACAATGGACCAAGTGCTCCCTAAAGCTAGGGGTAGGAAGGGTAAATCCCTACCCACTATCCCTCCCTCTACAGATGATTCAACTTCTGAGGAAGAAAAATTTCCTCCCTGTGCAGAACCTTCACCAGAGGAGCTGACAGCAAACACTGCTGAGCGTTTGGATGGAGGGGGTCCTGCTAGGGAAGAGCTGAGTGTGGCACAGCAATCCTGTCCCACATTAGAGGGTCTCAGATAGCAAGCTGTCAAGCAGCAAAATGGGGATGTCAGTGACTCACATAGAGTTTACTGGGAGGACAACTTCTTGTACACAGAGGCAAGGAACCCAAAACCTGGAGCAGCCAGGAGATTGTTCATTCCCCTCCAGTACATAGAGTTCCTCCTAACTCTGGCACATGACATTCCTTTGGCTGGACATTTGGGTCAGATTAAAACATGGGAAAGGCTTGTCCCCCTGTTTCACTGGCCTAGGATGTCAGAGGACACAAAGGATTTTTGTAAGTCTTGCGTGACCTGTCAAGCCAGTTGCAAGACAGTTGGCACTCCAAAGGTGCCCCTTATTCCACTACCTGTGGTTGGGGGTCCCTTTGAATGGGTAGGGGTTGACATAGTTGGCCCCCTTGACCCTCCTACTGCTTCAGGCAATAGGTTTATCTTGGTGGTACTGGACCATGCCACCAGATATCCTGAAGCAATTCTTCTAAGGACCACTACAGCACCTGCAGTGGCATAATCCCTCCTGGGAATCTTTTCCAGAGTGGGTTTTCCAAAAGAGGTGGTATCAGACAGGGGTAGCAACTTTATGTCTGCATACTTGAAGGCCATGTGGAAGGAATGTGGTGTAACATACAAATTCACCACACCTTATCATCCACAAACAAATCTACTGGTAGAGAGGTTTAATAAAACACTCAAAGGAATGATAATGGGACTCCCTGAAAAACTCAGGAGGAGATGGGATGTCCTGTTACCTTGCCTCCTTTTTGTTTACAGGGTGGTACCCCAGAAAGGAGTGGGCTTCAGCCCCTTTGAACTCCTATTTCGGCACCCTGTAAGACGTCCTCTAACACTTGTGAAGGAGGGTTAGGAACAACCTTTAAAAGCTTCTAAGCAAGATATAGTGGACTATGTACTTGGCCTAAGATCCAGAATGGCGGAGTACATGAAAAAGGCCAGTAAAAACCTGCAGGCCAGCCAAGAGCTCCAAAAGCAATGGCATGACCAAAAGGCTGTTCTGATTCAGTACCCCACCAGGACAGAAGGTATGGGTATTGGAGCCTGTGGCCCCAAGAGCACTCCAAGACAAATGGAGTGGACCCCATCTCATTGTTGAAAAGAAGGGCGAGGTCACCTTCTTGGTTGACCTAGGCACTGCCAGGAGTCCCCTTAGGGTGCTCCATGTCAACTGCCTAAAACCCTACAATGACAGGGCTGATCTCACCCTGCTCATGGCAACAGATGAGGGACAGGAAGAAGAGAGTGACCCTCTCCCTGATCTCTTCTCTTCCAGAGAAGAGAATGCACTAATGGAAGGTGTAGTTTTGGCAGACTGCCTTACTGCTGAGCAGAAAGACAACTGCATAAATCTCCTAGGTCAGTTTTCTGAACTCTTTTCAACTGTGCAAGGCTCCACATCTTGGTGTGAGCATACAATAGATACTGGAGACAGCATGCCTGTCAAGAGTAAAATCTATAGGCAGCCTGACCATGTCAGAGACTGCATAAAACAAGAAGTTCAGAAAATGCTTGTACCAGGAGTGGTTGAACATTCTGAAAGTCCATGGGCCTCTCCTGTGGTGCTTGTACCAAAGCCTCACTGAAAAGATGGAAAAAGGGAGATGAGGTTTTGTGTAGATTACAGAGGTCTCAACCAGGTAACAAAAACTGATGCTCATCCTATACCCAGGGCAGATGAGCTCATAGATACACTGGCATCTGCCAAGCATCTAAGCACCTTTGATTTGACTGCAGGGTATTGGCAGATCAAGTTATCAGTGGATGCTAAAGCAAAAATTGCATTTTCCACTATTGGAGGGCACTACCAATTCACTGTAATGCCCTTTGGTTTGAAAAATGCACCTGCCACTTTTCAGAGGTTGGTGAATACAGTCCTGCAAGAGTTGGAGGCTTTTAGTGCAGCATATCTGGACGATATAGCTGTCTTTAGCTACCCCTGGGATGATCACCTGGTCCACCTGTGGAAAGTTTTGGAGGCCCTGCAAAAGGCAGGCCTCACTATCAAGGCTTCAAAGTGCCAGATAGGGCAGGGAAAAGTTGTTTATCTGGGACACCTGGTAGGTGGAGAACAAATTGCACCACTTCAAGGGAAAATCCAATCAATCATGGATTGGGTTCCCCCTACAACTCAGACCCAGGTGAGAGCCTTCCTAGGCCTCACTGGGTATTACAGGAGATTCATTTAAAATTATGGCTCCATAGCAACCCCACTTAATGATCTCACTTCAAAGAAGATGCCTAAAAAGGTACTGTAGACAGCTAGCTGTCAGAAGGCTGTTGAGGAGTTCAAACAGGCCATGTGCACTGCATCTCTCCTAAAAAGCCCATGTTACTCCAAGAAATTCATTGTTCAAACTGATGCATCTGAATTAGGGGTAGGGGCAGTCTTCTCACAACTCAATTCTGAGGGCCAGGATCAACCTGTTGCTTTTATCAGCAGGAGGTTGACCCTTAGAGAAATGCGTTGGTCTGCCATAGAGAGGGAGGCCTTTGCTGTGGTCTGGGCACTGAAGAAGTTGAGGCCATACCTGTTTGGCACTCACTTCATTGTTCAGACAGACCACAAACCTCTACTTTGGCTAAAACAAATGAAAGGTGAAAACCCTAACTTGTTGAGGTGGTCCATATCTCTACAGGGAATTGGACTATACAGTGGAACATAGATCTGGGAATACCCACTCCAAAGCAGATGGACTCTCCAGATATTTCCACTTAGACAATGAAGACTCATCAGGTCATGGCTAGTCTTATTGTCCTTCGTTTGGGGTGGGGGGTTGTGTAGAAAAGTACCATCTTGCCTGGCATTTTACCCCCATATTTCACTGTATATATGTTGTTTTAGTCTATGTGTCACTGGGACCCTGCCAGCAAGGGCCCCAGTGCTCATAAGTGTGCCCTGTATGTGTTCCCTGTGTGATGACTAACTGTTTCACTGAGGCTCTGCTAACCAGAACCTCAGTGGTTATGCTATCTCTGCTTTCCAAATTGTCACTAACAGGCTAGTGACCAATTTCACCAATTCACATTGGCATACTGGAACACCCTTATAATTCCCTAGTATATGGTACTGAGGTACCCAGGGTATTGGGGTTCCAGGAGATCCCATTTACCACTGCACTCAAGTAACTTGAGTCACCAATATGTCTAACCTTCACCTGGTGAAGGTTGGGTGCTAAGTTACTTAGTGTGTGGGCACCCTGGCACTAGCAAAGGTGGCCCCACATCGTTCAGGGCAAATTCCCCAGACTTTGTGAGTGCGGGGACACCATTTCACGCGTGCACTATACATAGGTCACTACCTATGTATAGCGTCACAAAGGTAACTCCGAACATGGCCATGTAACATGTCTAAGATCATGGAATTGTCTCCCCAATGCCATTCTGGCATTGGGGAGACAATTCCATGATCCCCTGAGTCTCTAGCACAGACCCGGTGTAGGAGGCTGGACTGGCTTGTAGTGGGTACCAAGAGGTACTTACACCTTGCACCAGGCCCAGGTATCCCTTATTAGTGTAGAGGGGTGTCTAGCAGCTTAGGCTGATAGAAAAGGTAGCTTAGCAGAGCAGCTTAGGATGAACTAGGAGACGAGTGAAGCTCCTACAGTACCACTAGTGTCACTTGCACAATATCATAAGAAAACACAATACACAGATATACTAAAAATAAAGGTACTTTATTTTTATGACAATATGCCAACGTATCTCAGTGAGTACCCTCAGTATGAGGATAGCAAATATACACAAGATATATGTACACAATACCAAAATATGCAGTAATAGCAATAGAAAACAGTACAAACAATGTATAGTCAGAATAGAATGCAATGGGGGCACATAGGGATAGGGGCAACACAACCCATATCCTCTAGAAGTGGAATGCGAACCACAAATGGACCCCAAACCTATGTGACCTTGTAGAGGGTCGCTGAGACTGTAAGGAAACAGTGAGGGTTAGAAAAATAGCCCACCCCAAGACCCTGAAAAGTGGGTGCAAAGTGAACCTAAGTTCCCCAAAGAGCACAGAAGCAGTGATAGGGGAATTCAGCAGGAAAGACCCTCACCAGCAATGCAACAACAATGGATTTCCCGACGAGAGTACCTGTGGAACAAGGGGACCAAGTCCAAAAGTCACGATCAAGTCGGGAGTGGGCAGATGCCCAGGAAATGCCAGCTGTGGGTGCAAAGAAGCTGCCAACAGATGGTAGAAGCTGTGGATTCTGCAACAACGACAAGGGCTAGAAACTTCCCCTTTGGAGGATGGATATCCCACGTCGTGAAGAGTCGTGCAGAGATGTTTCCGTGCAGAAAGACTGCAAACAAGCCTTGCTAGCAGCAAGGGTCGCGGTTAGGGTTTTTGGATGCTGCTGTGGCGCAGGAGGGACCAGGATGTCGCCAATTGTGTGAGGAGACAGAGGGGTTGTCCAGCAAGACAAGGAGCCAACTCAAAAGCAAGCAGCACCTGAAGAAGTGCCAGAACAGGCAATACGAAGTGGAGTGAATCGGTGCTCACCCAAACTTTCACAAGAGGGTCCCACGAAGCCGGAGGACAACTCAGGAGGTCGTGCAATGCAGGTTAGAGTGCAGGGGACCCAGGTATGGATGTGCACAAAGGAAATCCTGGAAGAGTGCACAGGAGCCGGAGTAGCTGCAAAACACGCGGTTCCCAGCAATGCAGTCTAGCGTGGGGAGGCAAGGACTTACCTCCACCAAACTTGGACTGAAGAGTCACTAGACTGTGGGAGTCACTTGGACAGAGTTGCTGAGTTCAAGGGACCTCGCTCGTCGTGCTGAGAGGAGACCCAGAGGACCGGTGATGCAGTTCTTTGGTGCCTGCGGTTGCAGGGGGAAGATTCCGTCGACCCACGGGAGATTTCTTCAGAGCTTCTAGTGCAGAGAGGAGGCAGACTACCCCCACAGCATGCACCACCAGGAAAACAGTTGAGAAGGCGGCAGGATCAGCGTTACAGAGTTGCAGTAGTCGTCTTAGCTACTTTGTTGCAGTTTTGCAGGCTTCCAGCGCGGTCAGCAGTCGATTCCTTGGCAGAAGGTGAAGAGAGAGATGCAGAGGAGCTCTGATGAGCTCTTGCATTCGTTATCCAAGGAATCCCCAGAGACAGAGACCCTAAATAGCCAGAAAAGAGGGTTTGGCTACCTAGGAGAGAGGATAGGCTAGCAACACCTGAAGGAGCCTATCAGAAGGAGTCTCTGACATCACCTGCTGGCACTGGCCACTCAGAGCAGTCCAGTGTGCCAGCAGCACCTCTGTTTCCAAGATGGCAGAGGTCTGGAGCACACTGGAGGAGCTCTGGACACCTCCCAAGGGAGGTGCAGGTCAGGGGAGTGGTCACTCCCCTTTCCTTTGTCCAGTTTCGCACCAGAGCTGGGCTGGGGGATCCCTGAACCGGTGTAGACTGGCTTATGCAGAAATGGGCACCATCTGTGCCCATAAAAGCATTTCCAGAGGCTGGGGGAGGCCACTCCTCCCAAGCCCTATCACCTTTTTCCAAAGGGAGAGGGTGTAACACCCTCTCTCTGAGGAAGTCCTTTGTTCTGCCTTCCTGGGCCAAGCCTGGCTGGACAACCCCAGGAGGGCAGAAACCTGTCTGAGGGGTTGGCAGCAGCAGCAGCTGCAGTGAAACCCCGGGAAAGGCAGTTTGGTAGTACCCGGGTCTGTGCTAGAGACTCGGGGGATCATGGACTTGTCTTCCCAATGCCAGGATGGCATTGGGGTGACAATTCCATGATCTTAGACATGTTACATGGCCATGTTCGGAGTTTCCATTGTGACACTATACATATGTCGTGACATATGTATAGTGCACGTGTGTAATGGTGTCCCCGCATTCACAAAGTCCGGGGAATTTGCCCTGAACAATGTGGAAGCACCTTGGCTAGTGCCAGGGTGCCCTCACACTAAGTAACTTTGCACCTAACCTTTACCAGGTAAAGGTTAGACATATAGGTGACTTATAAGTTACTTAAGTGCAGTGTAAAATGGCTGTGAAATAACGTGGACGTTATTTCACTCAGGCTGCAGTGGCAGGCCTGTGTAAGAATTGTCTGAGCTCCCTATGGGTGGCAAAAGAAATGCTGCAGCCCATAGGGATCTCCTGGAACCCCAATACCCTGGGTACCTCAGTACCATATACTAGGGAATTATAAGGGTGTTCCAGTAAGCCAATGTAAATTGGTAAAAATGGTCACTAGCCTGTTAGTGACAATTTGGAAAGAAATGAGAGAGCATAACTACTGAGGTTCTGGTTAGCAGAGCCTCAGTGAGACAGTTAGGCACCACACAGGGAACACACACATATAGGCCACAAACTTATGAGCACTGGGGTCCTGACTAGCAGGGTCCCAGTGACACATACCAAACATACTGAAAACATAGGGTTTTCACTATGAGCACTGGGCCCTGGCAAGCAGGATACCAGTGAGACAGTGAAAACACCCTGACATACACTCACAAACAGGCCCAAAGTGGGGGTAACAAGGCTAGAAAGAGGCTACTTTCTCACAGGGGTCCACTCCATTTGTCTTGGAGTGCTCTTGGGGCCACAGGCTCCAAGACCCACACTTTCTGCCCTGGTTGGTACTGAATCAGAACAGCCTTCTGGTCATGCCATTGCTTTTGGAGCTCTTGGCTGGCCTGAAGGTTTTTACTGGCCTTTTTCATATACTCAGCCATTCTGGATCTTAGGCCAAGTACATAGTCCACTATATCTTGCTTGGGAGCTTTTAAAGGTTGTTCCCAACCCTCCTTCACAAGTGTTAGAGGACCTCTTACAGGGTGTCCATATAGGAGTTCAAAGGGGCTGAAGTCCACTCCTTTCTGGGGTACCTCCCTGTAAGCAAAAAGGAGGGGCAAGATAACAGAGCATCCCATCTCCTCAGGTGTTTTTCAGGGAGTCCCATTATCATTCCTTTGAGAGTTTTATTAACCCTCTCAACCAGTCCATTTGTTTGTGGATGATAGGGTGTGGTGAACTTGTATGTCACACCACATTCCTTCCACATGGCCTTTAAGTAAGCAGACATGAAATTGCTTCCCCTGTCTGATACCACCTCTTTTGGGCAGCCCACCCTGGAAAAGATTCCCGGGAGGGCTTTTGCCACTGCAGGAGCTGTAGTGGTCCTTAGAGGAATTGCTTCAGGATATCTGGTGGCATGGTCCACTACCACCAAGATAAACCTATTGCCTGAAGCAGTAGGGGGTCAAGGGGGCCAACTATGTCAACCCCTACCCTTTCAAAGGGAACCCCAACCACAGGCAGTGGAATAAGGGGTGCCTTTGGACTGCCACCTGTTTTGCCACTGGCTTGACAGGTTTCACAGGATTTACAAAATTCCTTTGTGTCCTCTGACATTCTTGGCCAATGAAAAAAAGGGAACAAGCCTGTCCCAAGTTTTCATTTGTCCCATATGTCCAGCCTAGGGAATGTCGTGGGCTAGAGTTAGGAGGAACTTTCTGTATTGCAAGGGAATGACCAATCTCTTGGCTGCTCCAGGTTTAGGGTCCCTTGCCTCAGTATACAAGAGGTTGTCCTCCCAGTAAACTCTGTGAGAGTCACTGACATCCCCATTTTGCTGTTTGACAGCTTGCTGTCTTAGACCCTCTAGTGTGGGACAGGTCTGCTGTGCCACACTCAGCTCCTCCCTGGCAGGCCCCCCTCCACCCAAAAGCTCAGCAGTGTCTGCTTCAAGCTCCTCTTGTATAGGTTCTGCACAGGGTGGAAATTCTTCTTCCTCAGAAGTTGAATCCACTGTAGAGGGAGGGATAGTAGGTACTGTTTTACCTTTACTGACCCCAGCTTTAGGGAGTACTTGGTCCATTGTTCCAGGACCCAAGTCACCATCTCCTTTCTTGTGCCACCCATAGGAAGATCTGACAATTATTACACAGGCCTGCCAGTGCAGCCTGAGTGAAATAACGTCCACGTTATTTCACAGCCATTTACCACTGCACTTAAGTAACTTATAAGTCACCTATATGTCTAACCTTTACCTGGTAAAGGTTGGGTGCTAAGTTACTTAGGCGGTCATTCTGACCGCGCGGTCACCGCCAAATGGCTGCTCCGCGGTCAGAAGACCGCGGCAGCCATTCTGGCTTTCCTGCTGGGCCAGCGGGCGTCCACCAAAGCAGCGCCCACCGGCCCAGCGGGAAAGGCCCTGCAACAATGAAGCCGGCTCCGAATGGAGCCGGCGGAGTTGCAGGGGTGCGACGGGTGCAGTTGCACCCGTCGCGATTTTCACTGTCTGCTAAGCAGACAGTGAAAATGATGGTGGGGCCCTGTTAGGGGGCCCCTGCACTGCCCTTGCCAGTGGCATGGGCAGTGCAGGGGCCCCCAGGGGCCCCATGACACCCGTTCCACCCATCCTGTTCCTGGCGGTAAAAACCGCCAGAAACAGGATGGCGGGAAGGGGGTCGGAATCTCCATGGCGGCGCTGCAAGCAGCGCCGCCATGGAGATTCAGCCCAGCCGGGGGAAATCCAGCGGGAAACCGCCGGTCCCTGGATCAGATTGGGAACCATTAGCTACTTTTTCAACAGATGGGGCACTTTTAGCCCTATCATGTTCTCTAAGCATGTTAAGTAACAGTTCCAAGGAAGGATTCTTCCCTACACTCAAACCTCTCTCTATGCAGAGACTCCTTGCTCCTTTCCAGCTAAGGTGATCATATGCAATCTTAGACAGGTCAACATTTTGGCCTGTGCCAGACATTTTTAGAGAGAGTTAAAGTGATAGAAAAAGAGAAAAAGGTTTTCAGAACTTTTAGAAAGACAGAAAAAAAAACTTTTAAAACTTTTTAGAACTTTTTAGAAAGTTAGAAGTACTTTTCAGCACTTAGAAAAGAGTGAAAAGAGGAAATGCAAAACTTTTTGGCTATGTGTATATACACTGAACTTGTTTTGTATATTTTTCTCTTATGAAAAGTACAATAACAAGAGTGGTAAGTAGTCTCAAAGCACTTATCCCACCGCTGCACAACCAATGTAGGAGGCTGGACTGGCTTGTAGTGAGTAACAAGGGGTACTTGCACCTTGCACCAGGCACAGTTATCCCTTATTAGTGTATAGGGTGTCTAGCAGCTTAGGCTGATAGATAATGGTAGCTTAGCAGAGCAGCTTAGGCTGAACTAGGAGACGTGTGAAGCTACTACAGTACCACTTAGTGTCATATGCACAATATCATAAGAAAACACAATACACAGTTATACTAAAAATAAAGGTACTTTATTTTTATGACAATATGCCAAAGTATCTTAGAGTGTACCCTCAGGGAGAGGATAGGAAATATACACAAGATATATATACACAATAGCAAAAATATGCAGTATAGTCTTAGAAAACAGTGCAAACAATGTATAGCTACAATAGGATGCAATGGGGACACATAGGGATAGGGGCAACACAAACCATTTACTCCAAAAGTGGAATGCGAACCACGAATGGACCCCAAACCTATGTGACCTTGTAGAGGGTCGCTGGGACTATTAGAAAATAGTGAGAGTTAGAAAAATAACCCTCCCCAAGACCCTGAAAAGTGAGTGCAAAGTGCACTAAAGTTCCCCCAAGGACAAAGAAGTTGTGATAGAGGAATAATGCAGGAAAGACACAAACCAACAATGCAACAACGATGGATTTCCAATCTAGGCTACCTGTGGAACGAGGGGACCAAGTCCAAAAGTCACAAGCAAGTCGGAGATGGGCATATGCCCAGGAAATGCCAGCTGTGGGTGCAAAGAAGCTTCTACTGGACAGAAGAAGCAGAGGTTTCTGCAGGAACAAAAAGGGCTAGAGACTTCCCCTTTGGTGGACAGATCCCTCTTGCCGTGGAGAGTTGTGCAGAAGTGTTTTCCCGCCAAAAGAACGCCAACAGGCCTTGCTAGCTGCAAATTGTTCGGTTAGCGTTTTTGGACGCTGCTGTGGCCCAGGAGGGACCAGGAGGTCGCAAATTGGACCAGGAGGTAGAGGGGACGTCGAGCAAGACAAGGAGCCTCTTAGAAGCAGGTAGCTCCCGGAAAAGTGCCAGAAACAGGCACTACGAGGATGCGTGAAATGGTGCTCACCCGAAGTTACACAAAGGAGTCCCACGTCGTCGGAGACCAACTTAGAAAGTCGTGCAATGCAGGTTAGAGTGCCGTAGACCCAGGCTTGGCTGTGCACAAAGGATTTCCGCCGGAAGTGCACAGGGGCCGGAGTAGCTTCAAAAGTCGCGGTTCCCAGCAATGCAGTCTAGCGAGGTGAGGCAAGGACTTACCTCCACCAAACTTGGACTGAAGAGTCACTGGACTGTGGGGGTCATTTGGACAGAGTTGCTGGATTCGAGGGCCCTCGCTCGTCGTGCTGAGAGGAGACCCAAGGGAGATTTCTTCGGAGCTTCTAGTGCAGAGAGGAGGCAGACTACCCCCACAGCATGCACCACCAGGAAAACAGTCGAGAAGGCGGCAGGATCAGCGTTACAGAGTTGCAGTAGTCGTCTTTGCTACTATGTTGCAGTTTTGCAGGCTTCCAGCGCGGTCAGCAGTCGATTCCTTGGCAGAAGGTGAAGAGAGAGAGGCAGAGGAACTCGGATGAGCTCTTGCACTCGTTATCTAAAGTTTCCCTAGAGACAGAGACCCTAAATAGCCAGAAAAGAGGGTTTGGCTACCTAGGAGAGAGGATAGGCTAGCAACACCTGAAGGAGCCTATCAGAAGGAGTCTCTGACGTCACCTGGTGGCACTGGCCACTCAGAGCAGTCCATTGTGCCAGCAGCACCATTGTTTCCAAGATGGCAGAGGTCTGAAGCACACTGGAGGAGCTCTGGACACCTCCCAGGGGAGGTGCAGGTCAGGGGAGTGGTCACTCCCCTTTCCTTTGTCCAGTTTCGCGCCAGAGCAGGGCTAAGGGGTCCCTGAACCGGTGTAGACTGGCTTATGCAGAAATGTGCACCAAATGTGCCCATGAAAGCATTTCCAGAGGCTGGGGGAGGCTACTCCTCCCCTGCCTTCACACCATTTTCCAAAGGGAGAGTTTGTAACACCCTCTTTCAGAGGAAGTCCTTTGTTCTGCCATCCTGGGACAAGCCTGGCTTGACCCCAGGAGGGCAGAAACTTGTCTGAGGGGTTGGCAGCAGCAGCTGCAGTGTTATACCCATGAAAAGGCAGTTTGGCAGTACCAGGGTCTGTGCTACAGACCACTGGGATCATGGGATTGTGCCAACTATGCCAGGATGGCATAGAGGGGGCAATTCCATGATCATAGACATGTTACATGGCCATATTCGGAGTTACCATTGTGAAGCTACATATAGGTAGTGACCTATATGTAGTGCACGCGTGTAATGGTGTCCCCGCACTCACAAAGTCCGGGGAATTGGCCCTGAACAATGTGGGGGCACCTTGGCTAGTGCCAGGGTGCCCTCCCACTAAGTAACTATGCACCTAACCTTTACCAGGTAAAGGATAGACATATAGGTGACTTATAAGTTACTTAAGTGCAGTGTAAAATGGCTGTGAAATAACGTGGACGTTATTTCACTCAGGCTGCAGTGGCAGGCCTGTGTAAGAATTGTCAGAGCTCCCTATGGGTGGCTAAAGAAATGCTGCAGCCCATAGGGATCTCCTGGAACCCCAATACCCTGGGTATCTCAGTACCATATACTAGGGAATTATAAGGGTGTTCCAGTAAGCCAATGTAAATTGGTAAAATTGGTCACTAGCCTGTTAGTGACAATTTGAAAGAAATGAGAGAGCATAACCACTGAGGTTCTGGTTAGCAGAGCCTCAGTGAGACAGTTAGGCACCACACAGGGAACACATACATATAGGCCACAAACTTATGAGCACTGGGGCCCTGACTAGCAGGGTCCCAGTGACACATAACAAACATACTGAAAACATAGGGTTTTCACTATGAGCACTGGGCCCTGGCTAGCAGGATCCCAGTGAGACAGTGAAAACACCCTGACATACACTCACAAACAGGCCAAAAGTGGGGGTAACAAGGCTAGAAAGAGGCTACTTTCTCACAAACTACTTACCACTTTGTCATTTTGTACTTTTCATAAGAGAATAATATACAAAACAAGTTCAGTGTATGTACACCTAACCAAAAGGTTTTGCTTTTCTTCTCTTACTCTTTTTGCTAAGTGCTGAAAAGCACCTATAAACTTTCAAAAAGTTTCTGAAAAGTTGAAAAAGTTTTTTTCCTATTCTTTAAAAAGTCCTGAAACTTTTTCTTTCTTTTTCTGTCCCTTAAACCTTTTCTATCATGTCTGGTACAGGTCAAACTCTGGATCTGTCCAGAACTGCTTATGACAACCTTAGCTGGAAAGAGCAAGGAATCTCTGCATTGAAAGAGGTTTAGGGGTAGGGAAGAATCCCTCAAGAGAATTGTTAGTTAATATGCTCATTGAACAGGATAAGACCTTAGTTGGCACCTCTGGTGAGAGATTAGGTGATGGATCACACTCTGATTCTGGGGTAGCCCCAGGAAAAGAGATAGAAGGGAACCTTCCCAACCTGCCCCTTAGCAGGCCACCTAGCAGGGCTGGTACTGGTGTGAGTTCTAATCATAGTATAGAGGTTGCTCCTTTAGGCCAGGTTGTTAGAGTGCCATCTGTTAGGGACAGGTCTCCCTCTGTTCATTCACACCATTCTTCTGTGTCAAGGCATGCCCAACCCACCCAATAGATTGAGAGTGGAAGAGTCCAGGCTGATGCTCAAGAAGCAACAGCTGGATCTAGACAGGGAAGCATTTGACTTAGAAAAAGAAAGACAGAGGTTGGGGTTTGGACCCCATGGTGGCAGCAGCAGTATTACAGATAGTAATCCTGTAAAATAGCATGATTCTAGGAATCTGCACAAGATAGTTCCCCCTTATAAGGAGGGGGATGACATTAACAAGTGGTTTGCTGCACTTGAGAGGGCCTGTGTTGTACAGGGGGTCCCTCAAAGGCAGTGGGCTGCTATCCTATGGCTATCTTTCAGTGGAAAGGGTAGGGATAGGCTCCTTACTGTTAAGAAAAGTGATGCCAATAATTTTACAGTTCTTAAGAATGCACTCCTAGATGGTTATGGCTTAACCACTGAACAGTACAGGATCAAGATCAGAGAAACCAAAAAGGAGTCTTCACAAGACTGGGTAGACTTTGTTGACCATTCAGTAAAGGCCTTGGAGGGGTGGTTACATGGCAGTAAAGTTTCTGACTATGAACGCCTGTATAACTTAATCCTGAGAGAGCATATTCTTAATAATTGTGTGTCTGATTTGTTGCACCAGTACCTAGTGGATTCAGATCTGACCTCTCCCCAAGAATTGGGAAAGAAGGCACACAAATGGGTCAGAACAAGGGTGAACAGAAAAGTTCATACAGGGGGTAACAAGGATGGCAAGAAGAAGGATGGTAAGTCTTCAGACAAGGGTGGGGACAAATCTAAAAATGAGTCTTCATCAGGCCCGCAAAAACACTCTGGAGGGGGTGATGGGTCCAAATCCTCTTCTAATCAAGTAAAGAAACCATGGTGCTATTTATGTAAAATAAAAGGCCATTGGACAACTGATGCCAGTTGTCCAAAGAAAAGCACCAAGCCTCCCACTACTACAACCCGACTGCTACACCTAGTGCCCCTAGTAATAGCAGTGGTAGTGGGAGCAAACCTACTAATAGCCAATCCAAGGGAGTAGCTGGGCTCACTTTTGGTAATTTAGTTGGGGTTGGTCTTGTTAGGGAGACCACAGAGGCTGTGTTAGTCTCTGAAGGTGCCATTGATTTGGCCACCTTGGTTACTTGTCCCCTTAATATGGATAAGTACAAGCAACTTCCCCTTAATAAATGGTGTTGAGGTTCAGGCCTACAGGGACACAGGTGCCAGTGTTACAATGGTAATAGAGAAACAGGTACACCCTGTAGGAGGCTGGACTGGCTTGTAGTGGGTACCAAGAGGTACTTACACCTTGCAGCAGGCCCAGGTATCCCTTATTAGTGTAGAGGGGTGTCTAGCAGCTTAGGCTGATAGAAAAGGTAGCTTAGCAGAGCAGCTTAGGCTGAACCAGGAGACGAGTGAAGCTCCTACAGTACCACTAGTGTCACTTGCACAATATCATAAGAAAACACAATACACAGATATACTAAAAATAAAGGTACTTTATTTTTATGACAATATGCCAAAGTATCTCAGTGAGTACCCTCAGTATGAGGATAGCAAATATACACAAGATATATGTACACAATACCATAATATGCAGTAATAGCAATAGAAAACAGTGCAAACAATGTATAGTTACAATAGAATGCAATGGGGGCACATAGGGATAGGGGCAACACAAACCATATACTCTAGAAGTGGAATGCGAACCATGAATGGACCCCAACCCTATGTGACCTTGTAGAGGGTCACTGGTACTGTAAGAAAACAGTGAGGGTTAGAAAAATAGCCCACCCCAAGACCCTGAAAAGTGGGTGCAAAGTGCACCTAAGTTACCCAAAGAGCACAGAAGTCGTGATAGGGGAATTCTGCCGGAAAGACCAACACCAGCAATGCAACAATGATGGATTTCCAGACGAGAGTACCTGTGGAACAAGGGGACCAAGTCCAAAAGTCACGATCAAGTCTGGAGTGGGCAGATGTAGGAGGCTGGACTGACTTGTAGTGAGTACCAAGGGGTACTTACACCTTGCACCAGGCCCAGGTATCCCTTATTAGTGTAGAGGGGTGTCTAGCAGCTTAGCCTGATAGAAAAGGTAGCTTATCAGAGCAGCTTAGGCTGAACTAGGAGACGAGTGAAGCTCCTACTGTACCACTAGTGTCACTTGCACAATATCATAAGAAAACACAATACACAGATATTCTAAAAATAAAGGTACTTTATTTTTATGACAATATGCCAAAGTATCTCAGTGAGTACCCTCAGTATGAGGATAGCAAATATACACAAGATATATGTACACAATACCAAAATATGCAGTAATAGCAATAGAAAACAGTGCAAACAATGTATAGTCACAATAGAATGCAATGGGGGCACATAGGGATAGGGGCAACACAAACCATATACTCTAGAAGTGGAATGCGAACCACAAATGGACCCGAAACCTATGTGACCTTGTAGAGGGTCGCTGGGACTGTACGAAAACAGTGAGGGTTAGAAAAATATCCCACCCCAAGACACTGAAAAGTGAGTGCAAAGTGCACTGAAGTTCCCCAAAGAGCACAGAAGTTGTGATAGGGGAATTCTGCAGGAAAGACCAACACCAGCAATGCAACAACAATGGATTTCCAGACGAGAGTACCTGTGGAACAAGGGGACCAAGTCCAAAAGTCACGATCAAGTCGGGAGTGGGCAGATGCCCAGGAAATACCAGCTGTGGACGCAGAGAAGCTGCCACCGGACGGTGGAAGCTAAGGATTCTGCAAGAACGACAAGGGCTAGAAACTTCCCCTTTGGAGGATGAATGTCCCACGTTGTGAAGAGTCGTGCAGAAGTGTTTTCCTGCAGAAAGACCGCAAACAACCCTTGCTAGCTGCAAAGCTTGCGGTTAGGGTTTTTGGATGCTGCTGTGGCCCAGGAGGGACCAGGATGTCGCCAATTGCGTGAGGGGACAGAGGGGGCATCCATCAAGACAAGGAGCCCACTCAGAAGCAAGCAGCTCCCGGAGAAGTGCTGGACCAGGCACTACGAATTGGAGTGAAATGGTGCTCACCCGAAGTTGCACAAGAGAGTCCCACGCCGCCGGAGGACAACTCAGGAGGTCGTGCAATGCAGGTTAGAGTGCCGTGGACCCAGGCTAGGCTGTGCACAAAGGAAATCCTGGAAAAGTGCACAGGAGCCGGAGTAGCTGCAAAAGACACGGTTCTCAGCAATGCAGTCTGGCGTGGGGAGGCAAGGACTTACCTCCACCAAACTTGGACTGAAGAGTCACTGGACTGTGGGAGTCACTTGGACAGAGTTGCTGAGTTCAAGGGACCTCGCTCGTCGTGCTGAGAGGAGACCCAGAGGACCGGTGATGCAGTTCTTTGGTGCCTGCGGTTGCAGGGGGAAGACTATACATTGTTTGCACTGTTTTCTAAGACTATACTGCATATTTTTGCTATTGTGTACATATATCTTGTGTATATTTCCTATCCTCTCACTGAGGGTACACTCTAAGATACTTTGGCATATTGTCATAAAAATAAAGTACCTTTATTTTTAGTATAACTGTGTATTGTGTTTTCTTATGATATTGTGCATATGACACTAGTGGTATAGTGGGAGCTTTGCATGTCTCCTAGTTCAGCCTAAGCTGCTCTGCTAAGCTACCCTTTTCTATCAGCCAAAGCTGCTAGACTCCTCTTCTAGACTAATAAGGGATACCTGGACCTGGTGCAGAGTGTAAGTACCCCTTGGTACCCACTACAAACCAGGCCAGCCTCCTAAATCTGCCTTCCTGGGCCAGGGCTGCCTGGACCCCAGGAGGGCAGAAACCTGTCTGAGGAGTTGGCAGCAGCAGCCGTTGCAGTGGAGACCCCGGAAAGGCAGTTTGGCAGTACCTGGGTACTGTGCTACAGACCCGGGGGATCATGAAATTGTCCCCCCAATGCCAGAATGGCATTGGGGTGAAAATTCCATGATCTTAGACATGTTACATGGCCATATTCGGAGTTACCATTGTGACGCTATACATAGGTAGTGACCTATGTATAGTGCACATGTGTAATGGTGTCCCCGCACTCACAAAGTCCGGGGAATTTGCCCTGAATGATGTGAGGGCAACTTGGCTAGTGCCAGGTTGCCCACACACTAAGTAACTTTGCACCCAACCTTCACCAGGTGAAGGTTAGACATACAGGTGACTTATAAGTTACTTAAGTGCAGTGGTAAATGGCTGTGAAATAACGTGGACGTTATTTCACGCAGGCTGCAGTGGCAGGCCTGTGTAAGAATTGTCAGAGCTCCCTATGGGTGGCAACAGAAATGCTGCAGCCCATAGGGATCTCCTGGAACCCCAATACCCTGGGTACCTCAGTACCATATACAAGGGAATTATATGGGTGTACCAGTATGCCAAGGTGAATTGTTAAATTTAGTCACTAGCCTGTTAGTGACAAATTTGGAAAGCAGAGAGAGCATAACCACTGAGGTTCTGGTTAGCAGAGCCTCAGTGAGACAGTTAGGCACCACACAGGGAACACATATAGGTCACAAACTTATGAGCACTGGGGTCCTGGCTAGCAGGATCCCAGTGACACATAACAAACACACTTACCACATAGGGTTTTCACTATGAGCACTGGGCCCTGGCTAGCAGGATCCCAGTGAGACAGCGAAAACACCCTGACATATACTCACAAACAGGCCAAAAGTGGGGGTAACAAGGCTAGAAAGAGGCTACTTTCCTACATCTTTCACTTCCAATTTTTGAGGATGTAAGATGCACATGTTCATTAATTTCAGTTTCTTTTTGAACTTAAAAAGATCAATCTGGGTCTGTGCATAATCTAGACCCGATGACAAAATCTCAAACCTAACTGGAGTACTTGAATTTTTGGATCCATTACCGGTTGCTGTGATAAATTAGCTACAGTCAAATCCACATCATTTATTTCCGTTAACCCCCTTCCCCCCCTCCTCCCAGCTTACTCCTGGTGATCTTCTGGGTATCCGAGTCGTCTCCTTGCTTTCTGCCCCCACCTAGTTTTGCATGTTCTCGATCTGGGGGGTGGGATTTCAAAGGGATTTTTCTGTTGGTTTCCCACATTAGTTGACATTCCTTGGAAAAATTGGATGTTCTGGTACTTGCACATTGTAACATCAGCTCCCTTTTGATTTCTACCTCTGAAAGTACGATTTCCAATTCTGATTCTGAAGTGTACCATGCACTTGTAATTTGTAAATGTCTTGTTTGATTGAAGTGCTGCCTAGGGGCATCAAAGCTTTAAGCGAAGGTTGTTCTTGTCCCAATTGATAATCATGTTCATCATGTGTAAACTTGGTTGGTTTGCGTTGCTTAATTTTCTCTTTATACGTGATCAAGTGGATTTTCATCTGTTTACAACATTCCTCTGCTCTGTCTTTGTCCAAATTTGATTTAATTTTATTCTAAATTTTTTTTATTTCTTGAAACAGTTGTTCACAGTCACTAATTGTGTATTTTACCGGAATCTTCACCATGCCTGTGGTAGATGCTGCTGTATATCCTGCCCATTCCTGGAGCAATTTGGGATTCAGGTTCTAGTTCGGAGATAGTATAATTGTTCAATCCTCTTGGTACCCTATCTGCCTCCAAATATTTTTGTAATGACACTGCTTCCCAATCTTTGCATATTTCCTTTTCGTATGTCCTCTCCAATGTCTGGAAAAGTCCTTGTAGCATTTTATAATAATGTGCCCCTGCTTTCCTTTTAGGAGGAATTGTCCTGTCTTTTAGCTGCACTAACAAATATAGCTCGTGCTGCCTCCTGGTGTTCAAAATCTAAAAACATTATCCCGTCCTGGTGTGGCGCACGATTTTCCCAAATTTCACGGACTTATTTGTATTGTCCTTGCTGTTGCCGAACATCAATGTTCAAATTGAAAAGTAAACAGCTACTCACTGCAGCGGTCCATTTGTGTGATCCGGGCCCTCTGACTCGGATCCTTGAGCATTCCGTCATGCAATGATGTCGCTCCACTTGCGTTTCAATTTCCTTGATACTAGCTCAGCAGGGCTGCCAGCTTTTACTACTTATGTTTTCTTGGTTTCTCATCAATGCTATCACACACCCAACACAGTGGGTGCTACGGTCATGGGGATGTTACTGCAGGAGTTTTAACAGAAAATATTAATGAATATTCATGTATTTTGAGTAATGGATTAGCATAGAAAATGTGATAATTTAGAGAAAAATAATGCACGCATTTGAAATTGTGTCCACGTGAGTGGCCGCCAATGTTCACGAAGTGTACTTATTAATGGCTTATTAATATGAAATGATGAGCTTATGTTTGATTAATGTAGTAACACGTCATATTAAGGGTTATGCATTTTGTATTAGCTTTATAAAATAAAATCCTTAACTTAGTGGAGGTCTTGGCCTAGTTGCACGGCCTCATGTCAAGCTGTATTTCTTGAACGTTTAATAAAATGTCCGTAGCTAAAAGTCTTTCTCATGAGAACTGCTTGTTAGAAGATGCTGTTCCTGTTAAATGTAACATTGTATACGTAATGAGTGTGAGCCTGACTTTCTCAGGCGAAAACAATAGAGACACTGACTGGAGTATAAGCTGCAGCAATATTGTTACCTGACGAGCTGGATGATGAGGACATTACAAAAGGAATCAATCATCGACATGTGAACCGAGAACCAGTAGAAATGTAGATTTGAAGTTTTAGTTTTATTGGACAATGTGTGAACATGCGATCCCTTGACCAATAGGGACTTGAGAAGTAGTTTTAGGAAATCTAACTTAGCCAGACTGCACTGATAAGAAGCTGCCACTTGCCATTGTGCATTTGTCTTTGCCCATTCCCGTTTTGCGATACCACCATTATTTTCTGGTGTGTCCTGAGAAGAGACGTACTTAACTTTAATGCTTAAAGACTTTTGCCCTCATTACGACCCTAGAGGTCGGTGGTAATTTGGAGAAAGGTACTGCCAACAGGCTGGCGGTACCTTTTCCCAAATTATAACATTGGCTATTTGGCCCAAGCCAAACCGCCAATGTACCACTCCATCTGCCAGGGTGGTAACAGCAGCTGGGCTGGAGACTTAGGTCTCTAGCCAGGCAGCTGTCACAATCCCAACCTCGGGATTATGACCCTTCCTACCGCCATGGTTTTCGTAGCAAGCATACTGCCACGAAAACCATGGCGGGAGGCACTATCCCCAGAGTTGTCCCCCACCCTCCCCCTCCCTCTCCTGCCCCCCGCACATTTACACACCCACACGCACACACACACACACACACACACCTACACAAACACACACACACATAAAATGGTAGTCAATCACATGAGAAAGAAGGTGGTTGAGAACAAACAAAAACACCTGGCTACATTGGCCTGGACTCCTGGAGCCACCACTACCTAGCTACTAAAAGACAAATGCAAGCAAAAACTGGCTTAAATTTGACATACGTTCATGCCATTAAAAACAAATCAAAATCTCTCTCACAACAGTAGTGAGAACATAAATACATTAAGAAATACATCAATGGCCAATGCAGATTAGGCCCTATAGTGTAATGACACACCTGGGCACGGAAGAACACAAGTAAAAGGAAGAAATATAACTGCAGGCCTCCACCATCCCACTATGTCCATTTCCCTTCCATGCTTTCTCCACTGTCACATTGGTCCGCCTGCAACCCTTCCTCCAAACACTAGGCCATCGTGCAACATATTAAAAAAAATACAACAAAGGAACAAAAATAGAAGTGTTTGTTAACCCTCAAACAAATATTTTGCAAAGTACTACACTGATCATGCAAAAGAATGTGACAACCAAGGGAAAAATAATGTTTCATCAAAAATGAGTATTGTAAATTTTAGAAGGGAATCTATTTGAGTCATCAGTGTTATCTCTGCCATGTAGTGAAGAAGATACACATCCATGTGCTGCACTATATTACCATATAAGGACATAGGGTAACTCTCCCAAAGGCTATTGGTCTGAAAGATTGCTATTTTTAATTTATCAGTTTAGGAGCACAAGCTCCTCAGACATGTCAGAGCCAGAAAACATATATAAAACTCCTTGGCGAAGGATGAGTGAATTCCTGTGTTTAGCTACCCAGGCAAATAATTAGCTGAATGCGGCATTTTTAAGGGTAGATAATGGAGCAAAGCATTTGAGGATAAATTAATGTGATTTACTTGGTGCCTGGATGGATGAAAGAAAGAGAGCACATCAATGAGCTATTCATCTAGTTGCCCTATGTAAGAAATTAGGTTATAAGTTGGGAGAGCCCCACTTAAGTAATAAACAGAATCCTTATCAGGGTAAACCACAAACGTCACTGAATAAGCCTGTTCTTATCCTTTGGTAGCTTGGCATAAGCAGACAGGCTTCACTTAGAGGCAATGTGTACATTATTTATGCAGCACTCAAACAGTAATAAAGTGTAAACACAACACAATAAAAATCCCAAAGCAATTTATACAAATAAGGACTTTTGTATTGAATAAAATGACACAAACTTGACAATAATCTGATCAGTAGAACCAGAGATATGAGTTATTACGTTTTAGGTCAAAACACACAAAAAAGCACAATGGGGCATTTATGATCATCTGCGAAACTCACAAGTTCAAGCCAACGGCAATGGAGTGGGTGTTGGACGAAGGGGCCAGGTTAGTTGGGTTGAAGATTTACCTTCTTAAGTCCTTCAACAAGCTGCTTTTTGTATTGTGTAGTTGCTTGTGTTGCAAGGAGGTTGCTGTCAATGCAAGAAGCAAGTGACTTGCCCCAGTGGTCGCAGTTTTGGTGCAAAGAGCTGGTCATTGTTGGAGCTTTGAATTGGCATTCATGGGGGCGGGCATTTCTCATGCAAAGAGGTCACTTTGTGGTTGTGGGAAGCCCAAACTTCTGTATCTTCACTCTTCAGGAGGCACTCTGATGCCAGCCAAGGGTCCAGACCTAGGAGCACCAGAACTCACTCCAGAAGAGGCCAGCACCAGGGCTCAGGCAGGTCCTGGTCAGCTGGAGTTTCCAGAGAGGCCTCGGGGAGCTTGTTTTGTCCTTTTAGATCAAATACTAGGTTAGCCAACTGACTCTTGGAGTCACTTGTGGGGAGCCTTGTTTCACCGCAAGCACATCCAATCTTCCTTCTTCAAAAAGCAAGACAGTCCTGCCTCTGAATATTCTACAGGGTCAGGAGCGTTCTGATGAGAGGTTATGAAGGTGTCACTTTTATCCCCAGTGTCAACCTGTGGGTGTTGATCCTGCTTTGTCTAACCTTCCCTTTTAGCTGGATTTGGCTTCAAGCATTCTAGGGTAACACCGGGCAGGCGGATCTAGGTGTGAGCTGCATTTGTCAGTGGCAGAGCAGGCAGCCCTTACAACTCAGGGAGGGGGTGTCACGACTTACACGCTGCTTTAACCTGGAGTCCGCTGAACGAGTGGAGAGGTTGTTGTTCCTGAATGTTTGGCCTTGGCCGAGGTAGGGGCGACTCCTTGTGGTAGCCACAATGCTGAAGGCAATAGGAACGCCAACGGCAGGCCGTGTCCTGCAGAATTAGTGCCAGAGGGGAAAAAAAAAACCTAAATAAGGGGAAAAACCTCCAGAAGGAAAATGTCCTGGAACAGGAGCAAAGTCAAAAGTAAATACAAGATAAAAAAAGAACAGGAAAAAACACTGGATCTGACAAAAACCAGTATCAGACACAAGGAAGGAGTGAAGACCCAATCCAAACAGAAAGTGCTGCAGCGCAAGGAGGGAAAGAATCACAGCCCTGAAATACCACAAAACAGGAAGCGACCAACAGGAAGTGCAAGGACACCATATTAGATAGGGAAAACCACATAGAAAGTAAAGGACAAGGAGCCATAGAAAGTAGGGACCCAAGGCATGCTGGGAAGAGAGGGGAATCATGGGAAAGAAGGAAAAACATAAAGGGAGGCACAAATGAGGGCGACAGAAAGAAAAGGACATAATAGCAGGTGAGTGGGGAAGGGTTAAACATGCCTGAATGTGTGCCGCGCGATAAAGAAATGAGGTCCCATGCCCAATTTGGGGCCTCGTATGCTGCACGATGTTCGGCTCGCGCCGCGTGCCACGGTGCAACAGGGGGTAGGTGTAGGAAAGTACCATCTTGCCGGGCATGTTACCCCCATATTTCACTGTATATATGTTGTTTTAGTTGTATGTGTCACTGGGACCCTGCCAGCCAGGGCCCCAGTGCTCATAAGTGTGCCTGAATGTCTTACCTGTGTTATGACTAACTGTCTCACTGAGGCTCTGCTATCCAGAACCTCAGTGGTTATGCTCTCTCATTTCATTCCAAATTGTCACTAACAGGCTAGTGACCAATTTCACCAATTCCCATTGGCATACTAGAACACCCTTATAATTCCCTAGTATATGGTACTGAGGTACCCAGGGTATTGGGGTTCCAGGAGATCCCTATGGGCTGCAGCATTCCTTTTGCCACCCATAGGGAGCTCTGACAATTCTTACACAGGCCTGCCACTGCAGCCTGAGTGAAATAATGCACACATTATTTCACAGCCATTTTCACTGCACTTAAGTAACTTATAAGTCACCTATATGTCTAACCTTTACTTAGTAAAGGTTGGGTGCTAAGTTACTTAGTGTGTGGGCACCCTGGCACTAGCCAGAGTGCTCCCACATCGTTCAGGGCAAATTCCCCGGACTTTGTGAGTGCGGGGACACCATTACATGCGTGCACTACACATAGGTCACTACCTATGTGTAGCTTCACAATGGTAACTCCGAATATGGCCATGTAACATGTCTAAGATCATGGAATTGCCCCCTCTATGCCATCCTGGCATTGTTGGCACAATGCCATGATCCCACGGGTCTGTAGCACTGCCAAACTGCCTTTTCAGGGGTTTCACTGCAGCTGCTGCTGCTGCCAACCCCTCAGACAGGTTTCTGCCCTCCTGGGGTCCAGCCAGGCTTGGCCCAGGAAGGCAGAACAACGGACTTCCTCAGAGAGAGGGTGTTACACCCTCTCCCTTTGGAAAAAGGTGTGAAGGCAGGGGAGGAGTAGCCTCCCCAGCCTCTGGAAATGCTTTCATGGGCACAGATGGTGCCCATTTCTGCATAAGCCAGTCTACACCGGTTCAGGGACCCCTCAGCCCTGCTCTGGCGCGAAACTGGACAAAGGAAAGGGGAGTGACCACTCCCCTGACCTGCACCTCCCCTGGGAGGTGCCCAGAGCTCCTCCAGTGTGCTCCAGACCTCTGCCATCTTGGAAACAGAGGTGCTGCTGGCACACTGGACTGCTCTGAGTGGCCAGTGCCAGCAGGTGACGTCAGAGACTCCTTCTGATAGGCTCCTTCAGGTGTTGCTAGGCTATCCTCTCTCCTAAGTAGCCAAACCCTCTTTTCTGGCTATTTAGGGTCTCTGCTTTGGGGAATTCCTTAGATAACGAATGCAAGAGCTCATCAGAGTTCCTCTGCATCTCTCTCTTCACCTTCTGCCAAGGAATCGACTGCTGACCGTGCTGGAAGCCTACAAAACTGCAACAAAGTAGCAAAGACGACCACTGCAACTCTGTAACGCTGATCCTGCTGCCTTCTTGACTGTTTTCCTGGTGGTGCATGCTGTGGGGGTAGTCTGCCTCCTCTCTGCACTAGAAGCTCTGAAGAAATCTCCTGTGGGTCGACGGAATCTTCCCCCTGCAACCGCAGGCACCAAAGAACTGCATTACCAGTACTCTGGGTCTCCTCTCAGCACGATGAGCGAGGTCCCTTGATTCCAGCAACTCTTTTCAAGTGACTCCCACAGTCCAGTGACTCTTCAGTCCAAGTTTGGTGGAGGTAAGTCCTTCCCTCCCCACGCCAGACTGCTTTGCTGGGAACCGCGTCTTTTGCAGCTACTCCGGCCTCTGTGCACTTTCAGCGGAAATCCTTTGTGTACAGCCAAGCCTGTGTCCACAGCACTCTAACCTGCATTGCACGACTTTCTAAGTTGTCCTCCGGCGGTGTGGGACACCTTTGTGCAACTTCGGGTGAGCACCGTTTCACTCCTCTTTGTAGTGCCTGTTCCGGCACTTCTGCGGGTGCTGCCTGCTTCTGAGTGGGCTCCTTGATTTTCTCGACGCCCCCTATATCCCCAGACGCAATTGGCGACATCCTGGTCCCTCCTGGGCCACAGCAGCATCCAAAAACCCTTACTGCACGATTTGCAGCTAGCAAGGCTTGTTGGCGGTCTTTCTTCAGGAAAATACTTCTGCACAACTCTTCACGAAGTGGGACATCCATCCTTTAAAGGGGAAGTTTCTAGCCCTTGTCGTTCTTGCAGAATCCTCAGCTTCTACTGCCTAGTAGCAGCTTCTTTGCACCCACAGCTGGCATTTGCTGGGCATCTGCCCATCTCCGACTTGCTTGTGACTTTTGGACTTGGTCCCCTTGTCCCACAGGTACCCTCGACTGGAAATCCATTGTTGTTGCATTGCTGGTTTGTGTCTTTCCTGCAGAATTCCCCTATCACGACTTCTGTGCTCTTTGGGGAACTTTAGTGCACTTTGCACTCACTTTTCAGGGTCTTGAGGTGGGTTATTTTTCTAACCTTCACTGTTTTCTTACAGTCCCAGCGACCCTCTATAAGGTCACATAGGTTTGGGGTCCATTCGTGGTTCGCATTCCACTTTTGGAGTATATGGTTTGTGTTGCCCCTATCCCTATGTGTCCCCATTGCATCCTATTGTAACTATACATTGTTTGCACTGTTTTCTAAGACTATACTGCATATTTTTGGTATTGTGTACATATATCTTGTGTATATTTGCTATCCTCATACTGAGGGTACTCACTGAGATACTTTGGCATATTGTCATAAAAATAAAGTACCTTTATTTTTTGTATATCTGTGTATTGTGTTTTCTTATGATATTGTGCAAGTGACACTAGTGGTACTGTAGGAGCTTCACTCGTCTCCTAGTCCAGCCTAAGCTGCTCTGCTAAGCTACCATTATCTATCAGCCTAAGCTGCTAGACACCCTATACACTAATAAGGGATGCCTGGGCCTGGTGCACGGTGTAAGTACCCCTTGGTACTCACTACAAGCCAGTCCAGCCTCCTACAGTAGGCAAGCACTGAGGTTGCACAATGAAGCTCAAGAAGTCTGAGTAAAGAACGCCAGAACATTCTACTCAGGTGAGATTTATCCTGTCCCACACTCAAGGCGCTTTTGCTCTCATGTCTTAAAGCAGTCCACAAAATAAAACACAGGAGAGCCATTTACAGTCATTTGACCCTAGGCCCTGGCTTAAAGGCACATTTGGTGTAGGAAGAATAAAGTGGCATTTTTAGATTTGTAACTTAAAATAAAGCTGAATCAACAAAGAGGAATTTAAACCACAATTCATTTGTGTGGAAGCAGCATTTCTCTGTCTGTTCCAAAACTGAGGTTTTCACTCATCAACTGTAATAATGTAATTCACAGTTAGTCTTTGGGAGGGATAGCCTTACAACAGTGAAAAACAACTTTAGGAGTTTTTCAATTCTAGGAAATGTAAAACTTTTTAAATACATACACCCTGCCCTATGAGTCTTTATTGGCTTTACCAATGTAAATTTTAAAATAAATTAATATTCCCATGACAAAGTACCAGGACTATCCTTTAACTTTAAGGCCCAGATTTAAGAGGGCCTAGCGCCATATATCACCACATTAGCATTATTTTTTTGACACCATTGTGGCGATAACACAGCACCATATTTACAAAGTGGTGCAATACATTCATTACGCCACTTTGTAACCCATTGCGTCACATTATGCTTCCGACAAGCATAATGTATGCAAAGGGAGCATTCTCCTGTCAGGGTGCTGAAAAATTGCGAAAAAGAAATCTAAAAGATTTCATTTGTCCCATTTTTTGCTCCATTTTTACCGCCTGCACAGAGCAGGTGTTAAAAGGAGGCACACCATTATTTATAACGGGCATGAATGTGCTTTGCAGGATTAGCGTCAACATTTTTCACGCTAATCCTGCAAAGCGCCAAACTAGCGTCAAAAATGTTGATGCCAGTTCCTTAACTACCGGCATGGGGTGCCGTAAATTGAATACAGTGCACATATGGTGGCGGTAGAGGGGCACTAAGAGGCGCAAGAAAAGTGGTGCTGCACCTGAGCAGCGCCACTTTTCTTAAATCTGTCCCTAAGTTTTTTAGAACGAAAAGTGAAGTGCACCACAAATAAAGAGGAGGTGAATGACTTAAAAATGTGCAAGAGCTTCAGTAAAAGAACCCCTATGTTAACAAGCAATGGTAAAGCCAGTGGTCTCAGCTTTAGGACCTTTTAGCTTGCTAATGACTTTTAGTGATGCAGTACTACATCAGAAAAAACATTTAATGATTATGCCATGCAACATCAGTCAAAACAAAACACACAATGAAATGGCCAAATTATTTCCTAGTCCTATGCATTTGTGGTGTTGTATGGGCATGTATGTATCTTCAAGCAAATACATGCATGCATCCAAACACATGCATGCACCTTCAACATGAGGTGGACTCCTTTCTCCTTTTTACTGACCAAAGCATTAACTTGCTGTCCTACCTTCCAAACAAAAAATATATAAAAAATTAAAACAGCGGTGGTGTGGACAATGGAATAACTTGGAGGATGTGGTGAAGGGGAAATACATTAAAAATAAAGATTGGTAGGGCAAAGGAGGAAAGCAGCACAAGAGGAAGAGAGTAACATGGGGGAGGTGTAGAAGCACACAAGAGACAAAGAAATATTGCGGCAAGGGGAAAATTGGACAACAAGAATGTCTGATATGTGAATTGTTGCTTTTAGTAAACTGAAACAAGATGATTGTGGAGCAGCACTATCTGTAACACTGCATTAAGGGCTTTTTCCTGAAATCAGTTGTCTGCACTGTGCTGGGCAAAAGGATGTTTTGCGTTTCTTTATCTAATCCTCAATGCAGCAAGTAACTTGAACAATCTCTGAGGTCGTTCACATTTTGTGAACACCAGAGCTGGGAAGGACAAAAAGGCAATAAGGTGCTGTGTTTCCCAGCGCTAGTGTTAGCAAAACTTGGAAAACCTCATCGATTTATCACATTGCAGGCATAGAAGATGTGTTGAAGACATGAAAACGAGAATCTCAGACTCCTCATGTGCCTGCAAAGGACAGAAAATGGGTTCATTACATTGCCTCAAATGTCAACATACTTGAGCAAGAAGGAATCTCTGTCTTTTTTCAGTGTGTAATTTAATCTTGATTTTGACTAGATTTGTACTGTCAAACCTTGTCAAAAAATGAGATAAATCAGCAAAAACTGTAATTCTTTCCCCTTAAACATAAACTCAAGTTACCAAATTTAAGAGGATATCATGTGTATTTTAGACCTGCCTAAAGTAACTGTTACTGCTTAATAAAGCAAACATAGGAAACTGATGCATTAATCTCAGTGACCAGCTCTTGGCCCTTTCACATTTCCCCCCAAGAAAGGTGGCAAATTTAACCATGGAATAATATGTGGCATTTGCAACCAATATAAATATTGGAATAGTCAGCCCCAGATGAGAGCTTTCTGTATTCTTTCTTTAGCAAAGAGATCACTGTTGGGATGGGAATGTACCCTGCATGGTGTAAATCATAATCTTGCCCTGCGTGCCTCACTGCAAGTATTTGGTCTCATGTTTTCAGATTTTGTGGCACATTCTAATGATATTTAAGTGTGTGTTGAAGGACTATGTTTATTCTTGCCTTGTGAATGGTCCTGAATCTGTCCTGTTCCCAGAGGGATGCACCAGGCAGACCCTGAGTAGTAACAAAAAGGCTACTGACCTTATTCCTGGTTTACATATTTAGCACGGAATTCGTAGTATTCTATGGGGCATATTTAAGAGCGCCTAGCACCAATCCAATGTCACATTAGTGTCATTTTTTACACTAATGTGGCATTAGAAGGCCAAAAACGCCGGGCCATATTTACAAAGTGGCGCAAGGCATGCATTGCGCCACTTTGTAACTCTTTCCTGTGCATCTGGGAGTATGCAGGTATGCTAGAGGAGGTTGATATGCATTGCTTGAGTGCCTCAGTGTATCACGGAGACATGAGCATGTGGGATCTGATAGAGCAGTCAGCCTTGGGAAGATCTTCCTCCAAACTTTTTGCATTCTCCCCTCTTATTTATGCTGAGTTCACTTTTGTTGGCTTTCAGACTCCGCGCACTTTACACCTGTTAACCAGTGCTAAAGTGTCTGTGCCTACTCCCCAAATTATTTATAAAGGAACAAGGGTCTCTTGGATAAAACGACTATAGATTTAAATACCATCTAGAATTACAATGAAGTCTATGGAAAACGTGCAATAAACCAGTATATTTATTCCAAACTAAAGTAAGAAATCAGTGTAGTCAGAAAACAAAAATGTCTTGGAAACCATAAATCATAATTGCTCAGGCATACCCCATGTGACAGAAAGCACAGTTAAAGTCACAATTTTACACTACTCTTTCAAAACATATTATTGTACCGAGTCCAAGGCCCATATTTATACTTTGTGTCTCAAACCTGCGCTAATGCAGGTCTGCGTCAAAAAGTAAAGTGCCGGCTAGCACTAAGGTCCTGTTAGCGTCCCTGTGAAGGACGCAAACAGGGCCGGGGAGGCATAGGCGGAAACGGGGTTGTGCGCCAAGTTATGGCGCTATACTATTTGGAGGCAAAAAAAGTGCCTCTACTCAGTGTAGCGCCATTTTCTGCTGCACAAGCCCTATGGACATGGCTCCTGTCTTAGTAAAGACAGGAGCCATGCCCACCACCCCAATGGCCATGCCCAGGGGACAAATGTCCCCTGGGCATGGCCTTTGGAGCCAGTGCCGTGCAGGGGGCCCCAATTCAGGGCCCCGAACGGTGTTTGGCCAAAAAAAAACATACTCACCAGGACTTACCTTGGATGGGTCCCCCATCCTTAGGTGACCTCCTTGTGTGGGTAGGGGTGGGTGGGGATGTCCCTAGGGACAAGGAAGGGCACCTGTGGGCAATTTCCATGGTCTCCGACCATAGAAATCTGCCTACAGGTCCTCTTATGCCTGCCCAGACCCAGGCATTAAATAATGGTGCTAAGCAAGCTTAGCGCCATTATTTAAGGCCCCCATCCCCCCTTGCTGGATTTTAGCATGGGGGCTAAATATGGCGCTAAGGCCATATCGTCCTTTTCTGGACGGGAACACCTACCTTGCATATCCTTGACGCAAGGTATGTGTTCCCCTCCAGAAAATGACGTAAACTCCATTACTTTGGTGCTAGACATGTCTAGCGCCAAAGTATATATGGAGTGAGGTTTGCGCTGAATTAGCGTAAAATAAAATGATGCTAATTCAGCGCAAACCAAGTATAAATATGGGCCCAAGCACTAAATGTTGACAATGTCTCGATCCTTTATTTGATTGTTGGGATCATCATTAGGACATAAAAAGTATGCCTAAGATACACAGAAGTAGTCACTGACTATATAAACAAGACCAGAATAAACCTTTGTATGGACATCTGTCAATTAAGAAGTCCTATAAATATCGACCGTAGTTATGATCCTCAATCAAGGTCCTCAATGGGCAATAAGCAGTATTTACTTACGGCAAAACAAGTTACCGGATGTCCCCATCAGAACCAACAAGGTCTAAACAGCATAAGGTGTATGCATGTGCCAGCATGCAAATTAATTATTGGCAAAGAAAGCCTGGAACCAAAAGCAGTCACGTATCATGCAACAAACCCAGATCAGCACGTCTTAGTAATTTTATTCACACAGACATTCTTCCAAGCTGGCAATTCTATTGTGTTAGCAGATTCAATTGAGAAAGGCACAACCCCACCATCTTTTATTTTATTAACCTGGGATGTGATTTGCTGCCCTACCAATGATTGTTTTTGTTCAATTAATTTATATTTGGGACATGATACTTTTGAGAATGAACCAATGGTGCTTTAGTGGCATGTACCTGCATTCCGGTGTATTTAACAACTGTTTTACAGCCATTTGATATTGTGAAGACTTCATTCTATTATTAAGTCTTCGAACCCCAATCCCCCCCCACATGTCTTCCTTCTCTCACTCATTCTATCATATTTCCTTCTGCCCTGTATATTATAATTCCTCAATAAGGGAGCTTCCAAGGGGAGATAAGTAACTACTTAAAAAGTAAATGAGCTCCCTTCCAAGCGTAAAAATAAAAAATATCTAGTGTATCTGGTGTTAGTGTCTATTAGACTCCTCAGATATTTTCAATCTAGTCCCTAGGTGATTTTTGCTCATGTGTGTTAAGAATAGTGCAATTTGGTAGGACAGATTACATTGTTTCATATAAGAAGTCTTTGCCCTTTTAGGTCGAGTTCACCTGAGCTATTGATCTTTAAAATGTGGGTTGACGAAAGGAGTGTGCTACACCTCCAACAAAAATGTTTTAACATTTCCAAGTTCCTATAAAAGACAAACAAGCAAAGGAATACAGAAGATCAGGAAAGTAAATATTTGTACAGGGTGTGATGCACCAGCAAGAGAAATTATTAGGACTGAAACGTTTCTAGGAGGAGGACCAGGATTTCAGTTTTGAGACGCGGATGTTGTACATGGAGATAAAAACATTCCACTGAAAAATGTCTTGAGGCTTAATAACTTCATGAATTCTTATTACTGCTAATAGCTCCCGAGCAAATGTGTGGTGGAAAATAGCCGAAGTACAAAAAACATAAAAGAGGAAAAAAGGTATGGGAACTTGAGCAGCACTGTCTACAGTATCTTTGGTATAAATAATACAATACGGAGAAAGTTTAATACATCTACAATGCATTTTTGGTGAGCTTTACACATGAGCCTACCTTTAAAAAATATTTTAGACATAGGTAGTAAATCGTGCATTTTAGATTGTCTCGGGAGCTTCACACAAAACCGAAACTAAAGAAAAGGCCTATTGGAAATACCAAATCTGATATGTTCAAAACAGAAAACGAGGCCTTTCCGTTCACACTTTCATATTTTGCAGCTCTTTACTGCAGAATGTAAAGCTGACACTTACCATATTTTCTTCAATAAAAGTCAAGAAATTGTAACAGTTTATAAAAATGTCTTCTAAAGCATTAATTGAAAATGTGAAAGGAGCATTATCAATAGATTTACCCTCCACCCAAGTTAGTCTGCCGAGTCGAAGGTGAGGATGTATATGAGAATAAAGCAGGTTTGGATGTTCCCTTAATCCCCTCCTGTTAATGTAAGGATGGCTAAAATATCATACATATATGCCGTGGAAAAGCTTACTGCCATTGTGCGGGGTTGGTTGTAGAAAGAAAAAAAAACTGGATGCCTTTTAGTACGTATATTAAATGGCAGGGCGGAATCTACACAGGCCCAGGCAAAATGTTTACTGTTTTAGTGAAATCTAGATTGTGTGACTCCAGCTCCGCTAAGGACTCAGCAACAAATTACTGGGACAACCCTAACTAAGGGGCATATTTAACAAAGACTTGCGTTGCCCTTGCACCACGCAATGTGGTGCAACAGTGACATAACTCTAAGATAGATTTATCAAGCCATGCAATGCCACCTGGCCTGGCCCTGCCTGGCTTGATAAATCTAGAGGAATGCTAAGCAGCACAAATCGCTGTTTTACATTACTCTGCCCCAAGAAGACGTTCCACGGGTGAAGCGTGGCTGTTTCTACACATTCACTCACGGATTTTGGTGCATTCCCAGATTTAACATGACTGGTAAACCTGGGACTGCATCAAAACGCTATGCCTCCGCAGGTGGGACATAACAAGGAGAAATCTCATTCTGCAGCACAGATTGAGAGAGGAAAATACATTTTAGGATTGTTTTTGTACAGGAAGGTGTCTCTTCCTTTTACAAAAACAATCCTGCAAGCACCCTTACTCCATGGTGTAGGAAAGTACCATCTTGCCTGGCATGTTACCCCCATTTTTCACTGTATATATGTTGTTTTAGTTGTATGTGTCACTGGGACCCTGGTAACCCAGGGCCCCAGTGCTCATAAGTGTGCCTGTATGTGTTACCTGTGTAGTGACTAACTGTCTCACTGAGGCTCTGCTAATCAGAACCTCAGTGGTTATGCTCTCTCATTTCTTTCCAAATTGTCACTGACAGGCTAGTGACCATTTTTACCAATTTACATTGGCTTACTGGAACACCCTTATAATCCCCTAGTATATGGTACTGAGGTACCCAGGGTATTGGGGTTCCAGGAGATCCCTATGGGCTGCAGCATTTCTTTTGCCACCCATAGGGAGCTCTGACAATTCTTACACAGGCCTGCCACTGCAGCCTGAGTGAAATAACGTCCACGTTATTTCACAGCCATTTTACACTGCACTTAAGTAACTTATAAGTCACCTATATGTCTAACCTTTACCTGGTAAAGGTTAGGTGCAAAGTTACTTAGTGTGAGGGCACCCTGGCACTAGCCAAGGTGCCCCCACATTGTTCAGAGCCAATTCACTGAACTTTGTGAGTGCGGGGACACCATTACACGCGTGCACTACATATAGGTCACTACCTATATGTAGCTTCACCATGGTAACTCCGAATATGGCCATGTAACATGTCTATGATCATGGAATTGCCCCCCCTATGCCATCCTGGCATTGTTGGTACAATTCCATAATCCCAGTGGTCTGTAGCACAGACCCTGGTACTGCCAGACTGCCCTTCCTGGGGTTTCTCTGCAGCTGCTGCTGCTGCCAACCCCTCAGACAGGCATCTGCCCTCCTGGGGTCCAGCCAGGCCTGGCCCAGGATGGCAGAACAAAGAACTTCCTCTGAGAGAGGGTGTGACACCCTCTCCCTTTGGAAAATGGTGTGAAGGCAGGGGAGGAGTAGCCTCCCCCAGCCTCTGGAAATGCTTTGTTGGGCACAGAGGTGCCCAATTCTGCATAAGCCAGTCTACACCGGTTCAGGGACCCCTTAGCCCCTGCTCTGGCGCGAAACTGGACAAAGGAAAGGGGAGTGACCACTCCCCTGACCTGCACCTCCCCTGGGAGGTGTCCAGAGCTCCTCCAGTGTGCTCCAGACCTCTGCCATCTTGGAAACAGAGGTGCTGCTGGCACACTGGACTGCTCTGAGTGGCCAGTGCCACCAGGTGACGTCAGAGACTCCTTGTGATAGGCTCCTTCAGGTGTTAGTAGCCTTTCCTCTCTCCTAGGTAGCCAAACCCTCTTTTCTGGCTATTTAGGGTCTCTGTCTCTGGGGAAACTTTAGATAACGAATGCATGAGCTCAGCCGAGTTCCTCTGCATCTCCCTCTTCACCTTCTGATAAGGAATCGACCGCTGACCGCGCTGGAAGCCTGCAAACCTGCAACATAGTAGCAAAGACGACTACTGCAACTCTGTAACGCTGATCCTGCCGCCTTCTCGACTGTTTTCCTGCTTGTGCATGCTGTGGGGGTAGTCTGCCTCCTCTCTGCACCAGAAGCTCCGAAGAAATCTCCCGTGGGTCGACGGAATCTTCCCCCTGCAACCGCAGGCACCAAAAAGCTGCATTACCGGTCCCTTGGGTCTCCTCTCAGCACGACGAGCGAGGTCCCTCGAATCCAGCGACACCGTCCAAGTGACCCCCACAGTCCAGTGACTCTTCAGCCCAAGTTTGGTGGAGGTAAGTCCTTGCCTCACCTCGCTGGGCTGCATTGCTGGGAACCGCGACTTTGCAAGCTTCTCCGGCCCCTGTGCACTTCCGGCGGAAATCCTGTGTGCACAGCCAAGCCTGGGTCCACGGCACTCTAACCTGCATTGCACGACTTTCTAAGTTGGTCTCCGGCGACGTGGGACTCCTTTGTGCAACTTCGGCGAGCACCGTTTCACGCATCCTCGTAGTGCCTGTTTCTGGCACTTCTCCGGGTGCTACCTGCTTCAGTGAGGGCTCTTTGTCTTGCTCGACGTCCCCTCTCTCTGCAGGTCCAATTTGCGACCTCCTGGTCCCTCCTGGGCCCCAGCAGCGTCCAAAAACGCCAAACGCACGATTTGCGTGTAGCAAGGCTTGTTGGCGTCCATCCGGCGGGAAAACACTTCTGCACGACTCTCCAAGGCGTGGGGGATCCATCCTCCAAAGGGGAAGTCTCTAGCCCTTGTCGTTCCTGCAGTATTCACAGTTCTTCAGCCTAGTAAGAGCTTCTTTGCACCAATCGCTGGCATTTCTTGGGCATCTGCCCATCTCCGAGCTGCTTGTGACTTTTGGACTTGGTCCCCTTGTTCCACAGGTACCTTCAGACAGGAATCCATCGTTGTTGCATTGCTGATTTGTGTTTTCCTTGCATTCTCCCTCTAACACGACTATTTTGTCCTTAGGGGAACTTTGGTGCACTTTGCACTCATTTTTCAGGGTCTTGGGGAGGGTTATTTTTCTAACTCTCACTATTTTCTAATAGTCCCAGCGACCCTCTACAAGGTCACATAGGTTTGGGGTCCATTCGTGGTTCCATTCCACTTCTGGAGTATATGGTTTGTGTTGCCCCTATCCCTATGTTTCCCCATTGCATCCTATTGTAACTATACATTGTTTGCACTGTTTTCTAAGACTATACTGCATATTTTTGCTATTGTGTATATATATCTTGTGTATATTTCCTATCCTCTCACTGAGGGTACACTCTAAGATACTTTGGCATATTGTCATAAAAATAAAGTACCTTTATTTTTAGTATAACTGTGTATTGTGTTTTCTTATGATATTGTGCATATGACACTAAGTGGTACTGTGGTAGCTTCACACGTCTCCTAGTTCAGCCTAAGCTGCTCTGCTAAGCTACCATTATCTATCAGCCTAAGCTGCTAGACACCCTATACACTAATAAGGGATAACTGGGCCTGGTGCAAGGTGCAAGTACCCCTTGGTACTCACTACAAGCCAGTCCAGCCTCCTACATTGGTTGTGCAGTGGTGGGATAAGTGCTTGAGACTACTTACCACTCTTGTCATTGTACTTTTCATAAGAGAAAAATATACAAAACAAGGTCAGTGTATATACACATAGCCAAAAAGTTTTGCATTTCCTCTTTTCACTCTTTTCTAAGTGCTGAAAAGTACTTCTAAACTTTCAAAAAGTTCTTAAAAGTTTAAAAAGTTTTTTTCTGTCTTTCCAAAAAGTTCTGAAAACTTTTTTCTCTTTGTCTATCACTTTAACTCTCTCTAAAAATGTCTGGCACAGGCCAAAAAGTTGAACTGTCCAAACTTGCATATGATCACCTTAGCTGGAAAGGAGCAAGGAGTCTCTGCATAGAGAGAGGTTTGAGTGTAGGGAAGAATCCTTCCTTAGAACTGTTAATTAATATGCTTAGAGTACAGGATAAGGCCATAAGTGCCCAATCTGTAGAAAAAGTAGCTAATGGTTCTCAATCTGATCCAGGGACTCCCCCAGGAAAAGGTTCAGGAAAGAAACTTCTCAGCCTGCCCATTACTAGACAGTCTAGCATAGTTGGTACAGAGGTTGAATCACATCATACTGATGATGTGCTCTCACATTATACTGGTAGCCAAGCTGTTAGGGTGCCCTCTGTAAGGGACAGGTCTCCTTCTGTTCATTCCCATCATACCTCTGTATCTAGAAATGTCCCTCCCACCCACCCTGATGACAGATTGTTGGAAAGGGAGCTCAATAGATTGAGAGTGGAGCAAACCAGACTGAAGCTCAAGAAGCAACAGCTGGATTTGGATAGACAGTCTTTAGAAATAGAGAGGGAAAGACAGAAAATGGGTTTAGATACCCATGGTGGCAGCAGCAGTATTCCCCATAGTCATCCTGCAAAAGAGCATGATTCCAGGAATCTGCATAAGATAGTTCCCCCTTACAAGGAGGGGGATGACATTAACAAGTGGTTTGCTGCACTTGAGAGGGCCTGTGCTGTACAGGATGTCCCTCAAAAGCAGTGGGCTGCTATCCTATGGCTATCATTTACTGGAAAAGGTAGGGATAGGCTCCTTACTGTAAAAGAAAATGATGCTAACAATTTCCAAGTTCTTAAGAATGCACTCCTGGATGGTTATGGCTTAACCACTGAACAGTACAGGATAAAGTTCAGAGATACCAAAAAGGAGTCTTCACAAGACTGGGTTGATTTCATTGACCAGGCAGTGAAGGCCTTGGAGGGGTGGTTACATGGCAGTAAAGTTACTGATTATGACAGCCTGTATAACTTGATCCTGAGAGAGCATATTCTTAATAATTGTGTGTCTGATTTGTTGCACCAGTACTTGGTGGACTCTGATCTGACCTCTCCCCAAGAATTGGGAAAGAAGGCAGACAAATGGGTCAGAACAAGAGTGAACAGAAAAGTTCATACAGGGGGTGACAAAGATGGCAACAAAAAGAAGGATGGTAAGTCTTCTGACAAGGGTGGGGACAAATCTAAAAATGAGTCTTCATCAGGCCCACAAAAACACTCTGGTGGGGGTGGTGGGCCCAAATCCTCCTTTAATCAGAACAAGGAAAAGAAACCATGGTGCTATTTATGTAAGATAAAAGGCCATTGGACAACAGATCCCAGTTGTCCAAAGAAAGGCACCACAGCTCCTACCACTACAACCCCTACTGCTACACCTAGTGTCCCTACTAATAGCAGTGGTGGTGGGAGCAAACCTACTAATAGCCAATCCAAGGGAGTAGCTGGGCTCACTTTTGGTAATTTAGTTGGGGTTGGTCTGATTAGGGAGACCACAGAGGCTACTTTAGTCTCTGAAGGGGCTATTGACTTAGCCACTTTGGTTGCTTGCCCCCATAACTTGGAGAAGTACAAGCAACTAACCCTAATAAATGGTGTTGAGGTCCAGGCCTACAGGGACACAGGTGCCAGTGTCACAATGGTGATTGAGAAACTGGTGCACCCTGAACAACACATACTTGGACACCAGTACCAAGTAACCGATGCTCACAACATAACACAAAGCCACCCCATGGCTGTTGTAAATCTCAACTGGGGGGGGGTATCTGGTCCAAAGAAAGTTGTGGTAGCTTCAGATTTACCTGTAGACTGTCTATTAGGGAACGATTTGGAGACATCAGCTTGGTCAGATGTGGAGTTGGAGGCCCATGCAGCAATGCTGGGCATCCCAGGGCATATTTTTGCTTTGACAAGGGCTCAGGCCAAAAAGCAAAAAGGACAGGGAAGCTTGGATCCTGGAACAATGGACCAAGTGCTCCCTAAAGCTAGGGCTAGTAGAAGCAAACCACTTCCTACTATCCCTCCCTCTACAGTGGATTCTACTTCTGAGGAAGAAGAATTCCCTCCCTGTGCAGAACCTACATCAGAGGAGCTGGAAGCAGACACTGCTGAGCTTTTGGGTGAAGGGGGGCCTGCCAGAGAGGAGCTGAGTGTGGCACAGCAAACCTGTCCCACATTAGAGGGTCTCAGACAGCAAGCTGTCAAACAGGCTAATGGGGATGTCAGTGACTCACACAGAGTTTACTGGGAGGACAACCTCTTGTACACTGAGAATAGGGATCCTAAACCTGGAGCTGCCAGGAGATTAGTGATTCCTCAGGAGTACAGAAAGTTCCTCCTAACACTGGCACATGACATTCCCTTAGCTGGGCACCTGGGTCAAATGAAAACTTGGGACAGATTGGTACCACTGTTTCATTGGCCTAGGATGTCTGAGGACACAAAAGAATTTTGTAAGTCCTGTGAAACCTGTCAAGCCAGTGGCAAGACAGGTGGCACTCCAAAGGCACCCCTTATCCCACTGCCTGTGGTTGGGGTTCCCTTTGAAAGGGTAGGGGTTGACATAGTTGGCCCCCTTGACCCTCCTACTGCTTCAGGCAATAGGTTTATCTTGGTGGTAGTGGACCATGCCACAAGATATCCTGAAGCTATTCCTTTAAGGACCACTACAGCTCCTGCAGTGGCAAAGGCCCTCCTGGGAATATTTTCCAGGGTGGGCTTCCCAAAGGAAGTAGTATCAGACAGAGGAAGCAATTTCATGTCTGCATACTTAAAGGCCATGTGGAAGGAGTGTGGTGTAACTTACAAGTTCACAACACCCTATCATCCACAAACAAATGGACTGGTGGAGAGATTTAATAAAACTCTCAAAGGCATGATTATGGGACTCCCTGAAAAACTCCGCAGGAGATGGGATATCCTTCTACCATGCCTCCTTTTTGCCTACAGGGAGGTACCCCAGAAAGGAGTGGGCTTCAGCCCCTTTGAACTTCTTTTTGGACACCCTGTTAGGGGTCCACTCACACTTGTAAAGGAGGGTTGGGAACAACCTTTAAAAGCTCCTAAGCAGGATATTGTGGATTATGTACTTGGCCTCAGATCAAGGATGGCTGAGTACATGAAAAAGGCCAGTAAAAACCTTCAGGCCAGCCAAGAGCTCCAGAAGCAATGGCATGATCAGAAGGCTGTTTTGGTTCAGTACCAACCAGGGCAGAAAGTGTGGGTCTTGGAGCCTGTGGCCCCAAGAGCACTCCAAGATAAATGGAGTGGTCCACACACAATTGTTGAAAAGAAGGGTGAAGTCACCTACTTGGTTGACTTAGGCACTGCCAGGAGTCCCCTTAGGGTGCTCCATGTCAACCGCCTGAAACCCTACTATGACAGGGCTGATCTCACCCTGCTCATGGCAACAGATGAGGGACAGGAAGAAGACAGTGATCCTCTACCTGATCTCTTCTCTTCCACAGAACAAGATGCTCTTGTGGAAGGGGTAGTTTTGGCTGATTGTCTTACTGCTGAGCAGAAAGATAATTGCATAAATCTCCTAGGACAATTTTCAGAACTCTTCTCCATTGTGCCAAGCACCACTTCTTGGTGTGAGCACACTATAGATACTGGAGACAGTTTACCTGTCAAAAGTAAGATCTATAGGCAGCCTGACCATGTCAGGGACTGCATAAAGCAAGAAGTTCAGAAGATGTTGGAACTAGGAGTGGTTGAGCACTCTGACAGTCCATGGGCTTCTCCTGTGGTACTGGTACCAAAACCCAATTCTAAAGATGGAAAGAAGGAAATGAGGTTTTGTGTAGACCATAGAGGTCTCAACTTGGTAACCAAAACAGATGCTCACCCTATACCCAGGGCAGATGAGCTAATAGATACACTGGCATCTGCCAAGTATCTAAGCACTTTTGATTTGACTGCAGGGTATTGGCAGATCAAAATGTCAGAAGATGCTAAACCTAAGACTGCATTTTCTACCATTGGAGGACATTACCAGTTTACTGTAATGCCTTTTGGTTTGAAAAATGCACCTGCCACTTTTCAGAGGTTGGTGAACACAGTCCTGCAAGGGCTGGAAGCTTTCAGTGCAGCATATTTGGATGATATAGCTGTCTTTAGCTCCAGCTGGGATGATCACCTGGTCCACCTTTGGAAAGTTTTGGAGGCCCTGCAAAAGGCAGGCCTCACTATCAAGGCTTCAAAGTGCCAGATAGGGCAGGGTAAGGTGGTTTATCTGGGACACCTTGTTGGTGGGGAACAGATTGCACCACTTCAGGGGAAAATCCAAACTATTATTGATTGGATTCCCCCTACCACTCAGACTCAGGTGAGAGCCTTCCTAGGCCTCACTGGGTATTACAGGAGGTTCATTAAGAACTATGGCTCCATTGCAGCCCCTCTTAATGACCTCACATCCAAGAAAATGCCTAAAAAGGTATTATGGACAGCAAACTGTCAGAAAGCTTTTGAGGAGCTGAAGCAGGCCATGTGCTCTGCACCTGTCCTGAAAAGCCCTTGTTACTCTAAAAAATTCTATGTCCAAACTGATGCATCTGAATTAGGAGTAGGGGCAGTCCTATCACAACTTAATTCTGAGGGCCAGGATCAACCTGTTGCTTTTATTAGTAGAAGGTTGACCCCTAGAGAAAAGCGTTGGTCTGCCATTGAGAGGGAGGCCTTTGCTGTGGTCTGGGCTCTGAAGAAGTTGAGGCCATACCTGTTTGGCACTCACTTCATTGTTCAGACAGACCACAAACCTCTACTTTGGCTAAAACAAATGAAAGGTGAAAATCCTAAATTGTTGAGGTGGTCCATATCCCTACAGGGAATGGACTATACAGTGGAACATAGACCTGGGAGTAGCCACTCCAATGCAGATGGACTCTCCAGATATTTCCACTTAGACAATGAAGACTCATCAGGTAATGGCTAGTCTTATTGTCCTTCGTTTGGGGGGGGGTTGTGTAGGAAAGTACCATCTTGCCTGGCATGTTACCCCCATTTTTCACTGTATATATGTTGTTTTAGTTGTATGTGTCACTGGGACCCTGGTAACCCAGGGCCCCAGTGCTCATAAGTGTGCCTGTATGTGTTACCTGTGTAGTGACTAACTGTCTCACTGAGGCTCTGCTAATCAGAACCTCAGTGGTTATGCTCTCTCATTTCTTTCCAAATTGTCACTGACAGGCTAGTGACCATTTTTACCAATTTACATTGGCTTACTGGAACACCCTTATAATCCCCTAGTATATGGTACTGAGGTACCCAGGGTATTGGGGTTCCAAGAGATCCCTATGGGCTGCAGCATTTCTTTTGCCACCCATAGGGAGCTCTGACAATTCTTACACAGGCCTGCCACTGCAGCCTGAGTGAAATAACGTCCACGTTATTTCACAGCCATTTTACACTGCACTTAAGTAACTTATAAGTCACCTATATGTCTAACCTTTACCTGGTAAAGGTTAGGTGCAAAGTTACTTAGTGTGAGGGCACCCTGGCACTAGCCAAGGTGCCCCCACATTGTTCAGAGCCAATTCACTGAACTTTGTGAGTGCGGGGACACCATTACACGCGTGCACTACATATAGGTCACTACCTATATGTAGCTTCACCATGGTAACTCCGAATATGGCCATGTAACATGTCTATGATCATGGAATTGCCCCCCCTATGCCATCCTGGCATTGTTGGTACAATTCCATAATCCCAGTGGTCTGTAGCACAGACCCTGGTACTGCCAGACTGCCCTTCCTGGGGTTTCTCTGCAGCTGCTGCTGCTGCCAACCCCTCAGACAGGCATCTGCCCTCCTGGGGTCCAGCCAGGCCTGGCCCAGGATGGCAGAACAAAGAACTTCCTCTGAGAGAGGGTGTGACACCCTCTCCCTTTGGAAAATGGTGTGAAGGCAGGGGAGGAGTAGCCTCCCCCAGCCTCTGGAAATGCTTTGTTGGGCACAGAGGTGCCCAATTCTGCATAAGCCAGTCTACACCGGTTCAGGGACCCCTTAGCCCCTGCTCTGGCGCGAAACTGGACAAAGGAAAGGGGAGTGACCACTCCCCTGACCTGCACCTCCCCTGGGAGGTGTCCAGAGCTCCTCCAGTGTGCTCCAGACCTCTGCCATCTTGGAAACAGAGGTGCTGCTGGCACACTGGACTGCTCTGAGTGGCCAGTGCCACCAGGTGACGTCAGAGACTCCTTGTGATAGGCTCCTTCAGGTGTTAGTAGCCTTTCCTCTCTCCTAGGTAGCCAAACCCTCTTTTCTGGCTATTTAGGGTCTCTGTCTCTGGGGAAACTTTAGATAACGAATGCATGAGCTCAGCCGAGTTCCTCTGCATCTCCCTCTTCACCTTCTGATAAGGAATCGACCGCTGACCGCGCTGGAAGCCTGCAAACCTGCAACATAGTAGCAAAGACGACTACTGCAACTCTGTAACGCTGATCCTGCCGCCTTCTCGACTGTTTTCCTGCTTGTGCATGCTGTGGGGGTAGTCTGCCTCCTCTCTGCACCAGAAGCTCCGAAGAAATCTCCCGTGGGTCGACGGAATCTTCCCCCTGCAACCGCAGGCACCAAAAAGCTGCATTACCGGTCCCTTGGGTCTCCTCTCAGCACGACGAGCGAGGTCCCTCGAATCCAGCGACACCGTCCAAGTGACCCCCACAGTCCAGTGACTCTTCAGCCCAAGTTTGGTGGAGGTAAGTCCTTGCCTCACCTCGCTGGGCTGCATTGCTGGGAACCGCGACTTTGCAAGCTTCTCCGGCCCCTGTGCACTTCCGGCGGAAATCCTGTGTGCACAGCCAAGCCTGGGTCCACGGCACTCTAACCTGCATTGCACGACTTTCTAAGTTGGTCTCCGGCGACGTGGGACTCCTTTGTGCAACTTCGGCGAGCACCGTTTCACGCATCCTCGTAGTGCCTGTTTCTGGCACTTCTCCGGGTGCTACCTGCTTCAGTGAGGGCTCTTTGTCTTGCTCGACGTCCCCTCTCTCTGCAGGTCCAATTTGCGACCTCCTGGTCCCTCCTGGGCCCCAGCAGCGTCCAAAAACGCCAAACGCACGATTTGCGTGTAGCAAGGCTTGTTGGCGTCCATCCGGCGGGAAAACACTTCTGCATGACTCTCCAAGGCGTGGGGGATCCATCCTCCAAAGGGGAAGTCTCTAGCCCTTGTCGTTCCTGCAGTATTCACAGTTCTTCAGCCTAGTAAGAGCTTCTTTGCACCAACCGCTGGCATTTCTTGGGCATCTGCCCATCTCCGAGCTGCTTGTGACTTTTGGACTTGGTCCCCTTGTTCCACAGGTACCTTCAGACAGGAATCCATCGTTGTTGCATTGCTGATTTGTGTTTTCCTTGCATTCTCCCTCTAACACGACTATTTTGTCCTTAGGGGAACTTTGGTGCACTTTGCACTCATTTTTCAGGGTCTTGGGGAGGGTTATTTTTCTAACTCTCACTATTTTCTAATAGTCCCAGCGACCCTCTACAAGGTCACATAGGTTTGGGGTCCATTCGTGGTTCGCATTCCACTTCTGGAGTATATGGTTTGTGTTGCCCCTATCCCTATGTTTCCCCATTGCATCCTATTGTAACTATACATTGTTTGCACTGTTTTCTAAGACTATACTGCATATTTTTGCTATTGTGTATATATATCTTGTGTATATTTCCTATCCTCTCACTGAGGGTACACTCTAAGATACTTTGGCATATTGTCATAAAAATAAAGTACCTTTATTTTTAGTATAACTGTGTATTGTGTTTTCTTATGATATTGTGCATATGACACTAAGTGGTACTGTGGTAGCTTCACACGTCTCCTAGTTCAGCCTAAGCTGCTCTGCTAAGCTACCATTATCTATCAGCCTAAGCTGCTAGACACCCTATACACTAATAAGGGATAACTGGGCCTGGTGCAAGGTGCAAGTACCCCTTGGTACTCACTACAAGCCAGTCCAGCCTCCTACACATGGTGCAAGGCTACCTGCATTGTCGCCAGATAGCACGTTGGTATTGCTACCGCTTTCCCTTAGAGATTCAATGGAATAAGGGACGTAAAAAACACTCTGTAGGAATTAATGCAAAAATAAATTAGAGTATTTAAAAGGGTTGAAATTTAAATACATGTAATTAAATGTTTTTATAAAAAAATACAAATACTGTATAATTTAATTACACTGATGTACTAATTATTTCAGAATGTAGTTATTAGTGTTGTAGCATGTTTCATCTTTAGTTCTAAATTTAAATATATAACATTAATTTACATTAAATCGTAAAACAAAAGTAAAAAAGATGATTACATTTGGAAAAAATGGTTACAATGATTAGGTTAAATATTAACGCAAATAATGGTTTTTTTTTTTTCTACATAGTAGTATAGAAAGTCTGCAGCACTTTGTCAAATGCCCCAGTTGTGTTTTGTCTTGCCAGTCATGACAATGCATGATAGGTTTTTCAGCCTTGCCAGGATCGGTTAAATATAGGCCCATATTTATACTTTTTTAGCGCCGCATTTGCGTCATTTTTTGACGCAAAAGCTGCACAAACTTGCAAAATATAATTGTATTTTGTAAGTTTGGCCCGTTTTTGCGTCAAAAAGCGGCGCATACGCGGCGCTAATAAAGTATAAATCCGGGCCATAGTGTCAGAATGGTAGTTGTTAGAGTGTTTTGACCAGTTTAGGAGTTTGACATGTTTTACCGAGGGGTGAAATTGAAATATTGCATTCTTAGTAGGCTGGCCCTCTATGTAGTGCACCAAGCTAGGCACACTGTGCAGGGGGTCCAGGCAACCAAACGTTGGTTTACAAGGGTAAAAACTAGATCACCTAATAATCTAAGGTAGCTCGGTCGAGCTGTTAGGCCAGTCCTGGAGAAGTGCAAAGCACTTGTTGTACTCACAGTATCAATCTTGCAACTCACAAACTCCAAGCAGTAACTCAAGACCAATTTATAAAAATACTTCAGATTTTATGTAATTTTTAAGACCAAGATTATCAAAATTGGTTATGTACTTTTTGAGATATATATTTTTGAAGTTTAATAAAAAAAGTATTTTTGTACAGTAATCACGCACCATAGGATTCAATGGAAGGTAACCTTTAAAAATACATATGAAATCGTACAGTTGGTTTACCAAGCTCTTCTTTTGCAGGTTGGTCGAGGTCATCGCCGGGCATGCTGTGTCAGCTGGAGAAGTTCGGACAGCTCCTGGTTCCGACTGGAGCAGTAGGAGAAGGCCTCTGCAGCTGGTGCAGGGCCACGCAGGGGACCACTTGGAAAATGCCACACAGGTAAGTTTATGAATTGTTTCTTGGGGTCCCCTTAGAGTGTTGAGGTTGCAAGGGCTGAGGGACCCTTAGGGAACAGCAGGTTCTTCAGTGCAGGGCACAAGGCAGCTGGGTGCAGAGCAAATCAGTGAGCCTGGAGCTGCACACAAGGATGCCCTCTTGCAGAACAACAGGGGCAATCTTATGGGAGGTCCATGCTGTTCCTGAAGTTCATCAATTGGGACTTCCTCCTGTTTTTTTTAGCCCTGGGCGGGCTAGTTTTCTTGTGGTACAACGTTAGCTCAATAATAGCCAGGGTATTGGTACGGTGTGACCACTGGAGGCTGCAGTGCTACAAAACTTGGCAAACTTACAGGGTTTGTCCTCGCAATCATGGGTTTGCTGTTTGGTCCAGCTGCATCTTCTGGTTCGGACGTTTGTGGCTGGTCAGTGAAGTGACCCTCACTGGCTTGCTGGTTACTTGCTGTTAAAGAGTGGTACCTCCCATCTTGAGGGAGTTCTATGATGATTTTCGAAGCCTGGAGGTCCTCGTTTTTTTTTTTAGAGTTTTGTCTGTTGCCAGCAGCTCCTCAGCAGAGATTGTCAGGCCCTGGGTGCAGCAGGGAGGGTTTGGCATATTTTCTTTGTTGCCTTGGATCTTCTTGGTGGTGGTCTTCATTTGTCCATCAAATCCGATTTCCTGGTCTAGGGGTGCCCACTAAATACTGTATTTAGTGGGATTTTTAGGGGGAACCTGCTAGTGACCATTGGGTCACCTACTTTTGGGAGGACTACACCCACTAAAATGACCACCTCCTGTGGGAAGGGTCACTTCCCTTTCCCAGATTGGTTATTTTTCTTCCATCCAAGATGGAGGAAAGTGAAATGGAGTGTCCCACCCTCAGGCAACACCTTAGGGAGGAGTGCATGGCAGATGGGGCAACTCTTTCTACCCTTTGTGTAGTTTCCAGCCGTTGCTCCTGCCATAAGTGGGGGCTTGCAAGGGGGGGTGACCATCTGCTTCTAGCAGCAGACCTGGGGGTTGAGTTTCAAGGACTGGAAGCTCTTTGAAGCTCGCCGCTAGGGCAGTGCACATTTCTGAGGGAGAGGGTGTTAGCATTGTTCTACAATCTAGAGACATGGGTCTCTCCCCCAAGATTGTAGATTGGATGTCTGGCAGTGGCAGGCTAGATATGACCAGTCAGCAACCATGCTAGGGTAGTTTGCAGGGGACACCTCTAAGGTGCAATGCAGGTTAGAGTGCCGTGGACCCAGGCTTGGCTGTGCACAAAGGCCGGAAGTGCACAGGGGCCGGAGTAGCTTCAAAAGTCGCGGTTCCCAGCAATGCAGTCTAGCGAGGTGAGGCAAGGACTTACCTCCACCAAACTTGGACTGAAGAGTCACTGGACTGTGGGAGTCACTTGGACAGAGTTGCTGGATTCGAGGGACCTCGTTCGTCGTGCTGAGAGGAGACCCAAGGGACCGGTAATGCGGCTTTTTGGTGCCTGCGGTTGCAGGGGGAAGATTCCGTCGACCCACGGGAGATTTCTTCGGAGCTTCTAGTGCAGAGAGGAGGCAGACTACCCCCACAGCATGCACCACCAGGAAAACAGTCGAGAAGGCGGCAGGATCAGCGTTACAGAGTTGCCGTAGTAGTCTTTGCTACTATGTTGCAGTTTTGCAGGCTTCCAGCGCGGTCAGCAGTCGATTCCTTGGCAGAAGGTGAAGAGAGAGATGCAGAGGAACTCTTATGAGCTCTTGCATTCGTTATCTAAAGTTTCCCCAGAGACAGAGACCCTAAATAGCCAGAAAAGAGGGTTTGGCTACCTAGGAGAGAGGATAGGCTAGCAACACCTGAAGGAGCCTATCAGAAGGAGTCTCTGACGTCACCTGGTGGCACTGGCCACTCAGAGCAGTCCAGTGTGCCAGCAGCACCTCTGTTTCCAAGATGGCAGAGGTCTGGAGCACACTGGAGGAGCTCTGGACACCTCCCAGGGGAGGTGCAGGTCAGGGGAGTGGTCACTCCCCTTTCCTTTGTCCAGTTTCGAGCCAGAGCAGGGCTAAGGGGTCCCCTGAACCGGTGTAGACTGGCTTATGCAGAATTGGGCACATCTGTGCCCAAGAAAGCATTTCCAGAGGCTGGGGGAGGCTACTCCTCCCCTGCCTTCACACCATTTTCCAAAGGGAGAGAGTGTAACACTGTAACCTGGCTTGACCCCAGGAGGGCAGAAACCTGTCTGAGGGGTTGGCAGCAGCAGCAGCTGCAGTGAAACCCCAGGAAAGGCAGTTTGGCAGTACCAGGGTCTGTGCTACAGACCACTGGGATCATGGGATTGTGCCAACTATGCCAGGATGGCATAGAGGGGGCAATTCCATGATCATAGACATGTTACATGGCCATATTCGGAGTTACCATTGTGAAGCTACATATAGGTAGTGACCTATATGTAGTGCACGCGTGTAATGGTGTCCCCGCACTCACAAAGTCCGGGGAATTGGCCCTGAAGAATGTGGGGGCACCTTGGCTAATGCCAGGGTGCCCTCACACTAAGTAACTTTGCACCTAACCTTTACCAGGTAAAGGTTAGACATATAGGTGACTTATAAGTTACTTAAGTGCAGTGTAAAATGGCTGTGAAATAACGTGGACGTGTAAGAATTGTCAGAGCTCCCTATGGGTGGCAAAAGAAATGCTGCAGCCCATAGGGATCTCCTGGAACCCCAATACCCTGGGTACCTCAGTACCATATACTAGGGAATTATAAGGGTGTTCCAGTAAGCCAATGTAAATTGGTAAAATTGGTCACTAGCCTGTTAGTGACAATTTGAAAGAAATGAGAGAGCATAACCACTGAGGTTCTGATTAGCAGAGCCTCAGTGGGACAGTTAGGCATCACACAGGGAACACATACCTATAGGTCACAAACCTATGAGCACTGGGGTCCTGACTAGCAGGGTCCCAGTGACACATAACAAACATACTGAAAACATAGTGCTTTCACTATGAGCACTGGGCCCTGGCTAGCAGGATACCAGTGAGACAGTGAAAACACCCTGACATACACTCACAAACAGGCCAAAAGTGGGGGTAACAAGGCTAGAAAGAGGCTACTTTCTCACACCTACCATCCGGTGGCAGCTTCTTTGCACCCACAGCTGGCATTTCCTGGGCATCTGCCCACTCCCGACTTGATCGTGACTTTTGGACTTGGTCCCCTTGTTCCACAGGTACTCTCGTCTGGAAATCCATCGTTGTTGCATTGCTGGTGTTGGTCTTTCCTGCAGAACTCCCCTATCACGACTTCTGTGCTATTTCTGGAACTTAGGTGCACTTTGCACCCACTTTTCAGGGTCTTGGGTGGGCTATTTTTCTAACCCTCACTGTTTTCTTACAGTCCCAGCGACCCTCTACAAGGTCACACAGGTTTGGGATCCATTCGTGGTTCGCATTCCACTTCTAGAGTATATGGTTTGTGTTGCCCCTGTCCCTATGTGCCCCTTTTTGCATCCTATTGTAACTATACATTGTTTGCACTGTTTTCTATTGCTATTACTGCATATTTTGTTATTGTGTATATATATCTTGTGTATATTTGATATTCTCATACTGAGGGTACTCACTGAGATACTTTGGCATATTGTCATAAAAATAAAGTACCTTTATTTTTAGTATATCTGTGTATTGTGTTTTCTTATGATATTGTGCAAGTGACACTAGTGGTACTGTAGGTGCTTCACTCGTCTCCTAGTTCAGCCTAAGCTGCTCTGCTAAGCTACCTTTTCTATCAGCCTAAGCTGCTAGACACCCCTCTACACTAATAAGGGATACCTGGGCCTGGTGCAAGGTGTAAGAACCCCTTGGTACTCACTACAAGCCAGTCCAGCCTCCTACATATACCCATGCAGCCATGCTGGGTATCCCTGAGGAATTGTTCCCTCTCATTTCTACTGAAATGAAAAAGCAAAGGAGAGAAAAAGGCCTGAAAACTCAGGATCCTTCTCCAACAACAGGTAAAAAGGGTATCAAAGTATCCCGTACCCACCGTACCATTCACCACACCTTATCATCCACAAACAAATGGACTGGTAGAGAGGTTTAATAAAACTCTCAAAGGAATGATAATGGGACTCCCTGAAAAACTCAGGAGGAGATGGGATGTCCTGTTACCTTGCCTCCTTTTTGCCAACAGGGAGGTACCCCAGAAAGGAGTGGGCTTCAGCCCCTTTGAACTCCTCTTTAAGCACCCTGTAAGAGGTCCACTAACACTTGTGAAGGAGGGTTGGGAAAAACCTTTAAAAGCTCCTAAGCAGGATATAGTGGACTATGTACTTGTCCTAAGATCCAGAATGGCGGAGTACATGAAAAAGGTCAGTAAATACCTTCAGGCCAGCCAGGAGCTGCAAAAGCAATGGCATGACCAGAAGGCTGTTCTGATTCAGTACCAACCAGGACAGAAGGTGTGGGTATTGGAGCATGTGGCCCTAAGAGCACTCCAGGACAAATGGAGTGGACCCCATCTCATTGTTGAAAAGAAGGGCGAGGTCACCTACTTGGTTGACGTAGGCACTGCCAGGAGTCCCCTTAGGGTGATTCATGTCAACCGCCTAAAACCCTACTATGACAGGGCTGATCTCACCCTGCTCATGGCAACAGATGAGGGACAGGAAGAAGAGAGTGACCCCTCTCCCTGATCTCTTCTCCTCCACAGAAGAGGATGCTCTAGTGGAAGGAGTAGTTTTGGCAGTCTGTCTTACTGCAGAACAGAAAGACAATTGCATAAATCTCCTTGGTCAGTTTTCTGAACTCTTTTCAACTGTGCCAGGCACCACATCTTGGTGTGAACACACAATTGATACTGGAGACAGCATGCCTGTCAAGAGTAGAATCTATAGGCAGCCTGACCATGTCAGGGTCTGAATAAAGCAAGAAGTTGAGAAAATGCTTGACTTAGGAGTGGTTGACCCTTCTGAAAGCCCATGGGCCTCTCCTGTGGTGCTTGTACCAAAGCCTCACTCAAAAGATGGAAAAAGGGAGATGAGGTTTTGTGTAGATTACAGAGGTCTCAACCAGGTAACAAAAACTGATGCTCACCATATACCCAGGGCAGATGAGCTCATAGACACACTGGCATCTGCCAAGTATCTAAGCACCTTTGATTTGACTAGAGGGTATTGGCAGATCAAATTGGCAGAGGATGCTAAAGCAAAAACTGCATTTTCTACTATAGGAGGGAACTACCAATTCACAGTAATGCCCTTTGGTTTGAAAAATGCACCTGCCACTTTTCAGAGGTTGGTGAATACAGTCCTGCAAGGGTTGGAGGCTCTTAGTGCAGCATATCTAGATGATATAGCTGTCTTTAGCTCCACCTGGGATGATCACCTGGTCCACCTGTGGAAAGTTTTGGAGGCCCTGCAGAAGGCAGGCCTCACTATCAAGGCTTCAAAGTGCCAGATAGGGCAGGGGAAAGTGGTTTACCTGGGACACCTGGTAGGTGGAGAACAGATTGCACCACTTCAGGGGAAAATCCAGATAATCATGGATTGGGTTCCCCCTACAACTCAAATCCAGGTGAGGGCCTTCCTAGGCCTCACTGGGTATTACAGGAGATTCATTAAAAACGATGGCTCCATTGCAGCCCCACTTAATGATCTCACTAGCAAGAAGATGCCTAAAAAGGTATTGTGGACAGCTAGCTGTCAGAAAGCTTTTGATGAGCTGAAACAGGCCATGTGCACTGCACCTGTCCTAAAAAGCCCATGTTACTTCAAGAAATTCATTGTTCAAACTGATGCATCTGAATTAGGGGTAGGGGCAGTCTTATCACAACTCAATTCTGAGGGCCAGGATCAACCTGTTGCTTTTATCAGCAGGAGGTTGACCCCTAGAGAAAAGCGTTGGTCTGCCATAGAGAGGGAGGCCTTTGCTGTGGTCTGGGCACTGAAGAAGTTGAGGCCATACCTGTTTGGCACTCACTTCATTGTTCAGACAGACCACAAACCTCTACTTTGGCTAAAGCAAATGAAAGGTGAAAACCCTAAATTGTTGAGGTGGTCCATATCTCTACAGGGAATGGACTATACAGTGGAACATAGACCTGGGAGTTCCCACTCCAATGCAGATGGACTCTCCAGATATTTCCACTTAGACAATGAAGACTCATCAGGTCATGGCTAGTCTTATTGTCCTTCGTTTGGGGGGGGGGTTGTGTAGGAAAGTACCATCTTGCCTGGCATCTTACCCCCATATTTCATAGTATATATGTTGTTTTAGTTGTATTTGTCACTGGGACCCTGCCAGCCAGGGCCCCAGTGCTCATAAGTGTGCACTGTATGTGTTACCTGTGTTATGACTAACTGTCTCACTGAGGCTCTGCTATCCAGAACCTCAGTGGTTATGCTCTCTCATTCTCTTTCCAAATTGTCACTAACAGGCTAGTGACCAATTTCACCAATTCACATTGTCATACTGGAACACCCTTATAATTCCCTAGTATATGGTACTGAGGTACCCAGGGTATTGGGGTTCCAGGAGATCCCTATGGGCTGCAGCATTTCTTGTGCCACCCATAGGGAGTTCTGACAATTCTTACACAGGCCTGCCAGTGCAGCCTGAGTGAGATAACGTCCACGTTATTTCACAGCCATTTACCACTGCACTTAAGTAACTTATAAGTCACCTATATGTCTAACCTTTACCTGGTAAAGGTTGGGTGCTAAGTTACTTAGGGGGTCATTCTGACCCTGGCGGCCGGCAGATTGCTGGCGGGAACACCGCCAACAGGCTGGCGGTGTCCCGGCAGCAAGTATGACTGTGGCGGAAAAGCCGCGGCCATACCGCCGGCCCCTCCATTTTCCCGCCAGGCGCAAGCACCGCTGCCCTGGGAATTACGACTCCCCGACCGCCAGCCTGTCAGTGGCGGAAGACAGCGCCATGGAAAGGCTGGCGGTAAGGGGACGCACAGTGCCCCTGGGGGCCCCTGCACTGCCCATGCACTTGGCATGGGCAGTGCAGGGGCCCCCAGGCGTAGCCCCGTCGCGCATTTCACTGCCCGAATCCCGCAGTTTGACAAGATAAACAGTGTGGCAGAAGTACGGAGAAAAGTCGAGTGCAAGAAACGCTGGCATGACTGCAAGCGCAGGACCAAAGACAAGATGGCCAGGAACAGGAAAGCAGCACTGCAGACTGGAGGTGGGAGTCCAGAACCGCAGGAGGCCCTGGACCACATGGAGGAGATGGTGGCAGCCGTCATCCCTGAGGAGATCGTCACAGGGATTCAAGGACAGGACAGCGTAGACTACCAGGAGACAACACAGATGCAGGGTAAGTGGCATGGGGAATTAAAATGCACAAATGTTAACTGCAAGCAGGGGGACATACCTACTACATAATGAATGTAAGTCATGATAATCAGGGAGTGGCATGGGTAAAGGGGCGCAGCATGGGGGCATGGCCCATTCAGAGGAAACCTGGGGCACAGTACTACACTAGACCCACAACCTTTGCATGGGGGTATGCTGCCATGCCAAGGATGTTGGAAAGGTAAAGCCACTCCAGGAGAGTAGGGTACAACATAAAACTGGCCTGCTGTCACACGTCACCTGGTATTCTCCCTACATGAACTAGGGCTCAATTAACAGCCTCAGGCCATATCTGCAAGTGGAACTTAACATTGACAACAGTTGCCACTACCACCTCTGCTGTGTGTGCAGGTCAAGTACCTAATGGCAGTAACGTCCCCATGGATCAAACACACCCAAATTAGAGGGTTCAGGATGACAGCTTTATCAATCCCCTGTAATCAATAAAAATGTTCTAATCCTGTCAAATGTGAATGTCCATAGTTGCTACAAACATCAGCCATTGTCATAAACATTACTAATCCTGTCAAATGTGAATGTCCATAGTTGCTACAAACATCAGCCATTGTCATAAACATTATGAGGTACACAGCACTAATGTCATACCCATGCTGCATATGTCAGGGTCCACCCTGTGCCTGGGTCACAATAGCTCCAATGACACCATGCAACATCCCAAATGTCATAGTGCTCAGACAACAGCATTAAGGGAGAGGAAATATGTCACCGGCTAGTGAAACTCACCCTCACAGTCAGAAGAGGAAATGGAACACTGCTAGGACCATCCGTGCAATCCAATGTAGCACACATTCCCCAACATCAACATTACACACTACCAATACTGACATATGTAGTGTGCCATGCCATTGCTATACATAGTATGTGCTAGGTCTCAGCAACATATAGCTGGATGTGAAATATCTGAGACTGCCTCAGTTCCAGATTGTGAAGTGTGGTGTAAGTACCATGAGAACAACCACAGCCAGTGCAAGGCCTCACCATGAGAATGGAAGTAGATGGAGGGTTGAGTAGGACAAGAAGGTGGCAATTAACAATTTGGCGAGAACCAACACCTAGAGGATGTGATGCTGACAAGTCCCCAAACTGACCACAATACATGTGACATGCAGGTGGGGCATAGGCCTTGGGAGAATGCTAATATGAAAGACAGGAGTAATGAACAGGAACCAAGATCACAATGTGAAACAAATAGGAAGGCAGGCACGTCACATTACAAATCCCACAACACAGACACACTAATTGTACAATATCTCATTACAGAGGATGATGGCTCTCCTGGGGATATGCCTGTCTTGGACTTCCCTGATGACATGGATGACGAGCTGACAAACATCAGCCAGCAGACCCTCCAAGATGTCCTTGGGACCCTCCAGAACCCACCTTCAGTCGCAGCACAGATACAGCAGCCATAACAGAGGACCCACCCACCACCCCAATTGAACGACCTGCCAGCTCCAACCCAGCTATTGACTCTGATGACACTGGCACTGGCTTTGAGAGAACTGTAGTCGGAGGACACCGAGAGCTGGCCAAGGCGTGTGGTTGGGGATGGAAAATATGCCAGCCAGCCTAGAGGGGGTGCGTTCGTGCATGATGTCAACTGCAGAACAGTCAGCAGCCATGCAAGGGCGAACATCAATCTTGAAGGAACTTGAAAAAAATGTGAAGGAAATCAGCACAGCTGTGTAGGAAAGTACCATCTTGCCTGGCATGTTACCCCCATTTTTCACTGTATATATGTTGTTTTAGTTGTATGTGTCACTGGGACCCTGGTAACCCAGGGCCCCAGTGCTCATAAGTGTGCCTGAATGTGTTACCTGTGTAGTGACTAACTGTCTCACTGAGGCTCTGCTAATCAGAACCTCAGTGGTTATGCTCTCTCATTTCTTTCCAAATTGTCACTGACAGGCTAGTGACCATTTTTACCAATTTACATTGGCTTACTGGAACACCCTTATAATCCCCTAGTATATGGTACTGAGGTACCCAGGGTATTGGGGTTCCAGGAGATCCCTATGGGCTGCAGCATTTCTTTTGCCACCCATAGGGAGCTCTGACAATTCTTACACAGGCCTGCCACTGCAGCCTGAGTGAAATAACGTCCACGTTATTTCACAGCCATTTTACACTGCACTTAAGTAACTTATAAGTCACCTATATGTCTAACCTTTACCTGGTAAAGGTTAGGTGCAAAGTTACTTAGTGTGAGGGCACCCTGGCACTAGCCAAGGTGCCCCCACATTGTTCAGAGCCAATTCCCTGAACTTTGTGAGTGCGGGGACACCATTACACGCGTGCACTACATATAGGTCACTACCTATATGTAGCTTCACCATGGTAACTCCGAATATGGCCATGTAACATGTCTATGATCATGGAATTGCCCCCTCTATGCCATCCTGGCATAGTTGGCACAATCCCATGATCCCAGTGGTCTGTAGCACAGACCCTGGTACTGCCAAACTGCCCTTCCTGGGGTTTCACTGCAGCTGCTGCTGCTGCCAACCCCTCAGACAGGCAGCTGCCCTCCTGGGGTCCAGCCAGGCCTGGCCCAGGATGGCAGAACAAAGAACTTCCTCTGAGAGAGGGTGTGACACCCTCTCCCTTTGGAAAATGGTGTGAAGGCAGGGGAGGAGTAGCCTCCCCCAGCCTCTGGAAATGCTTTGTTGGGCACAGAGGTGCCCAATTCTGCATAAGCCAGTCTACACCGGTTCAGGGACCCCTTAGCCCCTGCTCTGGCGCGAAACTGGACAAAGGAAAGGGGAGTGACCACTCCCCTGACCTGCACCTCCCCTGGGAGGTGTCCAGAGCTCCTCCAGTGTGCTCCAGACCTCTGCCATCTTGGAAACAGAGGTGCTGCTGGCACACTGGACTGCTCTGAGTGGCCAGTGCCACCAGGTGACGTCAGAGACTCCTGCTGATAGGCTCCTTCAGGTGTTAGTAGCCTATCCTCTCTCCTAGGTAGCCAAACCCTCTTTTCTGGCTATTTAGGGTCTCTGTCTCTGGGGAAACTTTAGATAACGAATGCAAGAGCTCATCCGAGTTCCTCTGCATCTCTCTCTTCACCTTCTGATAAGGAAACGACCGCTGACCGCGCTGGATGCCTGCAAACCTGCAACATAGTAGCAAAGACGACTACTGCAACTCTGTAACGCTGATCCTGCCGCCTTCTCGACTGTTGTCCTGCTTGTGCATGCTGTGGGGGTAGTCTGCCTCCTCTCTGCACCAGAAGCTCCGAAGAAATCTCCCGTGGGTCGACGGAATCTTCCCCCTGCAACCGCAGGCACCAAAAAGCTGCATTACCGGTCCCTTGGGTCTCCTCTCAGGACGACGAGCGAGGTCCCTCGAATCCAGTGACTCTGTCCAAGTGACCCCCACAGTCCAGTGACTCTTCAGTCCAAGTTTGGTGGAGGTAAGTCCTTGCCTTACCTCGCTGGGCTGCATTGCTGGGAACCGCGACTTTGCAGCTACTCCGGCCCCTGTGCACTTCCGGTGGAAATCCTTTGTGCACAGCCAAGCCTGGGTCCACGGCATTCTAACCTGCATTGCACGACTTTCTAAGTTGGTCTCCGGCGACGTGGGACTCCTTTGTGCAACTTCGGCAAGCACCATTTCACACATCACCGTAGTGCCTGTTTCTGGCACTTCTCCGGGTGCTACCTGCTTCAGTGAGGGCTCTTTGTTTTGCTCGACGTCCCTTCTCTCTTCAGGTCCAATTTGCGATCTCCTGGTCCCTCCTGGGCCCCAGCAGCGTCCAAAAACGCCAAACACACATATTGCGCCTAGCAATGCTTGTTAGCGTCCTTTTGGCGGGAAAACACTTCTGCACGACTCTCCAAGGCGAGCGGGATCCGTCCACCAAAGGGGAAGTCTCTAGCCCTTTTCGTTCCTGCAGAAACCTCAGCTTCTTCTGTCCAGTCAAAGCTTCTTTGCACCCGCAGTTGGCATTTCCTGGGCATCTTCCCATCTCCGACTTGCTTGTGACTTTTGGACTTGGTCCCCTTGTTCCACAGGTACCCTAGATTGGAAATCCACAGTTGTTGCATTGCTGGTTTGTGTCTTTCCTGCATTATTCCTCTAACACGACTACTTTGTCCTTAGGGGAACTTTAGTGCACTTTGCACTCACTTTTCAGGGTCTTGGGGAGGGTTATTTTTCTAACTCTCACTATTTTCTAATAGTCCCAGCGACCCTCTACAAGGTCACATAGGTTTGGGGTCCATTCGTGGTTCGCATTCCACTTTTGGAGTATGTGGTTTGTGTTGCCCCTATCCCTATGTTTCCCCATTGCATCCTATTGTAACTATACATTGTTTGCACTGTTTTCTAAGACTATACTGCATATTTTTGCTATTGTGTATATATATCTTGTGTATATTTCCTATCCTCTCACTGAGGGTACACTCTAAGATACTTTGGCATATTGTCATAAAAATAAAGTACCTTTATTTTTAGTATAACTGTGTATTGTGTTTTCTTATGATATTGTGCATATGACACTAAGTGGTACTGTAGTAGCTTCACACGTCTCCTAGTTCAGCCTAAGCTGCTCTGCTAAGCTACCATTATCTATCAGCCTAAGCTGCTAGACACCCTATACACTAATAAGGGATAACTGGGCCTGGTGCAAGGTGCAAGTACCCCTTGGTACTCACTACAAGCCAGTCCAGCCTCCTACATTGGTTGTGTAGTGGTAGGATAAGTGCTTGAGACTACTTACCACTCTTGTCATTGTACTTTTCATAAGAGAAAAATATACAAAACAAGGTCAGTGTATATACACATAGCCAAAAAGTTTTGCATTTCCTCTTTTCACTCTTTTCTAAGTGCTGAAAAGTACTTCTAAACTTTCAAAAAGTTCTGAAAAGTTTAAAAAGTTTTTACTGTCTTTCCAAAAAGTTCTGAAAACTTTTTTCTCTTTTTCTATCACTTTAACTCTCTCTAAAAAATGTCTGGCACAGGCCAAAGTGTTGATCTGTCCAAACTTGCATATGACAACCTTAGCTGGAAAAGAGCAAGGAGTCTCTTTATAGAGAGAGGTTTGAGTGTAGGGAAGAATCCTTCCTTGGAACTGTTACTTAACATGCTTAGAGAACAGGATAAGGCCATAGGTGCCCCATCTGTTGAAAAAGTACCTAATAGTTCTCAATCTGATTCAGGGACTCCCCCAGGAAAAGATTCAGGAAAGAAACTTCCTAGCCTGCCCATTACTAGACAATCTAGCATAGATGGTAATGATGATGAGCCACACCAAATAAATAGTGTTGTCTCACATCATAGCAAAAGCATTTATTCTCACCATACTGGTAGTAATGTTTCTGTAAACCAAGCTGTTAGGGTGGCTTCTGTAAGGGACCGCTCTCCTTCTGTTCATTCCCATCATAGCTCTTTTTCTAGAAATGTCCCTCCCACCAACCCTGATGACAGAATGTTAGAGAGGGAACTCAATAAGTTGAGGGTGGAACAAACCAGACTGAAGCTTAAAAAGCAACAGCTGGATTTGGATAGACAGTCTTTTGAATTAGAGAAGGAAAGACAGAAGTTGGGTTTAGAAACCCATGGTGGCAGCAGCAGTATTCCCCATAGTCATCCTGCAAAAGAGCATGATTCCAGGAATCTGCACAAGATAGTTCCCCCTTATAAGGAGGGGGATGACATTAACAAGTGGTTTGCTGCACTTGAGAGGGCCTGTGTTATACAGGATGTCCCTCAAAGGCAGTGGGCTGCTATCCTATGGCTATCATTTAGTGGAAAACGTAGGGATAGGCTCCTTACTGTGAAAGAAGAGGTGGTTTATCTCGGACACCTTGTTGGTGGGGAACAGATTGCACCACTTCAGGGGAAAATCCAAACTATTATTGATTGGGTTCCCCCTACCACTCAGACTCAGGTGAAAGCCTTCCTAGGCCTCACTGGGTATTACAGGAGGTTCATTAAGAACTATGGCTCCATTGCAGCCCCTCTTAATGACCTCACATCCAAGAAAATGCCTAAAAAGGTATTATGGACAGCAAACTGTCAGAAAGCTTTTGAGGAGCTGAAGCAGGCCATGTGCTCTGCACCTGTCCTGAAAAGCCCTTGTTACTCTAAAAAATTCTATGTCCAAACTGATGCATCTGAATTAGGAGTAGGGGCAGTCCTATCACAACTTAATTCTGAGGGCCAGGATCAACCTGTTGCTTTTATTAGTAGAAGGTTGACCCCTAGAGAAAAGCGTTGGTCTGCCATTGAGAGGGAGGCCTTTGCTGTGGTCTGGGCTCTGAAGAAGTTGAGGCCATACCTGTTTGGCACTCACTTCATTGTTCAGACAGACCACAAACCTCTACTTTGGCTAAAACAAATGAAAGGTGAAAATCCTAAATTGTTGAGGTGGTCCATATCCCTACAGGGAATGGACTATACAGTGGAACATAGACCTGGGAGTAGCCACTCCAATGCAGATGGACTCTCCAGATATTTCCACTTAGACAATGAAGACTCATCAGGTCATGGCTAGTCTTATTGTCCTTCGTTTGGGGGGGGGGGTTGTGTAGGAAAGTACCATCTTGCCTGGCATGTTACCCCATTTTTCACTGTATATATGTTTTTTTAGTTGTATGTGTCACTGGGACCCTGGTAACCCAGGGCCCCAGTGCTCATAAGTGTGCCTGAATGTGTTACCTGTGTAGTGACTGTAGGAAAGTACCATCTTGCCTGGCATGTTACCCCCATTTTTCACTGTATATATGTTGTTTTAGTTGTATGTGTCACTGGGACCCTGGTAACCCAGGGCCCCAGTGCTCATAAGTGTGCCTGAATGTGTTACCTGTGTAGTGACTAACTGTCTCACTGAGGCTCTGCTAATCAGAACCTCAGTGGTTATGCTCTCTCATTTCTTTCCAAATTGTCACTGACAGGCTAGTGACCATTTTTACCAATTTACATTGGCTTACTGGAACACCCTTATAATCCCCTAGTATATGGTACTGAGGTACCCAGGGTATTGGGGTTCCAGGAGATCCTTATGGGCTGCAGCATTTCTTTTGCCACCCATAGGGAGCTCTGACAATTCTTACACAGGCCTGCCACTGCAGCCTGAGTGAAATAACGTCCACGTTATTTCACAGCCATTTTACACTGCACTTAAGTAACTTATAAGTCACCATATGTCTAACCTTTACCTGGTAAAGGTTAGGTGCAAAGTTACTTAGTGTGAGGGCACCCTGGCACTAGCCAAGGTGCCCCCACATTGTTCAGAGCCAATTCCCTGAACTTTGTGAGTGCGGGGACACCATTACACGCGTGCACTACATATAGGTCACCACCTATATGTAGCTTCACCATGGTAACTCCGAATATGGCCATGTAACATGTCTATGATCATGGAATTGCCCCCTCTATACCATCCTGGCATAGTTGGCACAATCCCATGATCCCAGTGGTCTGTAGCACAGACCCTGGTACTGCCAAACTGCCCTTCCTGGGGTTTCACTGCAGCTGCTGCTGCTGCCAACCCCTCAGACAGGCAGCTGCCCTCCTGGGGTCCAGCCAGGCCTGGCCCAGGATGGCAGAACAAAGAACTTCCTCTGAGAGAGGGTGTGACACCCTCTCCCTTTGGAAAATGGTGTGAAGGCAGGGGAGGAGTAGCCTCCCCCAGCCTCTGGAAATGCTTTGTTGGGCACAGATGTGCCCAATTCTGCATAAGCCATTCTACACCGGTTCAGGGACCCCTTAGCCCCTGCTCTGGCGCGAAACTGGACAAAGGAAAGGGGAGTGACCACTCCCCTGACCTGCACCTCCCCTGGGAGGTGTCCAGAGCTCCTCCAGTGTGCTCCAGACCTCTGCCATCTTGGAAACAGAGGTGCTGCTGGCACACTGGGCTGCTCTGAGTGGCCAGTGCCACCAGGTGAAGTCAGAGACTCCTGCTGATAGGCTCCTTCAGGTGTTAGTAGCCTTTCCTCTCTCCTAGGTAGCCAAACCCTCTTTTCTGGCTATTTAGGGTCTCTGTCTCTGGGGAAACTTTAGATAACGAATGCATGAGCTCAGCCGAGTTCCTCTGCATCTCTCTCTTCACCTTCTGATAAGGAATCGACCGCTGACCGCGCTGGAAGCCTGCAAACCTGCAACATAGTAGCAAAGACGACTACTGCAACTCTGTAACGCTGATCCTGCCGCCTTCTCGACTGTTTTCCTGCTTGTGCATGCTGTGGGGGTAGCCTGCCTCCTCTCTGCACCAGAAGCTCCGAAGAAATCTCCCGTGGGTCGACGGAATCTTCCCCCTGCAACCGCAGGCACCAAAAAGCTGCATCACCGGTCCCTTGGGTCTCCTCTCAGCACGACGAGCGAGGTCCCTCGAATCCAGCGACTCTGTCCAAGTGACCCCCACAGTCCAGTGACTCTTCAGCCCAAGTTTGGTGGAGGTAAGTCCTTGCCTCACCTCGCTGGGCTGCATTGCTGGGAACTGCGACTTTGCAGCTACTCCGGCCCCTGTGCACTTCCGGCGGAAATCCTTTGTGCACAGCCAAGCCTGAGTCCACGGCACTCTAACCTGCATTGCACGACTTTCTAAGTTGGTCTCCGGCGACGTGGGACTCCTTTGTGCAACTTCGGTGAGCACCGTTTCACGCATCCTTGTAGTGCCTGTTTCTGGCACTTCCTTGGGTGCTACCTGCTTCAGTGAGGGCTCTTTGTCTTGCTTGACATCCCTTCTCTCTTCAGGTCCAATTTGCGACCACCTGGTCCCTCCTGGGCCCCAGCAGTGTCAAAAAACGCCAAACACACGATTTGCGTCTAGAAAGGCTTGTTGGCGTCCTTTCGGCGGGAAAATACTTCTGCACGACTCTCCAAGGCAAGAGGGATCCGTCCACCAAAGGGGAAGTCTCTAGACCTTTTCGTTCCTGCAGAAACCTCAGCTTCTTCTGTCCAGTTGAAGCTTCTTTGCACCCGCAGCTGGCATTTCCTGGGCATCTGCCCATCTCCGACTTGCTTGTGACTTTTGGACTTGGTCCCCTTGTTCCACAGGTACCCTAGATTGGAAATCCACAGTTGTTGCATTGCTGGTTTGTGTCTTTCCTGCATTATTCCTCTAACACGACTCTTTTGTCCTTAGGGGAACTTTAGTGCACTTTGCACTCACTTTTCAGGGTCTTGGGGAGGGTTATTTTTCTAACTCTCACTATTTTCTAATAGTCCCAGCGACCCTCTACAAGGTCACATAGGTTTGGGGTCCATTCGTGGTTCGCATTCCACTTTTGGAGTATATGGTTTGTGTTGCCCCTATCCCTATGTTTCCCTATTGCATCCTATTGTAACTATACATTGTTTGCACTGTTTTCTAAGACTATACTGCATATTTTTGCTATTGTGTATATATATCTTGTGTATATTTCCTATCCTCTCACTGAGGGTACACTCTAAGATACTTTGGCATATTGTCATAAAAATAAAGTACCTTTATTTTTAGTATAACTGTGTATTGTGTTTTCTTATGATATTGTGCATATGACACTGAGTGGTACTGTAGTAGCTTCACACGTCTCCTAGTTCAGCCTAAGCTGCTCTGCTAAGCTACCATTATCTATCAGCCTAAGCTGCTAGACACCCTATACACTAATAAGGGATAACTGGGCCTGGTGCAAGGTGCAAGTACCCCTTGGTACTCACTACAAGCCAGTCCAGCCTCCTACATTGGTTGTGCAGTGGTGGGATAAGTGCTTGAGACTACTTACCACTCTTGTCATTGTACTTTTCATAAGAGAAAAATATACAAAACAAGGTCAGTGTATATACACATAGCCAAAAAGTTTTGCATTTCCTCTTTTCACTCTTTTCTAAGTGCTGAAAAGTACTTCTAAACTTTCAAAAAGTTCTTAAAAGTTTAAAAAGTTTTTTTCTGTCTTTCCAAAAAGTTCTGAAAACTTTTTTCTCTTTCTCTATCACTTTAACTCTCTCTAAAAAAATGTCTGGCACAGGCCAAAGTGTTGATCTGTCCAAACTTGCATATGACAACCTTAGCTGGAAAAGAGCAAGGAGTCTCTGTATAGAGAGAGGTTTGAGTGTAGGGAAGAATCCTGCCTTGGAACTGTTAATTAACATGCTTAGAGAACAAGATAAGGCCATAGGTGCCCCATCTGTTGAAAAAGTACCTAATAGTTCCCAATCTGATTCAGGGACTCCCCCAGGAAAAGATTCAGGAAAGAAACTTCCTAGCCTGCCCATTACTAGACAATCTAGCATAGATGGTAATGATGATGAGCCACACCAAAGAAATAGTGTTGTCTCACATCATAGCAAAAGCATTTATTCTCACCATACTGGTAGTAATGTTTCTGTAAACCAAGCTGTTAAGTTGGCTTCTGTAAGGGACAGGTCTCCTTCTGTTCATTCCCATCATAGCTCTGTTTCTAGAAATGTCCCTCCCACCAACCCTGATGACAGAATGTTAGAGAGGGAACTCAATAAGTTGAGGGTGGAACAAACCAGACTGAAGCTTAAAAAGCAACAGCTGGATTTGGATAGACAGTCTTTTGAATTAGAGAAGGAAAGACAGAAGTTGGGTTTAGATACCCATGGTGGCAGCAGCAGTATTCCCCATAGTCATCCTGCAAAAGAGCATGATTCCAGGAATCTGCACAAGATAGTTCCCCCTTATAAGGAGGGGGATGACATTAACAAGTGGTTTGCTGCACTTGAGAGGGCCTGTGTTGTACAGGATGTCCCTCAAAGGCAGTGGGCTGCTATCCTATGGCTATCATTTAGTGGAAAAGGTAGGGATAGGCTCCTTACTGTGAAAGAAAATGATGCCAATAATTTCCAAGTTCTTAAGAATGCACTCCTGGATGGTTATGGCTTAACCACTGAACAGTACAGGATAAAGTTCAGAGAGACCAAAAAGGAGTCTTCACAAGACTGGGTTGATTTCATTGACCATTCAGTGAAGGCCTTGGAGGGGTGGTTACATGGCAGTAAAGTTACTGATTATGACAGCCTGTATAACTTGATCCTGAGAGAGCATATTCTTAATAATTGTGTGTCTGATTTGTTGCACCAGTACTTGGTGGACTCTGATCTGACCTCTCCCCAAGAATTGGGAAAGAAGGCAGACAAATGGGTCAGAACAAGAGTGAACAGAAAAGTTCATACAGGGGGTGACAAAGATGGCAACAAAAAGAAGGATGGTAAGTCTTCAGACAAGGGTGGGGACAAATCTAAAAATGAGTCTTCATCAGGCCCACAAAAACACTCTGGTGGGGGTGGTGGGCCCAAATCCTCCTTTAATCAGAACAATGGAAATGAAACCATGGTGCTATTTATGTAAAATAAAAGGCCATTGGACAACAGATCCCAGTTGTCCAAAGAAAGGCACCACAGCTCCTACCACTACAACCCATACTGCTACACCTAGTGTCCCTACTAATAGCAGTGGTGGTGGGAGCAAACCTACTAATAGCCAATCCAAGGGAGTAGCTGGGCTCACTTTTGGTAATTTAGTTGGGGTTGGTCTGATTAGGGAGACCACAGAGGCTACTTTAGTCTCTGAAGGGGCTATTGATTTAGCCACTTTGGTTGCTTGCCCCCATAACTTGGAGAAGTACAAGCAACTAACCCTAATAAATGGTGTTGAGGTCCAGGCCTACAGGGACACAGGTGCCAGTGTCACAATGTGTAGGAGGCTGGACTGGCTTGTAGTGAGTACCAAGGGGTACTTGCACCTTGCACCAGGCCCAGTTATCCCTTATTAGTGTATAGGGTGTCTAGCAGCTTAGGCTGATAGATAATGGTAGCTTAGCAGAGCAGCTTAGGCTGAACTAGGAGACATGTGAAGCTACTACAGTACCACTTAGTGTCATATGCACAATATCATAAGAAAACACAATACACAGTTATACTAAAAATAAAGGTACTTTATTTTTATGACAATATGCCAAAGTATCTTAGAGTGTACCCTCAGTGAGAGGATAGGAAATATACACAAGATATATATACACAATAGCAAAAATATGCAGTATAGTCTTAGAAAACAGTGCAAACAATGTATAGTTACAATAGGATGCAATGGGGAAACATAGGGATAAGGGTAACACAAACCATATACTCCAAAAGTGGAATGCGAACCACGAATGGACCCCAAACCTATGTGACCTTGTAGAGGGTCGCTGGGACTATTAGACAATAGTGAGAGTTAGCAAAATAACCCTCCCCAAGACCCTGAAAAGTGAGTGCAAAGTGCACTAAAGTTCCCCTAAGGACAAAAGAGTCGTGTTAGAGGAATAATGCAGGAAAGACACAAACCAGCAATGCAACAACTGTGGATTTCCAATCTAGGGTACCTGTGGAACAAGGGGACCAAGTCCAAAAGTCACAAGCAAGTCGGAGATGGGCAGATGCCCAGGAAATGCCAGCTGCGGGTGCAAAGAAGCTTCGACTGGACAGAAGAAGCTGACGTTTCTGCAGGAACGAAAAGGGCTAGAGACTTCCCCTTTGGTGGACGGATCCCTCTTGCTTTGGAGAGTCGTGCAGAAGTGTTTTCCCGCCGGAAGGACGCCAACAAGCCTTGCTACATGCAAATCGTGCATTTGGCGTTTTTGGACGCTGCTGGGGCCCAGGAGGGACCAGGAGGTCGCAAATTGGACCTGCAGAGAGAAGGGACGTCGAGCAAGACAAAGAGCCCTCACTGAAGCAGGTAGCACCCGGAGAAGTGCCAGAAACAGGCACTACGAGGATGCGTGAAATGGTGCTCGCCGAAGTTGCACAAAGGAGTCCCACGTCGCCGGAGACCAACTTAGAAAGTCGTGCAATGCAGGTTAGAGTGCCGTGGACCCAGGCTTGGCTGTGAACGAAGGATTTCTGCCGGAAGTGCACAGGGGCCGGAGTAGCTGCAAAGTCGCGGTTCCCAGCAATGCAGCCCAGCGAGGTGAGGCAAGGACTTACCTCCACCAAACTTGGGCTGAGGAGTCACTGGACTGTGGGGGTCACTTGAACAGCATCGCTGGATTCGAGGGACCTCGCTCGTCGTGCTGAGAGGAGACCCAAGGGACCGGTAATGCAGCTTTTTGGTGCCTGCGGTTGCAGGGGGAAGATTCCGTCGACCCACGGGAGATTTCTTCGGAGCTTCTGGTGCAGAGAGGAGGCAGACTACCCCCACAGCATGCACAAGCAGGAAAACAGTCGAGAAGGCGGCAGGATCAGCGTTACAGAGTTGCAGTAGTCGTCTTTGCTACTATGTTGCAGGTTTGCAGGCTTCCAGCGCGGTCAGCGGTCGATTCCTTATCAGAAGGTGAAGAGAGAGATGCAGAGGAACTCGGCTGAGCTCATGCATTCGTTATCTAAAGTTTCCCCAGAGACAGAGACCCTAAATAGCCAGAAAAGAGGGTTTGGCTACCTAGGAGAGAGGAAAGGCTACTAACACCTGAAGGAGCCTATCAGCAGGAGTCTCTGACGTCACCTGGTGGCACTGGCCACTCAGAGCAGTCCAGTGTGCCAGCAGCACCTCTGTTTCCAAGATGGCAGAGGTCTGGAGCACACTGGAGGAGCTCTGGACACCTCCCAGGGGAGGTGCAGGTCAGGGGAGTGGTCACTCCCCTTTCCTTTGTCCAGTTTCGCGCCAGAGCAGGGGCTAAGGGGTCCCTGAACCGGTGTAGACTGGCTTATGCAGAATTGGGCACATCTGTGCCCAACAAAGCATTTCTAGAGGCTGGGGGAGGCTACTCCTCCCCTGCCTTCACACCATTTTCCAAAGGGAGAGGGTGTCACACCCTCTCTCAGAGGAAGTTCTTTGTTCTGCCATCCTGGGCCAGGCCTGGCTGGACCCTAGGAGGGCAGCTGCCTGTCTGAGGGGTTGGCAGCAGCAGCAGCTGCAGTGAAACCCCAGGAAGGGCAGTCTGGCAGTACCAGGGTCTGTGCTACAGACCACTGGGATCATGGAATTGTACCAACAATGCCAGGATGGCATAGAGGGGGCAATTCCATGATCATAGACATGTTACATGGCCATATTCGGAGTTACCATGGTGAAGCTACATATAGGTAGTGACCTATATGTAGTGCACGCGTGTAATGGTGTCCCCGCACTCACAAAGTTCAGTGAATTGGCTCTGAACAATGTGGGGGCACCTTGGCTAGTGCCAGGGTGCCCTCACACTAAGTAACTTTGCACCTAACCTTTACCAGGTAAAGGTTAGACATATAGGTGCCTTATAAGTTACTTAAGTGCAGTGTAAAATGGCTGTGAAATAACGTGGACGTTATTTCACTCAGGCTGCAGTGGCAGGCCTGTGTAAGAATTGTCAGTGCTCCCTATGGGTGGCAAAAGAAATGCTGCAGCCCATAGGGATCTCCTGGAACCCCAATACCCTGGGTACCTCAGTACCATATACTAGGGAATTATAAGGGTGTTCCAGTAAGCCAATGTAAATTGGTAAAAATGGTCACTAGCCTGTCAGTGACAATTTGGAAAGAAATGAGAGAGCATAACCACTGAGGTTCTGATTAGCAGAGCCTCAGTGAGACAGTTAGTCACTACACAGGTAACACTTTCAGGCACACTTATGAGCACTGGGGCCCTGGGTTACCAGGGTCCCAGTGACACATACAACTAAAACAACATATATACAGTGAAAAATGGGGGTAACATGCCAGGCAAGATGGTACTTTCCTACACAACCCCCCCCCAAACGAAGGACAATAAGACTAGCCATTACCTGATGAGTCTTCATTGTCTAAGTGGAAATATCTGGAGAGTCCATCTGCATTGGAGTGGCTACTCCCAGGTCTATGTTCCACTGTATAGTCCATTCCCTGTAGGGATATGGACCACCTCAACAATTTAGGATTTTCACCTTTCATTTGTTTTAGCCAAAGTAGAGGTTTGTGGTCTGTCTGAACAATGAAGTGAGTGCCAAACAGGTATGGCCTCAACTTCTTCAGAGCCCAGACCACAGCAAAGGCCTCCCTCTCAATGGCAGACCAACGCTTTTCTCTAGGGGTCAACCTTCTACTAATAAAAGCAACAGGTTGATCCTGGCCCTCAGAATTAAGTTGTGATAGGACTGCCCCTACTCCTAATTCAGATGCATCAGTTTGGACATAGAATTTTTTAGAGTAACAAGGGCTTTTCAGGACAGGTGCAGAGCACATGGCCTGCTTCAGCTCCTCAAAAGCTTTCTGACAGCTTGCTGTCCACAATACCTTTTTAGGCATTTTCTTGGATGTGAGGTCATTAAGAGGGGCTGCAATGGAGCCATAGTTCTTAATGAACCTCCTGTAATACCCAGTGAGGCCTAGGAAGGCTCTCACCTGAGTCTGAGTGGTAGGGGGAACCCAATCAATAATAGTTTGGATTTTCCCCTGAAGTGGTGCAATCTGTTCCCCACCAACAAGGTGTCCCAGATAAACCACCTTACCCTGCCCTATCTGGCACTTTGAAGCCTTGATAGTGAGGCCTGCCTTTTGCAGGGCCTCCAAAACTTTCCAAAGGTGGACCAGGTGATCATCCCAGCTGGAGCTAAAGACAGCTATATCGTCCAAATATGCTGCACTGAAAGCTTCCAGCCCTTGCAGGACTGTGTTCACCAACCTCTGAAAAGTGGCAGGTGCATTTTTCAAACCAAAAGGCATTACAGTAAACTGGTAATGTCCTCCAATGGTAGAAAATGCAGTCTTAGGTTTAGCATCTTCTGACAATTTGATCTGCCGATACCCTGCAGTCAAATCAAAAGTGCTTAGATACTTGGCAGATGCCAGTGTATCTATGAGCTCATCTGCCCTGGGTATAGGGTGAGCATCAGTTTTGGTTACCAAGTTGAGACCTCTATAGTCTACACAAAACCGCATTTCTTTCTTTCCATCTTTAGAATTGGGTTTTGGTACCAGTACCACAGGGGAAGCCCATGGACTGTCAGAGTGCTCAACCACTCCTAGTTCCAACATTTTCTGAACTTCTTGCTTTATGCAGTCCCTGACATGGTCAGGCTGCCTATAGATCTTACTTTTGACAGGTAAACTGTCTCCAGTATCTATAGTGTGCTCACACCAAGAAGTGGTGCCTGGCACAGTAGAGAAGAGTTCTGAAAATTGTCCTAGGAGATTTATGCAATTGTCTTTCTGCTCAACAGTAAGACAATCAGCCAAAACTACACCTTCCACAAGAGCATCTTGATCTGTGGAAGAGAAGAGATCAGGTAGAGGATCACTGTCTTCTTCCTGTCCCTCATCTGTTGCCATGAGCAGGGTGAGATCAGCCCTGTCATAGTAGGGTTTCAGGCGGTTGACATGGAGCACCCTAAGGGGACTCCTGGCAGTGCCTAAGTCAACCAAGTAGGTGACTTCACCCTTCTTTTCAACAATTGTGTGGGGTCCACTCCATTTATCTTGGAGTGCTCTTGGGGCCACAGGCTCCAAGACCCACACTTTCTGCCCTGGTTGGTACTGAACCAAAACAGCCTTCTGATCATGCCATTGCTTCTGGAGCTCTTGGCTGGCCTGAAGGTTTTTACTGGCCTTTTTCATGTACTCAGCCATCCTTGATCTGAGGCCAAGTACATAATCCACAATATCCTGCTTAGGAGCTTTTAAAGGTTGTTCCCAACCCTCCTTTACAAGTGTGATGGACCCCTAACAGGGTGTCCAAAAAGAAGTTCAAAGGGGCTGAAGCCCACTCCTTTCTGGGGTACCTCCCTGTAGGCAAAAAGGAGGCATGGTAGAAGGATATCCCATCTCCTGCGGAGTTTTTCAGGGAGTCCCATAATCATGCCTTTGAGAGTTTTATTAAATCTCTCCACCAGTCCATTTGTTTGTGGATGATAGAGTGTTGTGAACTTGTACGTTACACCACACTCCTTCCACATGGCCTTTAAGTATGCAGACATGAAATTGCTTTCTCTGTCTGATACTACTTCCTTTGGGAAGCCCACCCTGGAAAATATTCCCAGGAGGGCCTTTGCCACTGCAGGAGCTGTAGTGGTCCTTAAAGGAATTGCTTCAGGATATCTTGTGGCATGGTCCACTACCACCAAGATAAACCTATTGCCTGAAGCAGTAGGAGGGTCAAGGGGGCCAACTATGTCAACCCCTACCCTTTCAAAGGGAACCCCAACCACAGGCAGTGGGATAAGGGGTGCCTTTGGAGTGCCACCTGTCTTGCCACTGGCTTGACAGGTTTCACAGGACTTACAAAATTCCTTTGTGTCCTCAGACATCCTAGGCCAATGAAACAGGGGAACAAGCCTGTCCCAAGTTTTCATTTGTCCTAGATGCCCAGCTAAGGGAATGTCATGTGCCAGTGTTAGGAGGAACTTTCTGTACTCCTGAGGAATCACTAATCTCCTGGCAGCTCCAGGTTTAGGATCCCTATGCTCAGTGTACAAGAGGTTGTCCTCCCAGTAAACTCTGTGAGAGTCACTGACATCCCCATTAGCCTGTTTGACAGCTTGCTGTCTGAGACCCTCTAATGTGGGACAGGTTTGCTGTGCCACACTCAGCTCCTCTCTGGCAGGCCCCCCTTCACCCAAAAGCTCAGCAGTGTCTGCTTCCAGCTCCTCCGGTGTAGGTTCTGCACAGGGAGGGAATTCTTCTTCCTCAGAAGTAGAATCCACTGTAGAGGGAGGGATAGTAGGAAGTGGTTTGCTTCTACTAGCCCTAGCTTTAGGGAGCACTTGGTCCATTGTTCCAGGATCCAAGCTTCCCTGTCCTTTTTGCTTTTTGGCCTGAGCCCTTGTCAAAGCAGAAATATGCCCTGGGATGCCCAGCATTGCTGCATGGGCCTCCAACTCCACATCTGACCAAGCTGATGTCTCCAAATCATTCCCTAATAGACAGTCTACAGGTAAATCTGAAGCTACCACAACTTTCTTTGGACCAGTTACCCCCCCCCAGTTGAGATTTACAACAGCCATGGGGTGGCTTTGTGTTATGTTGTGAGCATCGGTTACTTGGTACTGGTGTCAAAGTATGTGTTGTTCAGGGTGCACCAGTTTCTCAATCACCATTGTGACACTGGCACCTGTGTCCCTGTAGGCCTGGACCTCAACACCATTTATTAGGGTTAGTTGCTTGTACTTCTCCAAGTTATGGGGGCAAGCAACCAAAGTGGCTAAGTCAATAGCCCCTTCAGAGACTAAAGTAGCCTCTGTGGTCTCCCTAATTAGACCAACCCCAACTAAATTACCAAAAGTGAGCCCAGCTACTCCCTTGGATTGGCTATTAGTAGGTTTGCTCCCACCACCACTGCTATTAGTAGGGACACTAGGTGTAGCAGTAGGGGTTGTAGTGGTAGGAGCTGTGGTGCCTTTCTTTGGACAACTGGGATCTGTTGTCCAATGGCCTTTTATTTTACATAAATAGCACCATGGTTTCTTTTCCTTGTTCTGATTAAAGGAGGATTTGGACCCACCACCCCCACCAGAGTGTTTTTGTGGGCCTGATGAAGACTCATTTTTAGATTTGTCCCCACCCTTGTCAGAAGACTTACCATCCTTCTTTTTGTTGCCATCTTTGTCACCCCCTGTATGAACGTTTCTGTTCACTCTTGTTCTGACCCATTTGTCTGCCTTCTTTCCCAATTCTTGGGGAGAGGTCAGATCAGAGTCCACCAAGTACTGGTGCAACAAATCAGACACACAATTATTAAGAATATGCTCTCTCAGGATTAAGTTATACAGGCTGTCATAATCAGTAACTTTACTGCCATGTAACCACCCCTCCAAGGCCTTCACTGCCTGGTCAATGAAATCAACCCAGTCTTGTGAAGACTCCTTTTTGGTCTCTCTGAACTTTATCCTGTACTGTTCAGTGGTTAAGCCATAACCATCCAGGAGTGCATTCTTAAGAACTTGGAAATTATTGGCATCATTTTCTTTCACTGTAAGGAGCCTATCCCTACCTTTTCCACTAAATGATAGCCATAGGATAGCAGCCCACTGCTTTTGAGGGACATCCTGTACAGCACAGGCCCTCTCAAGTGCAGCAAACCACTTGTTAATGTCATCCCCCTCCTTATAAGGGGGAACTATCTTGTGCAGATTCCTGGAATCATGCTCTTTTGCAGGATGACTATGGGGAATACTGCTGCTGCCACCATGGGTATCTAAACCCAACTTCTGTCTTTCCCTCTCTATTTCTAAAGGCTGTCTATCCAAATCCAGCTGTTGCTTCTTGAGCTTCAGTCTGGTTTGTTCCACTCTCAATCTATTGAGCTCCCTTTCTAACAATCTGTCATCAGGGTGGGTGGGAGGGACATTTCTAGATACAGAGGTATGATGGGAATGAACAGAAGGAGACCTGTCCCTTACAGAGGGCACCCTAACAGCTTGGCTACCAGCATAATGTGAGAGCACACCATCAGTATGGTGTGATTCAACCTCTGTACCAACTATGCTAGACTGTCTAGTAATGGGCAGGCTGAGAAGTTTCTTTCCTGAACCTTTTCCTGGGGGAGTCCCTGGATCAGATTGAGAACCATTAGCTACTTTTTCTACAGATTGGGCACTTATGGCCTTATCCTGTACTCTAAGCATATTAATTAACAGTTCTAAGGAAGGATTCTTCCCTACACTCAAACCTCTCTCTATGCAGAGACTCCTTGCTCCTTTCCAGCTAAGGTGATCATATGCAAGTTTGGACAGTTCAACATTTTTTCCTGTGCCAGACATTTTTTTAGAGAGAGTTAAAGTGATAGAAAAAGAGAAAAAAAGTTTTCAGAACTTTTTGGAAAGACAGAAAAAACTTTTTAAACTTTTAAGAACTTTTTGAAAGTTTTAGAAGTACTTTTCAGCACTTAGAAAAGAGTGAAAAGAGGAAATGCAAAACTTTTTGGCTATGTGTATATACACTGACCTTGTTTTGTATATTTTTCTCTTATGAAAAGTACAATGACAAGAGTGGTAAGTAGTCTCAAGCACTTATCCCACCACTGCACAACCAATGTAGGAGGCTGGACTGGCTTGTAGTGAGTACCAAGGGGTACTTGCACCTTGCACCAGGCCCAGTTATCCCTTATTAGTGTATAGGGTGTCTAGCAGCTTAGGCTGATAGATAATGGTAGCTTAGCAGAGCAGCTTAGGCTGAACTAGGAGACGTGTGAAGCTACTACAGTACCACTTAGTGTCATATGCACAATATCATAAGAAAACACAATACACAGTTATACTAAAAATAAAGGTACTTTATTTTTATGACAATATGCCAAAGTATCTTAGAGTGTACCCTCAGTGAGAGGATAGGAAATATACACAAGATATATATACACAATAGCAAAAATATGCAGTATAGTCTTAGAAAACAGTGCAAACAATGTATAGTTACAATAGGATGCAATGGGGAAACATAGGGATAGGGGTAACACAAACCATATACTCCAAAAGTGGAATGCGAACCACGAATGGACCCCAAACCTATGTGACCTTGTAGAGGGTCGCTGGGACTATTAGACAATAGTGAGAGTTAACAAAATAACCCTCCCCAAGACCCTGAAAAGTGAGTGCAAAGTGCACTAAAGTTCCCCTAAGGACAAAAGAGTCGTGTTAGAGGAATAATGCAGGAAAGACACAAACCAGCAATGCAACAACTGTGGATTTCCAATCTAGGGTACCTGTGGAACAAGGGGACCAAGTCCAAAAGTCACAAGCAAGTCGGAGATGGGCAGATGCCCAGGAAATGCCAGCTGCGGGTGCAAAGAAGCTTCGACTGGACAGAAGAAGCTGAGGTTTCTGCAGGAACGAAAAGGGCTAGAGACTTCCCCTTTGGTGGAGGAATCCCTCTCCCCTTGGAGAGTCGTGCAGAAGTGTTTTCCCGCCGGAAGGACGCCAACAAGCCTTGCTACACGCAAATCGTACCTTTGGCGTTTTTGGACGCTGCTGGGGCCCAGGAGGGACCAGGAGGTCGCAAATTGGACCTGCAGAGAGAGGGGACGTCGAGCAAGACAAAAAGCCCTGACTGAAGCAGGTAGCACCCGGAGAAGTGCCAGAAACAGGCACTACGAAGATGCGTGAAACGGTGCTCGCCGAAGTTGCACAAAGGAGTCCCACGTCGCCGGAGACCAACTTAGAAAGTCGTGCAATGCAGGTTAGTGTGCCGTGGACCCAGGCTTCGCTGTGCACGAAGGATTTCCGCCGGAAGTGCACAGGGGCCGGAGTAGCTGCAAAGTCGCGGTTCCCAGCAATGCAGCCCAGCGAGGTGAGGCAAGGACTTACCTCCACCAAACTTGGGCTGAAGAGTCACTGGACTGTGGGGGTCACTTGGACAGCATCGCTGGATTCGAGGGACCTCGCTCGTCGTGCTGAGAGGAGACCCAAGGGACCGGTAATGCAGCTTTTTGGTGCCTGCGGTTGCAGGGGGAAGATTCCGTCGACCCACGGGAGATTTCTTCGGAGCTTCTGGTGCAGAGAGGAGGCAGACTACCCCCACAGCATGCACAAGCAGGAAAACAGTCGAGAAGGCGGCAGGATCAGCGTTACAGAGTTGCAGTAGTCGTCTTTGCTACTATGTTGCAGGTTTGCAGGCTTCCAGCGCGGTCAGCGGTCGATTCCTTATCAGAAGGTGAAGAGAGAGATGCAGAGGAACTCGGCTGAGCTCATGCATTCGTTATCTAAAGTTTCCCCAGAGACAGAGACCCTAAATAGCCAGAAAAGAGGGTTTGGCTACCTAGGAGAGAGGAAAGGCTACTAACACCTGAAGGAGCCTATCAGCAGGAGTCTCTGACGTTACCTGGTGGCACTGGCCACTCAGAGCAGTCCAGTGTGCCAGCAGCACCTCTGTTTCCAAGATGGCAGAGGTCTGGAGCACACTGGAGGAGCTCTGGACACCTCCCAGGGGAGGTGCAGGTCAGGGGAGTGGTCACTCCCCTTTCCTTTGTCCAGTTTCGCGCCAGAGCAGGGGCTAAGGGGTCCCTGAACCGGTGTAGACTGGCTTATGCAGAATTGGGCACATCTGTGCCCAACAAAGCATTTCCAGAGGCTGGGGGAGGCTACTCCTCCCCTGCCTTCACACCATTTTCCAAAGGGAGAGGGTGTCACACCCTCTCTCAGATGAAGTTCTTTGTTCTGCCATCCTGGGCCAGGCCTGGCTGGACCCCAGGAGGGCAGCTGCCTGTCTGAGGGGTTGGCAGCAGCAGCAGCTGCAGTGAAACCCCAGGAAGGGCAGTCTGGCAGTACCAGGGTCTGTGCTACAGACCACTGGGATCATGGAATTGTACCAACAATGCCAGGATGGCATAGAGGGGGCAATTCCATGATCATAGACATATTACATGGCCATATTCGGAGTTACCATGGTGAAGCTACATATAGGTAGTGACCTATATGTAGTGCACGCGTGTAATGGTGTCCCCGCACTCACAAAGTTCAGTGAATTGGCTCTGAACAATGTGGGGGCACCTTGGCTAGTGCCAGGGTGCCCTCACACTAAGTAACTTTGCACCTAACCTTTACCAGGTAAAGGTTAGACATATAGGTGCCTTATAAGTTACTTAAGTGCAGTGTAAAATGGCTGTGAAATAACGTGGACGTTATTTCACTCAGGCTGCAGTGGCAGGCCTGTGTAAGAATTGTCAGTGCTCCCTATGGGTGGCAAAAGAAATGCTGCAGCCCATAGGGATCTCCTGGAACCCCAATACCCTGGGTACCTCAGTACCATATACTAGGGAATTATAAGGGTGTTCCAGTAAGCCAATGTAAATTGGTAAAAATGGTCACTAGCCTGTCAGTGACAATTTGGAAAGAAATGAGAGAGCATAACCACTGAGGTTCTGATTAGCAGAGCCTCAGTGAGACAGTTAGTCACTACACAGGTAACATTCAGGCACACTTATGAGCACTGGGGCCCTGGGTTACCAGGGTCCCAGTGACACATACAACTAAAACAACATATATACAGTGAAAAATGGGGGTAACATGCCAGGCAAGATGGTACTTTCCTACACAATGGTGATTGAGAAACTGGTGCACCCTGAACAACACATACTTGGACACCAGTACCAAGTAACCGATGCTCACAACATAACACAAAGCCACCCCATGGCTGTTGTAAATCTCAACTGGGGGGGGGGGTAACTGGTCCAAAGAAAGTTGTGGTAGCTTCAGATTTACCTGTAGACTGTCTATTAGGGAATGATTTGGAGACATCAGCTTGGTCAGATGTGGAGTTGGAGGCCCATGCAGCAATGCTGGGCATCCCAGGGCATATTTTTGCTTTGACAAGGGCTCAGGCCAAAAAGCAAAAAGGACAGGGAAGCTTGGATCCTGGAACAATGGACCAAGTGCTCCCTAAAGCTAGGGCTAGTAGAAGCAAACCACTTCCTACTATCCCTCCCTCTACAGTGGATTCTAATTCTGAGGAAGAAGAATTCCCTCCCTGTGCAGAACCTACACCAGAGGAGCTGGAAGCAGACACTGCTGAGCTTTTGGGTGAAGGGGGGCCTGCCAGAGAGGAGCTGAGTGTGGCACAGCAAACCTGTCCCACATTAGAGGGTCTCAGACAGCAAGCTGTCAAACAGGCTAATGGGGATGTCAGTGACTCTCACAGAGTTTACTGGGAGGACAACCTCTTGTACACTGAGCATAGGGATCCTAAACCTGGAGCTGCCAGGAGATTAGTGATTCCTCAGGAGTACAGAAAGTTCCTCCTAACACTGGCACATGACATTCCCTTAGCTGGGCATCTAGGACAAAAGAAAACTTGGGACAGACTTGTTCCCCTGTTTCATTGGCCTAGGATGTCTGAGGACACAAAGGAATTTTGTAAGTCCTGTGAAACCTGTCAAGCCAGTGGCAAGACAGGTGGCACTCCAAAGGCACCCCTTATCCCACTGCCTGTGGTTGGGGTTCCCTTTGAAAGGGTAGGGGTTGACATAGTTGGCCCCCTTGACCCTCCTACTGCTTCAGGCAATAGGTTTATCTTGGTGGTAGTGGACCATGCCACAAGATATCCTGAAGCTATTCCTTTAAGGACCACTACAGCACCTGCAGTGGCAAAGGCCCTCCTGGGAATATTTTCCAGGGTGGGCTTCCCAAAGGAAGTAGTATCAGACAGAGGAAGCAATTTCATGTCTGCATACTTAAAGGCCATGTGGAAGGAGTGTGGTGTAACGTACAAGTTCACAACACCCTATCATCCACAAACTAATGGACTGGTGGAGAGATTTAATAAAACTCTCAAAGGCATGATTATGGGTCTCCCTGAAAAACTCCGCAGGAGATGGGATATCCTTCTACCATGCCTCCTTTTTGCCTACAGGGAGGTACCCCAGAAAGGAGTGGGCTTCAGCCCCTTTGAACTTCTTTTTGGACACCCTGTTAGGGGTCCACTCACACTTGTAAAGGAGGGTTGGGAACAACCTTTAAAAGCTCCTAAGCAGGATATTGTGGATTATGTACTTGGCCTCAGATCAAGGATGGCTGAGTACATGAAAAAGGCCAGTAAAAACCTTCAGGCCAGCCAAGAGCTCCAGAAGCAATGGCATGATCAGAAGGCTGTTTTGGTTCAGTACCAACCAGGGCAGAAAGTGTGGGTCTTGGAGCCTGTGGCCCCAAGAGCACTCCAAGATAAATGGAGTGGACCCCACACAATTGTTGAAAAGAAGGGTGAAGTCACCTACTTGGTTGACTTAGGCACTGCCAGGAGTCCCCTTAGGGTGCTCCATGTCAACCGCCTGAAACCCTACTATGACAGGGCTGATCTCACCCTGCTCATGGCAACTGATGAGGGACAGGAAGAAGACAGTGATCCTCTACCTGATCTCTTCTCTTCCACAGAACAAGATGCTCTTGTGGAAGGTGTAGTTTTGGCTGATTGTCTTACTGCTGAGCAGAAAGACAATTGCATAAATCTCCTAGGACAATTTTCAGAACTCTTCTCTACTGTGCCAGGCACCACTTCTTGGTGTGAGCACACTATAGATACTGGAGACAGTTTACCTGTCAAAAGTAAGATCTATAGGCAGCCTGACCATGTCAGGGACTGCATAAAGCAAGAAGTTCAGAAAATGTTGGAACTAGGAGTGGTTGAGCACTCTGACAGTCCATGGGCTTCTCCTGTGGTACTGGTACCAAAACCCAATTCTAAAGATGGAAAGAAGGAAATGGAGTTTTGTGTAGACTATAGAGGTCTCAACTTGGTAACCAAAACTGATGCTCACCCTATACCCAGGGCAGATGAGCTCATAGATACACTGGCATCTGCCAAGTATCTAAGCACTTTTGATTTGACTGCAGGGTATTGGCAGATCAAATTGTCAGAAGATGCTAAACCTAAGACTGCATTTTCTACCATTGGAGGACATTACCAGTTTACTGTAATGCCTTTTGGTTTGAAAAATGCACCTGCCACTTTTCAGAGGTTGGTGAACACAGTCCTGCAAGGGCTGGAAGCTTTCAGTGCAGCATATTTGGACGATATAGCTGTCTTTAGCTCCAGCTGGGATGATCACCTGGTCCACCTATGGAAAGTTTTGGAGGCTCTGCAAAAGGCAGGCCTCACTATCAAGGCTTCAAAGTGCCAGATAGGGCAGGGTAAGGTGGTTTATCTGGGACACCTTGTTGGTGGGGAACAGATTGCACCACTTCAGGGGAAAATCCAAACTATTATTGATTGGGTTCCCCCTACCACTCAGACTCAGGTGAGAGCCTTCCTAGGCCTCACTGGGTATTACAGGAGGTTCATTAAGAACTATGGCTCCATTGCAGCCCCTCTTAATGACCCCACTTCCAAGAAAATGCCTAAAAAGGTATTATGGACAGCAAGCTGTCAGAAAGCTTTTGAGGAGCTGAAGCAGGCCATGTGCTCTGCACCTGTCCTGAAAAGCCCTTGTTACTCTAAAAAATTCTATGTCCAAACTGATGCATCTGAATTAGGAGTAGGGGCAGTCCTATCACAACTTAATTCTGAGGGCCAGGATCAACCTGTTGCTTTTATTAGTAGAAGGTTGACCCCTAGAGAAAAGCGTTGGTCTGCCATTGAGAGGGAGGCCTTTGCTGTGGTCTGGGCTCTGAAGAAGTTGAGGCCATACCTGTTTGGCACTCACTTCATTGTTCAGACAGACCTCAAACCTCTACTTTGGCTAAAACAAATGAAAGGTGAAAATCCTAAATTGTTGAGGTGGTCCATATCCCTACAGGGAATGGACTATACAGTGGAACATAGACCTGGGAGTAGCCACTCCAATGCAGATGGACTCTCCAGATATTTCCACTTAGACAATGAAGACTCATCAGGTCATGGCTAGTCTTATTGTCCTTCATTTGGGGGGGGGTTGTGTAGGAAAATACCATCTTGCCTGGCATGTTACCCCCATTTTTCACTGTATATATGTTGTTTTAGTTGTATGTGTCACTGGGACCCTGGTAACCCAGGGCCCCAGTGCTCATAAGTGTGCCTGAATGTGTTACCTGTGTAGTGACTAACTGTCTCACTGAGGCTCTGCTAATCAGAACCTCAGTGGTTATGCTCTCTCATTTCTTTCCAAATTGTCACTGACAGGCTAGTGACCATTTTTACCAATTTACATTGGCTTACTGGAACACCCTTATAATCCCCTAGTATATGGTACTGAGGTACCCAGGGTATTGGGGTTCCAGGAGATCCCTATGGGCTGCAGCATTTCTTTTGCCACCCATAGGGAGCTCTGACAATTCTTACACAGGCCTGCCACTGCAGCCTGAGTGAAATAACGTCCACGTTATTTCACAGCCATTTTACACTGCACTTAAGTAACTTATAAGTCACCTATATGTCTAACCTTTACCTGGTAAAGGTTAGGTGCAAAGTTACTTAGTGTGAGGGCACCCTGGCACTAGCCAAGGTGCCCCCACATTGTTCAGAGCCAATTCCCTGAACTTTGTGAGTGCGGGGACACCATTACACGCGTGCACTACATATAGGTCACTACCTATATGTAGCTTCACCATGGTAACTCCGAATATGGCCATGTAACATGTCTATGATCATGGAATTGCCCCCTCTATACCATCCTGGCATAGTTGGCACAATCCCATGATCCCAGTGGTCTGTAGCACAGACCCTGGTACTGCCAAACTGCCCTTCCTGGGGTTTCACTGCAGCTGCTGCTGCTGCCAACCCCTCAGACAGGCAGCTGCCCTCCTGGGGTCCAGCCAGGCCTGGCCCAGGATGGCAGAACAAAGAACTTCCTCTGAGAGAGGGTGTGACACCCTCTCCCTTTGGAAAATGGTGTGAAGGCAGGGGAGGAGTAGCCTCCCCCAGCCTCTGGAAATGCTTTGTTGGGCACAGATGTGCCCAATTCTGCATAAGCCAGTCTACACCGGTTCAGGGACCCCTTAGCCCCTGCTCTGGCGCGAAACTGGACAAAGGAAAGGGGAGTGACCACTCCCCTGACCTGCACCTCCCCTGGGAGGTGTCCAAAGCTCCTCCAGTGTGCTCCAGACCTCTGCCATCTTGGAAACAGAGGTGCTGCTGGCACACTGGACTGCTCTGAGTGGCCAGTGCCACCAGGTGACGTCAGAGACTCCTGCTGATAGGCTCCTTCAGGTGTTAGTAGCCTTTCCTCTCTCCTAGGTAGCCAAACCCTCTTTTCTGGCTATTTAGGGTCTCTGTCTCTGGGGAAACTTTAGATAACGAATGCATGAGCTCAGCCGAGTTCCTCTGCATCTCTCTCTTCACCTTCTGATAAGGAATCGACCGCTGACCGCGCTGGAAGCCTGCAAACCTGCAACATAGTAGCAAAGACGACTACTGCAACTCTGTAACGCTGATCCTGCCGCCTTCTCGACTGTTTTCCTGCTTGTGCATGCTGTGGGGGTAGCCTGCCTCCTCTCTGCATCAGAAGCTCCGAAGAAATCTCCCGTGGGTCGACGGAATCTTCCCCCTGCAACCGCAGGCACCAAAAAGCTGCATCACCGGTCCCTTGGGTCTCCTCTCAGCACGACGAGCGAGGTCCCTCGAATCCAGCGACTCTGTCCAAGTGACCCCCACAGTCCAGTGACTCTTCAGCCCAAGTTTGGTGGAGGTAAGTCCTTGCCTCACCTCGCTGGGCTGCATTGCTGGGAACCGCGACTTTGCAGCTACTCCGGCCCCTGTGCACTTCCGGCGGAAATCCTTTGTGCACATCCAAGCCTGGGTCCACGGCACTCTAACCTGCATTGCACGACTTTCTAAGTTGCTCTCCGGCGACGTGGGACTCCTTTGTGCAACTTCGGCGAGCACCATTTCACGCAACTTTGTAGTGCCTGTCTCTGGCACTTCCCCGGGTGCTACCTGCTTTAGTGAGGGCTCTTTGTCTTGCTCGACGTCCCTTATCTCTTCAGGTCCAACTTGCGACCTCCTGGTCCCTCCTGGGCCCCAGCAGCGTCCAAAAACGCCAAACGCACAATTTGCGTCTAGAAAGGCTTGTTGGCGTCCTTTCGGCGGAAAAACACTTCTGCACGACTCTCCTAAGCAAGTGGGATCCGTCCACCAAAGGGAAAGTCTCTAGCCCTTTTCGTTCTTGCAGAAACCTCAGCTTCTTCTGTCCAGTCAAAGCTTCTTTGCACCCGCAGCTGGCATTTCCTGGGCATCTGCCCATCTCTGACTTGCTTGTGACTTTTGGACTTGGTCCCCTTGTTCCACAGGTACCCTAGATTGGAAATCCACAGTTGTTGCATTGCTGGTTTGTGTCTTTCCTGCATTATTCCTCTAACACGACTCTTTTGTCCTTAGGGGAACTTTAGTGCACTTTGCACTCACTTTTCAGGGTCTTGGGGAGGGTTATTTTTCTAACTCTCACTATTTTCTAATAGTCCCAGCGACCCTCTACAAGGTCACATAGGTTTGGGGTCCATTCGTGGTTCGCATTCCACTTTTGGAGTATATGGTTTGTGTTGCCCCTATCCCTATGTTTCCCCATTGCATCCTATTGTAACTATACATTGTTTGCACTGTTTTCTAAGACTATACTGCATATTTTTGCTATTGTGTATATATATCTTGTGTATATTTCCTATCCTCTCACTGAGGGTACACTCTAAGATACTTTGGCATATTGTCATAAAAATAAAGTACCTTTATTTTTAGTATAACTGGGTATTGTGTTTTCTTATGATATTGTGCATATGACACTGAGTGGTACTGTAGTAGCTTCACACGTCTCCTAGTTCAGCCTAAGCTGCTCTGCTAAGCTACCATTATCTATCAGCCTAAGCTGCTAGACACCCTATACACTAATAAGGGATAACTGGGCCTGGTGCAAGGTGCAAGTACCCCTTGGTACTCACTACAAGCCAGTCCAGCCTCCTACAGTGACTAACTGTCTCACTGAGGCTCTGCTAATCAGAACCTCAGTGGTTATGCTCTCTCATTTCTTTCCAAATTGTCACTAACAGGCTAGTGACCATTTTTACCAATTTACATTGGCTTACTGGAACACCCTTATAATTCCCTAGTATATGGTACTGAGGTACCCAGGGTATTGGGGTTCCAGGAGATCCCTATGGGCTGCAGCATTTCTTTTGCCACCCATAGGGAGCTCTGACAATTCTTACACAGGCCTGCCACTGCAGCCTGAGTGAAATAACGTCCACGTTATTTCACAGCCATTTTACACTGCACTTAAGTAACTTATAAGTCACCTATATGTCTAACCTTTACCTGGTAAAGGTTAGGTGCAAAGTTACTTAGTGTGAGGGCACCCTGGCACTAGCCAAGGTGCCCCCACATTGTTCAGAGCCAATTCCCTGAACTTTGTGAGTGCGGGGACACCATTACACGCGTGCACTACATATAGGTCACTACCTATATGTAGCTTCACCATGGTAACTCCGAATATGGCCATGTAACATGTCTATGATCATGGAATTGCCCCCTCTATACCATCCTGGCATAGTTGGCACAATCCCATGATCCCAGTGGTCTGTAGCACAGACCCTGGTACTGCCAAACTGCTCTTCCTGGGGTTTCACTGCAGCTGCTGCTGCTGCCAACCCCTCAGACAGGCAGCTGCCCTCCTGGGGTCCAGCCAGGCCTGGCCCAGGATGGCAGAACAAAGAACTTCCTCTGAGAGAGGGTGTGACACCCTCTCCCTTTGGAAAATGGTGTGAAGGCAGGGGAGGAGTAGCCTCCCCCAGCCTCTGGAAATGCTTTGTTGGGCACAGAGGTGCCCAATTCTGCATAAGCCAGTCTACACCGGTTCAGGGACCCCTTAGCCCCTGCTCTGGCGCGAAACTGGACAAAGGAAAGGGGAGTGACCACTCCCCTGACCTGCACCTCCCCTGGGAGGTGTCCAGAGCTCCTCCAGTGTGCTCCAGACCTCTGCCATCTTGGAAACAGAGGTGCTGCTGGCACACTGGACTGCTCTGTGTGGCCAGTGCCACCAGGTGACGTCAGAGACTCCTGCTGATAGGCTCCTTCAGGTGTTAGTAGCCTATCCTCTCTCCTAGGTAGCCAAACCCTCTTTTCTGGCTATTTAGGTTCTCTGTCTCTGGGGAAACTTTAGATAACGAATGCAAGAGCTCATCCGAGTTCCTCTGCATCTCTCTCTTCACCTTCTGATAAGGAAACGACCGCTGACCGCGCTGGAAGCCTGCAAACCTGCAACATAGTAGCAAAGACGACTACTGCAACTCTGTAACGCTGATCCTGCCGCCTTCTCGACTGTTGTCCTGCTTGTGCATGCTGTGGGGGTAGTCTGCCTCCTCTCTGCACCAGAAGCTCCGAAGAAATCTCCCGTGGGTCGACGGAATCTTCCCCCTGCAACCGCAGGCACCAAAAAGCTGCATTACCGGTCCCTTGGGTCTCCTCTCAGCATGACGAGCGAGGTTCCTCGAATCCAGCGACTCTGTCCAAGTGACCCCCACAGTCCAGTGACTCTTCAGTCCAAATTTGGTGGAGGTAAGTCCTTGCCCCACCTCGCTGGGCTGCATTGCTGGGAACCGCGACTTTGCAAGCTACTCCGGCCCCTGTGCACTTCCGGCGGAAATCCTTCGTGCACAGCCAAGCCTGGGTCCACGGCACTCTAACCTGCATTGCACGACTTTCTAAGTTGGTCTCCGGCGACGTGGGACTCCTTTGTGCAACTTCGGCGAGCACCGTTTCACGCATCCCTGTAGTGCCTGTTTCTGGCACTTCTCCGGGTGCTACCTGCTTTAGTGAGGGCTCTTTGTCTTGCTCGACGTCCCTTCTCTCTTCAGGTCCAATTTGCGACCTCCTGGTCCCTCCTGGGCCCCAGCAGCGTCCAAAAACGCTAAACGCACGATTTGCGCCTAGCAAGGCTTGTTGGCGTCCTTTCGGCGGGAAAACACTTCTGCACGACTCTCCAAGGCGAGTTGGATCCGTCCACCAAAGGGGAAGTCTCTAGCCCTTTTCGTTCCTGCAGAAACCTCAGCTTCTTCTGTCCAGTTGAAGCTTCTTTGCACCTGCAGCTGGCATTTCCTGGGCATCTGCCCATCTCCGACTTGCTTGTGACTTTTGGACTTGGTCCCCTTGTTCCACAGGTACCCTAGATTGGAAATCCACAGTTGTTGCATTGCTGGTTTGTGTCTTTCCTGCATTATTCCTCTAACACGACTACTTTGTCCTTAGGGGAACTTTAGTGCACTTTGCACTCACTTTTCAGGGTCTTGGGGAGGGTTATTTTTCTAACTCTCACTATTTTCTAATAGTCCCAGCGACCCTCTACAAGGTCACATAGGTTTGGGGTCCATTCGTGGTTCGCATTCCACTTTTGGAGTATATGGTTTGTGTTGCCCCTATCCCTATGTTTCCCCATTGCATCCTATTGTAACTATACATTGTTTGCACTGTTTTCTAAGACTATACTGCATATTTTTGCTATTGTGTATATATATCTTGTGTATATTTCCTATCCTCTCACTGAGGGTACACTCTAAGATACTTTGGCATATTGTCATAAAAATAAAGTACCTTTATTTTTAGTATAACTGTGTATTGTGTTTTCTTATGATATTGTGCATATGACACTAAGTGGTACTGTAGTAGCTTCACACGTCTCCTAGTTCAGCCTAAGCTGCTCTGCTAAGCTACCATTATCTACCAGCCTAAGATGCTAGACACCCTATACACTAATAAGGGATAACTGGGCCTGGTGCAAGGTGCAAGTACCCCTTGGTACTCACTACAAGCCAGTCCAGCCTCCTACAAGCTGTAAGAGAGTTAACATAACACCTCCAACAACAAACTTTTAAACGCGTGCATGAATGCAATATTGATCCCCTCAGGGCCGATCTGGCTGCCTACCACAGTGATGTGGCTGCTATTCTTAAGAACCAGCATCTCCTCCTTGCTGCAGTACTGCCCTTAATAGCCCCACAGTTGGCAGCTACTGGGATGTCTGACTCCACGTCTTCAAACACTGAGGTGTGTGTTGCCCCTTCACAACCACCACCACCAAGGGCAGAGGAGACAACACACACATCAGAAGATGAAGACGTAGAACAGATCACCTTTACTCGTAAGAGCACCGGGTAGCACTAGTCCCTGCCACCTGGCCACTTATAACCAAGGTCCTGTGCTCTGTAATATGCCAGTCTTGCAACAGCTGCTCACAAGCACTGTTCTCCAGCCCACTGTTTATCTTGTCACCCTGCCCTGTGATTGTCTCTCTCTAACTCATTGGCTAATCCTGTCCCTCTGCACTGTCTGACACTTCACCCCAGCATGTCCAATGACATGTCCTTTTGAACTTGTGTAGGATCACAATGGAAGGTGTCACACTAATGGAGTCACAATCATGGACAATGTACATATAACACCACAGCACTTTAAAATAAATAGCACTTACACAACAACTTTGTCTCTGTGTAATGTGACACATCAACCGTGATGGAGATCAGTGATGTTTACCTCATGTCAATGATTATAGAATGTCAATACAACTGACCTGAAAGAATGTGGGCTGATACCTTTGCACGGTGGTCTAGATTGTACGATCATCTGCCCTTCCTGAGGGTTAATTCTGAGGGAAATAGAAACTATACAGTATAATGATGTGTTGGACAGAATGACGCTTCCTCAAGGGATGTCTTAGCCAAAAATTATTTCCTTCAACTTTTTCTTCAAGCCAATCTTTATGTATGTGACATTTGACCCAAATATTTCCTAACACACAAAAAACAGCATGAATGGATGTGTATGAGTGTACGTAAAAACATGTAACCTGACTGAACAATGTAACAAATGATAGGTGTGAGTTATGTGTACCATACTACATGAGATCATACTACCACACTCCTTATAAGGCTTCACTTGAACATCAGGCTGCAGGCAGACTTAATACAGTATCCTCAATACCAAATCAAAGTATGTGAGATTGAAAACATACATAAAAAAATAACAACAGTTTGGGATCCATAGTAACCTTGACTGCTGGATGCAATGGATGGCAGATTCTTAGCAAAGTAGCTCTGGTGCAGCTGCCAATGTAACAGCTCAATTTGATTGCAGGATGGGACACAAATGTAAATACTAAAGCGACACTGTTCACCCATGCCAAGGCCCTGATCCCCCAGCATGTGACACATACTGTAAAGGATTACCTAAATATTTATTTAACTGTAAAAAAGGAAGATAAACCCTGGGGAAAAATCTTATCTAACCTAACCTAACCTAACTACACATTACCCACAACAGGCCCTGACTAACCTAAGCTAAGCTTACCTATCACATTTAACTAAATGATCTAAACATCAACCCCCCCCAACCCTCCTTATAAGATGAGACACATGGAGGACAACATATACTAACCTAAACACATAGGTGGTCATTACAACCTCGAGGTTGCGGGCGCCAGAATACTGCCATTGCTGGCGGTATGGCTGGCTCCCTATTTTGACATTTCCGCTGGCCCAGCAGAAATGTCACATCAACATTGCCGCCGGCTCGTAATTGAGCCAGCGGCAATGCAGATGTGCAGCGGGTGCAGTAGCACCTGTCGCGCATTTCACTGCCCGAAATTCGGGCAATGAAATGCACGACGGGGCTCTGCCTGGGGGCCCCTGCACTGCCCATGACAAGTGCATGGGCAGTACAGGGGCCCACAGGGGCCCCCTGAGTCCCCTTACCACCAGCCTCTTCCTGGCGGTACAGGCTGGCGGTAGGGGAGTCATAATCCCCAGGGCAGCGCTGCTTGCAGCGCTGCCCTGGTGGATTAGCACCGCCGGGGCTAAAATGGCAGTATACCGCCGGCCCCGGCGGTGCGACCGCAGCTCTACCGCCGCGGTCCAAATACGCAGGGAGGCACCGCCAGCCTGTTGGCAGTGCTCCCGTCGTTTTGGCCCTGGCGGTCATAATACCGCCAGGGTCATAATGACCCCCATACTATCTTATACTAAACAAATATATATTTTTGGGATTTTTAAATTTTATATATTTTTCTTTTTTAAACACCAAAACCCCAACATCTTCCCACACCCACCCACTCACACACATAATAAAAAACAGATATTAAAAGTATCATACCCCCACCCCCCCACCCACTACTAGCTAAACTAACAGCCTATTCTAACCTAACACTAAGCCCCCTAAACCCACTAATTGAAAGAACAAGGAAAGAGGAGGGAGGGGAGGGAATCATGGCTGAGGGTATATTGTTTACAACTTCACCCTCCGCAGGGTCTTCTTTATGGCACGCACCCTCCTTTTAACTTATGCCACCGCCTGCTGCAGCCTGTTCATTTTCCTCAACATACATTCAATGTCACGTTGCATTCGTTGAAAATCTGCAGGGTCAATGACTGCAGCAGGGGTGGTCTGGGTGCCAATTGAAGATGTATGTCCCGTTGTCGGTGCCATGCGTGTAGGAGGAGGTGCAGGTGGTGCTATCTTAGGTCCGGGAGCAGTGGAGGTTGATGGTCCTGCAGTGGTGCCTGCTATGGTTGGTGTCACCTGGGTGGTAGAGGTGGTGCTGGTGGTGGTGGCTGTGGTGGCCACCGAAGGGCCCCCTTGGGTAAATGCCCTCCACACTCCGGAGGCTCTTTCATGGCGAAAACACCGTGTCATGTTGCGGAACTCAGACTCCACATCCAGAATGTGGTGGTAAAGCATCGCCTGGCACTGAAAATCCCAAATATGGATGGGATTCATATTAGCTGCTGTTAAAAAAAGATAAAATCAAACATTAGGTACTTCATTGTGTGATATAGCTACTGAAGTAAATTAGTCAATACATCTAGGGGCATATTTATACTCCGTTTGCGCCGAATTTGCGTCGTTTTTTTCGACGCAAAACTAACTCCATATTTATGCTTTGGCGTTAGACGCGTCTAGCGCCAAAGTTCATGGAGTTAGCGTCATTTTTTTGCGTGAACACCTTCCTTGCGTTAATGATATGCAAGGTTGGCGTTCCCGTCTTAAAAAATTACTCCGATGCATATGCGTCTTATTTATACTCCCGGGCAAAAATGATGCCCGGGAGTGGGCGGGTCTAAAAAACCCGCATTAGCGCCGGATTTTAACGCCTGGGTCAGGGCAGGCGTTAAGGGACCTGTGGGCTCAGAATGAGCCCAGAGGTGCCCTCCCCTACCCCCAGGGACACCCCCTGCCACCCTTGCCCACCCCAGGAGGACACCCAAAGATGGAGGGACCCACCCCAGGGACATTAAGGTAAGTTCAGGTAAGTATTTTTTTTTTTTTTTTTTTTGTGGCATAGGGGGGCCTGATTTGTGCCCCCCTACATGCCACTACGCCCAATGACCATGCCCAGGGGACAGAAGTCCCCTGGGCATGGCCATTGGGCAAGGGGGCATGACTCCTGTCTTTGCTAAGACAGGAGTCATTTCAATGGGGGTTGGGCGTCGTAAAAAAATGGCGCAAATCGGGTTGAGGCGATTTTTTTGCCTCAGCCTGACTTGCACCATTTGTGGATGCCCATACTCCATTTTCCCCCTACGCCGGCGCTGCCTGGTGTACGTCGTTTTTTTTAACGCACACCAGACAGCGCCGGTGGCTAACGCCGGCTAACGTCATTGAATAACTACGACGCCCGCATGGTGCTTCAGAATGGCATTAGCCGGCGCTAATTTTTTTGGCGCAAAACTGCGTTAGCGCAGTTTTGCGTCAAAAAGTATAAATATGGCCCCTAATGTATCAGAAACAGGCCATATCATCATACAGATCACAGATTGTCCCTGAGGAAGTACATGCCAACACAGCCTACACATGTCCTAGCTAACAGCACAGCAATGCTCTAAAAGATGTGTAACAACTTAATTGACCTATGCATCATAGTTCAGCCATTTGTCACGTAAAAAATGCTACAAGTCCTCCACATGTGACAGGCCAACTAATGACTAACGTATGGATGACAATCAAGGGCCACAAGATCTGTGATTTGTAAATGGAATTGCCAGGATAGAATGCAGTTGCTAATCATGAGTGGGTATCCTAGTTTTGGACAAGTGATTTACAGATTTACATGTCTGTGTACTAAACTTGGATCATCAGTCCTAGGTACACATTTCATAACCCTACGCCTGTGCCTGAGGAGGGGGGGATGGACAAGCAACAAATACTTTCCAACATGTAGGACACCCAGGAAGCTTTGGACAGCTGTACATGGGCTTGGGCAGTCCACCACAGGTAAGGAGGATGTCCAACTAGGATACACCCAAACCTTGGACAATCCCATACACATTTATGTTTGAAAATGCAGACAATTGTCAACATCATTTCATACCAGTAATACATGTCTTACAACAAGCAGATAGATGCAAGAACACATCTGGCCATGAGCTGCATGCACACCTATGACATTGTACTCAAGTGCCACATACACGTAGCACAACATGTGGAGCTACATGCTGCTAGGAAGTCAAGCATACAGTCAAACATGTTCATTAGTGAACAGGGAGGCTCAAGTCTGTGGGTAAGACTTTGGCATCCCTATTCTGTGAGATTCAGGGTCTGACTTGCTGACTAAATCATAAATATGGTCCTCTGCTAAATGTCAATGATAGCCTCCATACTGGGAGGTTAGTTATTAAACATATGCTGCACTTGATCAGCATGGGTGTGCCAAACGAAACTAGCTAAGTATTAGTCAACTTTATATGTATGATGGAATTGATCAGGGGACCCTTGCATGACATCATGCACTTAATCCATTGTGATCATGCATTCCCCAACGTCAGGTATCCAATGATGATCCCATAACTTAAGAGAAGTACATGGCAACAGCGTAAAACAGATGGCAAATGCATTAGCTTGGGCCAGCTATTGTGACTAAGACCAATGTAAAACACACAGGTACAATGAACAGAGGGCCATGGGTAGTTGTTACCCCTCAATTTGTATCATTTGCTTCATTTTATGTGCCACTGTGTAGGAAAGTACCATCTTGTCTGGCATGTTACCCCCATTTTTCACTGTATATATGTTGTTTTAGTTGTATGTGTCACTGGGACCCTGGTAACCCAGGGCCCCAGTGCTCATGAGTGTGCCTGAATGTGTTACCTGTGTAGTGACTAACTGTCTCACTGAGGCTCTGCTAATCAGAACCTCAGTGGTTATGCTCTCTCATTTCTTTCCAAATTGTCACTGACAGGCTAGTGACCATTTTTACCAATTTACATTGGCTTACTGGAACACCCTTATAATTCCCTAGTATATGGTACTGAGGTACCCAGGGTATTGGGGTTCCAGGAGATCCCTATGGGCTGCAGCATTTCTTTTGCCACCCATAGGGAGCTCTGACAATTCTTACACAGGCCTGCCACTGCAGCCTGAGTGAAATAACGTCCACGTTATTTCACAGCCATTTTACACTGCACTTAAGTAACTTATAAGTCACCTATATGTCTAACCTTTACCTGGTAAAGGTTAGGTGCAAAGTTACTTAGTGTGAGGGCACCCTGGCACTAGCCAAGGTGCCCCCACATTGTTCAGAGCCAATTCACTGAACTTTGTGAGTGCGGGGACACCATTACACGCGTGCACTACATATAGGTCACTACCTATATGTAGCTTCACCATGGTAACTCCGAATATGGCCATGTAACATGTCTATGATCATGGAATTGCCCCCTCTATGCCATCCTGGCATTGTTGGTACAATTCCATGATCCCAGTGGTCTGTAGCACAGACCCTGGTACTGCCAGACTGCCCTTCCTGGGGTTTCACTGCAGCTGCTGCTGCTGCCAAACCCCTCAGACAGGCAGCTGCCCTCCTGGGGTCCAGCCGGCCTGGCCCAGGATGGCAGAACAAAGAACTTCCTCTGAGAGAGGGTGTGACACCCTCTCCCTTTGGAAAATGGTGTGAAGGCAGGGGAGGAGTAGCCTCCCCCAGCCTCTGGAAATGCTTTGTTGGGCACAGATGTGCCCAATTCTGCATAAGCCAGTCTACACCGGTTCAGGGACCCCTTAGCCCCTGCTCTGGCGCGAAACTGGACAAAGGAAAGGGGAGTGACCACTCCCCTGACCTGCACCTCCCCTGGGAGGTGTCCAGAGCTCCTCCAGTGTGCTCCAGACCTCTGCCATCTTGGAAACAGAAGTGCTGCTGGCACACTGGACTGCTCTGAGTGGCCAGTGCCACCAGGTGACGTCAGAGACTCCTGCTGATAGGCTCCTTCAGGTGTTAGTAGCCTTTCCTCTCTCCTAGGTAGCCAAACCCTCTTTTCTGGCTATTTAGGGTCTCTGTCTCTGGGGAAACTTTAGATAACGAATGCATGAGCTCAGCCGAGTTCCTCTGCATCTCCCTCTTCACCTTCTGATAAGGAATCGACCGCTGACCGCGCTGGAAGCCTGCAAACCTGCAACATAGTAGCAAAGACGACTACTGCAACTCTGTAATGCTGATCCTGCCGCCTTCTCGACTGTTTTCCTGCTTGTGCATGCTGTGGGGGTAGTCTGCCTCCTCTCTGCACCAGAAGCTCCGAAGAAATCTCCCGCGGGTCGACGGAATCTTCCCCCTGCAACCGCAGGCACCAAAAAGCTGCATTACCGGTCCCTTGGGTCTCCTCTCAGCACGACGAGCGAGGTCCCTCGAATCCAGCGACACCGTCCAAGTGACCCCCACAGTCCAGTGACTCTTCAGCCCAAGTTTGGTGGAGGTAAGTCCTTGCCTCACCTCGCTGGGCTGCATTGCTGGGAACCGCGACTTTGCAAGCTACTCCGGCCCCTGTGCACTTCCGGCGGAAATCCTTCGTGTACAGCCAAGCCTGGGTCCACGGCACTCTAACCTGCATTGCACGACTTTCTAAGTTGGTCTCCGGCGACGTGGGACTCCTTTGTGCAACTTCGGCGAGCACCGTTTCACGCATCCTCGTAGTGCCTGATTCTGGCACTTCTCCTGGTGCTACCTGCTTCAGTGAGGGCTCTTTGTCTTGCACGACGTCCCCTCTCTCTGCAGGTCCAATTTGCGACCTCCTGGTCCCTCCTGGGCCCCAGCAGCGTCCAAAAACGCCAAACGCACGATTTGCGTGTAGCAAGGCTTGTTGGCGTCTATCCGGCGGTAAAACACTTCTGCACGACTCTCCAAGGCGTGGGGGATCCATCCTCCAAAGGGGAAGTCTCTAGCCCTTGTCGTTCCTGCAGTATTTACAGTTCTTCAGCCTAGTAAGAGCTTCTTTGCACCAACCGCTGGCATTTCTTGGGCATCTGCCCATCTCCGAGTTGCTTGTGACTTCTGGCCTTGGTCCCCTTGTTCCACAGGTACCCTCAGTCAGGAATCCATCGTTGTTGCATTGCTGATTTGTGTTTTCTTTGCATTTTCCCTCTAACACGACTATTTTGTTCTTAGGGGAACTTTGGTGCACTTTGCACTCACTTTTCAGGGTCTTGGGGAGGGTTATTTTGCTAACTCTCACTATTTTCTAATAGTCCCAGCGACCCTCTACAAGGTCACATAGGTTTGGGGTCCATTCGTGGTTCGCATTCCACTTCTGGAGTATATGGTTTGTGTTGCCCCTATCCCTATGTTTCCCCATTGCATCCTATTGTAACTATACATGGTTTGCACTGTTTTCTAAGACTATACTGCATATTTTTGCTATTGTGTATATATATCTTGTGTATATTTCCTATCCTCTCACTGAGGGTACACTCTAAGATACTTTGGCATATTGTCATAAAAATAAAGTACCTTTATTTTTAGTATAACTGTGTATTGTGTTTTCTTATGATATTGTGCATATGACACTAAGTGGTACTGTAGTAGCTTCACACGCCTCCTAGTTCAGCCTGAGCTGCTCTGCTAAGCTACCATTATCTATCAGCCTAAGCTGCTAGACACCCTATACACTAATAAGGGATAACTGGGCCTGGTGCAAGGTGCAAGTACCCCTTGGTACTCACTACAAGCCAGTCCAGCCTCCTACATTGGTTGGGCAGCGGTGGGATAAGTGTTTGAGACTACATACCACTCTTGTCATTGTACTTTTCATAAGAGAAAAATATACAAAACAAGGTCAGTGTATATACACATAGCCAAAAAGTTTTGCATTTCCTCTTTTCACTCTTTTCTAAGTGCTGAAAAGTACTTCTAAACTTTCAAAAAGTTCTTAAAAGTTTAAAAAGTTTTTTCTGTCTTTCCAAAAAGTTCTGAAAACTTTTTTTCTCTTTCTCTATCACTTTAACTCTCTCTAAAAAAATGTCTGGCACAGGAAAAAATGTTGAACTGTCCAAACTTGCATATGATCACCTTAGCTGGAAAGGAGCAAGGAGTCTCTGCATAGAGAGAGGTTTGAGTGTAGGGAAGAATCCTTCCTTAGAACTGTTAATTAATATGCTTAGAGTACAGGATAAGGCCATAAGTGCCCAATCTGTAGAAAAAGTAGCTAATGGTTCTCAATCTGATCCAGGGACTCCCCCAGGAAAAGGTTCAGGAAAGAAACTTCTCAGCCTGCCCATTACTAGACAGTCTAGCATAGTTGGTACAGAGGTTGAATCACACCATACTGAGGATGTGATCTCACATTATGCTGGTAGCCAAGCTGTTAAGGTGCCCTCTGTAAGGGACAGGTCTCCTTCTGTTCATTCCCATCATACCTCTGTATCTAGAAATGTCCCTCCCACCCACCCTGATGACAGATTGTTAGAAAGGGAGCTCAATAGATTGAGAGTGGAACAAACCAGACTGAAGCTCAAGAAGCAACAGCTGGATTTGGATAGACAGTCTTTAGAAATAGAGAGGGAAAGACAGAAGTTGGGTTTAGAAACCCATGGTGGCAGCAGCAGTATTCCCCATAGTCATCCTGCAAAAGAGCATGATTCCAGGAATCTGCACAAGATAGTTCCCCCTTATAAGGAGGGGGATGACATTAACAAGTGGTTTGCTGCACTTGAGAGGGCCTGTGCTGTACAGGATGTCCCTCAAAAGCAGTGGGCTGCTATCCTATGGCTATCATTTAGTGGAAAAGGTAGGGATAGGCTCCTTACAGTGAAAGAAAATGATGCCAATAATTTCCAAGTTCTTAAGAATGCACTCCTGGATGGTTATGGCTTAACCACTGAACAGTACAGGATAAAGTTCAGAGAGACCAAAAAGGAGTCTTCACAAGACTGGGTTGATTTCATTGACCAGGCAGTGAAGGCCTTGGAGGGGTGGTTACATGGCAGTAAAGTTACTGATTATGACAGCCTGTATAACTTAATCCTGAGAGAGCATATTCTTAATAATTGTGTGTCTGATTTGTTGCACCAGTACTTGGTGGACTCTGATCTGACCTCTCCCCAAGAATTGGGAAAGAAGGCAGACAAATGGGTCAGAACAAGAGTGAACAGAAAAGTTCATACAGGGGGTGACAAAGATGCCAACAAAAAGAAGGATGGTAAGTCTTCAGACAAGGGTGGGGACAAAACTAAAAATGAGTCTTCATCAGGCCCACAAAAACACTCTGGTGGGGGTGGTGGGCCCAAATCCTCCTTTAATCAGAACAAGGAAAAGAAACCATGGTGCTATTTATGTAAGATAAAAGGCCATTGGACAACAGATCCCAGTTGTCCAAAGAAAGGCACCACAGCTCCTATCACTACAACCCCTACTGCTACACCTAGTGTCCCTACTAATAGCAGTGGTGGTGGGAGCAAACCTACTAATAGCCAATCCAAGGGAGTAGCTGGGCTCACTTTTGGTAATTTAGTTGGGGTTGGTCTGATTAGGGAGACCACAGAGGCTACTTTAGTCTCTGAAGGGGCTATTGATTTAGCCACTTTGGTTGCTTGCCCCCATAACTTGGAGAAGTACAAGCAACTAACCCTAATAAATGGTGTTGAGGTCCAGGCCTACAGGGACACAGGTGCCAGTGTCACAATGGTGATTGAGAAACTGGTGCACCCTGAACAACACATACTTGGACACCAGTACCAAGTAACCGATGCTCACAACATAACACAAAGCCACCCCATGGCTGTTGTAAATCTCAACTGGGGGGGGGTAACTGGTCCAAAGAAAGTTGTGGTAGCTTCAGATTTACCTGTAGACTGTCTATTAGGGAATGATTTGGAGACATCAGCTTGGTCAGATGTGGAGTTGGAGGCCCATGCAGCAATGCTGGGCATCCCAGGGCATATTTTTGCTTTGACAAGGGCTCAGGCCAAAAAGCAAAAAGGACAGGGAAGCTTGGATCCTGGAACAATGGACCAAGTGCTCCCTAAAGCTAGGGCTAGTAGAAGCAAACCACTTCCTACTATCCCTCCCTCTACAGTGGATTCTACTTCTGAGGAAGAAGAATTCCCTCCCTGTGCAGAACCTACACCAGAGGAGCTGGAAGCAGACACTGCTGAGCTTTTGGGTGAAGGGGGGCCTGCCAGAGAGGAGCTGAGTGTGGCACAGCAAACCTGTCCCACATTAGAGGGTCTCAGACAGCAAGCTGTCAAACAGGCTAATGGGGATGTCAGTGACTCTCACAGAGTTTACTGGGAGGACAACCTCTTGTACACTGAGCATAGGGATCCTAAACCTGGAGCTGCCAGGAGATTAGTGATTCCTCAGGAGTACAGAAAGTTCCTCCTAACACTGGCACATGACATTCCCTTAGCTGGGCACCTGGGTCAAATGAAAACTTGGGACAGATTGGTACCATTGTTTCATTGGCCTAGGATGTCTGAGGACACAAAGGAATTTTGTAAGTCCTGTGAAACCTGTCAAGCCAGTGGCAAGACAGGTGGCACTCCAAAGGCACCCCTTATCCCACTGCCTGTGGTTGGGGTTCCCTTTGAAAGGGTAGGGGTTGACATAGTTGGCCCCCTTGACCCTCCTACTGCTTCAGGCAATAGGTTTATCTTGGTGGTAGTGGACCATGCCACAAGATATCCTGAAGCTATTCCTTTAAGGACCACTACAGCTCCTGCAGTGGCAAAGGCCCTCCTGGGAATATTTTCCAGGGTGGGCTTCCCAAAGGAAGTAGTATCAGACAGAGGAAGCAATTTCATGTCTGCATACTTAAAGGCCATGTGGAAAGAGTGTGGTGTAACTTACAAGTTCACAACACCCTATCATCCACAAACAAATGGACTGGTGGAGAGATTTAATAAAACTCTCAAAGGCATGATTATGGGACTCCCTGAAAAACTCCGCAGGAGATGGGATATCCTGTTACCATGCCTCCTTTTTGCCTACAGGGAGGTACCCCAGAAAGGAGTGGGCTTCAGCCCCTTTGAACTTCTTTTTGGACACCCTGTTAGGGGTCCACTCACACTTGTAAAGGAGGGTTGGGAACAACCTTTAAAAGCTCCTAAGCAGGATATTGTGGATTATATACTTGGCCTCAGATCAAGGATGGCTGAGTACATGAAAAAGGCCAGTAAAAACCTTCAGGCCAGCCAAGAGCTCCAGAAGCAATGGCATGATCAGAAGGCTGTTTTGGTTCAGTACCAACCAGGGCAGAAAGTGTGGGTTTTGGAGCCTGTGGCCCCAAGAGCACTCCAAGATAAATGGAGTGGACCCCACACAATTGTTGAAAAGAAGGGTGAAGTCACCTACTTGGTTGACTTAGGCACTGCCAGGAGTCCCCTTAGGGTGCTCCATGTCAACCGCCTGAAACCCTACTATGACAGGGCTGATCTCACCCTGCTCATGGCAACTGATGAGGGACAGGAAGAAGATAGTGATCCTCTACCTGATCTCTTCTCTTCCACAGAACAAGATGCTCTTGTGGAAGGTGTAGTTTTGGCTGATTGTCTTACTGCTGAGCAGAAAGATAATTGCATAAATCTCCTAGGACAATTTTCAGAACTCTTCTCCATTGTGCCAGGCACCACTTCTTGGTGTGAGCACACTATAGATACTGGAGACAGTTTACCTGTCAAAAGTAAGATCTATGGGCAGCCTGACCATGTCAGGGACTGCATAAAGCAAGAAGTTCAGAAAATGTTGGAACTAGGAGTGGTTGAGCACTCTGACAGTCCATGGGCTTCCCCTGTGGTACTGGTACCAAAACCCAATTCTAAAGATGGAAAGAAGGAAATGAGGTTTTGTGTAGACTATAGAGGTCTCAACTTGGTAACCAAAACTGATGCTCACCCTATACCCAGGGCAGATGAGCTCATAGATACACTGGCATCTGCCAAGTATCTAAGCACTTTTGATTTGACTGCAGGGTATTGGCAGATCAAATTGTCAGAAGATGCTAAACCTAAAACTGCATTTTCTACCATTGGAGGACATTACCAGTTTACTGTAATGCCTTTTGGTTTGAAAAATGCACCTGCCACTTTTCAGAGGTTGGTGAACACAGTCCTGCAAGGGCTGGAAGCTTTCAGTGCAGCATATTTGGACGATATAGCTGTCTTTAGCTCCAGCTGGGATGATCACCTGGTCCACCTATGGAAAGTTTTGGAGGCTCTGCAAAAAGCAGGCCTCACTATCAAGGCTTCAAAGTGCCAGATAGGGCAGGGTAAGGTGGTTTATCTGGGACACCTTGTTGGTGGGGAACAGATTGCACCACTTCAGGGGAAAATCCAAACAATTATTGATTGGGTTCCCCCTACCACTCAGACTCAGGTGAGAGCCTTCCTAGGCCTCACTGGGTATTACAGGAGGGTCATTAAGAACTATGGCTCCATTGCAGCCCCTCTTAATGACCTCACTTCCAAGAAAATGCCTAAAAAGGTATTATGGACAGCAAGCTGTCAGAAAGCTTTTGAGGAGCTGAAGCAGGCCATGTGCTCTGCACCTGTCCTGAAAAGCCCTTGTTACTCTAAAACATTCTATGTCCAAACTGATGCATCTGAATTAGGAGTAGGGGCAGTCCTATCACAACTTAATTCTGAGGGCCAGGATCAACCTGTTGCTTTTATTAGTAGAAGGTTGACCCCTAGAGAAAAGCGTTGGTCTGCCATTGAGAGGGACGCCTTTGCTGTGGTCTGGGCTCTGAAGAAGTTGAGGCCATACCTGTTTGGCACTCACTTCATTGTTCAGACAGACCACAAACCTCTACTTTGGCTAAAACAAATGAAAGGTGAAAATCCTAAATTGTTGAGGTGGTCCATATCCCTACAGGGAATGGACTATACAGTGGAACATAGACCTGGGAGTAGCCACTCCAATGCAGATGGACTCTCCAGATATTTCCACTTAAACAATGAAGACTCATCAGGTAATGGCTAGTCTTATTGTCCTTCGTTTGGGGGGGGGGGTTGTGTAGGAAAGTACCATCTTGCCTGGCATGTTACCCCCATTTTTCACTGTATATATGTTGTTTTAGTTGTATGTGTCACTGGGACCCTGGTAACCCAGGGCCCCAGTGCTCATAAGTGTGCCTGAATGTGTTACCTGTGTAGTGACTAACTGTCTCACTGAGGCTCTGCTAATCAGAACCTCAGTGGTTATGCTCTCTCATTTCTTTCCAAATTGTCACTGACAGGCTAGTGACCATTTTTACCAATTTACATTGGCTTACTGGAACACCCTTATAATTCCCTAGTATATGGTACTGAGGTACCCAGGGTATTGGGGTTCCAGGAGATCCCTATGGGCTGCAGCATTTCTTTTGCCACCCATAGGGAGCTCTGACAATTCTTACACAGGCCTGCCACTGCAGCCTGAGTGAAATAACGTCCACGTTATTTCACAGCCATTTTACACTGCACTTAAGTAACTTATAAGTCACCTATATGTCTAACCTTTACCTGGTAAAGGTTAGGTGCAAAGTTACTTAGTGTGAGGGCACCCTGGCACTAGCCAAGGTGCCCCCACATTGTTCAGAGCCAATTCACTGAACTTTGTGAGTGCGGGGACACCATTACACGCGTGCACTACATATAGGTCACTTCCTATATGTAGCTTCACCATGGTAACTCCGAATATGGCCATGTAACATGTCTATGATCATGGAATTGCCCCCTCTATGCCATCCTGGCATTGTTGGTACAATTCCATGATCCCAGTGGTCTGTAGCACAGACCCTGGTACTGCCAGACTGCCCTTCCTGGGGTTTCACTGCAGCTGCTGCTGCTGCCAACCCCTCAGACAGGCAGCTGCCCTCCTGGGGTCCAGCCAGGCCTGGCCCAGGATGGCAGAACAAAGAACTTCCTCTGAGAGAGGGTGTGACACCCTCTCGCTTTGGAAAATGGTGTGAAGGCAGGGGAGGAGTAGCCTCCCCCAGCCTCTGGAAATGCTTTGTTGGGCACAGATGTGCCCAATTCTGCATAAGCCAGTCTACACCGGTTCAGGGACCCCTTAGCCCCTGCTCTGGCGCGAAACTGGACAAAGGAAAGGGGAGTGACCACTCCCCTGACCTGCACCTCCCCTGGGAGGTGTCCAGAGCTCCTCCAGTGTGCTCCAGACCTCTGCCATCTTGGAAACAGAGGTGCTGCTGGCACACTGGACTGCTCTGAGTGGCCAGTGCCACCAGGTGACGTTAGAGACTCCTGCCGATTGGCTCCTTCAGGTGTTAGTAGCCTTTCCTCTCTCCTAGGTAGCCAAACCCTCTTTTCTGGCTATTTAGGGTCTCTGTCTCTGGGGAAACTTTAGATAACGAATGCATGAGCTCCGCCGAGTTCCTCTGCATCTCCCTCTTCACCTTCTGATAAGGAATCGACCGCTGACCGCGCTGGAAGCCTGCAAACCTGCAACATAGTAGCAAAGACGACTACTGCAACTCTGTAACGCTGATCCTGCCGCCTTCTCGACTGTTTTCCTGCTTGTGCATGCTGTGGGGGTAGTCTGCCTCCTCTCTGCACCAGAAGCTCCGAAGAAATCTCCCGTGGGTCGACGGAATCTTCCCCCTGCAACCGCAGGCACCAAAAAGCTGCATTACCGGTCCCTTGGGTCTCCTCTCAGCACGACGAGCGAGGTCCCTCGAATCCAGCGACACCGTCCAAGTGACCCCCACAGTCCAGTGACTCTTCAGCAGAAGTTTGGTGGAGGTAAGTCCTTGCCTCACCTCGCTGGGCTGCATTGCTGGGAACTGCGACTTTGCAAGCTACTCCGGCCCCTGTGCACTTCCGGTGGAAATCCTTCGTGCACAGCCAAGCCTGGGTCCACGGCACTCTAACCTGCATTGCACGACTTTCTAAGTTGGTCTCCGGCGACGTGGGACTCCTTTGTGCAACTTCGGCGAGCACCGTTTCACGCATCCTCGTAGTGCCTGTTTCTGGCACTTCTCCGGGTGCTACCTGCTTCAGTGAGGGCTCTTGGTCTTGCTCGACGTCCCCTCTCTCTGCAGGTCCAATTTGCGACCTCCTGGTCCCTCCTGGGCCCCAGCAGCGTCCAAAAACGCCAAACGCACGATTTGCGTGTAGCAAGGCTTGTTGGCGTCCATCCGGCGGGAAAACACTTCTGCACGACTCTCCAAGGCGTGGGGGATCCATCCACTAAAGGGGAAGTCTCTAGCCCTTGTCGTTCCTGCAGTATTTACAGTTCTTCAGCCTAGTAAGAGCTTCTTTGCACCAACCGCTGGCATTTCTTGGGCATCTGCCCATCTCCGAGTTACTTGTGACTTCTGGACTTGGTCCCCTTGTTCCACAGGTACCCTCAGTCAGGAATCCATCGTTGTTGCATTGCTGATTTGTGTTTTCTTTGCATTTTCCCTCTAACACGACTATTTTGTCCTTAGGGGAACTTTGGTGCACTTTGCACTCACTTTTCAGGGTCTTGAGGAGGGTTATTTTGCTAACTCTCACTATTTTCTAATAGTCCCAGCGACCCTCTACAAGGTCACATAGGTTTGGGGTGCATTCGTGGTTCGCATTCCACTTCTGGAGTATATGGTTTGTGTTGCCCCTATCCCTATGTTTCCCCATTGCATCCTATTGTAACTATACATGGTTTGCACTGTTTTCTAAGACTATACTGCATATTTTTGCTATTGTGTATATATATCTTGTGTATATTTCCTATCCTCTCACTGAGGGTACACTCTAAGATACTTTGGCATATTGTCATAAAAATAAAGTACCTTTATTTTTAGTATAACTGTGTATTGTGTTTTCTTATGATATTGTGCATATGACACTAAGTGGTACTGTAGTAGCTTCACACGCCTCCTAGTTCAGCCTGAGCTGCTCTGCTAAGCTACCATTATCTATCAGCCTAAGCTGCTAGACACCCTATACACTAATAAGGGATAACTGGGCCTGGTGCAAGGTGCAAGTACCCCTTGGTACTCACTACAAGCCAGTCCAGCCTCCTACACACTGCTATCGTGAGTTGCACCAAACATTTTATTATGAACTCGTGTGCATTACTTTTGGCATCCATCCCTAATTTAATTGGAGCACAACCAACTCAAACTATCAGCCTAAGATGTTACCTGAGGTCAGAAATAACGTGTTAAATATGTGTCAGAATCCAGTTCAGACATGTATCAGAAATAATTGGGGGACACATTACTTCTTGAAAATATCTAGATTAAAAACATGTCTTTCCTGATACACTCACAGACAATGCATAAAACATATGTTAGACCCACATTTGCATCAGCGATTGACATGAAGGCAGCACTAATTTACAGGCTCCAGTTGTGTTTTGTAAGTTATTGCAGCTGTTGCGTCAACAAATGACGTTAATGTGTAGCAATTATTGTATAACTCACGGCCACTTTATGTTTAACTTGCATTCCCCATGTCCAAAAACATTGCCTGCAGCATATGAACAAATCTGCTATTGTCACTACAGAGCATTTAAATGTGCACATTACTCTGAATTGTACTCACCAACAGGCCACCAATCACAATTCCCAGGTGGTCCAGCAGGTCTTGCTCCCTGGCAACCAGGTCAGCCCAACGGTGTTTTAGCTGGTGGTCGTTGCGTGGTGTGTTGTATATTCTTTTAAGATGGTACAGGACCTTTGCCCACCAGAGCCTCCTTACCCCTGTATCACATGGCCACCTGCTTCAATCATTAATGGGAGGAAGTGGCACACCAGCCAAATAAATCCCCCAGCTCCTCCTCTCCCAATTTACCAAGACGTGGCCTACCCAACATGCTTGAAAAAAAATAAGTTATTAAGGGGTACAGAGGATAATGAAAGGAAAGGAGGAGAGGGAAATCAAAAGTAAAGAACACTACAACAGCCCAACTATCCCCAAACTAACACTAACCACAACAGACTTCCAACAGTACAAAGACAAAATTAGACACCAGAAATGACAAAAATACACTTACACAGAATAACACAGACACTTAGGAAACACAAAAAGACAATATAAATAGCACACAGGAGACAAATTCACAATATGCACAGAGAGACAAGTCCAAGCATAGCACACAGTCATGAAAAATCACAGACTGCAAAGTGAAAGTGAAAGTGAAAGTACACCCACTGTACCAATTCTGTAAACAGGATATACTATTACATCACTTCCTGCCTCAAATGCGGTGCGTTTTTATTCTTATGCGTCTAAATTATAATGCTTACAGTCTGTGCGTCATTTTGTTTTTTTGACGCACATGCTTAGAAATTTCCCTGCATCCATATTTTCAATTACTTTTCATAGTTAACCAATTTCTTGGGGTACAGTGTGGGAATTACCACTCAGGGCCAATGGATGTATCATGGCAGTGAGCGTAATTTTTTGACGCATATGCCTCTTTTTTTACGCATATGCATCAACATTTCTGTCTTTTATTGAGTTTGGGTCAATTCTCGATTTTATTAGTACATGACAGGTGTAACTATACAGAGATACGCTGTTTGCACCTACATAGTGCATTCCGGTGTATGGGCACATGTGGCAGATCATACTACTACGGACCATGATCCTCTAGTTGTTGTACCAGATTTGCACTCTTCACTGACGCAAAAGATGCCCAAACGTGTGGAATACAAATTGGTATTACCCAGTATGAGCATGTTATGCGTCAATAGAGGATAGCAAGGCTACGCAACTCAATACAGTAACTCATTGCCTGTGTATCAATGTGTGTGAATTGGCTCTTACAAATGTAGTTGTCTGTAGGAAAGTACCATCTTGCCTGGCATGTTACCCCCATTTTTCACTGTATATATGTTGTTTTAGTTGTATGTGTCACTGGGACCCTGGTATCCAGGGCCCCAGTGCTCATAAGTGTGCCTGAATGTGTTACCTGTGTAGAGACTAACTGTCTCACTGAGGCTCTGCTAATCAGAACCTCAGTGGTTATGCTCTCTCATTTCTGTCAAGTTGTCACTAACAGGCTAGTGACCAATTTTACCAATTTACATTGGCTTACTGGAACACCCTTATAATTCCCTAGTATATGGTACTGAGGTACCCAGGGTATCGGGATTCCAGGAGATCCCTATGGGATGCAGCATTTCTTTTGCCACCCATAGGGAGCTCTGACAATTCTTACACAGGCCTGCCACTGCAGCCTGAGTGAAATAACGTCCACGTTATTTCACAGCCATTTTACACTGCACTTAATTAACTTATAAGTCACCTATATGTCTAACCTTTACCTGGTAAAGGTTAGGTGCAAATTTACTTAGTGTGAGGGCACCCTGGCACTAGCCAAGGTGCACCCACATTGTTCAGGGCCAATTCCCCGGACTTTGTGAGTGCGGGGACACCATTACACGCGTGCACTACATATAGGTCACTACCTATATGTAGCTTCACAATGGTAACTCCGAATATGGCCATGTAACATGTCTATGATCATGGAATTGCCCCCTCTATGCCATCCTGGCATAGTTGGCACAATCCCATGATCCCAGTGGTCTGTAGCACAGACCCTGGTACTGCCAAACTGCCTTTCCTGGGGTTTCACTGCAGCTGCTGCTGCCAACCCCTCAGACAGGTTTCTGCCCTCCTGGTGTCAAGCTAGGCTTGTCCCAGGATGGCAGAACAAAGGACTTCCTCTGAGAGAGGGTGTTACACCCTCTCCCTTTGGAAAATGGTGTGAAGGCAGGGGAGGAGTAGCCTCCCCCAGCCTCTGGAAATGCTTTCATGGGCACTTTTGGTGCCCATTTCTGCATAAGCCAGTCTACACCGGTTCAGGGACCCCTTAGCCCTGCTCTGGCGCGAAACTGGACAAAGGAAAGGGGAGTGACCACTCCCCTGACCTGCACCTCCTCTGGGAGGTGTCCAGAGCTCCTCCAGTGTGCTCCAGACCTCTGCCATCTTGGAAACAGAGGTGCTGCTGGCACAGTGGACTGCTCTGAGTGGCCAGTGCCACCAGGTGACGTCAGAGACTCCTTCTGATAGGCTCCTTCAGGTGTTGCTAGCCTATCCTCTCTCCTAGGTAGCCAAACCCTCTTTTCTGGCTATTTAGGGTCTATGCCTCTGGGGAAACTTTAGATAACGAATACATGAGCTCCGCCGAGTTCCTCTGCATCTCCCTCTTCACCTTCTGATAAGGAATCGACCGCTGACCGCGCTGGAAGCCTGCAAACCTGCAACATAGTAGCAAAGACGACTACTGCAACTCTGTAACGCTGATCCTGCCGCCTTCTCGACTGTTTTCCTGCTTGTGCATGCTGTGGGGGTAGTCTGCCTCCTCTCTGCACCAGAAGCTCCGAAGAAATCTCCCGTGGGTCGACGGAATCTTCCCCCTGCAACCGCAGGCACCAAAAAGCTGCATTACCGGTCCCTTGGGTCTCCTCTCAGCACGACGAGCGAGGTCCCTCGAATCCAGCGACACCGTCCAAGTGACCCTCATAGTCCAGTGACTCTTCAGCCCAAGTTTGGTGGAGGTAAGTCCTTGCCTCACCTCGCTGGGCTGCATTGCTGGGAACTGCGACTTTGCAAGCTACTCCGGCCCCTGTGCACTTCCGGTGGAAATCCTTCGTGCACAGCCAAGCCTGGGTCCACGGCACTCTAACCTGCATTGCACGACTTTCTAAGTTGGTCTCCGGCGACGTGGGACTCCTTTGTGCAACTTCGGCGAGCACCGTTTCACGCATCCTCGTAGTGCCTGTTTCTGGCACTTCTCTGGGTGCTACCTGCTTCAGTGAGGGCTCTTTGTCTTGCTCGACGTCCCCTCTCTCTGCAGGTCCAATTTCCGACCTCCTGGTCCCTCCTGGGCCCCAGCAGCGTCCAAAAACGCCAAACGCACGATTTGCGTGTAGCAAGGCTTGTTGGCGTCCATCCGGCGGGAAAACACTTCTGCACGACTCTCCAAGGCGTGGGGGATCCATCCACTAAAGGGGAAGTCTCTAGCCCTTGTCGTTCCTGCAGTATTTACAGTTCTTCAGCCTAGTAAGAGCTTCTTTGCACCAACCGCTGGCATTTCTTGGGCATCTGCCCATCTCCGAGTTACTTGTGACTTCTGGACTTGGTCCCCTTGTTCCACAGGTACCCTCAGTCAGGAATCCATCGTTGTTGCATTGCTGATTTGTGTTTTCTTTGCATTTTCCCTCTAACACGACTATTTTGTCCTTAGGGGAACTTTGGTGCACTTTGCACTCACTTTTCAGGGTCTTGGGGAGGGTTATTTTGCTAACTCTCACTATTTTCTAATAGTCCCAGCGACCCTCTACAAGGTCACATAGGTTTGGGGTCCATTCGTGGTTCGCATTCCACTTCTGGAGTATATGGTTTGTGTTGCCCCTTTCCCTATGTTTCCCCATTGCATCCTATTGTAACTATACATGGTTTGCACTGTTTTCTAAGACTATACTGCATATTTTTGCTATTGTGTATATATATCTTGTGTATATTTCCTATCCTCTCACTGAGGGTACACTCTAAGATACTTTGGCATATTGTCATAAAAATAAAGTACCTTTATTTTTAGTATAACTGTGTATTGTGTTTTCTTATGATATTGTGCATATGACACTAAGTGGTACTGTAGTAGCTTCACACGCCTCCTAGTTCAGCCTGAGCTGCTCTGCTAAGCTACCATTATCTATCAGCCTAAGCTGCTAGACACCCTATACACTAATAAGGGATAACTGGGCCTGGTGCAAGGTGCAAGTACCCCTTGGTACTCACTACAAGCCAGTCCAGCCTCCTACACACTGCTATCGTGAGTTGCACCAAACATTTTATTATGAACTCGTGTGCATTACTTTTGGCATCCATCCCTAATTTAATTGGAGCACAACCAACTCAAACTATCAGCCTAAGATGTTACCTGAGGTCAGAAATAACGTGTTAAATATGTGTCAGAATCCAGTTCAGACATGTATCAGAAATAATTGGGGGACACATTACTTCTTGAAAATATCTAGATTAAAAACATGTCTTTCCTGATACACTCACAGACAATGCATAAAACATATGTTAGACCCACATTTGCATCAGCGATTGACATGAAGGCAGCACTAATTTACAGGCTCCAGTTGTGTTTTGTAAGTTATTGCAGCTGTTGCGTCAACAAATGACGGTAATGTGTAGCAATTATTGTATAACTCACGGCCACTTTATGTTTAACTTGCATTCCACATGTCCAAAAACATTGCCTGCAGCATATGAACAAATCTGCTATTGTCACTACAGAGCATTTAAATGTGCACATTACTCTGAATTGTACTCACCAACAGGCCACCAATCACAATTCCCAGGTGGTCCAGCAGGTCTTGCTCCCTGGCAACCAGGTCAGCCCAACGGTGTTTTAGCTGGTGGTCGTTGCGTGGTGTGTTGTATATTCTTTTAAGATGGTACAGGACCTTTGCCCACCAGAGCCTCCTTACCCCTGTATCACATGGCCACCTGCTTCAATCATTAATGGGAGGAAGTGGCACACCAGCCAAATAAATCCCCCAGCTCCTCCTCTCCCAATTTACCAAGACGTGGCCTACCCAACATGCTTGAAAAAAAATAAGTTATTAAGGGGTACAGAGGATAATGAAAGGAAAGGAGGAGAGGGAAATCAAAAGTAAAGAACACTACAACAGCCCAACTATCCCCAAACTAACACTAACCACAACAGACTTCCAACAGTACAAAGACAAAATTAGACACCAGAAATGACAAAAATACACTTACACAGAAAAACACAGACACTTAGGAAACACAAAAAGACAATATAAATAGCACACAGGAGACAAATTCACAATATGCACAGAGAGACAAGTCCAAGCATAGCACACAGTCATGAAAAATCACAGACTGCAAAGTGAAAGTGAAAGTACACCCACTGTACCAATTCTGTAAACAGGATATACTATTACATCACTTCCTGCCTCAAATGCGGTGCGTTTTTATTCTTATGCGTCTAAATTATAATGCTTACAGTCTGTGCGTCATTTTGTTTTTTTGACGCACATGCTTAGAAATTTCCCTGCATCCATATTTTCAATTACTTTTCATAGTTAACCAATTTCTTGGGGTACAGTGTGGGAATTACCACTCAGGGCCAATGGATGTATCATGGCAGTGAGCGTAATTTTTTGACGCATATGCCTCTTTTTTTACGCATATGCATCAACATTTCTGTCTTTTATTGAGTTTGGGTCAATTCTCGATTTTATTAGTACATGACAGGTGTAACTATACAGAGATACGCTGTTTGCACCTACATAGTGCATTCCGGTGTATGGGCACATGTGGCAGATCATACTACTACGGACCATGATCCTCTAGTTGTTGTACCAGATTTGCACTCTTCACTGACGCAAAAGATGCCCAAACGTGTGGAATACAAATTGGTATTACCCAGTATGAGCATGTTATGCGTCAATAGAGGATAGCAAGGCTACGCAACTCAATACAGTAACTCATTGCCTGTGTATCAATGTGTGTGAATTGGCTCTTACAAATGTAGTTGTCTGTAGGAAAGTACCATCTTGCCTGGCATGTTACCCCCATTTTTCACTGTATATATGTTGTTTTAGTTGTATGTGTCACTGGGACCCTGGTATCCAGGGCCCCAGTGCTCATAAGTGTGCCTGAATGTGTTACCTGTGTAGAGACTAACTGTCTCACTGAGGCTCTGCTAATCAGAACCTCAGTGGTTATGCTCTCTCATTTCTGTCAAGTTGTCACTAACAGGCTAGTAACCAATTTTACCAATTTACATTGGCTTACTGGAACACCCTTATAATTCCCTAGTATATGGTACTGAGGTACCCAGGGTATCGGGATTCCAGGAGATCCCTATGCGATGCAGCATTTCTTTTGCCACCCATAGGGAGCTCTGACAATTCTTACACAGGCCTGCCACTGCAGCCTGAGTGAAATAACGTCCACGTTATTTCACAGCCATTTTACACTGCACTTAATTAACTTATAAGTCACCTATATGTCTAACCTTTACCTGGTAAAGGTTAGGTGCAAATTTACTTAGTGTGAGGGCACCCTGGCACTAGCCAAGGTGCACCCACATTGTTCAGGGCCAATTCCCCGGACTTTGTGAGTGCGGGGACACCATTACACGCGTGCACTACATATAGGTCACTACCTATATGTAGCTTCACAATGGTAACTCCGAATATGGCCATGTAACATGTCTATGATCATGGAATTGCCCCCTCTATGCCATCCTGGCATAGTTGGCACAATCCCATGATCCCAGTGGTCTGTAGCACAGACCCTGGTACTGCCAAACTGCCTTTCCTGGGGTTTCACTGCAGCTGCTGCTGCCAACCCCTCAGACAGGTTTCTGCCCTCCTGGTGTCAAGCCAGGCTTGTCCCAGGATGGCAGAACAAAGGACTTCCTCTGAGAGAGGGTGTTACACCCTCTCCCTTTGGAAAATGGTGTGAAGGCAGGGGAGGAGTAGCCTCCCCCAGCCTCTGGAAATGCTTTCATGGGCACTTTTGGTGCCCATTTCTGCATAAGCCAGTCTACACCGGTTCAGGGACCCCTTAGCCCTGCTCTGGCGCGAAACTGGACAAAGGAAAGGGGAGTGACCACTCCCCTGACCTGCACCTCCTCTGGGAGGTGTCCAGAGCTCCTCCAGTGTGCTCCAGACCTCTGCCATCTTGGAAACAGAGGTGCTGCTGGCACAGTGGACTGCTCTGAGTGGCCAGTGCCACCAGGTGACGTCAGAGACTCCTTCTGATAGGCTCCTTCAGGTGTTGCTAGCCTATCCTCTCTCCTAGGTAGCCAAACCCTCTTTTCTGGCTATTTAGGGTCTATGCCTCTGGGGAAACTTTAGATAACGAATGCAAGAGCTCATCCGAGTTCCTCTGCATCTCTCTCTTCACCTTCTGCCAAGGAATCGACTGCTGACCGCGCTGGAAGCCTGCAAAACTGCAACATAGTAGCAAAGACGACTACTGCAACTCTGTAACGCTGATCCTGCCGCCTTCTTGACTGTTTTCCTGGTGGTGCATGCTGTGGGGGTAGTCTGCCTCCTCTCTGCACTAGAAGCTCCGAAGAAATCTCCCGTGGGTCGACTGAATCTTCCCCCTGCAACCGCAGGCACCAAAAAGCTGCATTACCGGTCCCTTGGGTCTCCTCTCAGCACGACGAGCGAGGTCCCTCGAATCCAGCAACTCTGTCCAAGTGACTCCCACAGTCCTGTGACTCTTCAGTCCAAGTTTGGTGGAGGTAAGTCCTTGCCTCACCTCGCTAGACTGCATTGGTGGGAACCGCGACTTTTGCAGCTACTCCGGCCTCCGTGCACTTCCGGCGGAAATCCTTTGTGCACAGTCCAGCATGGGTCCACGGCACTCTAACCTGCATTGCACGACCTCCTACGTTGTTCTCCGGCGACGTGGGACTTCTTTGTGCAACTTCGGGTGAGCACTGTTTCACGCATCCTCGTAGTGCCTATTTCTGGCACTTCTCTGGGTGCTACCTGCTGCTAAGAGGGCTCCTTGTCTTGCTCGACGTCCCCTCTATCTCCTGGTCCAATTTGCGACCTCCTGGTCCCTCCTGGCCCACAGCAGCATCCAAAAACGCTAACCGCACGATTTGCAGCTAGCAAGGCTTGTTGGCGTTCTTTCGGCGGGAAAACACTTCTGCACGACTCTCCAAGGCGAGCGGCATCCGTCCTCCAAAGGGGAAGTCTCTAGCCCTTTGCGTTCCTGCAGAGACCGCAGCTTCTTCTGTCCAGTAGAAGCTTCTTTGCACCCGCAGCTGGCATTTCCTGGGCATCTGCCCATCTCCGACTTGCTTGTGACTTTTGGACTTGGTCCCCTTGTTCCACAGTGTAGGAAAGTACCATCTTGCCTGGCATGTTACCCCCATTTTTCACTGTATATATGTTGTTTTAGTTGTATGTGTCACTGGGACCCTGTTCACCAGGGCCCCAGTGCTCATAAGTGTGCCTGAATGTGTTACCTGTGTAGTGACTAACTGTCTCACTGAGGCTCTGCTAATCAGAACCTCAGTGGTTATGCTCTCTCATTTCTTTCAAATTGTCACTGACAGGCTAGTGACCAATTTTACCAATTTATATTGGCTTACTGGAACACCCTTATAATTCCCTAGTATATGGTACTGAGGTACCCAAGGTATTGGGGTTCCAGGAGATCCCTATGGGCTGCAGCATTTCTTTTGCCACCCATAGGGAGCTCTGACAATTCTTACACAGGCCTGCCACTGCAGCCTGAGTGAAATAACGCACACGTTATTTCATAGCCATTTTACACTGCACTTAAGTAGCTTATAAGTCACCTATATGTCTAACCTTTACCTGGTAAAGGTTAGGTGCAAAGTTACTTAGTGTGAGGGCACCCTGGCACTAGCCAAGGTGCCCCCACATTGTTCAGAGCCAATTCCCTGAACTTTGTGAGTGCGGGGACACCATTACACGCGTGCACTACATATAGGTCACTACCTATATGTAGCTTCACAATGGTAACTCCGAATATGGCCATGTAACATGTCTATGATCATGGAATTGCCCCCTCTATGCCATCCTGGCATAGTTGGCACAATCCCATGATCCCAGTGGTCTGTAGCACAGACCCTGGTACTGCCAAACTGCCCTTCCTGGGGTTTCACTGCAGCTGCTGCTGCTGCTGCTGCCAACCCCTCAGACAGGCATCTGCCCTCCTGGGGTCCAGCCAGGCCTGGCCCAGGATGGCAGAACAAAAAACTTCCTCTGAGACAGGGTGTGACACCCTCTCCCTTTAGAAAATGGTGTGAAGGCAGGGGAGGAGTAGCCTCCCCCAGCCTCTGGAAATGCTTTGTTGGGCACAGAGGTGCCCAATTCTGCATAAGCCAGTCTACACCGGTTCAGGGGACCCCTTAGCCCTGCTCTGGCGCGAAACTGGACAAAGGAAAGGGGAGTGACCACTCCCCTGACCTGCACCTCCCCTGGGAGGTGTCCAGAGCTCCTCCAGTGTGCTCCAGACCTCTGCCATCTTGGAAACAGAGGTGCTGCTGGCACACTGGACTGCTCTGAGTGGCCAGTGCCACCAGGTGACGTCAGAGACTCCTTGTGATAGGCTCCTTCAGGTGTTGCTAGCCTATCCTCTCTCCTAGGTAGCCAAACCCTCTTTTCTGGCTATTTAGGGTCTCTGTCTCTGGGGAAACTTTAGATAACGAATGCAAGAGCTCATCCGAGTTCCTCTGCATCTCTCTCTTCACCTTCTGCCAAGGAATCGACTGCTGACCGCGCTGGAAGCCTGCAAACCTGCAACATAGTAGCAAAGACGACTACTGCAACTCTGTAACGCTGATCCTGCCGCCTTCTCGACTGTTTTCCTGCTTGTGCATGCTGTGGGGGTAGTCTGCCTCCTCTCTGCACCAGAAGCTCAGAAGAAATCTACCGTGGGTCGACGGAATCTTCCCCCTGCAACCGCAGGCACCAAAAAGCTGCATTACCGGTCCCTTGGGTCTCCTCTCAGCACGACGAGCGAGTTCCCTCGAATCCAGCGACTCTGTCCAAGTGACCTCCACAGTCCAGTGACTCTTCAGTCCAAGTTTGGTGGAGGTAAGTCCTTGCCTCACCTCGCTGGGCTGCATTGCTGGGAACCGCGACTTTTGCAGCTACTCCGGCCCCTGTGCACTTCCGGCGGAAATCCTTTGTGCACAGCCAAGCCTGGGTCCACGGCACTCTAACCTGCATTGCACGACTTTCTAAGTTGGTCTCCGGCGACGTGGGACTCCTTTGTGCGACTTCGGGTGAGCACCGTTTCACGCATCCTCGTAGTGCCTGTTTCTGGCACTTCTGCGGGTGCTACCTGCTACTGAGAGGGTTCCTTGTCTTGCACCATGTATCCTCTCTCTCCTGGGCCAATTTGCGACCTCCTGGTCCCTCCAGAGCTACAGCAGCGTCCAAAAACGCTAACCGCACGATTTGCAGCTAGCAAGGCTTGTTGGCGTTCTTTCGGCAGGAAAATACTTCTGCACGACTCTACAAGGCGAGAGGAATCTGTCCTCCAAAGGGGAAGTCTCTAGCCCTTTGCGTTCCTGCAGAAACCGCAGCTTCTTCTGTCCAGTGGAAGCTTCTTTGCACCCGCAGCTGGCATTTCCTGAGCATCTGCCCATCTCCGACTTGCTTGTGACTTTTGGACTTGGTCCCCTTGTTCCACAGGTACCCCAGATTGGAAATCCAGCGTTGTTGCATTGTTGGTTTGTGTCTTTCCTGCATTATTCCTCTAACACGACTTCTTTGTCCTTAGGGGAACTTTAGTGCACTTTGCACTCACTTTTCAGGGTCTTGGGGAGGGTTATTTTTCTAACTCTCACTATTTTCTAATAGTCCCAGTGACCCTCTACAAGGTCACATAGGTTTGGGGTCCATTCGTGGTTCGCATTCCACTTTTGGAGCATATGGTTTGTGTTGCCCATATCCCTATGTTTCCCCATTGCATCCTATTGTAACTATACATTGTTTGCACTGTTTTCTAAGACTATACTGCATATTTTTGCTATTGTGTATATATATCTTGTGTATATTTCCTATCCTCTCACTGAGGGTACACTCTGAGATACTTTGGCATATTGTCATAAAAATAAAGTACCTTTATTTTTAGTATAACTGTGTATTGTGTTTTCTTATGATATTGTGCATATGACACTAAGTGGTACTGTAGTAGCTTCACACGTCTCCGAGTTCAGCCTAAGCTGCTCTGCTAAGCTACCATTATCTATCAGCCTAATCTGCTAGACACCCTATACACTAATAAGGGACAACTGGGCCTGGTGCAAGGTGCAAGTACCCCTTGGTACTCACTACAAGCCAGTCCAGCCTCCTACATTGGTTGTGCAGCGGTGGGATAAGTGCTTTGAGACTACTTACCACTCTTGTCATTGTACTTTTCATAAGAGAAAAATATACAAAACAAGGTCAGTGTATATACACATAGCCAAAAAGTTTTGCATTTCCTCTTTTCACTCTTTTCTAAGTGCTGAAAAGTACTTCTAAACTTTCAAAAAGTTCTTAAAAGTTTAAAAAGTTTTTTTCTGTCTTTCTAAAAAGTTCTGAAAACTTTTTTCTCTTTTTCTATCACTTTAACTCTCTCTAAAAATGTCTGGCACAGGCCAAAATGTTGATCTGTCCAAACTTGCATATGATCACCTTAGCTGGAAAGGAGCAAGGAGTCTCTGCATAGAGAGAGGTTTGAGTGTAGGGAAGAATCCTTCCTTGGAACTGTTACTTAACATGCTTAGAGAACAAGATAAGGCTATAGGTGCCCCATCTGTTGAAAAAGTACCTAATAGTTCCCAATCTGATTCAGGGACTCCCCCAGGAAAAGATTCAGGAAAGAAACTTCCTAGCCTGCCCATTACTAGACAGTCTAGCATAGTTGGTAATGATGATGAGCCACACCATACAAATAGTGTTGTCTCACATCATAGCAAAAGCATTTATTCTCACCATACTGGTAGTAATGTTTCTGTTAGCCAAGCTGTTAGGGTGGCTTCTGTAAGGGACAGGTCTCCTTCTGTTCATTCCCATCATACCTCTGTATCTAGGAATGTCCCTCCCACCAACCCTGATGACAGAATGTTAGAGAGGGAACTCAATAAGTTGAGGGTGGAACAAACCAGACTGAAGCTTAAAAAGCAACAGCTGGATTTGGATAGACAGTCTTTTGAACTAGAGAAGGAAAGACAGAAGTTGGGTTTAGAAACCCATGGTGGCAGCAGCAGTATTCCCCATAGTCATCCTGCAAAAGAGCATGATTCCAGGAATCTGCACAAGATAGTTCCCCCTTATAAGGAGGGGGATGACATTAACAAGTGGTTTGCTGCACTTGAGAGGGCCTGTGTTGTACAGGATGTCCCTCAAAGGCAGTGGGCTGCTATCCTATGGCTATCATTTAGTGGAAAAGGTAGGGATAGGCTCCTTACTGTGAAAGAAAATGATGCTAATAATTTCCAAGTTCTTAAGAATGCACTCCTGGATGGTTATGGCTTAACCACTGAACAATACAGGATAAAGTTCAGAGAGACCAAAAAGGAGTCTTCACAAGACTGGGTTGATTTCATTGACCATTCAGTGAAGGCCTTGGAGGGGTGGTTACATGGCAGTAAAGTTACTGATTATGACAGCCTGTATAACTTAATCCTGAGAGAGCATATTCTTAATAATTGTGTGTCTGATTTGTTGCACCAGTACTTGGTGGACTCTGATCTGACCTCTCCCCAAGAATTGGGAAAGAAGGCAGACAAATGGGTCAGAACAAGGGTGAACAGAAAAGTTCATACAGGGGGTGACAAAGATGGCAACACAAAGAAGGATGGTAAGTCTTCTGACAAGGGTGGGGACAAATCTAAAAATGAGTCTTCATCAGGCCCACAAAAACACTCTGGTGGGGGTGGTGGGCCCAAATCCTCTTTTAATCAGAACAAGGAAAAGAAACCATGGTGCTATTTATGTAAAATAAAAGGCCATTGGACAACAGATCCCAGTTGTCCAAAGAAAAGCACCAATGCTCCTACCACTACAACCCCTACTGCTACCCCTAGTGTCCCTACTAATAGCAGTGGTGGTGGGAGCAAACCTACTAATAGCCAATCCAAGGAAGTAGCTGGGCTCACTATTGGTAACTTAGTTGGGGTTGGCCTTGTTAGGGAGGCCACAGAGGCTGTGTTAGTCTCTGAGGGGGCTATTGATTTAGCCACCTTAGTTGCTTGTCCCCTTAATATGGATAAGTACAAGCAGCTACCCCTAATAAATGGTGTTGAGGTTCAGGCCTACAGGGACACTGGTGCCAGTGTGACTATGGTCATAGAGAAACTGGTCCACCCTGAACAACACCTACTTGGTCACCAGTACCAAGTAACCGATGCTCACAACAACACACTTAGCCACCCCATGGCTGTTGTAAATCTCAACTGGGGGGGGGTTACTGGTCCAAAGAAAGTTGTGGTAGCTTCAGATTTACCTGTAGACTGTCTATTAGGGAATGATTTGGAGACATCAGCTTGGTCAGATGTGGAGTTGGAGGCCCATGCAGCAATGCTGGGCATCCCAGGGCATATTTTTGCTTTGACAAGGGCTCAGGCCAAAAAGCAAAAAGGACAGGGAAGCTTGGATCCTGGAACAATGGACCAAGTGCTCCCTAAAGCTAGGGCTAGTAGAAGCAAACCACTTCCTACTATCCCTCCCTCTACAGTGGATTCTACTTCTGAGGAAGAAGAATTCCCTCCCTGTGCAGAACCTACACCAGAGGAGCTGGAAGCAGACACTGCTGAGCTTTTGGGTGAAGGGGGGCCTGCCAGGGAGGAGCTGAGTGTGGCACAGCAAACCTGTCCCACAGTAGAGGGTCTCAGACAGCAAGCTGTCAAACAGGCTAATGGGGATGTCAGTGACTCTCACAGAGTTTACTGGGAGGACAACCTCTTGTACACTGAGCATAGGGATCCTAAACCTGGAGCTGCCAGGATATTAGTGATTCCTCGGGAGTACAGAAAGTTCCTCCTAACCCTGGCACATGACATTCCCCTAGCTGGGCATCTAGGACAAATGAAAACTTGGGACAGGCTTGTTCCCCTGTTTCATTGGCCTAGAATGTCTGAGGACACAAAGGAATTTTGTAAGTCCTGTGAAACCTGTCAAGCCAGTGGCAAGACAGGTGGCACCCCAAAGGCACCCCTTATCCCACTGCCTGTGGTTGGGGTTCCCTTTGAAAGGGTAGGGGTTGACATAGTTGGCCCCCTTGACCCTCCTACTGCTTCAGGCATTAGGTTTATCTTGGTGGTAGTGGACCATGCCACAAGATACCCTGAAGCAATTCCTTTAAGGACCACTACAGCACCTGCAGTGGCAAAGGCCCTCCTGGGAATATTTTCTAGGGTGGGCTTCCCAAAGGAAGTAGTATCAGACAGGGGAAGCAATTTCATGTCTGCATACTTAAAGGCCATGTGGAAGGAGTGTGGTGTAACTTACAAGTTCACAACACCCTATCATCCACAAACAAATGGACTGGTGGAGAGATTTAATAAAACTCTCAAAGGCATGATTATGGGTCTCCCTGAAAAACTCCGCAGGAGATGGGATATCCTTCTACCATGCCTCCTTTTTGCCTACAGGGAGGTACCCCAGAAAGGAGTGGGCTTCAGCCCCTTTGAACTTCTTTTTGGACACCCTGTTAGGGGTCCACTCACACTTGTAAAGGAGGGTTGGGAACAACCTTTAAAAGCTCCTAAGCAGGATATTGTGGATTATGTACTTGGCCTCAGATCAAGGATGGCTGAGTACATGAAAAAGGCCAGCAAAAACCTGCAGGCCAGCCAAGAGCTCCAGAAGCAATGGCATGATCAGAAGGCTGTTTTGGTTCAGTACCAACCAGGGCAGAAAGTGTGGGTCTTGGAGCCTGTGGCCCCAAGAGCACTCCAAGATAAATGAAGTGGACCCCACACAATTGTTGAAAAGAAGGGAGAAGTCACCTATTTAGTTGACTTAGGCACTGCCAGGAGTCCCCTTAGGGTGCTCCATGTCAACCGCCTGAAACCCTACTATGACAGGGCTGATCTCACCCTGATCATGGCAACTGATGAGGGACAGGAAGAAGACAGTGATCCTCTACCTGATCTCTTCTCTTCCACAGAACAAGATGCTCTTGTGGAAGGTGTAGTTTTGGCTGATTGTCTTACTGCTGAGCAGAAAGACCATTGCATAAATCTCCTAGATCAATTCTCTGAACTCTTCTCTACTGTGCCAGGTACCACTTCTTGGTGTGAGCACACTATAGATACTGGAGACAGTTTACCTGTCAAAAGTAAGATCTATAGGCAGCCTGACCATGTCAGGGACTGCATAAAGCAAGAGGTGCAGAAAATGTTAGAACTAGGAGTGGTTGAGCATTCTGAAAGTCCATGGGCTTCTCCTGTGGTACTTGTACCAAAACCCCATTCCAAAGATGGAAAGAAGGAAATGCGGTTTTGTGTAGACTATAGAGGTCTCAACTTGGTAACCAAAACTGATGCTCACCCTATACGCAGGGCAGATGAGCTCATAGATACACTGGCATCTGCCAAGTATCTAAGCACTTTTGATTTGACTGCAGGGTATTGGCAGATCAAATTGTCAGAAGATGCTAAACCTAAAACTGCATTTTCAACCATTGGAGGACATTACCAGTTTACTGTAATGCCTTTTGGTTTTAAAAATGCACCTGCCACTTTTCAAAGGATGGTGAACACAGTCCTGCAAGGGCTGGAAGCTTTCAGTGCAGCATATTTGGACGATATAGCTGTCTTTAGCTCCAGCTGGGATGATCACCTGGTCCACCTATCGAAAGTTTTGGAGGCCCTGCAAAAGGCAGGCCTCACTATCAAGGCTTCAAAGTGCCAGATAGGGCAGGGGAAGGTGGTTTATCTGGGACACCTTGTTGGTGGGCAACAGATTGCACCACTTCAGGGGAAAATCCAAACTATTATAGATTGGGTTCCCCCTACCACTCAGACTCAGGTGAGAGCCTTCCTAGGCCTCACTGGGTATTACAGGAGGTTCATTAAGAACTATGGCTCCATTGCAGCCCCTCTTAATGACCTCACATCCAAAAAGATGCCTAAAAAGGTATTGTGGACAGCTAACTGTCAGAAAGCTTTTGAGGAGCTGAAGCAGGCCATGTGCTCTGCACCTGTCCTGAAAAGCCCTTGTTACTCTAAAAGATTCTATGTCCAAACTGATGCATCTGAATTAGGAGTAGGGGCAGTCCTATCACAACTTAATTCTGAGGGCCAGGATCAACCTGTTGCTTTTATCAGTAGGAGGTTGACCCCTAGAGAAAAGCGTTGGTCTGCCATTGAGAGGGAGGCCTTTGCTGTGGTCTGGGCTCTGAAGAAGTTGAGGCCATACCTGTTTGGCACTCACTTCATTGTTCAGACAGACCACAAACCTCTACTTTGGCTAAAACAAATGAAAGGTGAAAATCCTAAATTGTTGAGGTGGTCCATATCCCTACAGGGAATGGACTATACAGTGGAACATAGACCTGGGAGTAGCCACTCCAATGCAGATGGACTCTCCAGATATTTCCACTTAGACAATGAAGATTCATCAGGTCATGGCTAGTCTTATTGTCCTTCGTTTGGGGAGGTGGTTGTTTAGGAAAGTACCATCTTGCCTGGCATGTTACCCCCATTTTTCACTGTATATATGTTGTTTTAGTTGTATGTGTCACTGGGACCCTGTTCACCAGGGCCCCAGTGCTCATAAGTGTGCCTGAATATGTTACCTGTGTAGTGACTAACTCTCTCACTGAGGCTCTGCTAATCAGAACCTCAGTGGTTATGCTCTCTCATTTCTTTCAAATTGTCACTGACGGGCTAGTGACCAATTTTACCAATTTACATTGGCTTACTGGAACACCCTTATAATTCCCTAGTATATGGTACTGAGGTACCCAGGGTATTGGGGTTCCAGGAGATCCCTATGGGCTGCAGCATTTCTTTTGCCACCCATAGGGAGCTCTGACAATTCTTACACAGGCCTGCCACTGCAGCCTGAGTGAAATAACGCACACGTTATTTCACAGCCATTTTACACTGCACTTAAGTAGCTTATAAGTCACCTATATGTCTAACCTTTACCTGGTAAAGGTTAGGTGCAAAGTTACTTAGTGTGAGGGCACCCTGGCACTAGACAAGGTGCCCCCACATTGTTCAGAGCCAATTCCCTGAACTTTGTGAGTGCGGTGACACCATTACACGCGTGCACTACATATAGGTCACTACCTATATGTAGCTTCACAATGGTAACTCCGAATATGGCCATGTAACATGTCTATGATCATGGAATTGCCCCCTCTATGCCATCCTGGCATAGTTGGCACAATCCCATGATCCCAGTGGTCTGTAGCACAGACCCTGGTACTGCCAAACTGCCCTTCCTGGGGTTTCACTGCAGCTGCTGCTGCTGCCAACCCCTCAGACAGGCATCTGCCCTCCTGGGGTCCAGCCAGGCCTGGCCCAGGATGGCAGAACAAAGAACTTCCTCTGAGACAGGGTGTGACACCCTCTCCCTTTGGAAAATGGTGTGAAGGCAGGGGAGGAGTAGCCTCCCCCAGCCTCTGGAAATGCTTTGTTGGGCACAGAGGTGCCCAATTCTGCATAAGCCAGTCTACACCGGTTCAGGGGACCCCTTAGCCCTGCTCTGGCGCGAAACTGGACAAAGGAAAGGGGAGTGACCACTCCCCTGACCTGCACCTCCCATGGGAGGTGTCCAGAGCTCCTCCAGTGTGCTCCAGACCTCTGCCATCTTGGAAACAGAGGTGCTGCTGGCACACTGGACTGCTCTGAGTGGCCAGTGCCACCAGGTGACGTCAGAGACTTCTTGTGATAGGCTCCTTCAGGTGTTGCTAGCCTATCCTCTCTCCTAGGTAGCCAAACCCTCTTTTCTGGCTATTTAGGGTCTCTGTCTCTGGGGAAACTTTAGATAACGAATGCAAGAGCTCATCCGAGTTCCTCTGCATCTCTCTCTTCACCTTCTGCCAAGGAATCGACTGCTGACCGCGCTGGAAGCCTGCAAACCTGCAACATAGTAGCAAAGACGACTACTGCAACTCTGTAACGCTGATCCTGCTGCCTTCTCGACTGTTTTCCTGCTTGTGCATGCTGTGGGGGTAGTCTGCCTCCTCTCTGCACCAGAAGCTCTGAAGAAATCTCCCGTGGGTCGACGGAATCTTCCCCCTGCAACCGCAGGCACCAAAAAGCTGCATTACCGGTCCCTTGGGTCTCCTTTCAGCACAAAGAGCGAGGTCCCTCGAATCCAGCAACTCTGTCCAAGTGACCCCCACAGTCCAGTGACTCTTCAGTCCAAGTTTGGTGGAGGTAAGTCCTTGCCTCACCTCGCTGGGCTGCATTGCTGGGAACCGCAACTTTTGCAGCTACTCCGGCCCCTGTGCACTTCCGGCGGAAATCCTTTGTGCACAGCCAAGCCTGGGTCCACGGCACTCTAACCTGCATTGCACGACTTTCTAAGTTGGTCTCCGGCGACGTGGGACTCCTTTGTGCGACTTCGGGTGAGCACTGTTTCACACATCCTTGTAGTGCCTGTTTCTGGCACTTCTCTGGATGCTACCTGCTGCTGAGAGGGTTCCTTTTCTTGCTCGACGTCCCCTATCTCTCCTGGGCCAATTTGCGACCTCCTGGTCCCTCCAGGGCTACAGCAGCGTCCAAAAACGCTAACCGCACGATTTGCAGCTAGCAAGGCTTGTTGGCGTTCTTTCGGCAGGAAAATACTTCTGCACGACTCTACAAGGCGAGAGGAATCTGTCCTCCAAAGGGGAAGTCTCTAGCCCTTTGCGTTCCTGCAGAAACCGCAGCTTCTTCTGTCCAGTGGAAGCTTCTTTGCACCCGCAGCTGGCATTTCCTGAGCATCTGCCCATCTCCGACTTGCTTGTGACTTTTGGACTTGGTCCCCTTGTTCCACAGGTACCCCAGATTGGAAATCCAGCGTTGTTGCATTGTTGGTTTGTGTCTTTCCTGCATTATTCCTCTAACACGACTTCTTTGTCCTTAGGGGAACTTTGGTGCACTTTGTACTCACTTTTCAGGGTCTTGGGGAGGGTTATTTTTCTAACTCTCACTATTTTCTAATAGTCCCAGCGACCCTCTACAAGGTCACATAGGTTTGGGGTCCATTCGTGGTTCGCATTCCACTTTTGGAGTATATGGTTTGTGTTGCCCCTAAACCTATGTTTCCCCATTGCATCCTATTGTAACTATACATTGTTTGCACTGTTTTCTAAGACTATACTGCATATTTTTGCTATTGTGTATATATATCTTGTGTATATTTCCTATCCTCTCACTGAGGGTACACTCTAAGATACTTTGGCATATTGTCATAAAAATAAAGTACCTTTATTTTTAGTATAACTGTGTATTGTGTTTTCTTATGATATTGTGCATATGACACTAAGTGGTACTGTAGTAGCTTCACACGTCTCCTAGTTCAGCCTAAGCTGCTCTGCTAAGCTACCATTATCTATCAGCCTAAGCTGCTAGACACCCTATACACTAATAAGGGATAACTGGGCCTGGTGCAAGGTGCAAGTACCCCTTGGTACTCACTACAAGCCAGTCCAGCCTCCTACACACAGGTACCCCAGATTGGAAATCCAGCGTTGTTGCATTGTTGGTTTGTGTCTTTCCTGCATTATTCCTCTAACATGACTTCTTTGTCCTTAGGGGAACTTTAGTGCACTTTGCACTCACTTTTCAGGGTCTTGGGGAGGGTTATTTTTCTAACTCTCACTATTTTCTAATAGTCCCAGCGACCCTCTACAAGGTCACATAGGTTTGGGGTCCATTCGTGGTTTGCATTCCACTTTTGGAGTATATGGTTTGTGTTGCCCCTATCCCTATGTTTCCCCATTGCATCCTATTGTAACTATACATTGTTTGCACTGTTTTCTAAGACTATACTGCATATTTTTGCTATTGTGTACATATATCTTGTGTATATTTCCTATCCTCTCACTGAGGGTACACTCTAAGATACTTTGGCATATTGTCATAAAAATAAAGTACCTTTATTTTTAGTATAACTGTGTATTGTGTTTTCTTATGGTATTGTGCAAGTGACACTTGTGGTACTGTAGTAGCTTCACACGTCTCCTAGTTCAGCCTAAGCTGCTCTGCTAAGCTACCATTATCTATCAGACTAAGCTGCTCGACACCCTATACACTAATAAGGGATAACTGGGCCTGGTGCAAGGTGCAAGTACCCCTTGGTACTCACTACAAGCCAGTCCAGCCTCCTACAGGTAGTCAGTCCCAAGACAGTTTCTGTCACACCTAGTGGCATTGGCCTTGCCACACTGGCTGCTTGTTCCCTTACAATGGATAAGTACAGGCAGACCGTTTCAATAAATGGTGTTGAGGCCTTGGCCTACAGGGACACAGGTGCCAGTATCACTTTGGTGACTGAAAACCTAGTGGCTCCTGAACAACACATCATTGGACAACAGTATACAATTATTGATGTCCATAACTCCACTAAGTTTCTTCCCTTAGCTATAATTCAGTTTAGTTGGGGTGGAGTTACTGGCCCTAAGCAGGTGGTGGTATCACCAGCTTACCTGTAGACTGTCTCTTAGGTAATGACCTAGAGGCCTCAGGTTGGGCGGATGTAGAGTTTTATGCCCATGCAGCCATGCTGGGCATCCCTGAGGAATTGTTCCCTCTCATTTCTACTGAAATGAAAAAGCAAAGGAGAAAAGGCCTGAAAACTCAGGATGCCTCTCCATCAACAGGTAAAAAGGGTATCACAGTATCCCCTAACCACACTACCATTCAGGATACCATTCCTGTGGTGGGAGAAACCTCTCCTGGGGTGGCACCTGTTCCAAGGGAATCATCAGCTGGCAAAGCTGGACTCCCTGAGGTAGAAGTACTTCTCTGTGGGATAACTAACATTGGTGAGAAAAAGAGCACCATTTTAGTTAACATGCAGCATCCTTCCAACCCTCCCAGAGAAACTTTAGTGCAGAAACCCTGCACTGCCTCACAACACTGAGGACACTATCCCTGCCCTAGTGTGGAGCTCATAGGACAGCATCCCTGCCCTGCTCCAACTCAAGAGAAACAGCATCCCTGTTCTCTCTTCCAGCCATATGGACAAAGTTTTTGCCCAGCTATGGCTTTTCTGAGACAGCATCCCTGTCTGGCATTTCATCACTACAAATAGGTTCAGTGGACAATTCCCACTGCTCTAAACTAAAACTTACTGATAGAAACTCTGAAAATACATCTTCACATTGTTGCTTAGCTAAAAAACTTCAAACAGGGTGGTTTACATCCCCACAGGGAAGTAACCATATAGTGGATGATAAAGGGAGTAACCCGTCTATTGCAGAGCTACTCTCTACTTATCACCACTTAGACAATAAAGTCTCAACTGGCCAAGGTTAGCCTTATTGTCCTTCGTTTGGGGGGGGGGGGGTTGTGTGAGAAAGTAGCCTTTTTCTAGCTTTGTGACCCCCACTTTTGGCCTGTTTGTGAGTGTATGTCAGGGTGTTTTCACTGTCTCACTGGGATCCTGCCAGCCAGGGCCCAGTGCACATAGTGAAAACCCTATGTTTTCAGAATGTTTGTTATGTGTCACTGGGACCCTGCTAGCCAGGACCCCAGTGCTCATAAGTTTGTGGCCTATATGTATGTGTTACCTGTGTAGTGACTAACTGTCTCACTGAGGCTCTGCTAATCAGAACCTCAGTGGTTATGCTCTCTCATTTCTTTCAAATTGTCACTAACAGGCTAGTGACCAATTTTAACAATTTACATTGGCTTACTGGAACACCCTTATAATTCCCTAGTACTATGGTACTGAGGTACCCAGGGAATTGGGGTTCCAGGAGATCCCTATGGGCTGCAGCATTTCTTTTGCCACCCATAGGGAGCTCTGACAATTCTTACACAGGCCTGCCACTGCAGCCTGAGTGAAATAACGCCCACGTTATTTCACAGCCATTTTACACTGCACTTAAGTAACTTATAAGTCACCTATATGTCTAACCTTTACCTGGTAAAGGTTAGGTGCAAAGTTACTTAGTGTGAGGACACCCTGGCACTAGCCAAGGTGCCCCCACATTGTTCAGGGCCAATTCCCCGGACTTTGTGAGTGCGGGGACACCATTACACATGTGCACTACATATAGGTCACTACCTATATGTAGCTTCACAATGGTAACTCTGAATATGGCCATGTAACATGTCTATGATCATGGAATTGCCCCCTCTATACCATCCTGGCATAGTTGGCACAATCCCATGATCCCAGTGGTCTGTAGCACAGACCCTGGTACTGCCAAACTGCCTTTCCCGGGGTTTCACTGCAGCTGCTGCTGCTGCCAACCCCTCAGACAGGCATCTGCCCTCCTGGGGTCCAGCCAGGCCTGGCCCAGGATGGCAGAACAAAGGACTTCCTCTGAGAGAGGGTGTTACACCCTCTCCCTTTGGAAAATGGTGTGAAGGCAGGGGAGGAGTAGCCTCCCCCAGCCTCTGGAAATGCTTTCATGGGCACATTTGGTGCCCATTTCTGCATAAGCCAGTCTACACCGGTTCAGGCACCCCTTAGCCCTGCTCTGGCGCGAAACTGGACAAAGGAAAGGGGAGTGACCACTCCCCTGACCTGCACCTCCCCTGGGAGGTGTCCAGAGCTCCTCCAGTGTGCTCCAGACCTCTGCCATCTTGGAAACAGAGGTGCTGCTGGCACACTGGACTGCTCTGAGTGGCCAGTGCCACCAGGTGACGTCAGAGACTCCTTCTGATAGGCTCCTTCAGGTGTTGCTAGCCTATCCTCTCTCCTAGGTAGCCAAACCCTCTTTTCTGGCTATTTAGGGTCTCTGTCTCTGGGGAAACTTTAGATAACGAATGCAAGAACTCATCCGAGTTCCTCTGCATCTCTCTCTTCACCTTCTGCCAAGGAATCGACTGCTGACCGCGCTGGAAGCCTGCAAAACTGCAACATAGTAGCAAAGACGACTACTGCAACTCTGTAACGCTGATCCTGCCGCCTTCTCGACTGTTTTCCTGGTGGTGCATGCTGTGGGGGTAGTCTGCCTCCTCTCTGCACTAGAAGCTCTGAAGAAATCTCCCGTGGGTCGACGGAATCTTCCCCCTGCAACCGCAGGCACCAAAAAGCTGCATTACCGGTCCCTTGGGTCTCCTCTCAGCACGACGAGCGAGGTCCCTCGAATCCAGCAACTCTATCCAAGTGACTCCCACAGTCCAGTGACTCTTCAGTCCAAGTTTGGTGGAGGTAAGTCCTTGCCTCCCCACGCCAGACTGCATTGCTGGGAACCGTGACTTTTGCAGCTACTCCGGCCTCCGTGCACTTCCGGCGGAAATCCTTTGTGCACAGTCCAGCCTGGGTCCACGGCACTCTAACCTGCATTGCACGACCTCTTAAGTTGTTCTCCGGCGACGTGGGACTCCTTTGTGCAACTTCGGGTGAGCACCATTTCACGCATCCTCCTAGTGCCTGTTTCTGGCACTTCTCCGGGTGCTACGTGCTGTTAAGAGGGCTCCTTATCTTGCGCAACGTCCCCTCTACCACCTGGCGCAATTTGCGACATCCTGGTCCTTCCTGGGCCACAGCAGCACCCAAAAATGCTAACCGCACAATTTGCAGCTAGAAAGGCTTGTTGGCGTTCTTTTGGCGGGAAAACACTTCTGCACGACTCACCTCGGCGTGCGGGAGCCGTCCTCCAAAGGGGAAGTCTCTAGCCCTTGTCGTTCCTGCAGAAACCTAAGCATCTTCTGTCCAGTAGAAGCTTCTTTGCACCCACCGCTGGCATTTCCTGGGCATCTGCCCATCTCCGACTTGCTTGTGACTTTTGGACTTGGTCCCCTTGTTCCACAGGTACCCTCGACTGGAAATCCATCGTTGTTGCATTGCTGGTTTGTGTCTTTCCTGCAGTATTCCCCTATCACGACTTCTTTGTCCTTTGGGGAACTTTAGTGCACTTTGCACTCACTTTTCAGGGTCTTGGGGTGGGCTATTTTTGTAACCCTCACTATTTTCTAATAGTCCCAGCGACCCTCTACAAGGTCACATAGGTTTGGGGTCCATTCGTGGTTCGCATTCCACTTTTGGAGTATATGGTTTGTGTTGCCCCTATCCCTACGTGTTCCCATTGCATCCTATTGTAACTATACATTGTTTGCACTGTTTTCTAAGACTATACTGCATATTTTGGTATTGTGTATATATATCTTGTGTATATTTCCTATCCTCTCACTGAGGGTACACTCTGAGATACTTTGGCATATTGTCATAAAAATAAAGTACCTTTATTTTTAGTATAACTGTGTATTGTGTTTTCTTATGATATTGTGCATATGACACTTGTGGTACTGTAGGAGCTTCACTCGTCTCCTAGTTCAGCCTAAGCTGCTCTGCTAAGATACCATTATCAGCCTAGGGTGCTAGACACCCTATACACTAATAGGGGATAACTGGGCCTGGTGCAAGGTGCAAGTACCCCTTGGTACTCACTACAAGCCAGTCCAGCCTCCTACACAGAGGAACTCGGATGAGCTCTTGCATTCGTTATCTAAGGAATCCCAAGAGACAGATACCCTAAATAGCCAGAAAAGAGGGTTTTGCTACCTAGGAGAGAGGATAGGCTAGCAACACCTGAAGGAGCCTATCAGGAGGAGTCTCTGACGTCACCTGATGGCACTGGCCACTCAGAGCAGTCCAGTGTGCCAGCAGCACCTCTTTTTCCAAGATGGCAGAGGTCTGGAGCACACTGGAGGAGCTCTGGGCACCTCCCAGGGGAGGTACAGGTCAGGGGAGTGGTCACTCCCCTTTCCTTTGTCCAGTTTCGCACCAGAGCAGGGCTAAGGGGTCCCTGAACCGGTGTAGACTGGCTTATGCAGAAATGGGCACCAAAAGTGCCCATGAAAGCATTTCCAGAGGCTGGGGGAGGATACTCCTCCCCTGCCTTCACACCATTTTCCAAAGGGAGAGGGTGTAACACCCTCTCTCAGAGGAAGTTCTTTGTTCTGCCATCCTGGGCCAGGCCTGGCTGGACCCCAGGAGGGCAGAAGGCTGTCTGAGGGGTTGGCAGCAGCTGCAGTGAAACCCCAGGAAAGGCAGTTTGGCAGTACCATGGTCTGTGCTACAGACCACTGGGATCATGGGATTGTGCCAACTATGCCAGGATGGCATAGAGGGGGCAGTTCCATGATCATAGACATGTTACATGGCCAGATTCGGAGTTACCATTGTGAAGCTACATATAGGTAGTGACCTATATGTAGTGCACGCGTGTAATGGTGTCCCCGCACTCACAAAGTCCGGGGAATTGGCCCTGAACAATGTGGGGGCACCTTGGCTAGTGCCAGGGTGCCCTCACACTAAGTAACTTTGCACCTAACCTTTACCAGGTAAAGGTTAGACATATAGGTGACTTATAAGTTACTTAAGTGCAGTGAAAAATGGCTGTGAAATAACGTGGACGTTATTTCACTCAGGCTGCAGTGGCAGGCCTGTGTAAGAATTGTCAGAGCTCCTTATGGGTGGCAAAAGAAATGCTGCAGCCCATAGGGATCTCCTGGAACCTCAATACCCTGGGTACCTCAGTTACTTATACTAGGGAATTATAAGGGTGTTCCAGTAAGCCAATGTAAATTGGTAAAATTGGTCACTAGCCTGCTAGTGACAATTTGGAAAGAAATGAGAGAGCATAACCACTGAGGTTCTGGTTAGCAGAGCCTCAGTGAGACAGTTAGTCACTACACAGGTAACACATTCAGGCACACTTATGAGCACTGGGGCCCTGGATGACAGGGTCCCAGTGACACATACAACTAAAACAACATATATACAGTGAAAAATGGGGGTAACATGCCAGGCAAGATGGTACTTTCCTACACAACCCCCCCCCAAACGAAGGACAATAAGACTAGCCATGACCTGATGAGTCTTCATTGTCTAAGTGGAAATATCTGGAGAGTCCATCTGCATTGGAGTGGCTACTCCCAGGTCTATGTTTCACTGTATAGTCCATTCCCTGTAGGGATATGGACCACCTCAATAATTTAGGATTTTCACCTTTCATTTGTTTTAGCCAAAGTAGAGGTTTGTGGTCTGTCTGAACAATGAAGTGAGTGCCAAACAGGTATGGCCTCAACTTCTTCAGAGCCCAGACCACAGCAAAGGCCTCCCTCTCTATGGCAGACCAACGCTTTTCTCTAGGGGTCAACCTCCTACTAATAAAAGCAACAGGTTGATTCTGGCCCTCAGAATTAAGTTGTGATAGGACTGCCCCTACTCCTAATTCAGATGCATCAGTTTGGACATATAATTTTTTAGAGTAACAAGGGCTTTTCAGGACAGGTGCAGAGCACATGGCCTGCTTCAGCTCCTTAAAAGCTTTCTGACAGTTTGCTGTCCATAATACCTTTTTAGGCATTTTTTTGGATGTGAGGTCATTAAGAGGGGCTGCAATGGAGCCATAGTTCTTAATGAACCTCCTGTAGTACCCAATGAGGCCTAGGAAGGCTCTCACTTGAGTCTGAGTGGTAGGGGGAACCCAATCAATAATTGTTTGGATTTCCCCCTGAAGTGGTGCAATCTGTTCCCCACCAACAAGGTGTCCCAGATAAACCACCTTACCCTGCCCTATCTGGCACTTTGAAGCCTTGATAGTGAGGCCTGCCTTTTGCAGGGCCTCTAAAACTTTCCATAGGTAGACCAGGTGATCATCCCAGCTGGAGCTAAAGACAGCTATATCGTCCAAATATGCTGCACTAAAAGCTTCCAGCCCTTGCAGGACTGTGTTCACCAACCTCTGAAAAGTGTCAGGTGCATTTTTCAATCCAAAAGGCATTACTGTGAACTGGTAATGTCCTACAATGGTTGAAAATGCAGTTTTAGGTTTAGCATCTTCTGATAATTTGATCTGCCAATACCCTGCAGTCAAATCAAAAGTGCTTAGATACTTGGCAGATGCCAGTGTATCTATGAGCTCATCTGCCCTGGGTATAGGGTGAGCATCAGTTTTGGTTACCTGGTTGAGACCTCTATAATCTACACAAAACTGCATTTCCTTCTTTCCATCTTTGGAATGGGGTTTTGGTACAAGTACCACAGGAGAAGCCCATGGACTTTCAGAGTGCTCAACCACTCCCAGTTCTAGCACCTCTTGCTTTATGCAGTCCCTGACATGGTCAGGCTGCCTATAGATCTTACTTTTGACAGGTAAACTGTCTACAGCATCTATAGTGTGCTCACACCAAGAAGTGGTACCTGGCATAGTAGAGAAGAGTTCAGAAAACTGACCCAGGAGATTTATGATATGGTCTTTCTGCTCAGCAGTAAGACAATCAGCCAAAACTACACCTTCCACCAGAGCATCTTGTTCTGTGGAAGAGAAGAGATCAGGTAGAGGATCACTGTCCTCTTCCTGTCCCTCATCAGTTGCCATGAGCAGGGTGAGATCAGCCCTGTCATAGTAGGGTTTCAGGCGGTTGACATGGAGCACCCTAAGGGGACTCCTGGCAGTGCCTAAGTCAACTAAGTAGGTGACTTCACCCTTTTTCTCAACAATTGTGTGGGGTCCACTCCATTTGTCTTGGAGTGCTCTTGGGGCCACAGGCTCCAAGACCCACACTTTCTGCCCTGGTTTGTACTGAACCAAAACAGCCTTCTGATCATGCCATTGCTTCTGGAGCTCTTGGCTGGCCTGAAGGTTTTTACTGGCCTTTTTCATATACTCAGCCATCCTTGATCTGAGTCCAAGTACATAATCCACAATATCTTGTTTTGGAGCTTTTAAAGGTTGTTCCCAACCCCCCTTGACAAGTGTTAGTGGACCCCTAACAGGGTGACCAAAGAGGAGTTCAAAGGGGCTGAAGCCCACTCCTTTCTGGGGTACCTCCCTGTAGGCAAAAAGGAGGCATGGTAACAGGATATCCCATCTCCTGCAGAGTTTTTCAGGGAGACCCATAATCATGCCTTTGAGAGTTTTGTTAAATCTTTCCACCAGTCCATTTGTTTGTGGATGATAGGGTGTAGTGAACTTGTAAGTCACACCACACTCCTTCCACATGGCCTTTAAGTATGCAGACATGAAATTGCTTCCCCTGTCTGATACTACTTCCTTTGGGAAGCCCACCCTAGAAAATATTCCTAGGAGGGCCTTTGCCACTGCAGGTGCTGTAGTGGTCCTTAAAGGAATTGCTTCAGGATATCTTGTGGCATGGTCCACTACCACCAAGATAAACCTATTGCCTGAAGCAGTAGGAGGGTCAAGGGGGCCAACTATGTCAACCCCTACCCTTTCAAAGGGAACCCCAACCACAGGCAGTGGAATTAGGGGTACCTTTGGAGTGCCACCTGTCTTGCCACTGGCTTGACAGGTTTCACAGGGCTTACAAAATTCCTTTGTGTCCTCAGACATCCTAGGCCAATGAAACAAGGGGACAAGTCTGTCCCAAGTTTTCATTTGTCCCAGGTGTCCAGCTAGGGGAATGTCGTGGGCTAGAGTTAGGAGGAACTTTCTGTACTCCTGAGGAATCACTAATCTCCTGGCAGTTCCAGGTTTAGGATCCCTTGCTTCAGTGTACAAGAGGTTGTCCTCCCAGTAAACTCTGTGAGAGTCACTGACATCCCCATTAGCCTGTTTGACAGCTTGCTGTTTTAGACCCTCTAGTGTGGGACAGGTTTGCTGTGCCACACTCAGCTCCTCCCTGGCAGGCCCCCCTTGTAGGAAAGTACCATCTTGCCTGGCATGTTACCCCCATTTTTCACTGTATATATGTTGTTTTAGTTGTATGTGTCACTGGGACCCTGGTAACCCAGGGCCCCAGTGCTCATAAGTGGGCCTGAATGTGTTACCTGTGTAGTGACTAACTGTCTCACTGAGGCTCTGCTAATCAGAACCTCAGTGGTTATGCTCTCTCATTTCTTTCCAAATTGTCACTGACAGGCTAGTGACCATTTTTACCAATTTACATTGGCTTACTGGAACACCCTTATAATTCCCTAGTATATGGTACTGAGGTACCCAGGGTATTGGGTATCCAGGAGATCCCTATGGGCTGCAGCATTTCTTTTGCCACCCATAGGGAGCTCTGACAATTCTTACACAGGCCTGCCACTGCAGCCTGAGTGAAATAACGTCCACGTTATTTCACAGCCATTTTACACTGCACTTAAGTAACTTATAAGTCACCTATATGTCTAACCTTTACCTGGTAAAGGTTAGGTGCAAAGTTACTTAGTGTGAGGGCACCCTGGCACTAGCCAAGGTGCCCCCACATTGTTCAGAGCCAATTCCCTGAACTTTGTGAGTGCGGGGACACCATTACACGCGTGCACTACATATAGGTCACTACCTATATGTAGCTTCACAATGGTAACTCCGAATATGGCCATGTAACATGTCTATGATCATGGAATTGCCCCCTCTATGCCATCCTGGCATAGTTGGCACAATCCCATGATCCCAGTGGTCTGTAGCACAGACCCTGGTACTGCCAAACTGCCCTTCCTGGGGTTTCACTGCAGCTGCTGCTGCTGCCAACCCCTCAGACAGGCAGCTGCCCTCCTGGGGTCCAGCCAGGCCTGGCCCAGGATGGCAGAACAAAGAACTTCCTCTGAGAGAGGGTGTGACACCCTCTCCCTTTGGAAAATGGTGTGAAGGCAGGGGAGGAGTAGCCTCCCCCAGCCTCTGGAAATGCTTTCTTGGGCACAGATGTGCCCAATTCTGCATAAGCCAGTCTACACCGGTTCAGGGACCCCTTAGCCCCTGCTCTGGCGCGAAACTGGACAAAGGAAAGGGGAGTGACCACTCCCCTGACCTGCACCTCCTCTGGGAGGTGTCCAGAGCTCCTCCAGTGTGCTCCAGACCTCTGCCATCTTGGAAACAGAGGTGCTGCTGGCACACTGGACTGCTCTGAGTGGCCAGTGCCACCAGGTGACGTCAGAGACTCCTTGTGATAGGCTCCTTCAGGTGTTAGTAGCCTATCCTCTCTCCTAGGTAGCCAAACCCTCTTTTCTGGCTATTTAGGGTCTCTGTCTCTGGGGAAACTTTAGATAACGAATGCAAGAGCTCATCCGAGTTCCTCTGCATCTCTCTCTTCACCTTCTGATAAGGAAACGACTGCTGACCGCGCTGGAAGCCTGCAAACCTGCAACATAGTAGCAAAGACGACTACTGCAACTCTGTAACGCTGATCCTGCCGCCTTCTCGACTGTTTTCCTGCTTGTGCATGCTGTGGGGGTAGCCTGCCTCCTCTCTGCACCAGAAGCTCCGAAGAAATCTCCCGTGGGTTGTAGGAAAGTACCATCTTGCCTGGCATGTTACCCCCATTTTTCACTGTATATATGTTGTTTTAGTTGTATGTGTAACTGGGACCCTGGTAACCCAGGGCCCCAGTGCTCATAAGTGTGCCTGAATGTGTTACCTGTGTAGTGACTAACTGTCTCACTGAGGCTCTGCTAATCAGAACCTCAGTGGTTATGCTCTCTCATTTCTTTCCAAATTGTCACTGACAGGCTAGTGACCATTTTTACCAATTTACATTGGCTTACTGGAACACCCTTATAATTCCCTAGTATATGGTACTGAGGTACCCAGGGTATTGTGGTTCCAGGAGATCCCTATGGGCTGCAGCATTTCTTTTGCCACCCATAGGGAGCTCTGACAAATCTTACACAGGCCTGCCACAGCAGCCTGAGTGAAATAACGTCCACGTTATTTCACAGCCATTTTACACTGCACTTAAGTAACTTATAAGTCACCTATATGTCTAACCTTTACCTGGTAAAGGTTAGGTGCAAAGTTACTTAGTGTGAGGGCACCCTGGCACTAGCCAAGGTGCCCCCACATTGTTCAGAGCCAATTCACTGAACTTTGTGAGTGCGGGGACACCAGTACACGCGTGCACTACATATAGGTCACTACCTATATGTAGCTTCACCATGGTAACTCCGAATATGGCCATGTAACATGTCTATGATCATGGAATTGCCCCCTCTATGCCATCCTGGCATTGTTGGTACAATTCCATGATCCCAGTGGTGTGTAGCACAGACCCTGGTACTGCCAGACTGCCCTTCCTGGGGTTTCTCTGCAGCTGCTGCTGCTGCCAACCCCTCAGACAGGCAGCTGCCCTCCTGGGGTCCAGCCAGGCCTGGCCCAGGATGGCAGAACAAAGAACTTCCTCTGAGAGAGGGTGTGACACCCTCTCCCTTTGGAAAATGGTGTGAAGGCAGGGGAGGAGTAGCCTCCCCCAGCCTCTGGAAATGCTTTGTTGGGCACAGATGTGCCCAATTCTGCATAAGCCAGTCTACACCGGTTCAGGGACCCCTTAGCCCCTGCTCTGGCGCGAAACTGGACAAAGGAAAGGGGAGTGACCACTCCCCTGACCTGCACCTCCCCTGGGAGGTGTCCAGAGGTCCTCCAGTGTGCTCCAGACCTCTGCCATCTGGGAAACAGAGGTGCTGCTGGCACACTGGACTGCTCTGAGTGGCCAGTGCCACCAGGTGACGTCAGAGACTCCTTGTGATAGGCTCCTTCAGGTGTTAGTAGCCTTTCCTCTCTCCTAGGTAGCCAAACCCTCTTTTCTGGCTATTTAGGGTCTCTGTCTCTGGGGAAACTTTAGATAACGAATGCATGAGCTCAGCCGAGTTCCTCTGCATCTCTCTCTTCACCTTCTGATAAGGAATCGACCGCTGACCGCGCTGGAAGCCTGCAAACCTGCAACATAGTAGCAAAGACGACTACTGCAACTCTGTAACGCTGATCCTGCCGCCTTCTCGACTGTTTTCCTGCTTGTGCATGCTGTGGGGGTAGTCTGCCTCCTCTCTGCACCAGAAGCTCCGAAGAAATCTCCCGTGGGTCGACGGAATCTTCCCCCTGCAACCGCAGGCACCAAAAAGCTGCATTACCGGTCCCTTGGGTCTCCTCTCAGCACGACGAGCGAGGTCCCTCGAATCCAGTGACGCTGTCCAAGTGACCCCCACAGTCCAGTGACTCTTCAGCCCAAGTTTGGTGGAGGTAAGTCCTTGCCTCACCTCGCTGGGCTGCATTGCTGGGAACCGCGACTTTGCAGCTACTCCGGCCCCTGTGCACTTCCAGCTGAAATCCTTCATGCACAGCCAAGCCTGGGTCCCCGGCACTCTAACCTGCATTGCACGACTTTCTAAGTTGGTCTCCGGCGACGTGGGACTCCTTTGTGCAACTTCGGCGAGCACTGTTTCACACATCCTCGTAGTGCCTGTTTCTGGGACTTCTCCGGGAGCTACCTGCTTCAGTGAGGGCTCTTTGTCTTGCTCGACATCCCCTCTCTCTGCAGGTCCAATTTGCGACCTCCTGGTCCCTCCTGGGCACCAGCAGCATCCACAAACGCCAAACGCACGATTTGCATGTAGCAAGGCTTGTTGGCATCCTTCCGGCGGTAAAACACTTTTGAACAACTCTCCTAAGCAAGCGGGATCCGTCCACCAAAGGGGAAGTCTCTAGCCCTTTTCGTTCCTGCAGAAACCTCAGCTTCTTCTGTCCAGTCAAAGCTTCTTTGCACCCGCAGCTGGCATTTCCTGGGCATCTGCCCATCTACGACTTGCTTGTGACTTTTGGACTTGGTCCCCTTGTTCCACAGGTACCCTAGATTGGAAATCCACAGTTGTTGCATTGCTGGTTTGTGTCTTTCCTGCATTATTCCTCTAACACGACTCTTTTGTCCTTAGGGGAACTTTGGTGCACTTTGCACTCACTTTTCAGGGTCTTGGGGAGGGTTATTTTTCTAACTCTCACTATTTTCTAATAGTCCCAGCGACCCTCTACAAGGTCACATAGGTTTGGGGTCCATTCGTGGTTCGCATTCCACTTTTGGAGTATATGGTTTGTGTTGCCCCTATCCCTATGTTTCCCCATTGCATCCTATTGTAACTATACATTGTTTGCACTGTTTTCTAAGACTATACTGCATATTTTTGCTATTGTGTATATATATCTTGTGTATATTTCCTATCCTCTCACTGAGGGTACACTCTAAGATACTTTGGCATATTGTCATAAAAATAAAGTACCTTTATTTTTAGTATAACTGTGTATTGTGTTTTCTTATGATATTGTGCATATGACACTAAGTGGTACTGTAGTAGCTTCACACGTCTCCTAGTTCAGCCTAAGCTGCTCTGCTAAGCTACCATTATCTATCAGCCTAAGCTGCTAGACACCCTATACACTAATAAGGGATAACTGGGCCTGGTGCAAGGTGCAAGTACCCCTTGGTACTCACTACAAGCCAGTCCAGCCTCCTACTTGGGTCGACGGAATCTTCCCCCTGCAACCGCAGGCACCAAAAAGCTGCATTACCGGTCCCTTGGGTCTCCTCTCAGCACGACGAGCGAGGTCCCTCGAATCCAGCGACTCTGTCCAAGTGACCCCCACAGTCCAGTGACTCTTCAGTCCAAGTTTGGTGGAGGTAAGTCCTTGCCTCACCTCGCTGGGCTGCATTGCTGGGAACCGCGACTTTGCAGCTACTCCGGCCCCTGTGCACTTCCGGTGGAAATCCTTTGTGCACAGCCAAGCCTGGGTCCACGGCACTCTAACCTGCATTGCACGACTTTCTAAGTTGGTCTCCGGCGACGTGGGACTCCTTTGTGCAACTTCGGCGAGCACCGTTTCACGCATCCTTGTAGTGCCAGTTTCTGGCACTTCTCCGGGTGCTACCTGCTTCAGTGAGGGCTCTTTGTCATGCTCGACGTCCCCTCTCTCTTCAGGTCCAATTTGCGACCTCCTGGTCCCTCCTGGGCCCCAGCAGCGTCCAAAAACGCCAAACGAACAATTTGCAGCTAGCAAGGCTTGTTGGCGTTCTTTCGGCGGGAAAACACTTCGGCACAACTCTCCACTGCAAGACGAATCTGTCCACCAAAGGGGAAGTCTCTAGCCCTTTTCGTTCCTGCAGAAACCTCAGCTTCTTCTGTCCAGTCAAAGCTTCTTTGCACCCGCAGCTGGCATTTCCTGGGCATCTGCCCATCTCCGACTTGCTTGTGACTTTTGGACTTGGTCCCCTTGTTCCACAGGTACCCTAGATTGGAAATCCACAGTTGTTGCATTGCTGGTTTGTGTCTTTCCTGCATTATTCCTCTAACACGACTACTTTGTCCTTAGGGGAACTTTAGTGCACTTTGCACTCACTTTTCAGGGTCTTGGGGAGGGTTATTTTTCTAACTCTCACTATTTTCTAATAGTCCCAGCGACGCTCTACAAGGTCACATAGGTTTGGGGTCCATTCGTGGTTCGCATTCCACTTTTGGAGTATATGGTTTGTGTTGCCCCTATCCCTATGTTTCCCCATTGCATCCTATTGTAACTATACATTGTTTGCACTGTTTTCTAAGACTATACTGCATATTTTTGCAATTGTGTATATATATCTTGGGTATATTTCCTATCCTCTCACTGAGGGTACACTCTAAGATACTTTGGCATATTGTCATAAAAATAAAGTACCTTTATTTTTAGTATAACTGTGTATTGTGTTTTCTTATGATATTGTGCATATGACACTAAGTGGTACTGTAGTAGCTTCACACGTCTCCTAGTTCAGCCTAAGCTGCTCTGCTAAGCTACCATTATCTATCAGCCTAAGCTGCTAGACACCCTATACACTAATAAGGGATAACTGGGCCTGGTGCAAGGTGCAAGTACCCCTTGGTACTCACTACAAGCCAGTCCAGCCTCCTACACCCCTTCACCCAAAAGCTCAGCAGTGTCTGCTTCCAGCTCCTCTGGTGTAGGTTCTGCACAGGGTGGAAATTCTTCTACCTCAGAAGTAGAATCCACTGTAGAGGGAGGGATAGTAGGAAGTGGTTTGCTTCTACTAGCCCTAGCTTTAGGGAGCACTTGGTCCATTGTTCCAGGATCCAAGTTTCCCTGTCCTTTTTGCTTTTTGGCCTGAGCCCTGGTTAAAGCAAAAATATGCCCTGGGATGCCCAGCATTGCTGCATGGGCCTCCAACTCCACATCTGACCAAGCTGATGTCTCCAAATCATTTCCTAGTAGACAGTCTACAGGCAAATCTGTGGCTACCACAACTTTCTTTGGACCAGTAACCCCCCCCCCAGTTGAGATTTACAACAGCCATGGGGTGGCTAAGTGTGTTGTTGTGAGCATCGGTTACTTGGTACTGGTGACCAAGTAGGTGTTGTTCAGGGTGGACCAGTTTCTCTATGACCATAGTCACACTGGCTCCAGTGTCCCTGTAGGCCTGAACCTCAACACCATTTATTAGGGGTAGCTGCTTGTACTTATCCATATTAAGGGGACAAGCAACTAAGGTGGCTAAATCAATAGCCCCCTCAGAGACTAACACAGCCTCTGTGGCCTCCCTAACAAGGCCAACCCCAACTAAGTTACCAATAGTTAGCCCAGCTACTCCCTTGTATTGGCTATTAGTAGGTTTGCTCCCACCACCACTGCTATTAGTAGGGACACTAGGTGTAGCAGTAGGGGTTGTAGTGGTAGGAGGCTTGGTGCTTTTCTTTGGACAACTGGGATCTGTTGTCCAATGGCCTTTTACTTTACATAAATAGCACCATGGTTTCTTTTCTTTGTTTTGATTAAAGGAGGATTTGGACTCACCCCCCCCACCAGAGTGTTTTTGTGGGCCTGATGAAGACTCATTTTTAGATTTGTCCCCACCCTTGTCAGAAGACTTACCATCCTTCTTTTTGTTGCCATCTTTGTCACCCCCTGTATGAACTTTTCTGTTCACCCTTGTTCTGACCCATTTGTCTGCCTTCTTTCCCAATTCTTGGGGAGAGGTCAGATCAGAGTCCACCAAGTACTGGTGTAACAAATCAGACACACAATTATTAAGAATATGGTCTCTCAGGATCAAGTTATACATGCTGTCATAATCAGTAACTTTACTGCCATGTAACCACCCCTCCAAGGCCTTCACTGAATGGTCAATGAAATCAACCCAGTCTTGTGAAGACTCCTTTTTGCTCTCTCTGAACTTTATCCTGTACTGTTCAGTGGTTAAGCCATAACCGTCCAGGAGTGCATTCTTAAGAACTGTAAAATTATTGGCTTCACTTTCTTTCACAGTAAGGAGCCTATCCCTACCTTTTCCACTAAATGATAGCCATAGGATAGCAGCCCACTGCCTTTGAGGGACATCCTGTACAACACAGGCCCTCTCAAGTGCAGCAAACCACTTGTTAATGTCATCCCCCTCCTTATAAGGGGGAACTATCTTGTGCAGATTCCTGGAATCATGCTCTTTTGCAGGATGACTATGGGGAATACTGCTGCTGCCACCATGGGTTTCTAAACCCAGTTTCTGTCTCTCCTTCTCTACTTCTAAAGTCTGTCTATCCAAATCCAGCTGTTGCTTCTTGAGCTTCAGTCTGGTTTGTTCCACTCTCAATCTATTGAGCTCCCTTTCTAACAATCTGTCATCAGGGTGGGTGGGAGGGACATGCCTTGAAACAGAAGTATGGTGAGAATGGACAGAAGGAGACCTGTCCCTTACAGAGGGCACCCTAACAGCTTGGCTAACAGAAACATCAGTACCACTGTGGTGAGAATAAATGCTTTTGCTATAATGTGAGACAACACTATTAGTATGGTGTGGCTCTTCATCATTACCAACTATGCTAGACTGTCTAGTAATGGGCAGGCTAGGAAGTTTCTTTCCTGAATCTTTTCCTGGGGGAGTCCCTGGATCAGATTGGGAACCATTAGCTACTTTTTCAACAGATGGGGCACTTCTAGCCTTATCTTGTTCTCTAAGCATGTTAAGTAACAGTTCCAAGGAAGGATTCTTCCCTACACTCAAACCTCTCTCTACACAGAGACTCCTTGCTCCTTTCCAGCTAAGGTGGTCATATGCAAGTTTGGACAGATCAACATTTTGGTCTGTGCCAGACATTTTTAGAGAGAGTTAAAGTGATAGCAAAAGATAAAAAGTTTGTCAGAGCTTTTAGAAAGACAGAGAAAAATTTTTTTTTAAAACTTTTTGGAACTTTTTAGAAAGTTTAGAAGTACTTTTCAGCACTTAGAAAAGAGTGAAAAGAGGAAATGCAAAACTTTTTGGTTATGTGTATATACACTGAACTTGTTTTGTATATTTTTCTCTTATGAAAAGTACAATGACAAGAGTGGTAAGTAGTCTCAGAGCACTTATCCCACCGCTGCACAACCAATGTAGGAGGCTGGACTGGCTTGTAGTGAGTACCAAGGGGTACTTGCACCTTGCACCAGGCCCAGTTATCCCTTATTAGTGTATAGGGTGTCTAGCAGCTTAGGCTGATAGATAATGGTAGCTTAGCAGAGCAGCTTAGGCTGAACTAGGAGACGTGTGAAGCTACTACAGTAACACTTAGTGTCATATGCACAATATCATAAGAAAACACAATACACAGTTATACTAAAAATAAAGGTACTTTATTTTTATGACAATATGCCAAAGTATCTTAGAGTGTACCCTCAGTGAGAGGATAGGAAATATACACAAGATATATATACACAATAGCAAAAATATGCAGTATAGTCTTAGAAAACAGTGCAAACAATGTAGAGTTACAATAGGATGTAATGGGGACACATAGGGATAGGGGCAACACAAACCATATACTCCAAAAGTGGAATGCAAACCACGAATGGACCCCAAACCTATGTGACCTTGTAGAGGGTCGCTGGGACTATTAGAAAATAGTGAGAGTTAGAAAAATAACCCTCCCCAAGACCCTGAAAAGTGAGTGCAAAGTGCACTAAAGTTCCCCTAAGGATAAAGAAGTCGTGTTAGAGGAATAATGCAAGAAAGACACAAACCAACAATGCAACAACGATGGATTTCCAATCTAGGGTACCTGTGGAACAAGGGGACCAAATCCAAAAGTCACAAGCAAGTCGGAGATGGGCATATGCCCAGGAAATGCCAGATGTGGGTGCAAAGAAGCTTCTACTGGACAGAAGAAGCTGAGGTTTCTGCAGAAACGAAAAGGGCTAGAGACTTCCCCTTTGGTGGACGGATCCCCCTCGCCGTCGAGAGTCGTGCAAACGTATTTTCCCGCCGAAAGAACTCCAACAAGCCTTGCTAGCTGCAAATTGTGCGGTTAGTGTTTTTGGATGCTGCTGTAGACCAGGAGGGACCAGGAGGTCGCAAATTGGACCAGGTGGTAGAGGAGATGTCGAGCAAGAAATGGAGCCCTCTTAGCAGCAGGTAGCACCCGGAGAAATGCCAGAAACAGGCACTATGATGATGCGTGAAATGGTGCTCACCCGAAGTTACACAAAGGAGTCCCACGTCGCCGGAGACCAACTTAGAAAGTCGTGCAATGCAGGTTAGAGTGCCGTGGACCAGGCTTGGCTGTGCACAAAGGATTTCCGCCGGAAGTGCACAGGGGCCGGAGTAGCTGCAAAAGTTGCGGTTCCCAGCAATGCAGTCTAGCGAGGTGAGGCAAGGACTTACCTCCACCAAACTTGGACTGAAGAGTCACTGGACTGTGTGAGTCACTTGGACAGAGTTGCTGGATTCGAGGGACCTCGCTCGTCGTGCTGAGAGGAGACCCAAGGGACCGGTAATGCAGCTTTTTGGTGCCTGCGGTTGCAGGGGGAAGATTCCGTCGACCCACGGGAGATTTCTTCGGAGCTTCTAGTGCAGAGAGGAGGCAGACTACCCCCACAGCATGCACCACCAGGAAAACAGTCGAGAAGGCGGCAGGATCATCGTTACAGAGTTGCAGTAGTCGTCTTTGCTACCATGTTGCAGGTTTGCAGGCTTCCAGCGCGGTCAGCAGTCGATTCCTTGGGAGAAGGTGAAGAGAGAGATGCAGAGGAACTCGGATGAGCTCTTGCATTCGTTATCTAAAGTTTCCCCAGAGACAGAGACCCTAAATAGCCAGAAAAGAGGGTTTGGCCACCTAGGAGAGAGGATAGGCTACTAACACCTGAAGGAGCCTATCAGAAGGAGTCTCTGACGTCACCTGGTGGCACTGGCCACTCAGAGCAGTCCAGTGTGCCAGCAGCACCTCTGTATCCAAGATGGCAGAGGTCTGGAGCACACTGGAGGAGCTCTGGACACCTCCCAGGGGAGGTGCAGGTCAGGGGAGTGGTCACTCCCCTTTCCTTTGTCCAGTTTCGTGCCAGAGCAGGGCTAAGGGGTCCCCTGAACCGGTGTAGACTGGCTTATGCAGAATTTGGCACATCTGTGCCCAAGAAAGCATTTCCAGAGGCTGGGGGAGGCTACTCCTCCCCTGCCTTCACACCATTTTCCAAAGGGAGAGGGTATAACACCATCTCAGAGGAAGTTATTTGTTCTGCCATCCTGGGCCAGGCCTGGCTGGACCCCAGGAGGGCAGATGTCTGTCTGAGGGGTTGGCAGCAGCAGCAGCTGCAGTGAAACCCCAGGAAAGGCAGTTTGGCAGTACCAGGGTCTGTGCTACAGACCACTGGGATCATGGGATTGTGCCAACTATGCCAGGATGGCATAGAGGGGGCAATTCCATGATCATAGACATGTTACATGGCCATATACGGAGTTACCATTGTGAAGCTACATATAGGTAGTGACCTATATGTAGTGCACGCGTGTAATGGTGTCCCCGCACTCACAAAGTCAGGGAAATTGGCCCTGAACAATGTGGGGGCACCTTGGCTAGTGCCAGGGTGCCCTCACACTAAGTAACTTTGCACCTAACCTTTACCAGGTAAAGGTTAGACATATAGGTGACTTATAAGTTACTTAAGTGCAGTGTAAAATGGCTGTGAAATAACGTGGACGTTATTTCACTCAGGCTGCAGTGGCAAGCCTGTGTAAGAATTGTCAGAGCTCCCTATGGGTGGCAAAAGAAATGCTGCAGCCCATAGGGATCTCCTGGAACCCCAATACCCTGGGTACCTCAGTACCATATACTAGGGAATTATAAGGGTGTTCCAGTAAGCCAATGTAAATTGGTAAAATTAGTCACTAGCCTGTTAGTGACAGTTTGGAAAGAAATGAGAGAGCATAACCACTGAGGTTCTGATTAGCAGAGCCTCAGTGAGACAGTTAGTCACTACACAGGTAACACATTCAGGCACACTTATGAGCACAGGGGCCCTGGTGAACAGGGTCCCAGTGACACATACAACTAAAACAACATATATACAGTGAAAAATGGGGGTAACATGCTAGGCAAAATGGTACTTTCCTACACAGTAGTCGCCTTTGCTACTATGTTGGAGTTTCGCAGGCTTCCAGCGCGGTCAGCAGTCGATTCCTTGGCAGAAGGTGAAGAGAGAGATGCAGAGGAACTCGGATGAGCTCTTGCATTCGTTATCTAATGAATCCCAAGAGACAGGGACCCTAAATAGCCAGAAAAGAGGGTTTGGCTACCTAGGAGAGAGGATAGGCTAGCAACACATGAGGGAGCCTATCAGGAGGAGTCTCTGACGTCACCTGATGGCAGTGGCCACTCAGAGCAGTCCAGTGTGCCAGCAGCACCTCTGTTTCCAAGATGGCAGAGGTCTGGAGCACACTGGAGGAGCTCTGGGCACCTTCCAGGGGAGGTACAGGTCAGGGTAGTGGTCACTCCCCTTTCCTTTGTCCAGTTTCGTGCCAGAGCAGGGCTAAGGGGTCCCTGAACCGGTGTAGACTGGCTTATGCAGAAATGGGCACCAAAAGTGCCCATGAAAGCATTTCCAGAGGCTGGGGGAGGCTACTCCTCCCCTACCTTCACACCATTTTCCAAAGGGAGTGGGTGTAACACCCTCTCTCAGAGGAAGTTCTTTGTTCTGCCATCCTGGGCCAGGCCTGGCTGGACCCCAGGAGGGCAGAAGGCTGTCTGAGGGTTTGGCAGCAGCAGCAGCTGCATTGAAACCCCAGGAAAGGCAGTTTGGCAGTACCAGGGTCTGTGCTACAGACCACTGGGATCATGGGATTGTGCCAACTATGCCAGGATGGCATAGAGGGGGCAGTTCCATGATCATAGACATGTTACATGGCCATATTCGGAGTTACCATTGTGAAGCTACATATAGGTAGTGACCTATATGTAGTGCACGCGTGTAATGGTGTCCCCGCACTCACAAAGTCCGGGGAATTGGCCCTGAACAATGTGGGGGCACCTTGGCTAGTGCCAGGGTGCCCTCACACTAAGTAACTTTGCACCTAACCTTTACCAGGTAAAGGTTAGACATATAGGTGACTTATAAGTTACTTAAGTGCAGTGAAAAATGGCTGTGAAATAACGTGGACGTTATTTCACTCAGGCTGCAGTGGCAGGCCTGTGTAAGAATTGTCAGAGCTCCCTATGGGTGGCAAAAGAAATGCTGCAGCCCATAGGGATCTCCTGGAACCCCAATACCCTGGGTACCTCAGTACCATATACTAGGGAATTATAAGGGTGTTCCAGTAAGCCAATGTAAATTGGTAAAATTGGTCACTAGCCTGTTAGTGACAATTTGGAAAGAAATGAGAGAGCATAACCACTGAGGTTCTGGTTAGCAGAGCCTCAGTGAGACAGTTAGTCACTACACAGGTAACACATTCAGGCACACTTATGAACACTGGGGCCCTGGATGACAGGGTCCCAGTCACACATACAACTAAAACAACATATATACAGTGAAAAATGGGGGTAACATGCCAGGCAAGATGGTACTTTCCTACACCCTAGCAGTAGTGGTACTAGTGGTGGGACTGCTGGCAACAGTCAAGTTAAGGGTGTAGTTGGGTTCACTTATGGGTCCATAGTAGAAACTGGGGTAGTGTAGGAGGCTGGACTGGCTTGTAGTGAGTACCAGGGGGTACTTGCACCTTGCACCAGGCCCAGTTATCCCTTATTAGTGTATAGGGTGTCTAGCAGCTTAGGCTGATAGATAATGGTAGCTTAGCAGAGCTGCTTAGGCTGAACTAGGAGACGAGTGAAGCTACTACAGTACCACTTAGTGTCATATGCAGAATATCATAAGAAAACGCAATACACAGTTATACTAAAAATAAAGGTACTTTATTTTTATGACAATATGCCAAAGTATCTCAGAGTGTACCCTCAGTGAGAGGATAGGAAATATACACAAGATATATATACACAATAGCAAAAATATGCAGTATAGTCTTAGAAAACAGTGCAAACAATGTATAGTTACAATAGGATGCAATGGGGGCACATAGGGATAGGGCAACACAAACCATATACTCCAAAAGTGGAATGTGAACCACGAATGAACCCCAAACCTATGTGACTTGGTAGAGGGTCGCTGGGACTATTAGAAAATAGTGAGAGTTAGAAAAATAACCCTCCCCGAGACCCTGAAAAGTGAGTGCAAAGTGCACTAAAGTTCCCCTAAGGACAAAGAAGTCGTGTTAGAGGAATAATGCAGGAAAGACACAAACTAACAATGCAACAACGATGGATTTCCAATCTAGGATACCTGTGGAACAAGGGGACCAAGTCCAAAAGTCACAAACAAGTCGGAGATGGGCATATGCCCAGGAAATGCCAACTGTGGGTGCAAAGAAGCTTCTACTGGACAGAAGAAGCAGAAGTTTCTGCAGGAACGAAAAGGGCTAGAGACTTCCCCTTTGGTGGACGGATCCCCCTCGCCGAGGAGAGTCGTAAAAAAAGTGCTTTCCCGCCGAAATAATGCCAACAAGCCTTACTAGCTGCAAATCGTGCGGTTAGCGTTTTTGGCTGCTGCTGTGGCCCAGGAGGGACCAGGAGGTCGCAAATTGGACCAGGAGGTAGAGGGGACGTCGTGCAAGACAAGGAGCCCTCTTAGCAGCAGGTAGCACCCGGAGAAGTGCCAGAAACAGGCACTACAAGGATGCGTGAAATGGTGCTCACCCGAAGTTACACAAAGGAGTCCCACGTCGCCGGAGACCAACTTAGAAAGTCGTGCAATGCAGGTTAGAGTGCCGTGGACCCAGGCTTGGATGTGCACAAAGGATTTCCGCCGGAAGTGCACAGGGGCCAGAGTAGCTGCAAAAGTCACGGTTCCCAGCAATGCAGACTAGCGAGGTGAGGCAAGGACTTACCTCCACCAAACTTGGACTGAAGAGTTACTGGACTGTGGGGGTCACTCAAACAGAGTTGCTGGATTCGAGGGACCTCGCTCGTCGTGCTGAGAGGAGACCCAAGGGACCGGTAATGCAGCTTTTTGGTGCCTGCGGTTGCAGGGGGAAGATTCCGTCGACCCACGGGAGATTTTTTCGGAGTTTCTAGTGCAGAGAGGAGGCAGACTACCCCCACAGCATGCACCACCAGGAAAACAGTAGAGAAGGCGGCAGGATCAACGTTACATAGTTGCAGTAGTCGTCTTAGCTACTATGTTGCAGGTTTGCAGGCTTCCAGCGCGGTCAGCAGTCGATTCCTTGGCAGAAGGTGAAGAGAGAGATGCAGAGGAACTTGGATGAGCTCTTGCATTCGTTATCTAAAGTTTCCCCAGAGACAGAGACCCTAAATAGCTAGAAAAGAGGGTTTGGCTACCTAGGAGAGAGGGTAGGCTAGCAACACCTGAAGGAGCCTATCAGAAGGAGTCTCTGACGTCACCTGGTGGCACTGGCCACTCAGAGCAGTCCAGTGTGCCAGCAGCACCTCTGTTTCCAAGATGGCAGAGGTCTGGAGCACACTGGAGGAGCTCTAAACTAAACAACATATATACAGTGAAAAATGGGTGTAACATGCCAGGCAAGATGGTACTTTATAGTGTAGGAAAGTACCATCTTGCCTAGCATGTACATTTTTCACTGTATATATGTTGTTTTAGTTGTATGTGTCACTGGGACCCTGCCAGCCAGGGCCCCAGTGCTCATAAGTGTGCCTGAAAGTGTTACCTGTGCTATAACTAACTGTCTCACTGAGGCTCTGCTAACCAGAACTTCAGTGGTTATGCTCTCTCATTTCTTTCCAAATTGTCACTAACAGGCTAGTGACCAATTTCACCAATTCACATTGGCATACTGGAACACCCTTATAATGCCCTAGTATATGGTACTGAGGTACCCAGGGTATTGGGGTTCCAGGAGATCCCTATGGGCTGCAGCATTTCTTTTACCACCCATAGGGAGCTCTGACAAATACTACACAGGCCTGCCACTGCAGCATGAGTGAAATAATGCACACATTATTTCACAGCCATTTTCACTGCACTTAAGTAAATTATAAGTCACCTATATGTCTAATCTTTACCTGGTAAAGGTTAGGTGCAAAGTTACTTAGTGTGTGGGCACCCTGGGACTAACCAAGGTGCTCCCACATAGTTCAGGGCAAATTCCCCGGACTTTGTGAGTGCGGGGACACCATTACACGCGTGCACTACACATAGGTCACTACCTATGTGTAGCTTCACAATGGTAACTCCGAATATGGCCATATGTCTATGATCATGGAATTGCCCCCCCTATGCCATCCTGGCATAGTTGGCACAATCCCATGATCCCAGTGGTCTATAGCACAGACCCTGGTACTGCCAAACTGCCTTTTCAGGGGTTTCACTGCAGCTGCTGCTGCTGCCAACCCCTCAGACAGGTTTCTGCCCCCCTGGGGTCCAGCCAGGCTTGGCCCAGGAAGGCAGAACAAAGGACTTCCTTAGAGAGAGGGTGTTACACCCTCTCCCTTTGGGAAAAAGGTGTCAGGGCTGGGGAGGAGTAGCCTCCCCCAGCCTCTGGAAATGCTTTGATGGGCACAGATGGTGCCCATCTCTGCATAAGCCAGTCTACACTGGTTCAGGGATCCCCCAGCCCTGCTCTGGCGCGAAACTGGACAAAGGAAAGGGGAGTGACCACTCCCCTGATCTGCACCTCCCCTGGGAGGTGCCCAGAGCTCCTCCAGTGTGCTCCAGACCTCTGCCATCTTGGAAACAGAGGTGCTGCTGGCACACTGGACTGCTCTGAGTGGCCAGGGCCAGCAGGTAAATTCAGAGACTCCTTCTGATAGGCTCCTTCAGGTGTTGCTAGCCTATCCTCTCTCCTAGGTAGCCAAACCCTCTTTTCTGGCTATTTAGGGTCTCTGCTTTGGGGATTTCCTTAGATAAGGAATGCAAGAGCTCATCCGAGTTCCTCTGCATCTCTCTCTTCACCTTCTGCCAAGGAATCGACTGCTGACCGCGCTGGAAGCCTGCAAAACTGCAACAAAGTAGCAAAGACGACTACTGCGACCTTGTAACGCTGATCCTGCCGCCTTCTCAACTGTGTTCCTGGTGGTGCATGCTGTGGAGGTAGTCTGCCTCCTCTCTGCACTAGAAGCTCCGAAGAAATCTCCCGTGGGTCGACGGAATCTTCCCCCTGCAACCGCAGGCACCAAAGAACTGTATCACCGGTCCTCTGGGTCTCCTCTCAGCACAACGAGCGAGGTCCCTTGAAATCAGCAACTCTGTCCAAGTGACTCCCACAGTCCAGTGACTCTTCAGTCCAAGTTTGGTGGAGGTAAGTCCTTGCCTCCCCACGCTAGACTGCATTGCTGGGAACTGTGGGGCATATTTGTACTCCGTTTGCGCCGAATTTGCGTAGTTTTTTTCGACGCAAATTCGACGCAAAACTAACTCCATATTTATACTTTGGCGTTAGACGCGTCTAGCGCCAAAGTCCATGGAGTTAGCGTAATTTTTTTGCGTGAACACCTTCCTTGCGTTAATGATATGCAAGGTAGGCGTTCCCGTCTTAAAAAATGACTCCGATGCATATGCGTCGTATTTATACTCCCGGGCAAAAATGACGCCCGGGAGTGGGCGGGTCCAAAAAACCCGCATTAGCGCTGGATTTTAGCGCCTGGGTCAGGGCAGGCGTTAAGGGACCTGTGGGCTCAGAATGAGCCCAGAGGTGCCCTCCCCTGCCCCCAGGGACACCCCCTGCCACCCTTGCCCACCCCAGGAGGACACCCAAGGATGGAGGCACCCACCCCAGGGACATTAAGGTAAGTTCAGGTAAGTATTTTTTTTTAAAAAAAATTGTGGCATAGGGGGGCCTGATTTGTGCCCCCCTACATGCCACTATGCCCAATGACCATGCCCAGGGGACAGAAGTCCCCTGGGCATGGCCATTGGGCAAGGGGGCATGACTCCTGTCTTTGCTAAGACAGGAGTCATTTCAATGGGGGTTGGGCGTCGTAAAATAATGGCGCAAATCGGGTTAAGGTGATTTTTTTGCCTCAGCCTGACTTGCACCGTTTGTGGACGCCCAAGCCCCATATCCCCCTACGCCGGCGCTGCCTGGTGTACGTCGTTTTTTTTAACGCACACCAGACAGCGCCGCCGGCTAACGCCGGCTAACGTGATTCAATAAATACAGCGCCCGCATGGCGCTTCAGAATGGCGTTAGCCGGCGCTAATTTTTTTGGCGCAAAACTGCGTTAGCGCAGTTTTGCGTCAAAAAGTATAAATATGGGCCTGTGTGTTTTGCAGCTGCTCCGGCTCCTGTGCACTCTTCCAAGATTTCCTTTGTGCACATCCAAGCCTGGGTCCCCGACACTCTAACCTGCATTGCACGACCTCCTGAGTTGTCCTCCGGCTTCGTGGGACCCTCTTGTGCAACTTCGGGTGAGCACCGATTCACTCCACTTCGTAGGGCCTGTTCTGGCAATTCTCTGGGGGCTGCTTGCTTCTGAGTGGGCTCCTTGTCTTGCTGGACACCCCCTCTGTCTCCTCACGCAATTGGCGACATCCTGGTCCCTCCTGGGCTACAGCAACATCCAAAAACCCTAACCGCAACCCTTGCAGCTAGCAAGGCTTGTTATCTGTCTTCCTGCACAGAAACACGTCTAGACGACTCTTCACGACGTTGGACATTCATCCTCCAAAGGGGAAGTTTCTAGCCCTTGTCGTTCTTGCAGAATCCACAGCTTCTACCATCAGGTGGCAGCTTCTTTGCACCCACAGCAGGCATTTCCTGGGCATCTGCCCACTCCCGACTTGATCGTGACTTTTGAACTTGGTCCCCTTGTTCCACAGGTACTCTCGTCTGGAAATCCATCGTTGTTGCATTGCTGGTGTTGGTCTTTCCTGCAGAATTCCCCTATCACTGCTTCTGTGCTCTTTGGGGAACTTAGGTGCACTTTGCACCCACTTTTCAGGGTCTTGGGGTTTGCTATTTTTCTAACCCTCACTGTTTCCTTACAGTCCCAGCGACCCTCTACAAGGTCACATAGGTTTGGGGTCCATTCGTGGTTCACATTCCACTTCTAGAGTATATGGTTTGTGTTGCCCCTATCCCTATGTGCCCCCATTGCATTCTATTGTGACTATACATTGTTTGCACTGTTTTCTATTGCTATTACTGCATATTTTGGTATTGTGTACATATATCTTGTGTATATTTGCTATCCTCATACTGAGGGTACTCACTGAGATACTTTGGCATATTGTCATAAAAATAAAGTACCTTTATTTTTAGTATATCTGTGTATTGTGTTTTCTTATGATATGGTGCAAGTGACACTAGTGGTACTGTAGGAGCTTCACTCGTCTCCTAGTTCAGCCTAAGCTGCTCTGCTAAGCTACCTTTTCTATCAGCCTAAGCTGCTAGACACCCCTCTACACTAATAAGGGATACCTGGTCCTGGTGCAAGGTGTAAGTACCTCTTGGTACCCATTACAAGCCAGTCCAGCCTCCTACAGTGAAGAACAGATTGCACCACTTCAGGGGAAAATCCAAACTATCATAGATTGGGTTCCCCCTACAACTCAGACTCAAGTGAGAGCCTTCTTAGGCCTCACTGGGTACTACAGGAGGTTCATAAAGAACTATGGGCCATATTTATACTTTTTGATGCAAAACTGCGCTAACTCAGTTTTGCGCCAAAAAATGTAACGCCGGCTAACGCCATTCCAACGCGCCATGTGGGCGCCTTATTTATTGAATGACGTTAGCCGGCGCTGTGGACTGGTGTGCGTCAAAAAAAATTACTCACACCAGGCAGCGCCGGCGTATGGGAAAATGGGGCTTGGGTGCCAAAAAATGGGGCAAGTCAGGTCTGAGGCAAAATTCTTGCCTCAAACCTATTTGCGCCATTTTTTTTTACGCCCAAACGCCATTGACATGACTCCTGTCTTAGCAAAGACAGGAGTCATGCCCCCTTGCCCAATGGCCATGCCCAGGGGACTTATGTCCCCTGGGCTTGGTCATTGGGCATAGTGGCATGCAGGGGGGCACAAATCAGGCCCCCCTATGCCACAAAAAAGGGCAAAAAAATACCTACCTCTACTTACCTGTACTTATCTGAAATGGGTCCCCCCATCCATGGGTGTCCTCCAGGGGTGGGCAAGGGTGGCAGGGGGTGTCCCTGGGGGCATGGGAGGGCACCTCTGGGCTCCTTCCGAGCCCACAGATCCCTTAACGCCTGCCCTGAGTAGGCGTTAAAAAATGACGCAAATGCGGCTGGACGTCATTTTTTAAGGCCCGTCCACTCCCGTGCGTCATTTTTGCATGGGAGTTTAAATAAGGCGCAAATGTCTTAGAGTCATTTTTGGCGTGGAAACGCCTACCCTGCATCTCATTAACGCAAGGTAGGTGTCCACGCTAAAAAATGACGCTAACTCCAAGATCTTTGGCGCTAGATGGGTCTAGCGTCAAAGTATAAATATGGAGTTAGCTTTGCGTCGGATTTGCGTAAAAAAAAACGACGCAAATCCGGCGCAAACAGAGTATAAATATGCCCCTATGGCTCCATAGCAGCCCCTCTTAATGACCTCACTTCAAAGAAAATGCCTAAAAAGGTATTGTGGACAGCTAACTGTCAGAAAGCTTTTGAGGAGCTGAAGCAGGCCATGTGCTCTGCACCTGTCCTGAAAAGCCCCTGTTACTCCAAAAAAATCATTGTCCAAACTGATGCATCTGAATTAGGGGTAGGAGCAGTCTTATCACAACTTAATTCTGAGGGCCAGGATCAACCTGTTGCTTTTATCAGCAGGAGGTTGACCCCTAGAGAAAAGCGTTGGTCTGCCATAAAGAGGGAGGCCTTTGCTGTGGTCTGGGCACTGAAGAAGTTGAGGCCATACCTGTTTGGCACTCACTTCATTGTTCAGACAGACCACAAACCTCTTCTTTGGCTAAAACAAATGAAAGGTGAAAACCCTAAATTGTTGAGGTGGTGCATATCCCTAAAGGGAATGGACTATACAGTGAAACATAGACCTGGGAGTACCCACTCCAATGCAGATGGACTCTCCAGAAATTTCCACTTAGACAATGAAGACTCATCAGGTCATGGCTAGTCTTATTGTCCTTCGTTTGGGGGTGGGGGGGTTGTGAGGAAAGTACCATCTTGCCTGGCATGTTACCCCCATATTTCACTGTATATATGTTGTTTTAGTTGTATGTGTCACTGGGACCCTGCCAGCCAGGGCCCCAGTGCTCATAAGTGTGCCCTGTACGTGTTACCTGTGTTATGACTAACTGTCTCACTGAGGGTCTGCTAACCAGAACCTCAGTGGTTATGCTCTCTCATTTCTTTCCAAATTGTCACTAACAGGCTAGTGACCAATTTCACCAATTTAGATTGGCATACTGGAACACCCTTATAATTCCCTCGTATATGGTACTGAGGTACCCAGGGCATTGGGGTTCCAGGAGATCCCTATGGTCTGCAGCATTTCTTTTGCCACCCATAGGGAGCTCTGACAATTCTTACACAGGCCTGCCATTGCAGCCTGAGTGAAATAACGTCCACGTTATTTCACAGCCATTTACCACTGCACTTAAGTAACTTATAAGTCACCTATATGTCTAACCTTTACCTGGTAAAGGTTGGGTGCTAAGTTACTTAGTGTGTGGGCACCCTAGCACTAGCCAAGGTGCCCCCACATTGTTCAGGGCAAATTCCAAGGACTTTGTGAGTGCGGGGACACCATTACACACGTGCACTATACATATGTCACGACATATGTATAGCGTCACAATGGCAACTCCGAACATGGCCATGTAACATGTCTAAGATCATGGAATTGTCACCCCAATCCCATTCTGGCATTGGGGAAACAATTCCATGATCCCCTGAGTCTCTAGCACAGACCCGGGTACTGCCAAACTACCTTTCCCGGGGTTTCACTGCAGCTGCTGCTGCTGCTGCTGCCAACCCCTCAGACAGGTTTCTGCCCTCCTGGGTTCCTGCCAGGCTTGGCCCAGGAAGGCAGAACAAAGGACTTCCTCAGAGAGAGGGTGTTACACCCTCTCCCTTTGGAAAAAGGTGTTAGGGCTGGGGTGGAGTAGCCTCCCCCAGCCTCTGGAAATGCTTTGATGGGCACAGATGGTGCCCATCTCTGCATAAGCCAGTCTACACTGGTTCAGGGATCCCCCAGCCCTGCTCTGGCGCGAAACTGGACAAAGGAAAGGGGAGTGACCACTCCCCTGACCTGCACCTCCCCTGGGAGGTACCCAGAGCTCCTCCAGTGTGCTCCAGACCTCTGCCATCTTGGAAACAGAGGTGCTGCTGGCACACTGGACTGCTCTGAGTGGCCAGTGCCAGCAGGTGACGTCAGAGACTCCTTCTGATAGGCTCCTTCAGGTGTTACAAGCCTATCCTCTCTCCTAAGTAGCCAAACCTCCTTTTCTGGCTATTTAGGGTCTCTGCTTTGGGGAATTCTTTACATAACGAATGCAAAAGCTCGTCAGAGTTCCTCTGCATCTCTCTCTTCACCTTCTGCCAAGAAATCGACCGCTGACTGCTCTGGACGCCTGCAAAACTGCAACAAAGTAGCAAAGACGACTACTGCGACCTTGTAACGCTGATCCGGCCACCTTCTCGACTGTTTTCCTCGTGGTGCATGCTGTGGGGGTAGTCTGCCTCCTCTCTGCACTAGACGCTCCGAAGAAATCTCCAGTGGGTCGACGGAATCTTCCCCCTGCAACCGCAGGCACCAAAAGACTGCATCACCGGTCCTCTGGGTCCCCTCTCAGCACGATGAGCGTGGTCCCTGGAACTCAGCAACTCTGTCCAAGTGACTCCCACAGTCCAGTGACTCTTCAGTCCAAGTTTGGTGGAGGTAAGTCCTTGCCTCACCACGCTAGATTGCATTGCTGGTACCAAAAGATTTGCAGCTGCTCCGGCTCCTGTGCAATCTTCCAGGATTTCCTTTGTGCACAGCCAAGCCTGGGTCCCCGACACTCTAACCTGCAGTGCACGACCTCCTGAGTTGTCCTCCGGCGTCAATGGACCTTCTTTTGTGACTTCGGGTGAGCTCCGGTTCACTCTTCTTTGTAGTGCCTGTTCCGGCACTTCTGCGGGTACTGCTTGCTTCTGAGTGGGCACTTTGTCTTGCTGGACACCCCCTCTGTCTCCTCACGCAATTGGCGATATCCTGGTCCCTCCTGGGCCACAGCAGCATCCAAAAACCCTAACCGTGACCCTTGCAGCTAGCAAGGCTTGTTTGCGGTCTTTCTGCACGGAAACACGTCTGCAAGCTTCTTCATGACGTGGGACATCCATCCTCCAAAGGGGAAGTTCCTAGTCCTCTTCGTTCTTGCAGAATCCACAGCTTCTACCATCAGATGGCAGCTTCTTTGCACCCACAGCTGGCATTTCCTGGGCATCTGCCCACTCCCGACTTGATCGTGACTTTTGGACTTGGTCCCCTTGTTCCACAGGTACTCTCGTCCGGAAATCCATCATTGTTGCATTGCTGGTGTTGGTCTTCCTTGCAGAATTCCCCCATCACTACTTCTGTGCTCTTTGGGGAACTTAGGTGCACTTTGCACCCACTTTTCAGGGACTTGGGGTGGGCTATTTTTCTAACCCTCACTGTTTTCTTACAGTCCCAGCGACCCTCTACAAGCTCACATAGGTTTGGGGTCCATTTGTGGTTCGCATTCCACTTCTAGAGTATATGGTTTGTGTTGCCCCTATACCTATGTGCTCTCATTGCAATCTATTGTGACTGTACATTGCTTGCATTGCTTTCTATTGCTATTACTGCATATTTTTGGTATTGTGTACATATATCTTGTGTATATTTGCTATCCTCATACTGAGGGTACTCACTGAGATACTTTTGGCATATTGTCATAAAAATAAAGTACCTTTATTTTTAGTATATCTGTGTATTGTGTTTTCTTATGATATTGTGCATATGACACCAGTGGTATAGTAGGAGCTTTACATGCCTCCTAGTTCAGCCTAAGCTGCTCTGCTAAGCTACCCTTCTCTATCAGCCAAAGCTCCTAGACAACTCTTTTACACTAATGAGGGATACCTGGACCTGGTACAGAGTGTAAGTACCCCTTGGTACTCACTACAAACCAGGCCAGCCTCCTACAGGCTGGATCAGCGATACAAGGTTGCAGTAGTCGTCTTAGCTGCTTTGTTGCAGTTTTGCAGGCTTCCAGAGCAGTCAGCGGTCGATTCCTTGGCAGAAGGTGAAGAGAGAGATGCAGAGGAACTCTGATGAGCTCTTGCATTCGTTATCTAAAGAATTCCCCAAAGCAGAGACCCTAAATAGCCAGAAAAGGAGGTTTGGCTACTTAGGAAGGAGGATAGGCTAGCAACACAGGTAAGAGCCTATCAGAAGGAGACTCTGACGTCACCTGCTGGCACTGGCCACTCAGAGCAGTCCAGTGTGCCAGCAGCACCTCTGTTTCCAAGATGGCAGAGGTCTGGAGCACACTGGAGGAGCTCTGGGCACCTCCCAGGGGAGGTGCAGGTCAGGGGAGTGGTCACTCCCCTTTCCTTTGTCCAGTTTCGCGCCAGAGCAGGGCTGGGGGATCCCTGAACCGGTGTAGACTGGCTTATGCAGAGATGGACACCATCTGTGCCCATCAAAGCATTTCCAGAGGCTGGGGGAGGCTACTCCTCCCCAGCCCTGACACCTTTTTCCAAAGGGAGAGGGTGTAACACCCTCTCTCTGAGGAAGTCCTTTGTTCTGCCTTCATGGGGCAAGCCTGGCTGGACCCCAGGAGGGCAGAAACCTGTCTGAGGGGTTGGCAGTAGCAGCAGCTGCAGTGAAACCCCAGGAAAGGTAGTTTGGCAGTACCCGGGTGTGTGCTAGAGACTCCGGGGATCATGGAATTGTCTCCCCAATGCCAGAATGGCATTGGGGTGACAATTCCATGATCTTAGACATGTTACATGGCCATGTTCGGAGTTACCATTGTGACGCTAGACATATGTAGTGACATATGTATAGTGCACGCGTGTAATGGTGTCCCCGCACTCACAAAGTCCGGGGAATTTGCCCTGAACAATGTGGGGGCACCTTGGCTAGTGCCAGGGTGCCCACACACTAAGTAGCTTAGCACCCAACCTTTACCAGGTAAAGGTTAGACATATAGGTGACTTATAAGTTAATTAAGTGCAATGTAAAATGGCTGTGAAATAATGTGGGCATTATTTCACTCAGGCTGCAGTGGCAGGCCTGTGTAAGAATTGTCAGAGCTCCCTATGGGTGGCAAAAGAAATGCGGCAGCCATAGGGATCTCCTGGAACCCCAATACCCTGGGTACCTCAGTACCATATACTAGGGAATCATAAGGGTGTTCCAGTATGCCAATGTAAATTGGTGAAATTGGTCACTAGCCTGTTAGTGACTGTAGGAGGCTGGACTGGCTTGTAGTGAGTACCAAGGGGTACTTGCACCTTGCACCAGGCCCAGTTATCCCTTATTAGTGTATAGGGTGTCTAGCAGCTTAGGCTGATAGATAATGGTAGCTTAGCAGAGCAGCTTAGGCTGAACTAGGAGACGTGTGAAGCTACTACAGTACCACTTAGTGTCATATGCACAATATCATAAGAAAACACAATACACAGTTATACTAAAAATAAAGGTACTTTATTTTTATGACAATATGCCAAAGTATCTTAGAGTGTACCCTCAGTGAGAGGATAGGAAATATACACAAGATATATATACACAATAGCAAAAATATGCAGTATAGTCTTAGAAAACAGTGCAAACAATGTATTGTTACAATAGGATGCAATGGGGAAACATAGGGATAGGGGCAACACAAACCATATACTCCAAAAGTGGAATGCGAACCACGAATGGACCCCAAACCTATGTGACCTTGTAGAGGGTCGCTGGGACTATTAGAAAATAGTGAGAGTTAGAAAAATAACCCTCCCCAAGACCCTGAAAAGTGAGTGCAAAGTGCACTAAAGTTCCACTAAGGACAAAGAAGTCGTGTTAGAGGAATAATGCAGGAAAGACACAAACCAGCAATGCAACAACTGTGGATTTCCAATCTAGGGTACCTGTGGAACAAGGGGACCAAGTCCAAAAGTCACAAGCAAGTCGGAGATGGGCAGATGCCCAGGAAATGCCAGCTGCGGGTGCAAAGAAGCTTCTACTGGACAAAAGAAGCTGAGGTTTCTGCAGGAACAAAAAGGGCTAGAGACTTCCCCTTTGGTGGACGGATCCCTCTCGCCTTGGAGAGTTGTGCAGAAGTGTTTTCCGGCCAAAAGGACGCCAACAAGCCTTGCTAGTCGCAAATCATGCGTTTGGCGTTTTTGGACGCTGCTGGGACCCAGGAGGGACCAGGAGGTCGCAAATTGGACCTGAAGAGAGAGGGGACGTCGAGCAAGACAAAGAATCCTCACTAAAGCAGGGAGCACCCGGAGAAGTGCCAGAAACAGGCACTACAAGGATGCGTGAAACGGTGCTTGCCGAAGTTGCACAAAGGAGTCCCACGTCGCCGGAGACCAACTTAGAAAGTCGTGCAATGCAGGTTAGAGTGCTGTGGACCCAGGCTTGGCTGTGCACAAAGGATTTCTGCTGGAAGTGCACAGGGGCCGGAGTAGCTGCAAAGTCGCGGTTCCCAGCAATGCAGCCCAGCGAGGTGAGGCAAGGACTTACCTCCACCAAACTTGGGCTGAAGAGTCACTGGACTGTGGGGGTCACTTCGACAGAGTCGTTGGATTCGAGGGACCTCGCTCGTCGTGCTGAGAGGAGACCCAAGGGACCGGTAATGCAGGTTTTTGGTGCCTGCGGTTGCAGGGGGAAGATTCCGTCGACCCACAGGAGATTTCTTCGGAGCTTCTGGTGCAGAGAGGAGGCAGACTACCCCCACAGCATGCACAAGCAGGAAAACAGTCGAGAAGGCGGCAGGATCAGCGTTACAGAGTTGCAGTAGTCGTCTTTGCTACTATGTTGCAGGTTTGCAGGCTTCCAGCGCGGTCAGCAGTCGATTCCCTGTCAGAAGGTGAAGAGGGAGATGCAGAGGAACTCGGATGAGCTCTTGCATTCGTTATCTAAAGTTTCCCCAGAGACAGAGACCCTAAATAGCCAGAAAAGAGGGTTTGGCTACCTAGGAGAGAGGTAGGCTACTAACACCTGAAGGAGCCTATCAGCAGGAGTCTCTGACATCACCTGGTGTCACTGGCCACTCAGAGCAGTCCAGTGTGCCAGCAGCACCTCTGTTTCCAAGATGGCAGAGGTCTGGAGCACACTGGAGGAGCTCTGGACACCTCCCAGGGGAGGTGCAGGTCAGGGGAGTGGTCACTCCCCTTTCCTTTGTCCAGTTTCGCGCCAGAGCAGGGGCTAAGGGGTCCCTGAACCGGTGTAGACTGGCTTATGCAGAATTGGGCACATCTGTGCCCAACAAAGCATTTCCAGAGGCTGGGGGAGGCTACTCCTCCCTTGCCTTCACACCATTTTCCAAAGGGAGAGGGTGTCACACCCTCTCTCAGAGGAAGTTCTTTGTTCTGCCATCCTGGGCCAGGCCTGGCTGGACCCCAGGAGGGCAGCTGCCTGTCTGAGGGGTTGGCAGCAGCAGCAGCTGCAGTGAAACCCCAGGAGGGGCAGTTTGGCAGTACCAGGGTCTGTGCTACAGACCACTGGGATCATGGGATTGTGCCAACTATGCCAGGATGGCATAGAGGGGGCAATTCCATGATCATAGACATGTTACATGGCCATATTCGGATTTACCATTGTGAAGCTACATATAGGTAGTGACCTATATGTAGTGCACGCGTGTAATGGTGTCCCCGCACTCACAAAGTTCAGGGAATTGGCTCTGAACAATGTGGGGGCACCTTGGCTAGTGCCAGGGTGCCCTCACACTAAGTAACTTTGCACCTAACCTTTACCAGGTAAAGGTTAGACATATAGGTGACTTATAAGTTACTTAAGCGCAGTGTAAAATGGCTGTGAAATAACGTGGACGTTATTTCACTCAGGCTGCAGTGGCAGGCCTGTGTAAGAATTGTCAGAGCTCCCTATGGGTGGCAAAAGAAATGCTGCAGCCCATAGGGATCTCCTGGAACCCCAATACCCTGGGTACCTCAGTACCATATACTAGGCAATTATAAGGGTGTTCCAGTAAGCCAATGTAAATTGGTAAAAATGGTCACTAGCCTGTTAGTGACAATTTGGAAAGAAATGAGAGAGCATAACCACTGAGGTTCTGATTAGCAGAGCCTCAGTGAGACAGTTAGGCACCACACAGGGAACATATACATGCACACCTATGAACACTGGGGCCCTGTGTGACAGGGTCCCAGTGACACTTACATATAGGCCACAAACCTATGAGCACTGGGGTCCTGACCAGCAGGATCCCAGTGACACATAGCAACCATACTGAAAACATAGTGTTTTCACTATGAGCACTGAGGCCTGGCTATCAGGATCCCAGTGAGACAGTGAAAACAGTGACAAACACCCTGACATACACTCACAAACAGGCCAAAAGTGGGGGTAACAAGGCTAGAAAGAGGCTACCTTCTCACAGTGACAATTTGGGAAGCAAAGAGAGAGCATAACCACTGAGGTTCTGGTTAGCAGAGCCTCAGTGAGACAGTTAGTCATCACACAGGTAACACACACAGGGCACACTTATGAGCACTGGGGCCCTGGCTGGCAGGGTCCCAGTGACGCATACAACTAAAACAACATATATACAGTGAAATATGGGGGTAACATGCCAGGCAAGATGGTACTTTCCTACAGCAGAGTAAAGGATTTCCTCTGAGAGAGGGTGTTACAACCTCTCCCTTTGGAAATAGGTGTGAAGGCTGGGGAGGAGTAGCCACTCCCAGCCTCTGGAAATGCTTTGATGGGCACAGATGGTGCCCATCTCTGCATAACCCAGTCTACACCATTTTAGGGATCCCCCAGCCCTGCTCTGGCCTGAAACTGGACAAAGGAAAGGGGAGTGACCACTCTCCTGACCTGCACCTCCCAGGGGAGGTGCCAAGAGCTCCTCCAGTGTGTCCCAGACCTCTGCCATCTTGGAAACAGAGGTGTTGGGGGCACACTGGACTTCTCTGAGTGGCCAGTGCCAGCAGGTGTCGTCAGAGGCTTCTTCTGATAGCCTCTCTTGTTAGCCAATCCTCTTTCCTTGGTAGCCAAACCTCCTTTTCTGGCTATTTAGGGTCTCTGCTTTGGGGAATTCTTCAGATAACGAATGCAAGAGCTCACCAGAGTTCCCCTGCATCTCCCTCTTCACCTTCTACCAAAGGATCGACCACTGGCTGCTCCAGGATGCCTGCAAAACCGCAACAAAGTAGCAAGACGACTACTAGAAACATTGTAGTGCCTCATCCTGCCATCTTTCTCGACTGTTTCCAGGTGGTGCATGTCTGGGGGTAGCCTGCCTTCACCCTGCACCAGAAGCTCTGAAGAAATCTCCTGTGGGTCGACGGAATCTTCCCCCTGCTAACGCAGGCACCAAAAGACTGCATTACTGGTCCTCTGGGTCCCCTCTCATCCTGACGAGCGTGGTCCCTGGAAATCAGCAACTCTGTCCAAGTGACTACCACAGTCCAGTGACACCTCAGTCGAAGTTTGGTAGAGGTAAGTCCTTGCCTCCCTACTCTAGACTGCATTGCTGGGTACCACGTGATTTGCAGCTGCTCCGGCTCCTGTGCACTCATCCGGGATTTCCTTCGTGCACAGCCAATTCTGGGTCCCCGGCACTCCTTCCTGCAGTGCACAACCTTCTGAGTTGTCCTCCGGCATCGTGGGACTCCCTTTTGTGACTGTGCGTGGACTCAGGTTCACTTTCCTTCCAAGTGCCTGTTCAGGTACTTTTCTGGTGCTGCCTGCTTCTGTGAGGGCTCCCTAAGTTGCTGGGCACCCCCTCTGTCTCCTCCTCCATGTGGCAACATCCTGGTCCCTTCTGGGCCACAGCAGCACCCAAAAACCTCCACTTCAACCCTTGCAGCTAGCAAGGCTTGTTTGCAGTCTTTCTGCGTTGGAGCACCTCTGCAAGCTTCATCGCGACGTGGGACATCCGTCCTCCAAAGGAGAAGTCCCTAGTCCTCCTCTTTCTTGCAGAACTCCAAGCCTCTTCCAACAGGTGGCAGCTTCCTTGCACCTTCAGCTGGCATTTCCTGGGCTCCTGCCCACTCTCGACACTGTTGCGCCTATTGGACTTAGTCTCCTTGTCTTACAGGTACTCAGGTCTGGAAATCCACTGTTGTTGCATTGCTGGTGTTTGTTCTTCCTGCAGAATCCCCCTATCACGACTTCTGTGCTCTCTGGGGGTAGTAGGTGCACTTTACACCTACCTTTCAGTGTCATGGGGTGGGCTACTTTACTAACCCTCACTGTTTTCTTTCAGTCCCAGCGACCCTCTACAAGCTAACATAGGTTTTGGGTCCATTCATGGTTCACATTCCACTTTTGGAGTATATGGTTTGTGTTGCCCCATACCTATGTGCTCCTATTGCAATCAATTGTAATTCTACACTGTTTGCATTACTTTTCTTGCTATTACTTACCTAATTTTGGTTTGTGTACACATATCTTGTGTATATAACTTATCCTCATACTGAGGGTACTCACTGAGATACTTTTGGCATATTGTCATAAAAATAAAGTACCTTTATTTTTAGTAACTCTGTCTATTGTGTTTTCTTATGATATTGTGCATATCACACGAGTGGTATAGTAGGAGCTTTACATGTCTCCTAGTTCAGCCTAAGCTGCTTTGCCATAGCTACCTTCTATCAGCCTAAGCTGCTAGAAACACCTCTTCTACACTAATAAGGGATAACTGGACCTGGCACAAGGTGTTAGTAACTCTGGTACCCACTACAAGCCAGGCCAGCCTCCTACAAAAGATAAGTAGATAGAAGAATCAATGGACATTTTGAAGAGTACGGATTTGGAAACTTTACGGATATTACAGGAGTTGGGTGATGACAGTTTATCAATAGCACTGAGCAAAGATAATGGTGCAGCTGATCGGTTGGAGATGTCAGGGTTAGGTTAAAAAGCAGGCAGGAGCAATTTCAAACCAAAATCGTGCCTGATCCCACAGATGCCACTCGATGCCATAGATGTTTTTTAAGAAGCAGTAATACAAGATCTTACTAAATTTAATACCAATGGGAGCGAAAAACAAAATATGGGAAAAGGCAATTTAACTAAAGATCAATTTCTGGCATTGCTGTCGTTAAAACAAGATGAAACCATAGTAATTAAAGCCTCAGATAAGGGCGGCAATGTAGTATTGTAATCCAAGGAACAATACAAGGCAGAAGCCCTGAGGCAACTCAGTAAAAGAGTATCTTTTCACCCAATCACTTAGAACAATATTTGAAGGGTATACAAATCATCTATGACTTATTGGATTATTGGAGGGACCAAGGAATTTTGGACTTTGAGGAATATTAGTATTTAGAAGTTGAACAGTATTTAAAAGTTTTCACATAGCAAAGATACACAAAGATACTACAAGCCCTCCAGGCAGTCCAATGGTATCATCAAAAAACAGTTTATAAGAGAATGCTTCCATTTATATTGATTTCTTTCTTTTTCCTTTTGTAAAATACTTCAGCTTGTATATCAGGGATACCACTGACTTCATGAGACTCATAGAGGGGGTGCAGTGGGAGCCAGGTTTGCTATTGATCACACTAGTTATCAATAATGTATAAACATACATTGCACATCATTTAGGATTGTAGGCAATAGATTATTTTTCTGAAAAGAATACCTCTTAAATACTTTGAACATAATAGGATGTTTCTACGGATTTTCTCATTTTGTCTACATAGCAATATTTTTCCTTTGCAGGACAAATGTATCAACAACTACGAGGTACAGCCATGGGAACATGCTCTGCCCCTAGCTATAGAAATGTATTGGTTGGCTGGTGGGAGAGGCATGTGGCCTGGGCTGAAGAAAATGACTATTGGGTGGAATAAGTGGATTTATAGTTAAGGTACATTGATGAGCAGTTTATAATATGGAAGGGCTCTCGACAATAAGCCGAAGAATATATAGCTATGTTAAGTACCAACGGTTTGAATTTGTCATTTGTCAGTGAGATTAATAAGGCCCAATTTCCTTTTTTAGATCTATTAGTGTATATTCAAGACAATCAAATACACACAAAATTATACCAAAAGCCCACAGCTGGTAATTCCATATTGCAAGCTACTAGTCAACACACTGGTACACTGGTAAGGAGTATCCCATATGGGGAATTACTAAGGGTCAGACGTAATTGTTTCTCTGACAATGAATATGAAAAAGCAGAAAGGGATGTTATTTTGAGATTCTCCAAGAAATGATACCCCTGGAGGCTGTTGAATTAGACATCACAAAAAGCATGCAAAATGGATAGAAAAACATTATTATAAAATTCACCCCAGCCCGAGAATGATTCCCGCATTTTCTGAAGGATCTAAAGTTCTCTTCAAAATCATGAAGAAAAATTGGGGCATTTTACAGACAGATAATGTCATAGGTTCCAAACGTCCGGGCTCCCCAGCTATTACTTATAAGAGAAGCACTTCATTGAAGGATTTCCTAGTACATACCTACTTCTCTGATAAAGGGAAAAAGAAGGTGTCAATAGGTGGGTTCCATCCCTCTACATGATATAAAGTTTGCAGTACAGTTTAAATTTCAAGGAATTTGAGGTGCCCTGGGAAAGGACAAAACAAAGAATCAACAACGTGTTGAATTGTAACTTTGATTTTGTTATAAATATGTTGGGAGTACCATTCATATGACCCAAAAACATATTTTAGAGCACATGCGGGTGATCACACACCATGATCTGTCTTATTTGGTAGCTAGACATGTTCACAAAGAACGTCAGGGGATAGCAGCCGTTTACAGTTTTTTTTGCATTGTTCAGGTGGCAAAGATGAAAAGAGGTGGCAATAGAGTTAGAAAACTGAGGCAACTTGAGTCCTGCTACATTAGTAGAGTAAGAACAAGAGAACCTCTTGGCCTGAACAAATATGAGGAGATGTGGACACACATAGGTATTTAAGGTTTGGTTAGTTTGAGCTACACTAGGGCTATGAGGGAGAATTTAATGAAGCAGAAATAGCAACATAAAGGATTGAGCCTTTACGGTTGATATGTTCTGCAACATGCCTTAGGTTGTTAGTTAGTTGTTAGTTATGTTGAGTTACACTACGGCTAGGAGGGAGAATTGAACGAAGCAGATAAAGCCAGATAGTATTTGCCATTAAAGAATTGAGCCCATATGAATGGTATGTTCTACAACATGCCTTCGGTAGTAGGAAATATAAAAAGCCAACAGCAACAAGGGTAATGAATGTTGAGAATAGATTGAGAAATGCTTAAGAGACATCAAACATTTATGAATTTGTTAGTTGTTTGTTATTTGTAAGTTAAGTATTATCATGATGAAAGATGAAAGTTGTATTACAAAATGAAGTCATTAAACTTCAACGTAAGATTATTGTAATTTGGAACCTTAACGCTGTGCAGGGATTTAGCCCATTCAGGACTTAATAGTCAAAGGAATAACATTCTGCAGGATATGTATGGAATGTCTCCACATTGCAAAAATGTTGATGAAATGTGTTGAAAGATGGTTTATTAGTTGTTTGGCCTCCACGAGTAAGGGGTCCGCACACAACCACCACTGGGAGCCAAACACCTCATTGTAGCACTTGACTCTCATAGGGTAGGGTTGCAGAGCAGTCCCAAGCTTACTCAAGGGATTTGGTGTGGGCTAGTAAACCCCCTATACATGAGCACAGAGGCAAGACATTCAATAAATGATTGTCCAGTCCGTGTTTTTTCTTTTGATGAAGTAAAAGTACATTTATTACACACACACACTACTCAAAATTATGCAACAATTTACAAATATATACAGATTGATGGAATTACTCTTGGATGACATTGTGTAATCATTGTGGTCTCCCCTGAGGGGAAATATAATCCAACAACCCACATGGCAAAACATTTCCTGGTATCCCAATGCCATATTGGTCTGTAATTTGGAGTGAGAGCACCTAGGTCTGGCAATAAAGTACATCATTTTGCTAAGAGGTGGCTGTCAGTCTCAATACTCAATCAGCATCAACAAGGAACAGGTGGAGACATGTTGGAATAAGTTAAAAATTGGGATTACTCTCGAGTTACTTCTGAATTACTCTTGATTAACTAGATGTAATACTATCCTACACCCCTAAGGAGTGCAGTCCCACAAAAGTTTCCCAATGCTTGTGCTTCACATTGGGTTGGAACCCTTGGTTTATGATTCCTTTGTCCTGCCCAACCTAGTGTGAGGACACAAGTGTTGTATTTCGGGGATGCTGCACTGTTCCTGCAGCTCGTCCTGCCAATGGACGCTTGGTTGGTGGTGACCCCAACTTCCTGGGACCATCAAGAGCTGAGCACACACCTCAGAAAGGCTTGGGCCTTGCAAGGACTTGTTGGGCATATGCATATAGAATGAGTGGCTCTCCCACTGTGCCTGGGAGAGCCGCTTCGACTTTCCTTGGTTTTTCTTAAATTTTCTGCGGCCTTGAGACACATATTCCAGTTTTTAGGGGGGTATCCTAGTGGAGGGCAGGATAGAGAGCCCAACACCAGATGCCCTCATAGTGAGGGGGTGTCCGGTCCCACCCCAACATCCCAGTCAAGCTGCCTCCTCTTTGGAGGGAGGCACAGGAAGCCCACCCACTGCTGCCTTCTTTTTGGAGGGTGCCTGGTCCCACTCTTCAGGTGGGTAACATTGGGGAGTGGCCTTTCATTGTGGGTCTGCCCACTCCTACTAGCAAACGCGTGCTGCTGCGGTGGCTGGGCGGGCCACCTGGGGGAGTGTGAGAGCACTGGACTGGAATGAGGTCCTGGGCCCCTCCTCACCATTCGGGGGAGCGTTACGGCACTCCCTGCCTTCAGCCTCTTCGCAGGGCCCAGAGATGGGGTCTGGGTCCCTCTGGCCACTTTTCACAGGGGGTGCGGCAGCACCCCTGACTTTCTCTTCCTTGTGGGGCCCCAGGATGGGGTCCAGGGCCCCGGAACGATTTTCATGGGGAGCATGACAGCACTCTCCATTTTGGTCTTTGGCTGCCTGCTCTCCCTCAGCCAGTGGCCATCTTTGCGGGGGATGTGACGGTATCCCCGACTGTTCCTCTTGGCGAGGCCCTGGGATGAAGTCCGGGGCTCCCTTCCTGCATTTTGTCAGGGAGCACGACGGCGCTTTCATCTCATCCTTCTCCTTAGGGGCCCCAGGATGGGGTCTGGTGCCCCTCAGCTCCTCTTCACGGGGGTCGCAATGGCAGCCCCTGGCTTTACTTCTTTTTGGGGGCAGCCCCTGGGCCCTGGCCCGCCCCGGGGACATCCATCATAGCAGCGGCAGAGCCCCCACATTTTGCTGCTCACTCTGAATTAGGTCCTTTTCTTTGAGGCCGTGCGCTCTCCTTGCGCCAGCCCAGTCTTTCCCCCAACTAGTCCTCGAGGAGGGCAAGGGGGCAAGCTTACCTGGTGCTGCCTTGTGCCTGACTGGGCCTGAAGTCCTTCAGGGGCAGAGTCTCTGCCCCAGGGGGAAGTCAGGGAGTTCATCCTACCAGTTGCCCAATACCCCTGTCTGCAGTCTCTGTGTCCAGCAGTGAAGCACAGCTAAGAGAGAGAGCACTTCCCTGCCTGTGCAGGACCTTTTAAGCGGGGGCGGAAGTGTCCAGCTGATCTGCACCTCTGACCTATCCAGATGTGCCACATCGCTTCCTTGCCCCTGTCCCCTCCTTTCTGCACAATCTTTTGGGATAGCTCAAAATGGTGTCGTCCAGGAGCCAGGGCCACGTGCTCTGAAACTCAGCCCCTCCTTCCTAACATTCATTCGGGGGCTTCTCCTCCCATTTCGTGGCAGGGGCTGACAGCCGAATGATTCAGGCAGCTGGATAGAACAGTAATTAACTTTAATCCTGAGCTGAGTCAGAGAAAGATGACATTCCTGGATGACCCATAAGTTGCACAGCTATGCTTTTGTAACCTACTGCATTATTCTTCTCATAGAGGTTACAGTGTACATCGGTGTGACTCTGGTTTCTGTGGGCCCTAGGGGACCTGAGTGAAGCCCTAGGCCACCCTTTCCCATTTAATGTGAAAAGACAGTAAGCAGACCGATGTTGGTATTTACTGGAGTGTACCTACAGCAAAAAGACAGTAAGTACACTGACAATCTCTCACATTTGTACACCCATTTCATGAGTCCTACCCCAGGTCACCATCCACTCTGCATAGTTCCTTCTGTGCCAGGCTACCAAAGAACAGTTCTTGGGCCTACACACGCCAGGAATCCTCCCCGCACAGACCTCACAGGTGTGCACACATGATCACGTGCAACCAGAACGGGGCCTCCTACTCTGGCTGCACCACAGCAGCCTTTCCGTAGCAAGGTGGCACCCGCAGTAATCACACACAGTCCATTCTACTATGCATTTACTGTGGGTGAGTCCCCAATTAGGAGGCTCCCTCAAAGTAAAAGGTCAAAAACGAGTTGTTCAAAAAGCAAAATATCAGAGCAGACCAGATGGTCAGAACCGTCCTCTCACAGTATATATATATATATATATATATGTATATATATATATATATATCACTTAAAAAAAACAAGGTTGTTATAGTTAGGCTCAGTTTTTGAACGTACAAAACCATAGAAATTCACCTGTTATAGAATTGTTTCAAGTAAATATACCTCGCACCCTAAGGTAAGTATAACTCACACCCCTGCCATGCACAGTTATGAGAGCAATAATTGTACTGCCTATGTTACAGTGACATCATCAATTATGTTATCAAAGATGTCATTAGTGCTGTAATTCGTGGGGTAATTAGGAGTGCATGGAGAGGGCGCGAGTTGTAGATAACTTAGTTACTTGAAATAATATGGATCAAGTGGAGAAAAAAAAAGTGACTAATTGTTGCCCGTAAGCGGCCACTAAGGGACACCTCTTTGTGTTCTATGGGGTCAGGATACCTTTACCTGACCTCTGATGTGTTTTTTCACTGCTAGTTTCCCACCCCCAGCACATGTGGCAAAAGAAAATGGTATCCGCAACGTTCAGGTTTTGGACAGCCAAAAAGGGCCTTGCTTTTCCCCCATGATCAATGTACCTTTATACCTATATTTTTTTGCCTCAAATTACTCCTGAGCAACTGAACACATTTGCACCAAACCACAAAAAGCGTGATCTGTGCCACAGGATCTAGCTTCCTGCTAAATTTGGTGTAATTCGGTTCAGCGGTTTGGGCTGTAGGTGAGTCTAAATGCCCTATGGAAAAATGAATGGGGAAATTCTGTTTTGGGAACCCCCCTTTTTCTCGGCCCCCGCTCAATGTATCACCCCAACACATTCAACGCAGCAGCTGAACTGACCAAAGTATATATTTTGAAAATTTCCTGCAGATTCGTCAAGCAACGCCAAAGCTATAGGCAGAACAAACAAAATGCTGCATCTATGGAAACTAGGTCCTAACAACATACTGCAATGCAATTTCACTGGTGCTCGTCGGCTGAGGTCAGAAGTTCAGGTTTGGGTCCGGTAAACCATATACTGCATAAACTAGTATCTTCACGCAAGAGATATGCCTGGACATAGCTGTGTTGTGCTGAACTAAATGTATATTTCGGCTTCTCCCCCAAGAGAGAGTGGTCACTGAATTTGCCACTTACCTCCACAACTGTGCTGGTGCCATAGGACGGGCAACGGTACTCGTATCAATATTCAAACATCCTAATCATGAAGGAACACAGCACTCCTTGCGAGTAATAAAGCGTGTTTATTCAAATGCCAATTACACGTTTCGGCTATGTAGCCTTTCTCAAGTTGTCAGGGCAAATCCTCACAAAACATTTGTAGCACAAACCAATCCCCAGAGAAAATAAACAGAGAAAATAGAATTCAATAGACAAAAAATCCCTAATGGAATCGTAAAAGGAAATATTATGCAGCTGATACCAAAGTGCTCTTGCTGTCATAAACTTAACTTAAACATCACATGAGGCAAAAATTAACATTTTTTTAACATTTTTCAATTGATAAACATGTATGACAGTGGGAGAATGCTCAAAATTCTCTGTTTGCAAATCTGATATATGTTTCTTCTCTGTCAATCTCAAAAAAATGTAAAAGATCAGGATAAATTTGGTTCTTGGTTTTAAAATGCCTTGCAACAGGGTAATTTACATCACAGTTCTTTATGGCAAGCTGATGTTCAAGAATTCCTTTCTTGAACAGGAAAAGTTGTACTTCCTACATAACGCAGACCAAACAGGAACTCCGGAACATAAACACAAAAATCTGATGTACATGTAATAAATTTATCAATTTTGCATTCATACCCATTAGTGAGTTGGTATGTGACTCAATCTGTTCAATGTGCAAAGGCTTTACATATGCCACATTTGTAAGACACCCCCAGTTCTTTTAGCCATCCTGTTTTGGGGAGAAGTTGGAAATGACAGTGTATTAATATATCTCTGGGTGACCTGGCCCTTCTGTATGTTGTGCTGGCATGTGGATTGTAATACGAGGTCAGCCATAAGAATTCCCCAGTGTTTGTTCATCAGCTTTCTGATCTCCACTGATCTGTTGTTGAAATCAGTTATAAAATGAACTTGAAAATGGCCTTTGGTTTCTTTGATTTGCTAAAAAGAAAATCCTCTCTGCGGAGAGTGGACACTTTTGCTTTGGCTGATTTTAATACTTTTTCAAGATAGCCTATTTCATGACACCTGGTTAGCAGGGTGTCACATTCAGATTTATATCCCTTATCTTGTGAAAAATTCCTTCTCACTCTCAACAATTCACCATGCCGGATTCTTCATTTTAAATTGACTGGCGGATAACCATCAGCAGGCAGTATGCTGTTCCCTGCCTTATCCCTTCTGTGAAGACTATCTGTCCTTCAAATATGGTTAGTCTTATGTCCAGGTATTCTATGCTTGCTTTACTAATTTGGTGTGAAAACAGATTGAGATCATTCCACTGCAAGTAATCTAGAAGTCTTCTGCTAAAATGCCCTCGCCATCCCATATGACAAATAAATGGTAAATATACCTAAGCCACATTACAATGTGACTGGTATATGTTTCAAATTCTTCTGCCAAGACCACCTTCTTCTCCAAACAGCCATGAAAAAGATTTTCAATCCTGGAGGCGAAGCAGGCTCCCATTACCTTCTCGATATTTGCCTGTAAAGAGCTTCATCAAAGTAGAATATATCCTGACTCAAACAGCATAAAATCATTATACTTAACATGAGCATGTGCTCCAAGAACATCAATGATCTACCCTTCAGAAAGGAGACACAAGCAGCTATACCTTTGTGTTGGTTTATACAAGTGTATGGTGAATGCATATCTAATGTCATCATCAAATATGTATCTTCCCAGTGGATTCCATGAATTTTGAATAAAAAAAAAATCTGTTGCCCCACTACAATATGAAGGCAATGTTTGGGTGCAAAGAGCCAAAAAGAAATGTAGGTACATGGCAGTAGGATCTAATAGACCTCCATTAGCTGAGCCTATTGGCCTCCCCGGCGGGTTAGTGGTATATTTAGCTATTTTGGATAGAAAGTATATTTTGGGCACCCTGGGATAGTCCATTGTCAAGAAATGATATTTGTCATCATCAATGAAACCTCTCTTATACCTCCTTGTAATAGATTACAATAATAAACACATCATTTTCTATACTCAGAGAAATTGATTTTAACATAACACTTGTTATCATTTAATTGCCTGTATGCCTCTCTGGTATATTGTTCACCAACCAAGATAACAACATTTCCCCTTTATCAGTGGGTTTTATAACAATGTGTTTGTCTCCTGCCAGTGTATTCAACATTTTAATTTGTGTTTTCATTAAGTTATATTGACCTGTTATTTGCTGCCCCTCAGTTTCTTAAGTTCCATAACCTTAGTCTCATGAAGAGAATCAATAGCATCATGTGGTGTGTTTGGGTTAGTTCAACTCCTACGCTTAAGCCAGCAAACAGTAGTTGCTTCTGTATAGAAACCAGTCTCCATAAGAATATCCATTGCAGGTTTGCCGTCAACTCCACTATTTTCCATGTGTGATCATAATTCATGTTAGCACAGGTTAAAGTTCCTACAGGTATCGCTCTAATTTTGTGATGCCCATCTCTTTTCAAATCCAAATCATATAGGGATATTAAATCAGAAACATCCCTTTTACAGAAGCTATCACTTTCTATATCTTTGACCTCAGTGTCCGCCCCCATAGGTGTCTTAGACAATTTATGCAATTTGAGCAGTTTTAACTTCCAACTAAGAGATCAATTCTACATTGTGTATAATTAAAATGAGCAGTCAGACAAAAGAAAAGACCCAATTAAAGTATTCCATTCTCCTCCTCTGTTAGGGTTCTATTGGATAGGCTAATGACAGTTAACTCAATACTCATTGGTCTTATTGTCCTTTCCTTATTTTCTGCAAAGGCCTTTTTACGGGGGCTCCTTCCCCCTCTATGGCTGTGCCACATCTTCTGCTGCCTCCTTGTTCACCTCTGCCACAGATTTGTGGTCCGTTGTTCCTTTGTAATTCCAAATTCTGTTTCAGCAGTTTGAAGTCTTCCAAAACAAGGGTTGGAGAGGTGGCACCTGTTGCATTTGTTGATGTATCATCCATCAGAGAGCTAACATCTCAGCTAGATGCTGCTGATGATAATTAATAGTGTGTTTCTGTGGGCGTTGATCTTAATTGTTGCCTGTGTGCATCACATTTCTTCACAAAGGTCAATATCCATCCCGCACATAATCCTTTCTATCCATGAGCAATTTTCTTTTCTTTTTGTTGTTTATTTAATCTTCTTAAATTTTCAATCTTTCTTCCAATGTGGTCATAAATTCCTTCACATATTTTTCATCCTTATGCGGGTCGATTTCAAACCTGCACTGAGACCATTCCACTCTAGTTGTTTCTATATCAATCTTTGCCTATTTTATTAATATTTCAAGCATTTCCTTGCAGGTATTAGCCTTAAATGAGGCCCATTCTTTTAAAAGCTCTGGGTGATATTTTTCATATGTTGGAATTATAGTAATACGCAGCCCTCTGGGTATCCTATACACCTCAACGTAATTCTGAAGAGAGGAGACTTCCCACTACTTATTTATCTCCTTTTTGGACAGTTTTTCATATAATGTCAGTTTCTGCTTCACGTTTTGTCTTTAGCTCCTGTTACGTTACTAATTAAGAGGGAGCTGTGCCTTTTTATTCATACCTTATTGTAATATTCAAATGTAGTTCAGAGCACTAAAAGCAGTCACTCAAACCCTACAGACTCTGAGCCGGAATCAGTTCCACAGACTCACCAAGCACTCACCTCGAATTGTACTGGCGTGTATGCTGAAGCTGCCTTGTAGCAATCCATTTTGGCCACCAACCATGCATGGGACACAGCTGTGTGCTTACAAGAGTCTTTTTGGGTCAATTGTATTTATGCCTTATTGTAATATTCCAATGTCGCTCAGAGCACAAAAGGCAGTCACTCAAACCCCACTGACTCTGAGCCGGAATCAGTTCCACGGACTCACTGACTCTGAGCTGGAATCAGTTCCACGGACACACCAAACACTTGCCTCCAATTGTACTAGCATGTATTCTGAAGCTGCCTTGTAGCAATCAATTTGGGCCACTAACCGAGCATGGTACACAGCTGTGTTCTCATGCTCAGGACCACAGCACACAACCATGCAGCGGGAGAGCAGCCCAAGTTTGTTCCCTTGATCAAAGGATTTTGGGTCACTGAGTGAGGCGGCAGGAAGTGGCTAATATTTATGAGGAGAGGCAGTTACCGCATTAGCCGATTACCCCCAAAAGCGTGCTGGTGCCCTAGTATGTGCAGCAGTACCCGTATCAATATTAAAATATCCAAATAATGCAAGAACAAGGGACTCCTCATGATTCATAATGCAGGTTTATTTATTTTCCAACAAAGCATTTCAGCTATGCAGCCTCATATGATCTTTAGGTCTGTAATATATACTGAAAGGTTGCAGGATATTATGCCTGGAAAAACATGATTGTTTTGATATATCAGGAACATTGTTCCATTGTTATGCGTATTTATCAATTGAAAAAATGTTTATTCTTGCCTTATGTGATGGCTAATGCAAATTTATGACTGCAGGAGTGAGCACTTTGGTGTCTACAGAATAATATTTCCTTGAGAAAATTTATGAGAAGTGTGTGTGTGTGTGTGTGAACTTTTTCTAGCACATAGAAACTAAAAGCGTCAATCTGGTCATCTGGTCACACTACACGAGGCAAAGTCAAAGTTTGGGCTGCTGCAATAGAGCCCTGCTTGGCTATAGCAAGCAGGAGGCCTAGGTCAAAAGTTTACCTCGGACTTAGGCCCTCATTACAACCCTGGCGGTCTAGGACAGCCAGGGCTGTTGTAGCGGATTTCACCACAAGCAAGCTGGCGGTGAAATCCACAGAATTACAACAGCGGCGAAAGCGCTGCGGTCGCACAGCCGGGATTGGCGGTTTCCCGCCACATTGGTCCCAGCGGATTTAATCCTCCAGGGCAGCGATGCTAGCAGCGCTGCCCAGGGAATTACGAGTCCCCCTACCGCCAACCTTTTCCTGGCGGTTTGAACTGCCAGGAAAAGGCTGGCGGTACGGGGAGTCGCGGGGCCCCCTGACACGGCCCCATGCAGCTTTTCACTGTCTGCTATGCAGACAGTGAAAAGCAAGACGGGTGTAACTACACCCGTTGCACGGCCGCTACACCGCCGGCTCCATTCTCCTGTGTTGCAGCCGAGATCCTCACTGGGCCGGAGTTTCCAGGTTTCCGCCCGCCGGCCCAGCTGGGATCTCCTGATGGCCGTGGCGGGAGTGCGGCCGCATTGGTGGCCGACCAGTGGTCTGCCCGCCAAGGTCGTAATGAGGGCCTTAGTCTTTTTTGTGAAGATTTTCTTCAGCGGGACCCTTCCGATCTTACCTCCCTGGAGTCCTATTTAAATAGGTGTCGCAGGAGACCTCAGTGAAGAGTTCTACCGTCGGACTTAGATGATTTTTCAAGACGGAAATCTTATTCTGGGCCAAAGCTGAATCTTTATCCGACGACCCTGGAGCCCTCCTCTGTTACGCTGAACATGAGGTCCTGGTCGACTTTTTACATCCGGACTTTGTCACTTTTTTAGAGCTTTTTCCTTCCAACGGGGTTCAACTCTACACTGCAAGCTGATTTCCATGCAATGTCATCGGATTCCCTCTCCAGGAGCCCCCAGTGAAATTCTATAAATCTGGAGCTCAGAACCTTCTTAGCGGGACGAACCTGCATGTCAGGCCAGATCGCGGTTGAGGTAAGCTGGCTTAACTAGCAACGGCGGTTCAGTCCTTTTATGGAGCTTTTTACCAAAAGATCTTCATTCTTCTCCAAACTTCTGGATCTTCTTCCAGAAGGTCTTAGAAGGTCCTTTAGGATTCCACAACACACCTCAAGGTTCCAGAAGCTCTGAGTTGCTCCTTGAGGGTGAGAACTCCAACTCCTAGAATACACCTGGTTCAAATCCAAAAATGACTACTATCCACTCGTCAGCTGGTCAGTTCCTTCAGGTTTTGATGCAGGGGACTCTGGTTAACTATTTTTTATCTGTAGCAAGCAGGGAGTCCAACCTTGAACCAGCTGAAGACAGGCAAAGCCCTTTTAGTGCTGAAGCCCAAGTGTGCAACTGGTGCAGTCCTTCCGAGTGCTGTCTCCAGGTGCAATTCAGGGGTCCAGCAGGGCAGTCGCTCTTTTTCTGATGTTGTTCCTTGTAGGGATCTGAGGTGTGGTTGAAGCTCTGCCAAATTTATTCTTGCTCCTGGGGTGAAGAGCAAGGGGGGCAACTGTCCAATCCCCGGCAGACCACTACCCTTTTGGATGTCCACTTCCTGGGAAGTGTGGCAAAAATCAATCCCAGAGAGCAAAGTTCCTTAAAAATCCAAAATAGCAGAAACTGAATTTTGGAGGTTAGATCTGGCTGAGCCCACCCACTGGTGTGGCTACAAATCCTTTACACACCCCTCTCCTGCCCTCTCCTAATCTAATCAAGAGGGCACCTGGTTGCCTGGATTTGCAGGAAATGCGGGAGGTCCTAAGCTGCTCCAAATGTCCTTGCCTCCTTTGAAGACCAGTTTGGCTGCTTGTCCCCCATCCTGTTTCATCATCTACTGAGGCAGATCTCCTCCCCTAGGTACTTCCTTTGTGTTCAGCCCAGGCCACTTCACACCTCATCAAGGCAGCCTGGTCAGGCTGCCAGAGGCTGGATAATCAGAGAAGGGTACTACAGAGCTGAAACTGGTAACGTTTAGGAAGAGTTCTAAGACTCTTTCCCTGAACTAGTTATATTAAATCCAACAATGGCAAGTAGTTGCATTTATTATAACAATCGGTTTGATACCAAACTTGAAATATCTGGCTCTGACTGGGATTCCCATTTTAGCCTATGGAGCCCATTCACTACAGTGAGAGGAAAAACAAATTTGGCTATTTTACCTCACCAGGGTTTATAAAACATATTTTATAAGGACCCTGCTTATAGTTGCATAGCACCCAGCCCTAGGGGCACTTAGGGCACATCTTAGCAGTGACATATATGTAAACATAAGGTAGTTTAAGACTTTGGAAGTACAGGGCAGGTCTACCTTAAAATGACACTGGGCACCCCAGCAGTACACCTACGGGTGCAGTACCTTTGCTAGGGTCCCTAAACCAACATGCCATACCATTCACATGTATGACACCAGCACCACCAAACAGGTTCCAATTTTATTTTATTTAATCTCATAAAGTATAAAAGTGCTGAGTGCAAGAATCCAGAACACAAATGGCAACACGTTTCGGCCTGAGCCTTTGACTGGCCATAGAGTTAAGTGCAGAGTGAGTGTATTTAAACCATGTGACCACTCCCAAACACCAATTAAAAATAAATACCTACTTTTGATTGCTAATTAGTATAAATCTTTCTTTTTGTCTTTACCTCTTTCTCATTGTAACAAGTATAAATTGTTAAAATGTGAGGTATTGGTTTTTCTAGTGCTTTTCCCTGTTTATAAACGTATTCATTTGTATATTTTCTGTATTATGTACATACAAGTAAAGTACCCTTTACTAAATTCTTGTGTTCTACAGAATGTGGTGGAAATTGTAATCAATTCTCCAAATGCAAACTTGTGTCAGCCTATCGATCCTTAATATATATTCCATTTAAAATTTTAAAATTTTACTATGCCCTGTATTTAAATTACAATAGGCTAAACCCAAGTTTGTTTCTTAGTAGGTGAAGTACCTAATCCATAATCTAACTATATCCACACATCGCCCATGTACCGTATTGTCCTAATGTCGTAATCTCATCTCTATTTCACGTTCTATAGAATGTGTCTATGCAACAGACTTCAAAAATCACCCCTTACTCATGATGGTACATTTCTAAATCGGTCTACAGTCACATTTTCTCTTATCCTATTATTGATAACAAAATGTCAACCTATTGACTCATTAAGATTTAACCAGATTGTCTATGTTTAAATTAATCTTCATAGTTTTCTATGCAATTCCGCATCCATGTTCAAACCCCAAGGCATTTAACTTCCAATTAAGATATTTCATTTGGATTCTATCCTCCTAAGTGTCAATTCACGATCACCTCCTCTCATATTGGGTTTTATATGATGAATACAATAGTATTTCAGTCCTCTTTGTTCACCTTGATGTTGCTCCCAAATGTGTTTGGCCCTTGAACATGTTGGATCCCGATTGTTTATGGCCCTAAGATGTTGTAGTATCCGGAGTTTCAATTTATTTACTGTGCTACCTACATATTTTGTTTTACCACAGGTGCATTTCAAAACACAAACCACATAGGGAGTATCACAATTTATCCTTTCTCTGATTTTCTTTGTTCTACCATCCGATATTCTAAAATTCGTCATATTCTTCCCAAAAGTGCATGCTTTACACTTAGTGCATTTCTAGAAACCTACTCAATTTTCCGTTAGGCAATTTGACCTATACTCTTTATACGGAGTCATGTAACTGCTTGTTAAATGATCACCTAATGACGGTGCCTTTCTTTAGGTGATCGAAGAATATTTAGGCAAGGATTTATGTAATGTCTCATTCAAAAGTAGTAGTTTCCAATTATCTTCTAACAGTTTTTTGGTCATTTGACTACCTGCATCAAAGCTCATGATGTATCTCACATCATGAATTTTTTAGTTGACTTGGTTGTTTTTCATTTTTGGTATCAAAAGTTCATCTCTTTTGTGCTGCATTGCTCTCCTTAAGGCGTCATTCAACACTGATTCTGGATATACTGTATTATAGAATCTTTTAAACATATCATCCATTTGATTCTTCAGTTCTATTTCCTCTGTGCAGTTTCGTTTTACTCTAAAAAATTCACCATATGGCACGCTCCATTTCAGAGCCTCTGCATGTCGACTATTAGCATGTAACAAGCTATTTGCACTTGTTGGTTTCCTCTGCATTTTCGTGCAGATCTTTTCATTTTTAATATACACCCCCCATGTCTAAGTAGTTGATCTCTTCACTACTGATTTCATATGTAAATTTCACCCGTAGGTGATTATCATTTAGGGAGGTGATAAACTGCAGGAGAGTCTCTTGTTCTCCTTCCCATATGAGGAAGAGGTCATCGATGTACCATACCCACAGAACAATATGGTCTAATGTTTCTTGATTGTTATCTTTCCACACTATTTCTGACTCCCACATGCCCATCAAAAGATTTGCATATGTTGGTGCAAAAGAAGTCCCCATGGCCATTCCTTGTTCTTGTAAATAATATGTGCCATCAAATATGAAGATGTTATGAGTCAGGCAATACTATAACATCTCTATTAACATTCCGGTGTGTTCCAGAAGACTGATGGATCTAGATCTTAAAAAATAGCGACATGCTTCCAAGCCATCCTTATGTTTAATCGACATGTAGAGGGAAACAACATCAATTGTGGCCATTATATTATTATTTTGCCAGGGTATGTTGTTGATTCTATTCAAAAAGTCCATGGAGTCCCTTAGATAGGATGGAAGACTGGGGACATAAGGAAATAGAAAAATGTCTATAAATCTCAAAGTATTCTCAAGTAGTGATCCAATTCAACTTACAATTGGGCGACCGGGTGGATTGGATCTGTTTTTATGGATCTTTGGCAAGAAATATATTGTGGGAATAATTGAATGTTCCACTTTTAGATATCTCCCTCCAATAGTCCTTTGTCCATCTATGTCTGTAATTTCTGATGATATTCCACAATGTATGTTTCTATGGGATTACTATTCATCTCTCTATAGTTTTTTTGATCATTCAGTTGTCTTTTTGCTTCTTTGACATAGTTTGACCTATCCATCAGTATGATGTTTCCTCCTTTATCTGATGGTTTAATAATAATCGTATTGTCTTCACGTAATTCTTTTAGTGCACTCCAGTCTTCATCAGTCATATTTGAATAACCACATTCCTTAGATTTCCTTGACAATCCTATGGCCATCTCCGTCAGTTCATCTGTCATAATTTCTTGAAATATATCTATCTTATTTCCAGCCGGAAGTTGAGGACAGAAGTTTGACTTAGGTTTACATTGACTAGATGTTGTTACAATCATAGGTAACCCCAGAGAGAGGCACAAGTCATGGTCAGACTTTGTTATTTATTTCCACTAGATTTACTGTAGATTCCTGTTCTAGCGCAGACAGCACTCTCAAAGGTCCCAAGTCTGATGTTACCAATGGGGATATTTGTTGAGATTTTGTTGTCTCCTGTCTATTTATTTTTGATGAATAATATTTTTTCAATTTTAATTTCCTAGAAAACGTGCATAGATCAATCCTTGCAGTTGCTAGATCCATAGATGTTATGGGAGGCTGGACTGGCTTGTAGTGGGTACCAAGGGGTACTTACACCTTGCACCAGGCCCAGGTATCCCTTATTAGTGTATAGGGTGTCTAGCAGCTTAGGCTGATAGATAATGGTAGCTTAGCAGAGCAGTTTAGGCTGAACTAGGAGACGAGTGAAGCTCCTACAGTACCACTAGTGTCACTTGCACAATATCATAAGAAAACACAATACACAGATATACTAAAAATAAAGGTACTTTATTTTTATGACAATATGCCAAAGTATCTCAGAGTGTACCCTCAGTATGAGGATAGCAAATATACACAAGATATATGTACACAATACCAAAAATATGCAGTATAGTCTTAGAAAACAGTGCAAACAATGTATAGTTACAATAGGATGCAATGGGGACACATAGGGATAGGGGCAACACAAACCATATACTCCAAAAGTGGAATGCGAACCACGAATGGACCCCAAACCTATGTGACCTTGTAGAGGGTCGCTGGGACTATTAGAAAATAGTAAGGGTTAGAAAAATAGCCCACCCCAAGACCCTGAAAAGTGAGTGCAAAGTGCACTAAAGTTCCCCAAAGGACATAGAAGTCGTAATAGGGGAATTCTACAGGAAAGACACAAACCAGCAATGCAACAACGATGGATTTCCAGTCGAGGGTACCTGTGGAACAAGGGGACCAAGTCCAAAAGTCACAAGCAAGTCGGAGATGGGCAGATGCCCAGGAAATACCAGCTGTGGGTAAAAGGAAGCTGCTACTGGACAGTAGAAGCTGAGGATTCTGCAGGAACGACAAGGGCTAGAGACTTTCCCTTTGGATGATGGATCCACAAAGCCGTGGAAAGTTGTGCAGAGGTGTTTTTCCGCCAAAAGACCGCCAACAAGCCTTGCTAGCTGCAAATTGTGCGGTTAAGGTTTTTGGATGCTGCTGTGGCCCAGGAGGGACCAGGATGTGGCCAATTGCGTCTGGAGACAGAGGGGGCATCGAGCAAGACAACAAGCCCTCGCAGAAGCAGGCAGCACCTGCAGAAGTGCCAGAAGAGGCACTATGAAGAAGAGTGAAATGGTGCTCACCCGAAGTTGCACAAAGGAGTCCCACGTCGCCGGAGGGCCACTTAGAAAGTCATGCAATACAGGTTAGAGTGCCGTGGACCCGGGTTTGGCTGTGCACAAAGGATTTCTGCCGGAAGTGCACAGAGGCCAGAGTAGCTGCAAAAGTCGCGGTTCCCAGCAATGCAGTCTAGCTTGGGGAGGCAAGGACTTAACTCCACCAAACTTGGACTGAAGAGTCACTGGACTGTGGGAGTCACTTGGACACAGTTGCTGGATTCAAGGGACCTCGCTCATCGTGCTGAGAGGAGACCCAGGGGACCTGTGATGCAGTTCTTTGGTGCCTGCGGTAGCAGGGGGAAGATTCTGTCGACCCACGGGAGATTTCTTCGGAGCTTCTAGTGCAGAGAGGAGGCAGACTACCCCCACAGCATGCACCACCAGAAAAACAGTCGAGAAGGCGGCAGGATCAGCGTTACAGAGTTGCAGTAGTCGTCTTAGCTACTTTGTTGCAGTTTTGCAGGCGTCCAGCGCGGTCAGCAGTCGATTCCTTGGCAGAAGGTGAAAAGAGAGATGCAAGGGAACTCTGATGAGCTCTTGCATTCGTTATCTAAGGAAATCCCCAAAGCAGAGACCTTAAATAGCCAGAAAAGAGGGTTTGGCTACTTAGGAGAGAGGATAGGCTAGCAACACCTGAAGGAGCCTATCAGAAGGAGTCTCTGACGTCAACTTCTGGCCCTGGCCACTCAGAGCAGTCCAGTGTGCCAGCAGCACCTCTGTTTCCAAGATGGCAGAGGTCTGGAGCACACTGGAGGAGCTCTGGGCACCTCCCAGGGGAGGTGCAGGTCAGGGGAGTGGTCACTCCCCTTTCCTTTGTCCAGTTTCACGCCAGAGCATGGCTGAGGGGTCCCTGAACAGGTGTAGACTGGCCTATGCAGAAATGGGCACCATCTGTGCCCAAGAAAGCATTTCCAGAGGCTGGGGGAGGCTACTCCTCCCCTGCCTTAACACCTTTTTCCAAAGGGAGAGGGTCTAACCCTCTCTCTGAGGAAGTCCTTTGTTCTGCCTTCCTTGGCCAAGCCTGGCTGGACCCCAGGAGGGCAGAAACCTGCCTGAGGGGTTGGCAGCAGCTTCAGTGAAACCCCTGAAAAGGCAGTTTGGCAGTACCCGGGTCTGAGCTACAGACCCGTGGGATCATGGGATTGTGCCAACAATGCCAGGATGGCATAGAGGGGGCAATTCCATGATCTTAGACATGTTACATGGCCATATTCGGAGTTACCATTGTGAAGCTACACATAGGTATTGACCTATGTGTAGTGCACGCGTGTAATGGTGTCCCCGCACTCACAAAGTCCGGGCAATTTGCCCTGAACTATGTGGGAGCACCTTGGCTAGTGCCAGGGTGCCCACACACTAAGTAACTTTGCACCTAACCTTTACCAGGTAAAGGTTAGACATATAGGTGACTTATAAGTTACTTAAGTGCAGTGAAAATGGCTGTGAAATAATGTGTGCATTATTTCACTCAGGCTTCAGTGGCAGGCCTGTGTAGTATTTGTCAGAGCTCCCTATGGGTGGCAAAAGAAATGCTGCAGCCCATAGGGATCTCCAGGAACCCCAATACCCTGGGTACCTCAGTACCATATACTAGGGAATTATAAGGGTGTTCCAGTATGCCAATGTGAATTGGTGAAATTGGTCACTAGCCTGTTAGTGACAATTTGGAAATACTAGGGAATTATAAGGGTGTTCCAGTATGCCAATGTGAATTGGTGAAATTGGTCACTAGCCTGTTAGTGACAATTTGGAAAGAAATGAGAGAGCATAACCACTGAGGTTCTGGATAGCAGAGCCTCAGTGAGACAGTTAGTCATAACACAGGTAACACTTTCAGGCACTCTTTTGAGGACTGGGGCCCTGGCTGGCAGGGTCCCAGTGACACATACAACTAAAACAACATATATACAGTGAAAAATGGGGGTAACATGCCAGGCAAGATGGTACTTTCCTACACAACCCCCACGCCCCCAAACGAAGGACAATAAGACTAGTCATTACCTGAAGGGTCTTCATTGTCTAAGTGGAAATATCTGGAGAGTCCATCTGCATTGGAGTGGGTACTCCCAGGTCTATGTTCCACTGTATAGTCCATTCCCTGTGGGGATATGGACCACCTCAACAATTTAGGATTTTCACCTTTCATTTGTTTTAGCCAAAGTAGAGGTTTGTGGTCTGTCTGAACAATGAAGTGAGTGCCAAACAGGTATGGCCTCAACTTCTTCAGTGCCCAGACCACAGCAAAGGCTTCCCTCTCAATGGCAGACCAACGCTTTTCTCTAGGAGTCAACCTCCTACTAATAAAAGCAACAGGTTGATCCTGGCCCTCAGAATTAAGTTGTGATAGGACTGCCCCTTCTCCTAATTCAGATGCATCAGTTTGGACACAGAGGCCCATATTTATACTTTTTGACGCAAAACTGCGCTAACGCAGTTTTGCGTCAAAAAAATTAGCGGCGGCTAACACCATTCTGAAGCGCCATGCGGGCACCGTATTTAAGCAATGACGTTAGCCGGCGTTAGCTGGCGTTAGCCGCCGGCGCTGCCTGGTGTGCGTGGAAAAAAACAACGTACACCAGGCAGTGCCGGCGTAGGGGGATATGGGGCTTGGGCGTCAAGAAATGGGGCAAGTCAGGTTGAGGCAATTTTTTCGCCTCAACCCGATTTGCGCCATTTTTTTTTCACTCCCAACCCCCATAGAAATGACTCCAGTCTTAGCAAAGACAGGAGTCATGCCCCCTTGCCCAATGGCCATGCCCAGGGGACTTCTGTCCCCTGGGCATGGTCATTGGGCATAGTGGCATGTAGGGGGGCACAAATCAGGCCCCCCTATGCCACAAAAAAAAACAAAAAAAACACTCCCCTGAACTTACCTTAATGTCCCTGGGATGGGTCCCTCCAGCCTTGGGTGTCCCCCTGGGGTGGGCAAGGGTGACAGGGGGTGTCCCTGGGGGCATGGGAGGGCACCTCTGGGCTCCTTCAGAGCCCACAGGTCCCTTAACGCCTGCCTTTTGCAGGCGCTAAAAAACGGCGCAAAAGCGGCCGTACGTAATTTTTTTTGACCCGCCCACTCCCGGGCGTGAATTTTGCCCGGGAGTATAAATCCGACGCACATGCCTCGGAGTCGATTTTTTAGACGTGAACGCCTACCTTGCATCTCATTAACGCAAAGTAGGTGTCCACGCTAAAAAATGACGCAAACTCAATGGACTTTGGCGCTAGACGCGTCTAACGCCAAAGTACAAATATGGAGTTAGTTTTGCATCGAAATTGCGTGAAAAAAAACAACGCAATTCCGGCGCAAACGGAGTATAAATATGCCCCAGAATGTTTTAGAGTAACAAGGGCTTTTCAGGACAGGTGCAGAGCACATGGCCTGCTTCAGCTCCTCAAAAGCTTTCTGACAGTTTGCTGTCCATAATACCTTCCTAGGCATTTTCTTAGATGTGAGGTCATTAAGAGGGGCTGCAATGGAGCCATAGTTCTTAATGAACCTACAGTAGTACCCAGTGAGGCCTAAAAAGGCTCTCACCTGAGTCTGAGTAGTAGGGGGAACCCAATCAATAATTGTTTGGATTTTCCCCTGAAGTGGTGCAATCTGTTCCCCACCAACCAGGTGTCCCAGATAAACCACCTTTCCCTGCCCTATCTGGAACTTTGAAGCCTTGATAGTGAGGCCTGCCTTTTGCAGGGCCTCTAAAACTTTCCATAGGTGGACCAGGTGATCATCCCAGCTGGAGCTAAAGACAGCTATATCGTCCAAATATGCTGCACTGAAAGCTTCCAGCCCAGCACTTATCCCACCGCTCCACAACCAATGTAGGAGGCTGGACTGGCTTGTAGTGGGTACCAAGGGGTACTTACACCTTGCACAAGGCCCAGGTATCCCTTATTAGTGTATAGGGTGTCTAGCAGCTTAGGCTGTTAGATAATGGTAGCTTAGCAGAGCAGCTTAGGCTGAACTAGGAGACGAGTGAAGCTCCTACAGTACCACTAGTGTCACTTGCACAATATCATAAGAAAACACAATACACAGATATACTAAAAATAAAGGGACTTTATTTTTATGACAATATGCCAAAGTATCTCAGAGTGTACCCTCAGTGAGAGGATAGGAAATATACACAAGATATATGTACACAATACCAAAAATATGCAGTATAGTCTTAGAAAACAGTGCAAACAATGTATAGTTACAATAGGAGGCAATGGGGACACATAGGGATAGGGGCAACACAAACCATATACTCCAAAAGTGGAATGCGAACCACGAATGGACCCCAAACCTATGTGACCTTGTAGAGGGTCGCTGGGACTATTAGAAAATAGTAAGGGTTAGAAAAATAGCCCACCCCAAGACCCTGAAAAGTGAGTGCAAAGTGCACTAAAGTTCCCCAAAGGACATAGAAGTCGTAATAGGGGAATTCTGCAGGAAAGACACAAACCAGCAATGCAACAACAATGGATTTCCAGTCGAGGGTACCTGTGAAACAAGGGGACCAAGTCCAAAAGTCACAAGCAAGTCGGAGATGGGCAGATGCCCAGGAAATGCCAGCTGTGGGTGCAAGGAAGCTGCTACTGGACAGTAGAAGCTGAGGATTCTGCAGGAACGACAAGGGCTAGAAACTTCCCCTTTGGGAGATGGATCCCCCACGCCGTGGAGAGTCGTGCAGAAGTGTTTTCCCGCCGAAAGACCACCAACAAGCCTTGCTAGCTGCAAATTATGCGGTTAAGGTTTTTGGATGCTGCTGTGGCCCAGGAGGGACCAGGATGTCGCCAATTGCGTCTGGGGACAGAAGGGGCGTCGAGCAAGACAAGGAACCCTCTCAGAAGCAGGCAGTACCCGCAGAAGTGCCGGAACAGGCACTACAAAGAGGAGTGAAACAGTGCTCACCCAAAATTGCACAAAGGAGTCCCACGTCGCCGGAGGGCCACTTACAAAGTCGTGCAATGCAGGTTACAGTGCGGTGGATGCAGGCTTGGCTGTGCACAAAGGATTTCTGCCGGAAGTGCACAGAGGCCGGAGTAGCTGCAAAAGTTGCGGTTCCCAGCAATGCAGTCTGGCGTGGGGAGGCAAGGACTTACCTCCACCAAACTTGGACTGAAGAGTCACTGGACTGTAGGAGTCACTTGGACACAGTTGCTGGATTCAAGGGACCTCGCTCGTCGTGCTGAGAGGTGACCCAGGGGACCAGTGATGCAGTTCTTTGGTGCCTGCGGTAGCAGGGGGAAGATTCCGTCGACCCACGGGAGATTTCTTCGGAGCTTCTAGTGCAGAGAGGAGGCAGACTACCCCCACAGCATGCACCACCAGGAAAACAGTCGAGAAGGCGGCAGGATCAGCGTTACAGAGTTGCAGTAGTCGTCTTAGCTACTTTGTTGCAGTTTTGCAGGCGCGGTCAGCAGTCGATTCCTTGGCAGAAGGTGAAGAGAGAGATGCAGAGGAACTCTGATGAGCTCTTGCATTCGTTATCTAAGGAAATCCCCAAAGCAGAGACCTTAAATAGCCAGAAAAGAGGGTTTGGCTACTTAGGAGAGAGGATAGGCTAGCAACACCTGAAGGAGCCTATCAGAAGGAGTCTCTGACGTCACCTGCTGGCCCTGGCCACTCAGAGCAGTCCAGTGTGCCAGCAGCACCTCTGTTTCCAAGATGGCAGAGGTCTGGAGCACACTGGTGGAGCTCTGGGCACCTCCTAGGGGAGGTGCAGGTCAGGGGAGTGGTCACTCCCCTTTCCTTTGTCCAGTTTCGCGCCAGAGCAGGGCTAAGGGGTCCCTGAACCGTTGTAGACTGGCTTATGCAGAAATGGGCACCAAAAGTGCCCATGAAAGCATTTCCAGAGGCTGGGGGAGGCTACTCATCCCCTGCCTTAACACCTTTTTCCAAAGGGAGAGGGTGTAACACCCTCTCTCTGAGGAAGTCCTTTGTTCTGCCTTCCTGGGCCAAGCCTGGCTGGACCCCAGGAGGGCAGAAACCCTTGCCCTTTCCCATGCTCAACAGCCTCATACCGCTAACGGGTTCAAAACCAGGGATTACCAGATTTCCTTTTATTTGATGACAGGACTTCACATTTTGGTTATAGTTACCTTAGAGCACAAGTTATAGTTATTTAAATAACTCTGATTATAACAGCTGAATTTCCTATGGTTTTGTGCATGTAAAATCTCAGTGTAAATATAAGGTACTATGGAAACTAGGTCCTAACTATAATTACCTAGTGGTGAGTGGCGACTACCAGTAGGTAAAAAATAATATAAATAAACAAAATATGGATAGCTCAATTAGGAGAGACAAAGCCCCCTCAAGTATTGAAAGCTCTGATGTGAGCTCGGGGGATGAGTCACCACCAGTGGGGGGGACCAAAGTTGGATTTTTCAGGAGAAATGCGGCTGTATCATATGGAAACAAGGAGATGTGGAGAGGAACACAAATCAGGATGGGACAAAAAGGACAAGGAAATCCGAGAGGCAGAGGAAAAGGAAAAAAGTGAAGAATATTCCAAAATGGGAAGAAGTTATGTTAGAAGAGAACCTGGTGGTCAATCTCTCTTCGAAATGTCTTGAAAAGAAACATTTGAAACTGCAGAATAAAGGTTTAAGTTTTTGCCCAGTGACATCTGTAGGAAAGTACCATCTTGCCTGGCATGTTACCCCCATTTTTCACTGTATATATGTTGTTTTAGTTGTATGTGTCACTGGGACCCTGGTAACCCAGGGCCCCAGTGCTCATAAGTGTGCCTGAATGTGTTACCTGTGTAGTGACTAACTGTCTCACTGAGGCTCTGCTAATCAGAACCTCAGTGGTTATGCTGTCTCATTTCTTTCCAAATTGTCACTAACAGGCTAGTGACCATTTTTACCAATTTACATTGGCTTACTGGAACACCCTTATAATTCCCTAGTATATGGTACTGAGGTACCCAGGGTATTGGGGTTCCAGGAGATCCCTATGGGCTGCAGCATTTCTTTTGCCACCCATAGGGAGCTATGACAATTCTTACACAGGCCTGCCACTGCAGCCTGAGTGAAATAACGTCCACGTTATTTCACAGCCATTTTACACTGCACTTAAGTAACTTATAAGTCACCTATATGTCTAACCTTTACCTGGTAAAGGTTAGGTGCAAAGTTACTTAGTGTGAGGGCACCCTGGCACTAGCCAAGGTGCCCCCACATTGTTCAGAGCCAATTCCCTTAACTTTGCGAGTGCGGGGACACCATTACACGCGTGCACTACATATAGGTCACTACCTATATGTAGCTTCACAATGGTAACTCCGAATATGGCCATGTAACATGTCTATGATCATGGAATTGCCCCCTCTATGCCATCCTGGCATAGTTGGCACAATCCCATGATCCCAGTGGTCTGTAGCACAGACCCTGGTACTGCCAAACTGCCCTTCCTGGGGTTTCACTGCAGCTGCTGCTGCTGCCAACCCCTCAGACAGGCATCTGCCCTCCTGGGGTCCAGCCAGGCCTGGCCCAGGATGGCAGAACAAAGAACTTCCTCTGAGAGAGGGTGTTACACCCTCTCCCTTTGGAAAATGGTGTGAAGGCAGGGGAGGAGTAGCCTCCCCCAGCCTCTGGAAATGCTTTCTTGGGCACAGATGTGCCCAATTCTGCATAAGCCAGTCTACACCGGTTCAGGGGACCCCTTAGCCCTGCTCTGGCGCGAAACTGGACAAAGGAAAGGGGAGTGACCACTCCCCTGACCTGCACCTCCCCTGGGAGGTGTCCAGAGCTCCTCCAGTGTGCTCCAGACCTCTGCCATCTTGGAAACAGAGGTGCTGCTGGCACACTGGAGTGCTCTGAGTGGCCAGTGCCACCAGGTGACGTCAGAGACTCCTTCTGATAGGCTCCTTCCGGTGTTAGTAGCCTATCCTCTCTCCTAGGTAGCCAAACCCTCTTTTCTGGCTATTTAGGGTCTCTGTCTCTGGGGAAACTTTAGATAACGAATGCAAGAGCTCATCCGAGTTCCTCTGCATCTCTCTCTTCACCTTCTGCCAAGGAATCGACTGCTGACCGCGCTGGAAGCCTGCAAAACTGCAACAAAGTAGCTAAGACGACTACTGCAACTCTGTAACGCTGATCCTGCCGCCTTCTCGACTGTTTTCCTGTTTGTGCATGCTGTGGGGGTAGTCTGCCTCCTCTCTGCACCAGAAGCTCCGAAGAAATCTCCCGTGGGTTGACGGAATCTTCCCCCTGCAACCGCAGGCACCAAAAAGCTGCATTACCTGTCCCTTGGGTCTCCTCTCAGCACAACGAGCGAGGTCCCTCGAATCCAGCAACTCTGTCCAAGTGACCCCCACAGTCCAGTGACTTTTCAGTCCAAGTTTGGTGGAGGTAAGTCCTTGCCTCACCTCGCTGGGCTGCATTGTTGGGAACCGTGACTTTTACAGCTACTCCGGCCCCTGTGCACTTCCGGCGGAAATCCTTTGTGCACAGCCAAGCCTGGGTCCACGGCACTCTAACCTGCATTGCACGAATTTCTAAGTTGGTCTCCGGCGACGTTGGACTCCTTTGTGCGACTTCGGGTGAGCACCATTTCACGCATCTTTGTAGTGCCTGTTTCTGGCACTTCTCCGGGTGCTACCTGCTGCTGAGAGGGCTCCTTGTCTTGCTCCACGTCCCTTCTCTCCCCTGGTCCAATTTGCGACCTCCTGGTCCCTCCAGGGCCACAGCAGCGTCCAAAAATGCTAACCACAAAATTTGCAGCTAGCAAGGCTTGTTGGCGTTGTTTCAGCGGGAAAACACTTTTGCACGACTCTCCACGGCGAGAGGGATTTGTCCACCAAAGAAGAAGTCTCTAGCCCTTTTCGTTCTTGCAGAAACTTCTGCTTCTTCTGTCCAGTAGAAGCTTCTTTGCACCCGCAGCTGGTATTTCTTGGGCATCTGCCCATCTCCGACTTGCTTGTGACTTTTGGACTTGGTCCTCTTGTTCCACAGGTACTCCAGATTGGAAATCCAGCGTTGTTGCATTGTTGGTTGGTGTCTTTCCTGCATTATTCCTCTAACACGACTTCTTTGTCCTTAGGGGAACTTTAGTGCACTTTGCACTCACTTTTCAGGGTCTTGGGGAGGGTTATTTTTCTAACACTCACTATTTTCTAATAGTCCCAGCGACCCTCTACAAGGTCACATAGGTTTGGGGTCCATTCGTGGTTCACATTCCACTTTTGGAGTATATGGTTTATGTTGCCCCTATCCCTATGTTTCCCCATTGCATCCTATTGTAACTATACATTGTTTGCACTGTTTTCTAAGATTATACTGCATATTTTTGCTATTGTGTACATATATCTTGTGTATATTTCCTATCCTCTCACTGAGGGTACACTCTAAGATACTTTGGCATATTGTCATAAAAATAAAGTACCTTTATTTTTAGTATAACTGTGTATTGTGTTTTCTTATGATATTGTGCATATGACACTAAGTGGTACTGTAGTAGCTTCACACGTCTCCTAGTTCAGCCTAAGCTGCTCTGCTAAGCTACCATTATCTATCAGCCTAAGCTGCTAGACACCCTATACACTAATAAGGGATAACTGGGCCTGGTGCAAGGTGCAAGTACCCCTTGGTACTCACTACAAGCCATTCCAGCCTCCTACATTGGTTGTGCAGTGGGGGGATAAGTGTTTTGAGACTACTTACCACTCTTGTCATTGTACTTTTCATAAGAGAAAAATATACAAAACAAGGTCAGTGTATATACACATAGCCAAAAAGTTTTGCATTTCCTCTTTTCACTCTTTTCTAAGTGCTGAAAAGTACTTCTAAACTTTCAAAAAGTTCTTAAAAGTTTAAAAAGTTTTTTTTTCTGTCTTTCTAAAAAGTTCTGAAAACTTTTTTCTCTTTTTCTATCACTTTAACTCTCTCTAAAAATGTCTGGCACAGGCCAAAATGTTGATCTGTCCAAACTTGCATATGATCACCTTAGCTGGAAAGGAGCAAGGAGTCTCTGCATAGAGAGAGGTTTGAGTGTAGGGAAGAATCCTTCTTTGGAATTATTGCTTAACATGCTTAGAGAACAAGATAAGGCCATAGGGGCCACATCTGTTGAAAAAGTAGCAAATGGTTCCCAATCTGATCCAGGGACTCCCCCAGGAAAAGATTCAGGAAAGAAACTTCCTAGCCTGCCCATTACTAGACACTCTAGCATAGTTGGTAATGATGGAGAGCCTCACCATACAAATAGTGTTGTCTCACATCATAGCAAAAGCATTTATTCTCACCATACTGGTAGTGATGTTTCTGTTAGCCAAGCTGTTAGGGTGGCTTCTGTAAGGGACAGGTCTCCTTCTGTTCATTCTTCTGTGTCTAAGAATGTCCTTCCCACCAACCCTGATGACAGAATGTTAGAGAGGGAACTCAATAAGTTGAGAGTGGAACAAACCAGACTGAAGCTTAAAAAGCAACAGCTGGATTTGGATAGACAGTCTTTTGAACTAGAGAAAGAAAGACAGAAGTTGGGTTTAGATACCCATGGTGGCAGCAGCAGTATTCCCCATAGTCATCCTGCAAAAGAACATGATTCCAGGAATCTGCATAAGATAGTTCCCCCTTATAAGGAGGGGGATGACATTAACAAGTGGTTTGCTGCACTTGAGAGGGCCTGTGTTGTACAGGATGTCCCTCAAAGGCAGTGGGCTGCTATCCGATGGCTATCATTTAGTGGAAAAGGTAGGGATAGGCTCCTTACTGTGAAAGAAAATGATGCTAATAATTTCCAAGTTCTAAAGAATGCACTCCTGGATGGTTATGGCTTAACCACTGAACAATACAGGATAAAGTTCAGAGAGACCAAAAAGGAGTCTTCACAAGACTGGGTTGATTTCATTGACCATTCAGTGAAGTCCTTGGAGGGGTGGTTACATGGCAGTAAAGTTACTGATTATGACAGCCTGTATAACTTGATCCTGAGAGAGCATATTCTTAATAATTGTGTGTCTGATTTGTTGCACCAGTACTTGGTGGACTCGGATCTGACCTCTCCCCAAGAATTGGGAAAGAAGGCAGACAAATGGGTCAGAACAAGGGTGAACAGAAAAGTTCATACAGGGGGTGACAAAGATGGCAACAAAAAGAAGGATGGTAAGTCTTCTGACAAGGGTGGGGACAAATCTAAAAATGAGTTTTCCTCAGGCCCACAAAAACACTCTGGTGGGGGTGGTGGGTCCAAATCCTCCTTTAATCAGAACAAGGAAAAGAAACCATGGTGCTATTTATGTAAAATAAAAGGCCATTGGACAACAGATCCCAGTTGTCCAAAGAAAAGCACCAATGCTCCTACCACTACAACCCCTACTGCTACCCCTAGTGTCCCTACTAATAGCAGTGGTGGTGGGAGCAAACCTACTAATAGCCAATCCAAGGGAGTAGCTGGGCTCACTATTGGTAACTTAGTTGGGGTTGGCCTTGTTAGGGAGGCCACAGAGGCTGTGTTAGTCTCTGAGGGGGCTATTGATTTAGCCACCTTAGTTGCTTGTCCCCTTAATATGGATAAGTACAAGCAGCTACCCCTAATAAATGGTGTTGAGGTTCATGCCTACAGGGACACTGGAGCCAGTGTGACTATGGTCATAGAGAAACTGGTCCACCCTGAACAACACCTACTTGGTCACCAGTACCAAGTAACCGATGCTCACAACAACACACTTAGCCACCCCATGGCTGTTGTTAATCTCAACTGGGGGGGGGGGGGGTTACTGGTCCAAAGAAAGTTGTGGTAGCCACAGATTTACCTGTAGACTGTCTACTAGGAAATGATTTGGAGACATCAGCTTGGTCAGATGTGGAGTTGGAGGCCCATGCAGCAATGCTGGGCATCCCAGGGCATATTTTTGCTTTGACAAGGGCTCAGGCCAAAAAGTAAAAAGGACAGGGAAGCTTGGATCCTGGAACAATGGACCAAGTGCTCCCTAAAGCTAGGGCTAGTAGAAGCAAACCACATCCCACTATCCCTCCCTCTACAGTGGATTCAAATTCTGAGGAAGAAGAATTCCCTCCCAGTGCAGAACCTACACTAGAGGAGCTTCAAGCAGACACTGCTGAGCTTTTGGGTGAAGGGGGGCCTGCCAGGGAGGAGCTGAGTGTGGCACAGCAAACCTGTCCCACATTAGAGGGTCTCAGACAGCAAGCTGTCAAACAGGCTAATGGGGATGTCAGTGACTCTCACAGAGTTTACTGGGAGGACAACCTCTTGTACACTGAGCATAGGGATCCTAAACCTGGAGCTGCCAGGAGATTAGTGATTCCTCAGGAGTACAGAAAGTTCCTCCTAACCCTGGCACATGACATTCCCCTAGCTGGGCATCTAGGACAAATGAAAACTTGGGACAGGCTTGTTCCCCTGTTTCATTGGCCTAGAATGTCTGAGGACACAAAGGAATTTTGTAAGTCCTGTGAAACCTGTCAAGCCAGTGGCAAGACAGGTGGCACCCCAAAGGCACCCCTTATTCCACTGCCTGTGGTTGGGGTTCCCTTTGAAAGGGTAGGGGTTGACATAGTTGGCCCCCTTGACCTTCCTACTGCTTCAGGCAATAGATTCATCTTGGTGGTAGTGGACCATGCCACAAGATACCCTGAAGCTATTCCTTTAAGAACCACTACAGCTCCTGCAGTGGCAAAGGCCCTCCTGGGAATATTTTCCAGGGTGGGCTTCCCAAAGGAAGTAGTATCAGACAGGGGAAGCAATTTCATGTCTGCATACTTAAAGGCCATGTGGAAGGAGTGTGGTGTAACTTACAAGTTCACAACACCCTATCATCCACAAACAAATGGACTGGTGGAGAGATTTAATAAAACTCTCAAAGGCATGATTATGGGTCTCCCTGAAAAACTCCGCAGGAGATGGGATATCCTTCTACCATGCCTCCTTTTTGCCTACAGGGAGGTACCCCTGAAAGGAGTGGGCTTCAGCCCCTTTGAACTTCTTTTTGGACACCCTGTTAGGGGTCCACTCACACTTGTAAAGGAGGGTTGGGAACAACCTTTAAAAGCTCCTAAGCAGGATATTGTGGATTATGTACTTGGCCTCAGATCAAGGATGGCTGAGTACATGAAAAAGGCCAGTAAAAACCTTCAGGCCAGCCAAGAGCTCCAGAAGCAATGGCATGATCAGAAGGCTGTTTTGGTTCAGTACCAACTAGGGCAGAAAGTGGGGGTCTTGGAGCCTGTGGCCCCAAGAGCACTCCAAGATAAATGGAGTGGACCCCACACAATTGTTGAAAAGAAGGGAGAAGTCACCTATTTAGTTGACTTAGGCACTGCCAGGAGTCCCCTTAGGGTGCTCCATGTCAACCGCCTAAAACCCTACTATGACAGGGCTGATCTCACCCTGCTCATGGCAACAGATGAGGGACAGGAAGAAGACAGTGATCCTCTACCTGATCTCTTCTCTTCCACAGAACAAGATGCTCTGGTGGAAGGTGTAGTTTTGGCTGATTGTCTTACTGCTGAGCAGAAAGACAATTGCATAAATCTCCTAGATCAATTCTCTGAACTCTTCTCTACTGTGCCAGGTACCACTTCTTGGTGTGAGCACACTATTGATACTGGAGACAGCTTGCCTGTCAAAAGTAAGATCTATAGGCAGCCTGACCATGTCAGGGACTGCATAAAGCAAGAGGTCCAGAAAATGTTAAAACTAGGAGTGGTTGAGCACTCTGACAGTCCATGGGCTTCTCCTGTGGTACTGGTACCAAAACCCCATTCCAAAGATGGAAAGAAGGAAATGCGGTTTTGTGTAGACTATAGAGGTCTCAACTTGGTAACCAAAACTGATGCTCACCCTATACCCAGGGCAGATGAGCTCATAGATACACTGGCATCTGCCAAGTATCTAAGCACTTTTGACTTGACTGCAGGGTATTGGCAGATCAAATTGTCAGAAGATGCTAAACCTAAGACTGCATTTTCAACCATTGGAGGACATTACCAGTTTACTGTAATGCCTTTTGGTTTGAAAAATGCACCTGCCACTTTTCAAAGGTTGGTGAACACAGTCCTGCAAGGGCTGGAAGCTTTCAGTGCAGCATATTTGGACGATATAGCTGTCTTTAGCTCCAGCTGGGATGATCACCTGGTCCACCTATGGAAAGTTTTGGAGGCCCTGCAGAAGGCAGGCCTCACTATCAAGGCTTCAAAGTGCCAGATAGGGCAGGGTAAGGTGGTTTATCTGGGACACCTTGTTGGTGGGGAACAGATTGCACCACTACGGGGGAAAATCCAAACAATTATTGATTGGGTTCCCCCTACCACTCAGACTCAGGTGAGAGCCTTCCTAGGCCTCACTGGGTATTACAGGAGGTTCATTAAGAACTATGGCTCCATTGCAGCCCCTCTTAATGACCTCACATCCAAGAAAATGCCTAAAAAGGTATTATGGACAGCAAACTGTCAGAAAGCTTTTGAGGAGCTGAAGCAGGCCATGTGCTCTGCACCTGTCCTGAAAAGCCCTTGTTACTCTAAAAAATTCTATGTCCAAACTGATGCATCTGAATTAGGAGTAGGGGCAGTCCTATCACAACTTAATTCTGAGGGCCAGGATCAACCTGTTGCTTTTATTAGTAGGAGGTTGACCCCTAGAGAAAAGCGTTGGTCTGCCATAGAGAGGGAGGCCTTTGCTGTGGTCTGGGCTCTGAAGAAGTTGAGGCCATACCTGTTTGGCACTCACTTCATTGTTCAGACAGACTATAAACCTCTACTTTGGCTAAAACAAATGAAAGGTGAAAATCCTAAATTGTTGAGGTGGTCCATATCCCTACAGGGAATGGACTATACAGTGGAACATAGACCTGGGAGTAGCCACTCCAATGCAGATGGACTCTCCAGATATTTCCACTTAGACAATGAAGACTCATCAGGTCATGGCTAGTCTTATTGTCCTTCGTTTGGGGGGGGGTTGTGTAGGAAAGTACCATCTTGCATGGCATGTTACCCCCATTTTTCACTGTATATATGTTGTTTTAGTTGTATGTGTCACTGGGACCCTGGTAACCCAGGGCCCCAGTGCTCATAAGTGTGCCTGAATGTGTTACCTGTGTAGTGACTAACTGTCTCACTGAGGCTCTGCTAATCAGAACCTCAGTGGTTATGCTCTCTCATTTCTTTCCAAATTGTCACTAACAGGCTAGTGACCATTTTTACCAATTTACATTGGCTTACTGGAACACCCTTATAATTCCCTAGTATATGGTACTGAGGTACCCAGGGTATTGGGGTTCCAGGAGATCCCTATGGGCTGCAGAATTTCTTTTGCCACCCATAGGGAGCTCTGACAATTCTTACACAGGCCTGCCACTGCAGCCTGAGTGAAATAACGTCCACGTTATTTCACAGCCATTTTACACTGCACTTAAGTAACTTATAAGTCACCTATATGTCTAACCTTTACCTGGTAAAGGTTAGGTGCAAAGTTACTTAGTGTGAGGGCACCCTGGCACTAGCCAAAGTGCCCCCACATTGTTCAGAGCCAATTCCCTGAACTTTGCGAGTGCGGGGACACCATTACACGCGCGCACTACATTAGGTCACTACCTATATGTAGCTTCACAATGGTAACTCCGAATATGGCCATGTAACATGTCTATGATCATGGAATTGCCCCCTCTATGCCATCCTGGCATAGTTGGCACAATCCCATGATCCCAGTGGTCTGTAGCACAGACCCTGGTACTGCCAAACTGCCCTTCCAGGGGTTTCACTGCAGCTGCTGCTGCTGCCAACCCCTCAGACAGGCAGCTGCCCTCCTGGGGTCCAGCCAGGCCTGGCCCAGGATGGCAGAACAAAGAACTTCCTCTGAGAGAGGGTGTGACACCCTCTCCCTTTGGAAAATGGTGTGAAGGCAGGGGAGGAGTAGCCTCCCCCAGCCTCTGGAAATGCTTTGTTGGGCACAGATGTGCCCAATTCTGCATAAGCCAGTCTACACCGGTTCAGGGACCCCTTAGCCCCTGCTCTGGCGCGACACTGGACAAAGGAAAGGGGAGTGACCACTCCCCTGACCTGCACCTCCCCTGGGAGGTGTCCAGAGCTCCTCCAGTGTGCTCCAGACCTCTGCCATCTTGGAAACAGAGGTGCTGCTGGCACACTGGACTGCTCTGAGTGGCCAGTGCCACCAGGTGACGTCAGAGACTCCTGCTGATAGGCTCCTTCAGGTGTTAGTAGCCTTTCCTCTCTCCTAGGTAGCCAAACCCTCTTTTCTGGCTATTTAGGGTCTCTGTCTCTGGGGAAACTTTAGATAACGAATGCATGAGCTCAGCCGAGTTCCTCTGCATCTTTCTCTTCACCTTCTGATAAGGAAACGACCGCTGACCGCGCTGGAAGCCTGCAAACCTGCAACATAGTAGCAAAGACGACTACTGCAACTCTGTAACGCTGATCCTGCCGCCTTCTCGACTGTTTTCCTGCTCGTGCATGCTGTGGGGGTAGCCTGCCTCCTCTCTGCACCAGAAACTCCAAAGAAATCTCCTGTGGGTCGACGGAATCTTCCCCCTGCAACCGCAGGCACCAAAAAGCTGCATTTCCGGTCCCTTGGGTCTCCTCTCAGCACGACGAGCGAGGTCCCTCGAATCCAGCGACGCTGTCCAAGTGACCCCCACAGTCCAGTGACTCTTCAGCCCAAGTTTGGTGGAGGTAAGTCCTTGCCTCACCTCGCTGGGCTGCATTGCTGGGAACCACGACTTTGCAGCTACTCCGGCCCCTGTGCAATTCCGGTGGAAATCCTTCGTGCACAGCCAAGCCTGGGTCCACGGCACTCTAACCTGCATTGCACGACTTTCTAAGTTGGTCTCCGGCGACGTGGGACTCCTTTGTGCAACTTTGGTGAGCACCGTTTCACGCATCCTTGTAGTGCCTGTTTCTGGCACTTCTCCGGATGCTACCTGCTTTAGTGAGGGCTCTTTGTCTTGCTCGACGTCCCCTCTCTCTGCAGGTCCAATTTGCGACCTCCTGGTCCCTCCTGGGCCCCAGCAGTGTCCAAAAACTCCAAACGCACGATTTGCGTGTAGCAAGGCTTGTTGGCGTCCGTCCGGCGGGAAAACACTTCTGCACGACTCTCCCAGGCGAGAGGGATCCGTCCAGCAAAGGGGAAGTCTCTAGCCCTTTTCGTTCCTGCAGAAACCTCAGCTTCTTCTGTCCAGTTGAAGCTTCTTTGCACCCGCAGCTGGCATTTCCTGGGCATCTGCCCATCTCCGACTTGCTTGTGACTTTTGGACTTGGTCCCCTTGTTCTACAGGTACCCTAGATTGGAAATCCACAGTTGTTGCATTGCTGGTTTGTGTCTTTCCTGCATTATTCCTCTAACACGACTCTTTTGTCCTTAGGGGAACTTTAGTGCACTTTGCACTCACTTTTCAGGGTCTTGGGGAGGGTTATTTTGCTAACTCTCACTATTTTCTAATAGTCCCAGCGACCCTCTACAAGGTCACATAGGTTTGGGGTCCATTCGTGGTTCGCATTCCACTTCTGGAGTATATGGTTTGTGTTGCCCCTATCCCTATGTTTCCCCATTGCATCCTATTGTAACTATACATTGTTTGCACTGTTTTCTAAGACTATACTGCTTATTTTTGCTATTGTGTATATATATCTTGTGTATATTTCCTATCCTCTCACTGAGGGTACACTCTAAGATACTTTGGCATATTGTCATAAAAATAAAGTACCTTTATTTTTAGTATAACTGTGTATTGTGTTTTCTTATGATATTGTGCATATGACACTAAGTGGTACTGTAGTAGCTTCACACGTCTCCTAGTTCAGCCTGAGCTGCTTTGCTAAGCTACCATTATCTATCAGCCTAAGCTGCTAGACACCCTATACACTAATAAGGGATAACTGGGCCTGGTGCAAGGTGCAAGTACCCCTTGGTACTCACTACAAGCCAGTCCAGCCTCCTACATTGGTTGTGCAGTGGTGGGATAAGTGCTTGAGACTACTTACCACTCTTGTCATTGTACTTTTCATAAGAGAAAAATATACAAAACAAGGTCAGTGTATATACACATAGCCAAAAAGTTTTGCATTTCCTCTTTTCACTCTTTTCTAAGTGCTGAAAAGTACTTCTAAAACTTTCAAAAAGTTCTTAAAAGTTTAAAAAGTTTTTTCTGTCTTTCCAAAAAGTTCTGAAAACTTTTTTCTCTTTTTCTATCACTTTAACTCTCTCAAAAAAATGTCTGGCACAGGAAAAAATGTTGAACTGTCCAAACTTGCATATGATCACCTTAGCTGGAAAGGAGCAAGGAGTCTCTGCATAGAGAGAGGTTTGAGTGTAGGGAAGAATCCTTCCTTAGAACTGTTATTTAATATGCTTAGAGTACAGGATAAGGCCATAAGTGACCAATCTGTAGAAAAAGTAGCTAATGGTTCTCAATCTGATCCAGGGACTCCCCCAGGAAAAGGTTCAGGAAAGAAACTTCTCAGCCTGCCCATTACTAGACAGTCTAGCATAGTTGGTACAGAGGTTGAATCACACCATACTAATGGTGTGCTCTCACATTATACTGGTAGCCAAGCTGTTAGGGTGCCCTCTGTAAGGGACAGGTCTCCTTCTGTTCATTCCCATCATACCTCTGTATCTAGAAATGTCCCTCCCACCCACCCTGATGACAGATTGTTAGAAAGGGAACTCAATAGATTGAGAGTGGAACAAACCAGACTGAAGCTCAAGAAGCAACAGCTGGATTTGGATAGACAGTCTTTAGAAATAGAGAGGGAAAGACAGAAGTTGGGTTTAGATACCCATGGTGGCAGCAGCAGTATTCCCCATAGTCATCCTGCAAAAGAGCATGATTCCAGGAATCTGCACAAGATAGTTCCCCCTTATAAGGAGGGGGATGACATTAACAAGTGGTTTGCTGCACTTGAGAGGGCCTGTGCTGTACAGGATGTCCCTCAAAAGCAGTGGGCTGCTATCCTATGGCTATCATTTAGTGGAAAAGGTAGGGATAGGCTCCTTACAGTGAAAGAAAATGATGCCAATAATTTCCAAGTTCTTAAGAATGCACTCCTGGATGGTTATGGCTTAACCACTGAACAGTACAGGATAAAGTTCAGAGAGACCAAAAAGGAGTCTTCACAAGACTGGGTTGATTTCATTGACCAGGCAGTGAAGGCCTTGGAGGGGTGGTTACATGGCAGTAAAGTTACTGATTATGACAGCCTGTATAACTTAATCCTGAGAGAGCATATTCTTAATAATTGTGTGTCTGATTTGTTGCACCAGTACTTGGTGGACTCTGATCTGACCTCTCCCCAAGAATTGGGAAAGAAGGCAGACAAATGGGTCAGAACAAGAGTGAACAGAAAAGTTCATACAGGGGGTGACAAAGATGGCAACAAAAAGAAGGATGGTAAGTCTTCTGACAAGGGTGAGGACAAATCTAAAAATGAGTCTTCATCAGGCCCACAAAAACACTCTGGTGGGGGTGGTGGGCCCAAATCCTCCTTTAATCAGAACAAGGAAAAGAAACCATGGTGCTATTTATGTAAAATAAAAGGCCATTGGATAACAGATCCCAGTTGTCCAAAGAAAGGCACCACAGCTCCTACCACTACAACCCCTACTGCTACACCTAGTGTCCCTACTAATAGCAGTGGTGGTGGCAGCAAACCTACTAATAGCCAATCCAAGGGAGTAGCTGGGCTCACTTTTGGTAATTTAGTTGGGGTTGGTCTGATTAGGGAGACCACAGAGGCTACTTTAGTCTCTGAAGGGGCTATTGATTTAGCCACTTTGATTGCTTGCCCCCATAACTTGGAGAAGTACAAGCAACTAACCCTAATAAATGGTGTTGAGGTCCAGGCCTACAGGGACACAGGTGCCAGTGTCACAATGGTGATTGAGAAACTGGTGCACCCTGAACAACACATACTTGGACACCAGTACCAAGTAACCGATGCTCACAACATAACACAAAGCCACCCCATGGCTGTTGTAAATCTCAACTGGGGGGGGGTAACTGGTCCAAAGAAAGTTGTGGTAGCTTCAGATTTACCTGTAGACTGTCTATTAGGGAATGATTTGGAGACATCAGCTTGGTCAGATGTGGAGTTGGAGGCCCATGCAGCAAAGCTGGGCATCCCAGGGCATATTTTTGCTTTGACAAGGGCTCAGGCCAAAAAGCAAAAAGGACAGGGAAGCTTGGATCCTGGAACAATGGACCAAGTGCTCCCTAAAGCTAGGGCTAGTAGAAGCAAACCACTTCCTACTATCCCTCCCTCTACAGTGGATTCTACTTCTGAGGAAGAAGAATTCCCTCCCTGTGCAGAACCTACACCAGAGGAGCTGGAAGCAGACACTGCTGAGCTTTTGGGTGAAGGGGGGCCTGCCAGAGAGGAGCTGAGTGTGGCACAGCAAACCTGTCCCACATTAGAGGGTCTCAGACAGCAAGCTGTCAAACAGGCTAATGGGGATGTCAGTGACTCTCACAGAGTTTACTGGGAGGACAACCTCTTGTACACTGAGCATAGGGATCCTAAACCTGGAGCTGCCAGGAGATTAGTGATTCCTCAGGAGTACAGAAAGTTCCTCCTAACACTGGCACATGACATTCCCTTAGCTGGGCACCTGGGTCAAATGAAAACTTGGGACAGATTGGTACCATTGTTTCATTGGCCTAGGATGTCTGAGGACACAAAGGAATTTTGTAAGTCCTGTGAAACCTGTCAAGCCAATGGCAAGACAGGTGGCACTCCAAAGGCACCCCTTATCCCACTGCCTGTGGTTGGGGTTCCCTTTGAAAGGGTAGGGGTTGACATAGTTGGCCCCCTTGACCCTCCTACTGCTTCAGGCAATAGGTTTATCTTAGTGGTAGTGGACCATGCCACAAGATATCCTGAAGCTATTCCTTTAAGGACCACTACAGCTCCTGCAGTGGCAAAGGCCCTCCTGGGAATATTTTCCAGGGTGGGCTTCCCAAAGGAAGTAGTATCAGACAGAGGAACCAATTTCATGTCTGCATACTTAAAGGCCATGTGGAAGGAGTGTGGTGTAACTTACAAGTTCACAACACCCTATCATCCACAAACAAATGGACTGGTGGAGAGATTTAATAAAACTCTGAAAGGCATGATTATGGGACTCCCTGAAAAACTCCGCAGGAGATGGGATATCCTTCTACCATGCCTCCTTTTTGCCTACAGGGAGGTACCCCAGAAAGGAGTGGGCTTCAGCCCCTTTGAACTTCTTTTTGGACACCCTGTTAGGGGTCCACTCACACTTGTAAAGGAGGGTTGGGAACAACCTTTAAAAGCTCCTAAGCAGGATATTGTGGATTATGTACTTGGCCTCAGATCAAGGATGGCTGAGTACATGATAAAGGCCAGTAAAAACCTTCAGGCCAGCCAAGAGCTCCAGAAGCAATGGCATGATCAGAAGGCTGTTTTGGTTCAGTACCAACCAGGGCAGAAAGTGTGGGTCTTGGAGCCTGTGGCCCCAAGAGCACTCCAAGATAAATGGAGTGGTCCACACACAATTGTTGAAAAGAAGGGTGAAGTCACCTACTTGGTTGACTTAGGCACTGCCAGGAGTCCCCTTAGGGTGCTCCATGTCAACCGCCTGAAACCCTACTATGACAGGGCTGATCTCACCCTGCTCATGGCAACAGATGAGGGACAGGAAGAAGACAGTGATCCTCTACATGATCTCTTCTCTTCCAGAGAACAAGATGCTCTTGTGGAAGGTGTAGTTTTGGCTGATTGTCTTACTGCTGAGCAGAAAGATAATTGCATAAATCTCCTAGGACAATTTTCAGAACTCTTCTCTACTGTGCCAGGCACCACTTCTTGGTGTGAGCACACTATAGATACTGGAGACAGTTTACCTGTCAAAAGTAAGATCTATAGGCAGCCTGACCATGTCAGGGACTGCATAAAGCAAGAAGTTCAGAAAATGTTGGAACTAGGAGTGGTTGAGCACTCTGACAGTCCATGGGCTTCTCCTGTGGTACTGGTACCAAAACCCAATTCTAAAGATGGAAAGAAGGAAATGAGGTTTTGTGTAGACTATAGAGGTCTCAACTTGGTAACCAAAACTGATGCTCACCCTATACCCAGGGCAGATGAGCTTATAGATACACTGGCATCTGCCAAGTATCTAAGCACTTTTGATTTGACTGCAGGGTATTGGCAGATCAAATTGTCAGTAGATGCTAAACCTAAGACTGCATTTTCTACCATTGGAGGACATTACCAGTTTACTGTAATGCCTTTTGGTTTGAAAAATGCACCTGCCACTTTTCAGAGGTTGGTGAACACAGTCCTGCAAGGGCTGGAAGCTTTCAGTGCAGCATATTTGGATGATATAGCTGTCTTTAGCTCCAGCTGGGATGAACACCTGGTCCACCTTTGGAAAGTTTTGGAGGCTCTGCAAAAGGCAGGCCTCACTATCAAGGCTTCAAAGTGCCAGATAGGGCAGGGTAAGGTGGTTTATCTGGGACACCTTGTTGGTGGGGAACAGATTGCACCACTTCAGGGGAAAATCCAAACTATTATTGATTGGGTTCCCCCTACCACTCAGTCTCAGGTGAGAGCCTTCCTAGGCCTCACTGGGTATTACAGGAGGTTCATTAAGAACTATGGCTCCATTGCAGCCCCTCTTAATGACCTCACTTCCAAGAAAATGCCTAAAAAGGTATTATGGACAGCAAGCTGTCAGAAAGCTTTTGAGGAGCTGAAGCAGGCCATGTGCTCTGCACCTGTCCTGAAAAGCCCTTGTTACTCTAAAAAATTCTATGTCCAAACTGATGCATCTGAATTAGGAGTAGGGGCAGTCCTATCACAACTTAATTCTGAGGGCCAGGATCAACCTGTTGCTTTTATTAGTAGGAGGTTGACCCCTAGAGAAAAGCGTTGGTCTGCCATTGCGAGGGAGGCCTTTGCTGTGGTCTGGGCTCTGAAGAAGTTGAGGCCATACCTGTTTGGCACTCACTTCATTGTTCAGACAGACCACAAACCTCTACTTTGGCTAAAACAAATGAAAGGTGAAAATCCTAAATTGTTGAGGTGGTCCATATCCCTACAGGGAATGGACTATACAGTGGAACATAGACCTGGGAGTAGCCACTCCAATGCAGATGGACTCTCCAGATATTTCCACTTAGACAATGAAGACTCATCAGGTAATGGCTAGTCTTATTGTCCTTCGTTTGGGGGGGGGGTTGTGTAGGAAAGTACCATCTTGCCTGGCATGTTACCCCCATTTTTCACTGTATATATGTTGTTTTAGTTGTATGTGTCACTGGGACCCTGGTAACCCAGGGCCCCAGTGCTCATAAGTGTGCCTGAATGTGTTACCTGTGTAGTGACTAACTGTCTCACTGAGGCTCTGCTAATCAGAACCTCAGTGGTTATGCTCTCTCATTTCTTTCCAAATTGTCACTAACAGGCTAGTGACCAATTTTACCAATTTACATTGGCTTACTGGAACACCCTTATAATTCCCTAGTATATGGTACTGAGGTACCCAGGGTATTGGGGTTCCAGGAGATCCCTATGGGCTGCAGCATTTCTTTTGCCACCCATAGGGAGCTCTGACAATTCTTACACAGGCCTGCCACTGCAGCCTGAGTGAAATAACGTCCACGTTATTTCACAGCCATTTTACACTGCACTTAAGTAACTTATAAGTCACCTATATGTCTAACCTTTACCTGGTAAAGGTTAGGTGCAAAGTTACTTAGTGTGAGGGCACCCTGGCACTAGCCAAGGTGCCCCCACATTGTTCAGAGCCAATTCACTGAACTTTGTGAGTGCGGGGACACCATTACACGCGTGCACTACATATAGGTCACTACCTATATGTAGCTTCACCATGGTAACTCCGAATATGGCCATGTAACATGTCTATGATCATGGAATTGCCCCCTCTATGCCATCCTGGCATTGTTGGTACAATTCCATGATCCCAGTGGTCTGTAGCACAGACCCTGGTACTGCCAGACTGCCCTTCCTGGGGTTTCACTGCAGCTGCTGCTGCTGCCAACCCCTCAGACAGGCAGCTTCCCTCCTGGGGTCCAGCCAGGCCTGGCCCAGGATGGCAGAACAAAGAACTTCCTCTGAGAGAGGGTGTGACACCCTCTCCCTTTGGAAAATGGTGTGAAGGCAGGGGAGGAGTAGCCTCCCCCAGCCTCTGGAAATGCTTTGTTGGGCACAGATGTGCCCAATTCTGCATAAGCCAGTCTACACCGGTTCAGGGACCCCTTAGCCCCTGCTCTGGCGCGAAACTGGACAAAGGAAAGGGGAGTGACCACTCCCCTGACCTGCACCTCCCCTGGGAGGTGTCCAGAGCTCCTCCAGTGTGCTCCAGACCTCTGCCATCTTGGAAACACAGGTGCTGCTGGCACACTGGACTGCTCTGAGTGGCCAGTGCCACCAGGTGACGTCAGAGACTCCTGCTGATAGGCTCCTTCAGGTGTTAGTAGCCTTTCCTCTCTCCTAGGTAGCCAAACCCTCTTTTCTGGCTATTTAGGGTCTCTGTCTCTGGGGAAACTTTAGATAACGAATGCATGAGCTCAGCCGAGTTCCTCTGCACCTCTCTCTTCACCTTCTGATAAGGAAACGACCGCTGACCGCGCTGGAAGCCTGCAAACCTGCAACATAGTAGCAAAGACGACTACTGCAACTCTGTAACGCTGATCCTGCCGCCTTCTCGACTGTTTTCCTGCTTGTGCATGATGTGGGGGTAGCCTGCCTCCTCTCTGCACCAGAAGCTCCGAAGAAATCTCCCGTGGGTCGACGGAATCTTCCCCCTGCAACCGCAGGCACCAAAAAGCTGCATTTCCGGTCCCTTGGGTCTCCTCTCAGCATGACGAGCGAGGTCCCTCGAATCCAGCGACGCTGTCCAAGTGACCCCCACAGTCCAGTGACTCTTCAGCCCAAGTTTGGTGGAGGTAAGTCCTTGCCTCACCTCGCTGGGCTGCATTGCTGGGAACCGCGACTTTGCAGCTACTCCGGCCCCTGTGCACTTCCGGCGGAAATCCTTCGTGCACAGCCAAGCCTGGGTCCACGGCACTCTAACCTGCATTGCACGACTTTCTAAGTTGGTCTCCGGCGACGTGGGACTCCTTTGTGCAACTTCGACGAGCACTGTTTCATGCATCCTCATAGTGCCTGTTTCTGGCACTTCTCTGGGTGCTACCTGCTTCAGTGAGGGCTCTTTGTCTTGCTCGACGTCCCTTCTCTCTGCAGGTCCAATTTGCGACCTCCTGGTCCCTCCTGGGCCCCAGCAGCGTCCAAAAACGCCAAACGCACGATTTGCTGGTAGCAAGGTTTGTTGGCGTCCTTCCGGCGGGAAAACACTTCTGCACGACTTTCCTAGGCGAGTGGGATCCGTCCACCAAAGGGGAAGTCTCTAGCCCTTTTTGTTCCTGCAGAAACCTCAGCTTCTTCTGTCCAGTCGAAGCTTCTTTGCACCCGCAGCTGGCATTTCCTGGGCATCTGCCCATCTCCGACTTGCTTGTGACTTTTGGACTTGGTCCCCTTGTTCTACAGGTACCCTAGATTGGAAATCCACAGTTGTTGCATTGCTGGTTTGTGTCTTTCCTGCATTATTCCTCTAACACGACTCTTTTGTCCTTAGGTGAACTTTAGTGCACTTTGCACTCACTTTTCAGGGTCTTGGGGAGGGTTATTTTGCTAACTCTCACTATTTTCTAATAGTCCCAGCGACCCTCTACAAGGTCACATAGGTTTGGGGTCCATTCGTGGTTCGCATTCCACTTCTGGAGTATATGGTTTGTGTTGCCCCTATCCCTATGTTTCCCCATTGCATCCTATTGTAACTATACATTGTTTGCACTGTTTTCTAAGACTATACTGCATATTTTTGCTATTGTGTATATATATCTTGTGTATATTTCCTATCCTCTCACTGAGGGTACACTCTAAGATACTTTGGCATATTGTCATAAAAATAAAGTACCTTTATTTTTAGTATAACTGTGTATTGTGTTTTCTTATGATATTGTGCATATGACACTAAGTGGTACTGTAGTAGCTTCACACGTCTCCTAGTTCAGCCTGAGCTGCTTTGCTAAGCTACCATTATCTATCAGCCTAAGCTGCTAGACACCCTATACACTAATAAGGGATAACTGGGCCTGGTGCAAGGTGCAAGTACCCCTTGGTACTCACTACAAGCCAGTCCAGCCTCCTACAAACCTAAGGGAAATTTTAGCTGCCTAAATCTATAAGATAAATGAGTCTGTAAAATGTATCTAAATGTAAGTTTGTCTAGGCCAAAGATTATTAGAACTGTGTCACTTTTGTTTTCCCATGATCTTATTTAAATGTAGATTCTCAGTTAACAGAACATAATGAAGAAATACAAATAAACTGGCACATATAAGTGAATTGAAGAACTTTCTCGATTTTGAAAGTTCATAGGAGGTCTTGTCACATTAACTGCACAGATTATTTTACTGCCTTTAAATTAAAAAAACGTTGTCCTCCTGTTTCCGGTCTTGTCTTACTTTTTTTTGTTTAAACATTTATTACAGCCTCAAAGCCTTCATTAACTTTACTAAGACTTGTGCAACAACGGGGATCATTTTGCTACCCTTCAAATTATAACAGCTAGGGCCATATTCACTCAGCATGCACTGATAATATTTGCTTGTAAAGCCACTACCATTTTGCCTAATTTGAGGTGAGATTGGTGTGCCACATTGCCACATTATTTTTAAAGAATTCTTACTGAGGAAGTGGCTTGTGCTCCCTAACTTCACTTCCTCACTGGCGGGGGAGATAAGAAAGTAATAACATTGCATATACTATTGTAAAACCTCTGAAACTTTTGGGTCAAATAAGGACAGATTTGTGAGTAAAGGGATTAAGGACTGATATTTCTCAAATCAATACAAGCATTTATTCAAATTTAGAGTCAACGTTGAGGGTTTTTGTTATGTTTAAGATTTTTATTAATCATTGTTTCAAAATGTTTGTAATTATTTATTTTAGTCAAATTAAAAGTGTGTCCCAAAATTCTAATCGCTAGTCTAATGTCCTCACAAATGAAGAAAATACATTTGATCAAGTAACCCATAAAGAGTTCTCTCAGAAGTAGCAATAGCGACTCAGCAGCAGAACATTATCTGAGTCAGAGAGTATTAGGACATGAGTGGCTGTCTAGCTTCTGAAGCAATTCAGTAACAGCATGAGAATATGCCGGTGAAGGCAGTTGGAGATAGAAAAAAAAAGAGAATATGCAACAGATTCCCTTATTCAGAGAACAGCAAATATATGGCTTCCCTGTTCTAACGTGGCTGCTAAATAGAAGGATAATTAAGGGTGGTGCTCTTTCCCTGTGACAGCTTTTTTTTTTTTTTTTGTCCTCATGTGCATCACCCCTGCTTTGGTTAAGTGAGAAAAGCATTGGCACGACAAACCACAACAAGCCACCAAGTACATAGTCCAAGCCTCAGTAGCCTCAGTAGATCATCCCCTCTAATCTACTAATTATACTTTCTCGTACGGGTGTCATTAATCAAAAGCTATCACTTTCAATCATAGCCAAAGCAGCTCCTCCAAAGAGCGAGGGGGAAATCTTAATCATTGGACTTTTAAAAATTCAAAAGTATGAGGAGCTTATATGACAAAGAAATAATATGTTATTGATATACATTTTCCCAATATAACCAAAAATTATCTTTTCTAGACAGGGGGCCCCGTTGTTCCAGTGTACAGATTCGATTTACAGCTGTCTGCCAATCCAACACACGAGGAGGAAGAGGATCAATCCATTTACGACAAATTTCTCGCCTAGCTAGAAGAATTAATATGAACAGCAAATATTCCTGCTGAACTGACAATTTCTGATAGTTTGTATCCTGTTCCCACACCCCAAACACCACTAATGCTGGATTTACCACTAAATTTACATTAAAGATTACTTTAAAAATACTCTCTATGTCCCCCCAATATTTCAACAACTTAGCGCAGTGCCAAAACATATGGATATCATCCGCCTTATCATCCCCGCACCTTGGACAATTTTTCTGAGTTTTCCCAATAGCTGTTAATTTGGCTGGAGTCCAACAAACCCTATGGAGTGTGAACAAATGATTTTTCTTCAGCCCTGCAGGACTGGTAGTAAGCCAAAGTATTGAACAGGACTTTTGCCACAGTGTTGTAACATCTAAAGTTGGAAAAGTCGCTCCCCACTTCGACAAGGGGAGGGAAGCGCTATCATCTGATGTTTCTAACAAAGCGTGGTACCACAATGCAACCTCTTTATTGATGGTTCTCTGATTTAGCTTCCATTCCCATATACTCCTCCCCATTTCTCCAATTCGACGGGACTTTACCCAACTAGATATTTGAAGATACTTAAATCTAGAAACTGTCCCACCAGTACCCTCCTGAAATGCGCCCCAACTTAACACTTCATCTCCTTCCATCAACTGGCCCCATCTTTCCACTCCACTTGTTCTCAAAGGAGTTGATAGTTTGTCTATAAAGCATTCCGGAGTGCCAGGCGAATCCCAAATAGGAGCTGAACTACAAAAATAAGGTATCTCTAACGCCCTCCGAAAATGCATCCAAACGTTACATGCATGTCTGGGGAGTTTCAATCGAACTTTCTTGAAGTAACTGGGATGTCCAAATTTATATAAAAAATGATCTGCTCCTTCTTCAAGGTGAGCCGTTAATGCTCCCCAGACTGAATCATGCTCAGACTTTTTATTCAATAAAACTCAATATTTTTTAGATGAAAAGCCAAATAATACTTAAAAAGGTCTGGAGACGCAATACCTCCCCATTCCCTTTTTCTACTCAACTTCTTCCAAGCAATCCTAACTCCCTTAGAAGCCCATACAAATGAGGATAACTCCCCTTGTAGTTTTTTAAACCAGCTCTTCTCAAACTCTAAAGGGATAGTGTTAAACAAAAAAGTAAATTTTGGAAGGATACACATCTTCAAGATATTAGATCTCCCAATTATCGTAAGAGGAAGAGCCGCCCACGCTTTTAACAGTTTTTTGGTTTCTCTATATACTATATCAAAGTTCAATTTAGCTACCTTGTTAAGATCAGCTGTTAATCTAATACCCAAATATCTGATCTCTTGTTTAACTAAAGGGGAAGCGTACAACAAGTTCCAACACATTATTTCTGTCTTTTCTGTGTTTATGCTGTACCCAGAAAGTCTTCCAAATTGTTCCATCAAAGCAATAACCCTAGGTAGAGTAGAGCTAACATCACTCGTAAATATCATCAAATCATCTGCGTATAATGCTAGTTTTTTTTCCCATCCCCCAGTCCGAAATGGGATAATCTCTTTAGAAGACCGAAGTAAAATTGCCAAGGGTTCAATGTATAAATTAAAAAGCAAAGGAGATAGGGGGCATCCCTGTCTCGTACCTCGCCTGATCCTAAATTCTTGTGTTAAATGGCCATTGACCAAAATTCTCGCTAGGGGATATCTATACAGTTCCCCTATCGCCCTAATAAAAGAGATTCCCAAGCCCGCTTTTCCCAAAACCGCCTTTAGAAACAACCAATTAACACGGTCAAAGGCCTTGGCTGCATCAAAAGACAAGATCGCCAGAGGCGCCTTCTCGTGGGCCGCCAAATCAACTGCAGCAAATAACTTGTGAGTTATCTCGTGAAGCTGCCTCCCCTTCATGAAACCCTTTTGGTCCGGATGGATTAGATTGCCAATGACTCTCCCCAATCTCTTGGCTAAAAGTCCTGAATAAAGTTTATAGTCTGCATTCAGCAAAGAGATGGGCCTATAGGAGGAACAAGACGTGGAGTCCTTACCCGGCTTTAACAATAAACAAATTGTCGCCTCTCTCCAGGATTTGGGAATTTGGGCCCCTTCTATCAACATAGAGTTGAATAGCTCTAATAAAAATGGGGTAAGTTCCTCCCCCAAAGCCCTATATAATTCATTATGGAGACTATCTGGCCCTGCTGCCTTACCTTTTTTTAGTGCCTTTAAACCTTCCGCCAACTCAGCCTCATTTAGCTTATCATTCAATAGGAACATCTTCGACTCCTCTAAAACTGGGAGATCTACATTGTTTAAGAATTCTCTTACCGGCTCTTCCAAATTAACCAAACTTTCTGAATATATCTCCTGAAAGTAAGAAACGAAGGCCCCCTCAATCTCCTCTTGCTCCGTACAGACCTGATTCATAGGCTCTGATTTGACTGATAAAATGTGCCTTTTGGAAAGGTCCGACTTAACCTTCCACGCTAACAGTTTACTGCAACCTTCTCCATAATCAAAATGAGCATACTGACTACTTTCCCATTTTAACCTACAGCGGTTTTCCAAAAAAGCATCTAGACTAGACCGGACCTTTTCCTCTTGACAAGACAGCTCCATTACTAAATCCGTTTTCCCTTCTAACTGCGCATTATACCTTGCAACCTGAAAGGTTTTCAATGACGACTCCATGTTTCCCAACTTTTCCCTCTCTTCATGGTGCTTATAAGCTGCAAGGTTAACTAGCCTCCCTCTTATAAAAGCCTTAAACGCATCCCAAACACACCACAAACTTGCTGTTCCATGATTCACCTGAAAAAATTCTCTAGTATCTTTTTTTAACACTTCTACTAATGCGTCATCTAAAAATAGAGCACGATTGATTGTGCTCCTAGTTGTCCTGTTACTAACCCTAATATCTAAGTGTAGTATTACTGCAGAATGGTCTGACATGTGTGCTGTGCTGTGGGCTACCCTTCTTACCTCCAGGCATAAACTTTTTTTAATTAAAAAAAAATCTATTCTATATCTATGCCCATATTTTTTATTGTGGAATGTATATCTATCTCCTTCTCCCCTTCTCCAGTGCCAGGCATCTACCAAGCCTAAATCCTGCATCGCTTTCTTCACCAATGCCCTTGTTTTAGGTGAATTAACCGTACCCCGGGGGGGTTGACTTGTCCTGTGCAGGGTCTAGCAATATATTAAAATCCCCACCCAACACCACTGGGTATCTAGCTGAGAGTAGAATATTAAATAAGTCTTGAAATGGCGATGGGTCATCAATATTCGGCCCGTAGTAACCCGACACTGTAATCCAGTAACCACCTACACACAGCTCTACCACTACCCACCTCCCTCTAGGGTCAGCATGTACTTCTCCTACCCTGAACCTCATGGATTTCTTAATCAAAACTGCCACACCTTTTATTGTGCTAGTTTGAGAAGAGCATACGCTGAACGCAACCCAATTCAGCTGTTTAAGCCAGGTCTCCCATTCAGTTTGGTAAAGATGGGTTTCCTGCAATATAATAATCTCCTCCTCAACCAAACGCAAGTACTCAAAGATCTTCTTCCTCCTACCAGACACCCTTAACCCATTCACATTCCATGAGAGGAATCTCAACTTTTCAATACCCTGCATGATCGTTCATGACGAGAAGGAAAAAAAAAGGAAGAACACCAACCCCCCCGACCTATATTAGCAACATATGAGGACTTTCTTATTTTATCCCTTTCAACCCACCAAACCCAGAACAAACCCCAACTCTCCGTGCCACCCCCCCTACACCCACCTCCAACGTGCCCCCAAAACCCCATTCCCCCCCAGAGGAACCCTCCCTACTTCCACTAGGATAACCATCCTGGTATCCTATCTTCGAACCCCACGCCGGACGGGGGCTTTCCACTAGATCTTATTGAGACGCCTTAATCTGATCTATAAATATACTGACCTCCCCAAGGTCTCTCATATTGTACATTTTATTCTTCCACATTATACGGAGAGCTGCCGGGAACCTTAGTTGGACTGTCGCCCCTAACTCACGGAGCTCCCGCATGAAATTTCCCAGCTCCCACTGCCCATCTAACGTTGCCTTAGACACATCAGATCTTATCCTGAGAGACCATTCTCCCTTGGGAAAAGCCCCAACCTTGAGGGCTTCGGACAAGATTCTTTCCTTAATAGAGTATGTGTTGAAATTTATAAAAATTCTCCTGGGGTTTTTCCTTCCTGGATTTTTCTTGAAAGGATCACGGTGGACTCTCTGAATGTCATCCTCCAAATTGATCCCTACCATACTGGGGAGGACCTCCCTAATCAGCGAGATCACATAGCTCTTAATATTTTCCCCTTCCAAGCCCTCTGGAACTCCCAAGAGCCTTATATTGTTTCTCCTCATGTTATTTTCCATCATTTCCAGTCTGTCTTGCAACATCTTTTCTCCCCGTTTCAATTGTGAAATGTCCTTAGCTTGAGCTAACACTCGTTCCTCGTGGGCCTCCACCACAGCCTCTAGTTTCCCCAGCCGGTCTCATAACAGGTTGATTTTACTTTCCAAGACCTCACAGGCTTCCCGAATCCTAGTTTGATTAGTTTCTGAAATTTCGAATTTCTCTCTAATTTCTTTAGTAAGAGAAATTAACAGAGCCTGTACATCCAAGTCATGTGGTATTGATCCACTGGAGAAATTACCATCAACTTCCGGCAAGGGTAGTGTCTTAAAAGGGCCCTCTCTCAGTGTAGCTGGTTCCATTTCTAACAGTTCTTGTGCTGGGCCGACAGCTGAACGGCCTTCAACTAGCTTAGAAACCCCTAACTTGCCTAAGGCCGGTTTAACATTTACCATATCCTGTGGTGGAGGAATTGTGGTCTGAAAGTACCTTGTAATCAACAAATCACTCCTCCCCTGGATCTCAATTTGACTCTCCTCCCGGTGGGGTAGAGGATGATCCACTAGTAGTGTTGTGTGGAGTGGCCCTTCACCATAGATTTTAGGCTCTGAGTCCGCTATGCCCGTTACTATAGTTCCAGACACCTGAGTCCGAAGATTAGCACTTGCACCACGGGTACCGGGCTTACTTTTCCTGGCCACAGTCACATCGTTAACTTCTGCCCGGGCACCCCTGGGGCGACGCTTGATTAATGACATGCACTGCGGGGCTCCAACACTCTCACACTCCTTTCTTACCCCCTTCCCACTTAAGTTGGTTCTGGTGTGGAACCCCGGGGTCTCCGGGAGGGTCCCACGGAGAGAGCAGCGGGAGGTATAAACTCTCCCACGTCGCACACCCTTCGCCGCTTCTGTCCAAATACTGGAGTTTAAAGCCTGTTTCCAAGACTCCCCGCCACCCCTCCCCGTAGTTAAAGACCCCCCCTTCTTGTTCGCCGTTTTTCCTCCCTAGTTTTCCCGACAAAAGTCGGAAAAAGGAAAACACTGTAGAGAGGAGAAATGAAATTAACAGAGCGCAATAACAGAAGTATTCTTCTTGCCGCCCTCTCCTACCCTCTCTAACGCCTAGAAATCCAGGGAAACATAGCACAAAATGTGAGGGACCAAATACCCCCCGACGAGGAACCTATCTAAGCGATGCCCCACCTCCTTTCTCAAGACCCTCAAACCTGAGGAGCTCTCAATTGAAACAACAATTTACACTCTCATCCCTTCCAGTAAACGGCGAAGCACCATGAATACACGAGCGTTGAGTTTTTGGCGTCCATCTGTATCTCACCACCCTTCTGTATAAAGCAGCAAGTTTTACACTGGTTTTGTGATTGTAAAGTGACAAACGCTGAAACGTAACAATCCCTGGCGGTATGCAGCTGTAAAACGCGATAATTAGGCACGAAAGATTCCTCTAGTACATACTTCTAGTAGAAAAGAGAAAAACTCTTGCATCTGCTTATTTTTGTAATAAGCAACACTTTCACATGTATATGCGTTTTCTTTAAGCCCCCCAATACTCCTGGGAAGGCAGCATCAATGATCTTAACAGTCTCTGCCTGCTAGGGACAGGCTATAATCAGGCTATAATCAAAACAACTACACCCCCCCCCCCCCAAGCCGCCAAAAATACACTGTCACCGTCTTTTGCTGCTCCTTGCTCCGCTGGCACAGCTCCAGGGGCCTCCCCCGAGAAACGCCGAAGCGGTAGGTCCGAGGCTCAAGCCCCCAGGCTCCCAACCCGGTGCACGAAGGGAGAGAGTCCTCACCCTCGCCTCCCTGTCATTCTAGCCGTCGCCCAGGGAGACCGGGGGCCGGGGACACAAACACACGCCAATCCGAAGAGGAAAAAGCTACCGCAGCTTTTCCCGAGACTCACGCGCCGGGCTCCCAATCCGGAGCGCATAGGCGAGATGAGGAAATCCTCACTCTCGCCTCCCTACCATTCAAGCCGTTCAAGCCGTCGCCCGGGGGGGCCGGGGGGGCAAACAAACGTGAATCCGACGGGGAGAAACTTCTGCTGCTTTCCCGAGCAGAGACGAGGGGCGGTCTGCTCGCAATCCGAGTCACGAAAATTCAGCGTCACATCCGTCCGACGAGAGTTCACGGCAGCTCGTTAGCTGACCGTCATGTTCCTCTCTATTCCCAGTCCCCTGTGACAGCTTTTAAACTTTTTACAATTAAACAATGTTTTGGGTGATACCTTAGGTGACCAATCAGGATTCAAGATACACTGTGAGACAGGAACACATAAAGAATTACAATGAACAAACAACAGTTTATTACACTCAACATTATGCTTCGATTTTCCCATAAGCTTCTTCCTCTGGAAAAGAAGAGTTGTATACATTTTATGCTTACTTTCATTCTGTCATTTCCATTCTCACACATCTTTTCAATAGAAGAAACAAAAAAAAAAAATAATAATAATAATAATAATTTTAAATACAGGTCAAGGGTTAAAAGAACAGAGAAGTATAACTTTCCTTTGTTAAGAAAGGAAGCTTGAATCATGAGAAGTTGTACAAAAGACACATTTCAACTGAGCTATACCAGTTTGGAATTTTCAAGCATTAGCAAGTTAATCACAAACAGGTCATGCAAAGTTTAGAAAGGAAAGTGCATGTTTAAAATTTGTTTTAATATGAAGCTTTTAGTTAGGCCTACAGTTCACTCAAACAGGTCATTTTTTATGTAATTTTACTTTCTTTCAATTGAAATCTTTGTCAATGGCTCCAATACAAGGAAGGGATTGTATAGGAGGGGGTCACATGCAAAAAGGTATATTCAGTTTCCAACCAAATATAACTAATTTACACCTGTCTGGAAATGGATCTTGATGGGTGGAAAACCATTTATAGGTGGAAATCTACACTATGAGTGTGCGGAGCTCTGCACATATAAATCCTAATTGAAGGGTGAGAAGTCAACGTTACAAAGTGAGGTTTGCCTTCAAAGTTTGTGAATGCCCACAATCTTAGATGTTTGGGAACATACCCAAACTCCTCTTCTTTCCCTTTCCTATCTGAAACGCTCGGACATATACTCCAGCCAATGGCTGTATAACTCTTCTTGGAGTGTGGGAAGGGAAATTTATCACTCTGAGATTTGATGGGGGTTTAGGGGAAGGGCTTTCTCAGTGGAGAAGAAATATTTTCAAGTGGATATTTTTTTAAGAGTATTTGCAAAAGAGATTATACTCTTTCTGTGAGGAGTTACCCGTAATTGAGAGCTCAGTTTATTGGGAATTGATCATGCCCAGCATGTCAAATGATTTTCATAAACCTGCACACCTATGCGTTGTGCTGCTTTGAGGCATACCGTTGGGAATGTTTGTGGATTGGGACAAGTAGGAAAAATACTCTCAGTTGGTGCTCTCCATTGGTATTTTTCGTATCTTTTTGTGAATCAGACACTAGCAATGATATGTTCATCAATCATCTCTTAAGATCATTTTGAGGCATGATGTGTGAATGGTTTATAATGCTGGTGGATTTCTCTCTCTAGGGAATTTTTCAAGAAAGTTTTATTCACCAAAAAACCTCTCTGGTTCTCTGACACCCTCAAAGAATCGAAGAAAACATGTCGCGCCCTCGAGAAGGCCTGGTGCAAGGACCACTCCGCCGACAACATGACCGCCCTCAAAAACGCAACCCGCGAACACCACCACCTGATCCGCGCAGCCAAAAGGAACTTTTTCACCGACAGACTGGACAAAAACAGCCACAACAGCAGAGAACTTTTCAGCATCATCAAAGAGTTCTCCAACCCCAACGCCAACGCCGTCACACCCTCACAAGACTTGTGCAACTCCCTCGCCACATTCTTCCATCGCAAGATCAGCGACCTCCACGACAGCTTCGGACACCAGACCCTACCAAGCATCACCGAACCCACACCCCCGGCCATCACCCACAACGCCTGGACCCACATCAACACTGAAGGAACCAAAACCACCATGAACTCGATCCACTCCGGCGCCCCATCGGACCCCTGCCCTCACTTCATCTTCAATAAAGCCGAAGACATCATCGCCCGCACCTCCAGGCCGTCATCAACTCTTCATTTTCTTCTGCTACCTTCCCCGAAAGCTGGAAACACGCCAAAGTCAACGCCCTACTAAAGAAACCTACGGCTGACCATAGCGACCTGAAAAACTTCTGCCCCATCTCGCTCCTCCTTTCCCTGGAAGACACCAACCTGCTTGACCCTTCTCAAACCGGATTCCGAACCAACCACAGCACTGAAACCACCCTCATCTCAGTCACAGACGACATCAGAACCCTGATGGACAACGGTGAAACAGTCGCCTTCATCCTCCTCGACCTCTCGGCTGCCTTCGACACCGTCTGTCACCGCAACCTAATAACCCGCCTCCGCTCCACCGGGATCCAAGGCCAAGCCCTGGACTGGATTGCCTCCTTCCTCTCAAAACCGCTCTCAAAGAGTTTACCTCCCACCGTTTCACTCAGACCCCACCGAGATCATCTGCGGCGTACCTCAAGGCTCATCGCTCAGCCCGACACTCTTCAATGTCTACATGAGCCCCCTCGCCGACATCGTACGCAAGCATGACATCATCATCACCTCCTACGCCGACGACACCCAACTTATACTCTCCCTCACTAAGGACCCCGCCAGCGCCAAGACCAACCTACAAGAGGGCATGAAGGACGTCGCAGATTGGATGAGGCTCAGCCGCCTAAAGCTGAACTCTGACAAAACGGAAGTCCTCATCCTCGGCAACACCCCGTCCACTTGGGACGTCTCCTGGTGGCCCACGGCCCTTGGCACCGCACCGACCCCCTCAGACCACACCCGCAACCTCGGCTTCATCTTGGACCCTCTTCTCACCATGACCAAGCAAGTCAACGCCGTGTCCTCCGCCTGCTTCCTCACCCTCCGCATGCTCCGCAACATCTTCCGCTGGATCCCCGCCGACACTAGAAAAACCGTGAAACACGCCCTCGTCACGAGCCGCCTGGACTACGGCAACACCCTCTATGCTGGGACCACCGCTAAACTCCAAAAACGCCTGCAACGTATTCAAAACGCCTCGGCCCGCCTCATCCTCGACGTACCCCGCAACAGCCACATCTCCGCACACCTGAGACACCTGCATTAGCTGCCAGTCAGCAAAAGGATCACTTTCCGACTTCTCACCCACGCACACAAAGCCCTCCAAAATAAGGGACCGGAATACCTCAACCGTCGCCTCAGCTTCTATGCCCCCACCCGTCTCCTCCGCTCCTCTGGCCTCGAGCTCGCTGCCGTCCCCCACATCCGCCGCTCCACGGCGGGAGGGAGGTCCTTCTCCTTCCTGGCAGCCAAGACCTGGAACACCCTCCCCACCAGCCTCAGGACCACCCAGGACCACTCTGCATTCTGGAGACTCCTCAAAACCTGGCTTTTCGAGCAGCAGTAACCCCCCTTCCCCCTAGCGCCTTGAGACCCGCACGGGTGAGTAGCGCGCTTTATAAATGTTAATGATTTGATTTGATTTATTCAGCTATCTGTAACCATGAGACTTTAGTTTTTCCAGTAGTTATGAATGATTCCGGTGGAGTCACAAATTCTATGATTAGAAAATGTCTGTGTTTAGTTAAATTAAGTATTTCTTTAAATATTATTTTCAGATTAATGAGGTAATTTTTTGATTTGGTAGTTTGTTTTCAGCGAGCTCCTTTCAGGAAAATCTTTATGTTATAAATGCAAATCACTAATAGATATAGACTCATTTTCATAATAAACTACACCTACACGCGCTCTGAAGTCTGATCATGGCTGATCTGGAATCCTAACCAAAATCCACAAGTAACATTTTTTGCCTGAGGCAAGAGATGTACCCTGGCAGCAACAATTGTTTGCCTGCGTGCCAGGAACGAAGAAACATTCAACTGTTAAAGGAAAAACAAACCAGTGAAGTAATTTTCCAAATTAAGGAACGAATTCTAAGTAAATGGAAGGTAATTAAATTGTCAAAAGTAATATGAATAAATAGACGTGGTTTCCTAAACTCAAATTGTGTAATTGATATATTGATACCATTGAAAAAGATCACCCAAGAAGACCCTCTTTTCCAGTTAAATTAACCCTGATACATCACAGCCACGTGTATGTCTTTAGAGTAGACTTTGTTTCAGTATGTTGTTCCTTGGAAACAATATTAAAGTAATTACTAGGTACAAATCGGCAGTGAGCATTGCTCCTTCATGGATGAAATCCTAAGACATATTTATGGCCTAGTTTGCATCGCTCTTGCACCATGCAATGTGGTGCAAGAGCGATGCAAACCTTAATTTTGAAGTCACGCAAAGTAGCTGTGAGTGGTTCCAAAAATCTGAAGTAACGCAACACAACGCAAATCTCTGCATTGCGTTACTCTGCCCTGGGAGGGTGTTCCATGGACACTGCCTGGGTGTTATCACGCAACTCCCATGGTTTTTGACGCATTCTCATGTTTGCAAGACCTTGTAAACCTGAAAATGTGCCAAAATGCCTTCCCAGGCAAGGCATAACAAGGACAAATCCCTCTATTTCTCCTTGTTTCTTTCTCTGTCTGTATGTGCTGCCTGCTGCAGCACACAGAGAAACAGGAAAATGCCTCCCAGAATTGTTTATGTGTAGGAAGATGTCCCTTTCTGCACAAAAATAACCCTGCATGCAACAGAGGCACCCTTGCACCATGGTGCAAGGGTGCCTGCATTGGCGCTAGGCTGTCAAGAGGGCGCACTAGTGGAGGGAGAATGCATTGTATGCCTTAAATACAGTACATTCCTGTCCTTCCCCAGTGTCGCAGCACAATGCACCAAGGTGACTTGCTATGCTGCACTGCAACACAATCCCATAAATATGTTGCTTACTTTCTAAGAAAGATAGTGGTTAAAGAAAGAAAATGCAATAGTACAATTATCAGGGTAATAGAAGCATGTGTCTTACGCCCCTCTTTAGACCTAAACCACACCTCCTCTGTGAAACTCTCCTTCCAGGGCTGCAAGCCATTGACTCCTCAGTTACAATGGAGGCCTGTCCATGGGTGGAGAATTGTAGAGATTAGATGGACCTCATTATTGCAGTGCTGGTAGTCTCTTGTGTATGCCTTTGTTACACCGTGTAGAACACAGAGCTGGAGGATACTACTTTAGTTCACTTCCACCGGTAGGGTATCAGGGATTCCTAGGATTACACCTTCTTCCAGTATTGTGCATTCATGGCAATGTGTGAATTAGAGGGTTTCCAAGGAAGAAGAATTTAAGGAGCACTTATCATTATCTTACTCGTGCTGGAAATGCTGGGATTTTCTTACTGCTACAGCCTGACAATCCTTAGTTCTACTTTTACTGGAAAGGACATGTGCTCCAATTGCAAGGATGAAAGCACAGGTATTTCCACATTTTGGGTCCTGAGAGTCTCTGAATTTCACCTCCTCCTCCGTTACCATGCATCTACAAAGGATTGTGTGAATCCCTGCCAGTTCCCAGAACCCAAGAAAGGGTGAACATATGGACTACTGCTAGCTCAGACCTGGCAAAACATTGTTATGTTGTATTACCATCATTAGAACGAGACAGATGATCTGACCAACCAAGTGTAACAAAGCCAGAATTGGGCAGGCCGCTGCCCAAGGCAATGTTAGGTATGGTTCCAGACTATGGGTTGGTTCAATGTTTTCTCCAATCCCTGTCTTGTAATTTTCACCTCGAAGCGACAGTGGATCTTGGTGGGATGAGACTGCCATCTCCTTTCAGCAGTTACTCAATTGGCTGCTGCTGGTGTGAGAGAAGAGAAACGGTACTCAAAGGTGATGCAGATTAATTCACACACAGAGCATTTATACTGATAAACTACATCTATGTGCTTCATTTCGAGTTATCCTAAATTATCAGTAATCACTTTCAATTGTCATAGGCCATTTGTAGGATTTGGGTGAAGCAGAATTCTGGCATGGAATTTTGCTCTGCCTGATCACAAATGGTGCATTGTTTTCCCACCCGATTTTCTCGAGTTTTGGAACACTGGACTTGATGTTACTGGCCCCACAAACTGACTAGTAAAACCTCAAACAACCAGGCCTCGACCATTGGCCCCACCAGACATTTCAAGACAAATCTTATCTTTGATCGTCAATTTCCAACCCCTCAAGTGGATTTTAGAAGCATACCGGGTACCCCTTGGTGGATTCCTCCCAGACATTAAAAAAAGGTAAATTCAGTTGTAAATGTATATTTACTATGCAACAAACATTTGTGAATAGGGCGATTTCTGTCCATGGAACCAGGTTCCAGTGTTTTCAAAAAGTTTGCTTTGCGTTCAAGTTTCGTGAATACTAATCCCACATAAAATCATCGCAATCACTCTAATTACTTCTCAAAATTCCAGTTTTAGGTCCCACGTCCATTAGTCATGTTGTGAGACCAAAAATAAGGGTACTTTCATTAAACTTCCCAGAATACTAGTTGGCTGTTTCCACATATGAGCCTTGCTGGAAATTACACTAAAGCTCTATTTGTTTTCGTCTGACAATATGTGTCATTTTTTTAATGTTCATTAATTCATATCCTACTTGATGTCAGCAATTCACCTTGTTCGGAGTTACCATTGTGACGCTATACATATGTAGTGACCTATGTATAGTGCACGCATGTAATGGTGTCCCTACACTCACAAAGTCCGGGGAATTTGCCCTGAACAATGTGGGGGCACCTTGGCTGGTGCCAGGGTGCCCACACACTAAATAACGTAGCACCCCACCTTCAGCAGGTGAAGGTTGGACATATAGGTGACTTATAAGTTACTTATGTGCAGTGGTAAATGGCTGTGAAATAGCATGGACGTTATTTCACGCAGGCTGCAGTGGCAGGCCTGTGTAAGAATTGTCAGAGCTCCCTATGGGTGGCAAAAGAAATGCTGCAGCCCATAGGGATCTCCTGGAACCCCAATACCCTGGGTACCTCTGTACCATATACTAGGGAATTATATGGGTGTACCAGTATGCCAATGTGAATTGGTAAATTTAGTCACTAGCCTGTTAGTGACAAATTTGTAAAGCAGAGAGAGCATAACAATTGAGGTTCTGGTTAGCAGAGCCTCAGTGAGACAGTTAGGCATCACATAGGGAACACATACAGGGCACATACGTATGAGCACTGGGGCCCTGCCTGGCAGGGACCCCGTGACACATAGACTAAAACAACATATATACAGTGAAATATGGGGGTAGCATGCCGGTACTTTTCTACACAACCCTCCCCCTCCCAAATGAAGGACAATAAGACTAGCCATGACCTGATGAGTCTTCATTGTCTAAGTGGAAATATCTGGAGAGTCCATCTGCAATGGAATGGCTACTCCCAGGTCTATGTTCCACTGTATAGTCCATTCCCTGTAGAGATATGGACCACCTCAACAATTTAGGGTTTTCACCTTTCATTTGTTTTAGCCAAAGTAGAGGTTTGTGGTCTGTCTGAACAATGAAGTGAGTGCCAAACAGGTGTGGCCTCAACTTTTTCAGTGCCCAGACCACAGCAAAGGCCTCCCTCTCTATGGCAGACCAACGCTTTTCTCTAGGGGTCAACCTTCTGCTTATAAAAACAACTGGTTGGTCCTGGCTCTCAGAATTCAGTTGTGATAAGACTGCCCCTACCCCTAATTCAGATGCATCAGTTTGAGCAATTAATTTCTGGGAGTAACATGGGCTTTTTGGGACAGATGCAGAGCACATGGCCTGTTTGAGCTCCTCAAAAGCTTTCTGACAGCTAGCTGTCCACAATACCTTTTTAGGCATTTTCTTACTAGTGAGATCATTAAGAGGGGCTGCTATGTAGCCATAGTTTTTAATGAATCTCCTGTAATACCCAGTGAGGCCTAAGAAGGCTCTAACCTGGGTCTGTGATGTAGGGGGACCCCAATCCATGATGGTCTGGATTTTCCCCTGAAGTAGTGAAATCTGTTCTCCACCTACCAGGTGTCCCAGATAAACCACCTTTCCCTGCCCTATCTGGCACTTTGAGGCATTGATAGTGAGGCCTGCCTTTTGCAGGGCCTCCACAACTTTCCAAAGGTGGACCAGGTGATCATCCCAGGTGGAGCTAAAGACAGCAATATGATCAAGATATGCTGCACGGAAAGCCTCCAACCTTTGCAGGACTGTGCTCACCAACCTCTGAAAAGTGTCAGGTGCATTTTTCAACCCAAAGGGCATCACTGTAAATTGGTAGTGCCCTCCTATAGTTGAAAATGCAGTTTTTGGTTTAGCATCCTCTGCCAATTTGATCTGCCAATACCCTGCAGTCAAATCAAAGGTGCTAAGATACTTGGCAGATGCCAGTGTATCAATGGGCTCATCTGCCCTGGGTATAGGGTGAGCATCAATTTTTGTTACCTGATTGAGACCTCTGTAGTCTACACAAAACCTCATCTCCCTTTTTCCATCTTTTGAGTGAGGCTTTTGTACAAGCACCACAGGACTCGCCCATGGGCTTTCAGAAGGTTCAACCACTCCTAGATCAAGCATTTTCTGAACCACTTGTTTTATGCAATCCCTGACATGGTCAGGCTGCCTATAGATTTTACTTTTGACAGGCACGCTGTCTCCAGTATCAATTGTGTGGTCACACCAGGAAGTTGTTCCTGGCACAATTGAAAAGAGGTCAGAAAATTGTCCAAGTTCTGCAGACAGACAATCTGCCAAAACTACTCCCTCCACTAAAACATCAGCTTCAGTGGTGGAAAAGAGATCAGGGAGAGGGTCACTCTCTTCTTCCTGTCCCACATCTGTTGCCATGAGCAGGGTGAGATCAGCCCTGTCATAGTAGGGTTTCAGGCGGTTGACATGAATCACCCTAAGGGGACTCCTGGCAGTGCCCAGGTCTACCAAATAGGTAACCTCACCCTTCTTTTCAAGAATCTGATGGGGTCCACTCCATTAGTCTTGGAGTGCTCTTGGTGCCACAGGCTCCAATACCCACACCTTCTGTCCTGGTTGGTACTGGATCAGAACAGCCTTCTGGTCATGCCATTGCTTCTGGAGCTCTTGGCTGGCCTAAAGTTTTTTACTGGCCTTTTTCATGTACTCGGTGTAGGAAAGTACCATCTTGCCTGGCATGTTACCCCCATATTTCACTGTATATATGTTGTTTTAGTTGTATGTGTAACTGGGACCCTGCCAGCCAGGGCCCCAGTGCTCAAAAGTGTGCCCTGTATGTGTTACCTGTGTTATGACTAACTGTCTCACTGAGGCTCTGCTAACCAGAACCTCAGTGGTTATGCTCTCTCATTTCTTTCCAAATTGTCACTAACAGGCTAGTGACCAATTTCACCAATTTACATTGGCATACTGGAACACCCTTATAATTCCCTAGTATATGGTTCTGAGGTACCCAGGGTATTGGGGTTCCAGGAGATCCCTATGGGTTGCAGCATTTCTTTTGCCACCCATAGTGAACTCTGACAGTTCTTACACAGGCCTGCCATTGCAGCAACAAAGTAGCAAAGACGACTACTGCGACCTTGTATCGCTGATCCGGCCACCTTCTCGACTGTTTTCCTGGTGGTGCATGCTGTGGGGGTAGTCTGCCTCCTCTCTGCACTAGAACCTCTGAAGAAATCTCCTGTGGGTCGACGGAATCTTCCCCCTGCAACCACAGGCACCAAAGAACTGCATCACCGGTTATCTGGGTCCCCTCTCAGCACGACGAGCGGGGTCCCTGAAACTCAGCAACTCTGTCCAAGTGACTCCCACAGTCCAGTGACTCTTCAGTCCAAGTTTGGTGGAGGTAAGTCCTTGCCTCCCCACGCTAGACTGCATTGCTGGGTACCACGTGATTTGCAGCTACTCCAGCTCCTGTGCACTCTTCCAGGATTTCCTTTGTGCACAGCCAAGCCTGGGTCCCCCACACTCTAACCTGCAGTGCATGACCTCCTGAGTTGTCCTCTGGCGTCGTGGGACCTTCTTTTGTGACTTTGGGTGAGCTCCGGTTCACTCTTCTTCGTAGTGCCTGTTCCAGCACTTCTGCGGGTGCTGCTTGCTTCTGAGGGGGCTCTTTGTCTTGCTGGATGCCCCCTCTGTCTCCTCACGCAATTGGCGACATCCTGGTCCCTCCTGGGCAACAGCAGCATCCAAAAACCCTAACCGCAACCCTTGCAGCTAGCAAGGCTTATTTGCAGTCTTTCTGCATGGAAACACGTCTGCAAGCTTCTTCACGACGTGGTACATTCATCCACCAAAGGGGAAGTTTCTAGCCCTCTTTGTTCTTGCAGAATCCACAGCTTCTACCATCCGGTGGCAGTTTCTTTGCACCCACAGCTGGCATTTCCTGGGCATCTGCCCACTCTCGACTTGATCGTGACTTTTGGACTTGGTCCCCTTGTTCCACAGGTACTCTCGTCAGGAAATCCATCGTTGTTGCATTGCTGGTGTTGGTCTTCCTTGCAGAATACCCCTATCACGACTTCTGTGCTCTCTGGGGAACTTAGGTGCACTTTGCACCCACTTTTCAGGTCTTGGGGTGGGCTATTTTTCTAACCCTCACTGTTTTCTTACAGTCCCAGCGACCCTCTACAAGGTCACATAGGTTTGGGGTCCATTCGTGGTTCGCATTCCACTTCTAGAGTATATGGTTTGTGTTGCCCCTGTACCTACATGCTCTCATTGCAACCTATTGTGACTATACATTGCTTGCACTGTTTTCTATTGCTATTAGTGCATATTTTTGGTATTGTGTACATATATCTTGTGTATATTTGCTATCCTCATACTGAGGGAACTCACTGAGATACTTTTGGCATATTGTCATAAAAATAAAGTACCTTTATTTTTAGTATATCTGAGTATTGTGTTTTCTTATGATATTGTGCATATGACACCAGTGGTATAGTAGGAGCTTTACACGCCTCCTAGTTGTAGGAGGCTGGACTGGCTTGTAGTGAGTACCAAGGGGTACTTGCACCTTGCACCAGGCCCAGTTATCCCTTATTAGTGTATAGGGTGTCTAGCAGCTTAGGCTGATAGATAATGGTAGCTTAGCAGAGCAGCTTAGGCTGAACTAGGAGACGTGTGAAGCTACTACAGTACCACAAGTGTCACTTGCACAATATCATAAGAAAACACAATACACAGTTATACTAAAAATAAAGGTACTTTATTTTTATGACAATATGCCAAAGTATCTTAGAGTGTACCCTCAGTGAGAGGATAGGAAATATACACAAGATATATATACACAATAGCAAAAATATGCAGTATAGTCTTAGAAAACAGTGCAAACAATGTATAGTTACAATAGGATGCAATGGGGACACATAGGGATAGGGGCAACACAAACCATATACTCCAAAAGTGGAATGCGAACCACGAATGGACCCCAAACCTATGTGACCTTGTAGAGGGTCACTGGGACTATTAGAAAATAGTGAGAGTTAGAAAAATAACCCTCCCCAAGACCCTGAAAAGTGAGTGCAAAGTGCACTAAAGTTCCCCTAAGGACAAAGAAGTCGTGTTAGAGGAATAATGCAGGAAAGACACAAACCAACAATGCAACAATGATGGATTTCCAATCTAGGGTACCTGTGGAACAAGGGGACCAAGTCCAAAAGTCACAAGCAAGTCGGAGATGGGCATATGCCCAGGAAATGCCAGCTGTGGATGCAAAGAAGCTTCGACTGGACAGAAGAAGCTGAGGTGTCTGCAGGAACAAAAAGGGCTAGAGACTTCCCCTTTGGTGGACGGATCTTTCTTGCAGTGGAGAGTCGTGCACACATGTTTTCCCGCCGAAAAAAGGCCAACAAGCCTTGCTAGTTGCAAATTGTGCGGTTAGCGTTTTTGGATGCTGAGGTAGCTCAGGAGGGACCAGGAGGTCACAAATTGGAACAGGATGTAGAGGGGACGTCGAGCAAAATAAGGAGCCCTCTTATCAGCAGGTAGCACCCATAGAAGTGCCAGAAACAGGCACTACAAGGATGCATGAAACGGTGCTCACCCAAAGTTACACAAAGGAGTCCCACGTCGCCGGAGACCAACTTAGAAAGTCGTGCAATGCAGGTTAGAGTGCCGTGGACCCAGGCTGGACTGTGCACAAAGGATTTCCGCCGGAAGTGCACGGAGGCCGGAGAGGCTGCAAAAGTCGCGGTTCCCAGCAATGCAGTTTAGCGAGGTGAGGCAAGGACTTACCTCCACCAAACTTGGACTGAAGAGTCACTGGACTGTGGGGGTCACTTGTACAGAGTTGTTGGGTTCGAGGGACCTCACTCATCGTGCTGAGAGGAGACCCAAGGGACCGGTAATGCAGCTTTTTGGTGCCTGCGGTTGCAGGGGGAAGATTCCGTCGACCCACGGGAGATTTCTTCGGAGCTTCTAGTGCAGAGAGGAGGCAGACTACCCCCACAGCATGCACCACCAGGAAAAACAGTCGAGAAGGCGGCAGGATCAGCGTTACAGAGTTGCAGTAGCCGTCTTTGCTACTATGTTGCAGGTTTGCAGGCTTCCAGCGTGGTCAGCAGTCGATTCCTTGGCAGAAGTTGAAGAGAGAGATGCAGAGGAACTCGGATGAGCTCTTGCATTCGTTATCTGAAGTTTCCCCAGAGACAGAGACCCTAAATAGCCAGAAAAGAGGGTTTGGCTACTTAGGAGAGAGGAAAGGCTAGCAACACCTGAAGGAGCCTATCACAAGGAGTCTCTGACGTCACCTGGTGGCACTGGCCACTCAGAGCAGTCCAGTGTGCCAGCAGCACCTCTGTTTCCAAGATGGCAGAGGTCTGGAGCACACTGGAGGAGCTCTGGACACCTCCTAGGGGAGGTGCAGGTCAGGGGAGTGGTCACTCCCCTTTCCTTTGTCCAGTTTCGCGCCAGAGCAGGGCTAAGGGGTCCCCTGAACCGGTGTAGACTGGCTTATGCAGAATTGGGCACATCTGTGCCCAAGAAAGCATTTCCAGAGGCTGGGGGAGGCTACTCCTCCCCTGCCTTCACACCATTTTCCAAAGGGAGAGGGTGTAACACCCTCTCTCAGAGGAAGTCCTTTGTTCTGCCATCCTGTGCCAGGCCTGGCTGGACCCCAGGAGGGCAGATGCCTGTCTGAGAGGTTGGCAGCAGCAGCAGCTGCAGTGAAACCCCAGGAAAGGTAGTTTGGCAGTACCAGGGTCTGTGCTACAGACCACTGGGATTATGGGATTGTGCCAACTATGCCAGGATGGCATAGAGGGGGCAATTCCATGATCATAGACATGTTACATGGCCATATTCGGAGTTACCATTGTGAAGCTACTTATAGGTAGTGACCTATATGTAGTGCACGTGTGTAATGGTGTCCCCGCACTCACAAAGTCCGGGGAATTGGCCCTGAACAATGTGGGGGCACCTTGGCTAGTGCCAGGGTGCCCTCACACTAAGTAACTTTGCACCTAACCTTTACCAGGTAAAGGTTAGACATATAGGTGACTTACAAGTTACTTAAGTGCAGTGTAAAATGGCTGTGAAATAATGTGGACGTTATTTCACTCAGGCTGCAGTGGCAGGCCTGTGTAAGAATTGTCAGAGCTCCCTATGGGTGGCAAAAGAAATGCTGCAGCCCATAGGAATCTCCTGGAACCCCAATTCCCTGGGTACCTCAGTACCATATATTAGGGAATTATAAGGTGTGAGAAGGTAGCCTCTTTCTAGCCTTGTTACCCCCACTTTTGGCCTGTTTGTGAGTGTATGTCAGGGTGTTTGTCACTGTTTTCACTGTCTCACTGGGATCCTGATAGCCAGGCCTCAGTGCTCATAGTGAAAACACCATGTTTTCAGTATGGTTGTTATGTGTCACTGGGATCCTGCTAGTCAGGACCCCAGTGCTCATAGGTTTGTGGCCTATATGTATGTGTCACTGGGACCCTGTCACACAGGGCCCCAGTGCTCATAGGTGTGCATGTATATGTTCCCTGTGTGGTGCCTAACTGTCTCACTGAGGCTCTGCTAACCAGAACCTCAGTGGTTATGCTCTCTCATTACTTTCAAATTGTCACTAACAGACTAGTGACCATTTGCACCAATTTACATTGGCTTACTGGAACACCCTTATAATTCCCTAGTATATGGTACTGAGGTACCCAGGGTATTGGGTTCCAGGAGATCCCTATGGGCTGCAGCATTTCTTTTGCCACCCATAGGGAGCTCTGACAATTCTTACACAGGCCTGCCACTGCAGCCTGAGTGAAATAACGTCCACGTTATTTCACAGCCATTTTTACACTGCACTTAAGTAACTTATAAGTCACCTATATGTCTAACCTTTACCTGGTAAAGGTTAGGTGCAAAGTTACTTAGTGTGAGGGCACCCTGGCACTAGCCAAGGTGCCCCCACATTGTTCAGAGCCAATTCACTGAACTTTGTGAGTGCGGGGACACCATTACACGCGTGCACTACATATAGGTCACCACCTATATGTAGCTTCACCATGGTAACTCCGAATATGGCCATGTAACATGTCTATGATCATGGAATTGCCCCCTCTATGCCATCCTGGCATTGTTGGTACAATTCCATGATCCCAGTGGTCTGTAGCACAGACCCTGGTACTGCCAGTCTGCCCTTCCTGGGGTTTCACTGCAGCTGCTGCTGCTGCCAACCCCTCAGACAGGCAGCTGCCCTCCTGGGGTCCAGCCAGGCCTGGCCCAGGATGGCAGAACAAAGAACTTCCTCTGAGAGAGGGTGTGACACCCTCTCCCTTTGGAAAATGGTGTGAAGGCAGGGGAGGAGTAGCCTCCCCCAGCCTCTGGAAATGCTTTGTTGGGCACAGATGTGCCCAATTCTGCATAAGCCAGTCTACACCGGTTCAGGGACCCCTTAGCCCCTGCTCTGGCGCGAAACTGGACAAAGGAAAGGGGAGTGACCACTCCCCTGACCTGCACCTCCCCTGGGAGGTGTCCAGAGCTCCTCCAGTGTGCTCCAGACCTCTGCCATCTTGGAAACAGAGGTGCTGCTGGCACACTGGACTGCTCTGAGTGGCCAGTGCCACCAGGTGACGTCAGAGACTCCTGCTGATAGGCTCCTTCAGGTGTTAGTAGCCTTTCCTCTCTCCTAGGTAGCCAAACCCTCTTTTCTGGCTATTTAGGGTCTCTGTCTCTGGGGAAACTTTAGATAATGAATGCATGAGCTCAGCCGAGTTCCTCTGCATCTCCCTCTTCACCTTCTGATAAGGAAACGACCGCTGACCGCGCTGGAAGCCTGCAAACCTGCAACATAGTAGCAAAGACGACTACTGCAACTCTGTAACGCTGATCCTGCCGCCTTCTCGACTGTTTTCCTGCTTGTGCATGCTGTGGGGGTAGCCTGCCTCCTCTCTGCACCAGAAGCTCCGAAGAAATCTCCCGTGGGTCGACGGAATCTTCCCCCTGCAACCGCAGGCACCAAAAAGCTGCATTACCGGTCCCTTGGGTCTCCTCTCAGCACGACGAGCGAGGTCCCTCGAATCCAGCGACACTGTCCAAGTGACCCCCACAGTCCAGTGACTCTTCAGCCCAGGTTTGGTGGAGGTAAGTCCTTGCCTCACCTCGCTGGGCTGCATTGCTGGGAACCGCGACTTTGCAGCTACTCCGGCCCCTGTGCACTTCCAGCGGAAATCCTTTGTGCACAGCCAAGCCTGGGTCCACGGCACTCTAACCTGCATTGCACGACTCTCTAAGTTGGTCTCCGGCGACGTGGGACTCCTTTGTGCAACTTCGGCGAGCACCGTTTCACGCATCCTCGTAGTGCCTGTTTCTGGCACTTCTCCGGGTGCTACCTGCCTCAGTGAGGGCTCTTTGTCTTGCTCGACATCCCCTCTCTCTTCAGGTCCAATTTGCGACCTCCTGGTCCCTCCTGGGCCCCAGCAGCGTCCAAAAACGCCAAACGCATGATTTGCGTGTAGCAAGGCTTGTTGGCGTCCTCCCGGCGGGAAAACACTTCTGCACGACTCTCCAAAGTGAGAGGGATCCGTCCACCAAAGGGGAAGTCTCTAGCCCTTTTCGTTCCTGCAGAAACCTCAGCTTCTTCTGTCCAGTCGAAGCTTCTTTGCACCCGCAGCTGGCATTTCCTGGGCATCTGCCCATCTCCGACTTGCTTGTGACTTTTGGACTTGGTCCCCTTGTTCCACAGGTACCCTAGATTGGAAATCCACAGTTGTTGCATTGCTGGTTTGTGTCTTTCCTGCATTATTCCTCTAACACTACTCTTTTGTCCTTAGGGGAACTTTAGTGCACTTTGCACTCACTTTTCAGGGTCTTGGGGAGGGTTATTTTTCTAACTCTCACTATTTTCTAATAGTCCCAGCGACCCTCTACAAGGTCACATAGGTTTGGGGTCCATTCGTGGTTCGCATTCCACTTCTGGAGTATATGGTTTGTGTTGCCCCTATCCCTATGTTTCCTCATTGCATCCTATTGTAACTCTACATTGTTTGCACTGTTTTCTAAGACTATACTGCATATTTTTGCTATTGTGTATATATATCTTGTGTATATTTCCTATCCTCTCACTGAGGGTACACTCTAAGATACTTTGGCATATTGTCATAAAAATAAAGTACCTTTATTTTTAGTATAACTGTGTATTGTGTTTTCTTATGATATTGTGCATATGACACTAAGTGGTACTGTAGTAGCTTCACACGTCTCCTAGTTCAGCCTAAGCTGCTCTGCTAAGCTACCATTATCTATCAGCCTAAGCTGCTAGACACCCTATACACTAATAAGGGATAACTGGGCCTGGTGCAAGGTGCAAGTACCCCTTGGTACTCACTACAAGCCAGTCCAGCCTCTTACATTGGTTGTGCAGTGGTGGGATAAGTGCTTGAGACTACTTACCACTCTTGTCATTGTACTTTTCATAAGAGAAAAATATACAAAACAAGGTCAGTGTATATACACATAGCCAAAAAGTTTTGCATTTCCTCTTTTCACTCTTTTCTAAGTGCTGAAAAGTACTTCTAAACTTTCAAAAAGTTCTTAAAAGTTTAAAAAGTTTTTTTCTGTCTTTCCAAAAAGTTCTGAAAACTTTTTTCTCTTTTTCTATCACTTTAACTCTCTCTAAAAAATGTCTGGCACAGGAAAAAATTTTGAACTGTCCAAACTTGCATATGATCACCTTAGCTGGAAAGGAGCAAGGAGTCTCTGCATAGAGAGAGGTTTGAGTGTAGAGAAGAATCCTTCCTTAGAACTGTTAATTAATATGCTTAGAGTACAGGATAAGGCCATAAGTGCCCAATCTGTAGAAAAAGTAGCTAATGGTTCTCAATCTGATCCAGGGACTCCCCCAGGAAAAGGTTCAGGAAAGAAACTTCTCAGCCTGCCCATTACTAGACAGTCTAGCATAGTTGGTACAGAGGTTGAATCACACCATACTGATGGTGTGCTCTCACATTATGCTGGTAGCCAAGCTGTTAGGGTGCCCTCTGTAAGGGATAGGTCTCCTTCTGTTCATTCCCATCATACCTCTGTATCTAGAAATGTCCCTCCCACCCACCCTGATGACAGATTGTTAGAAAGGGAGCTCAATAAATTGAGAGTGGAACAAACCAGACTGAAGCTCAAGAAGCAACAGCTGGATTTGGATAGACAGTCTTTAGAATTAGAGAAGGAAAGACAGAAGTTGGGTTTAGATACCCATGGTGGCAGCAGCAGTATTCCCCATAGTCATCCTGCAAAAGAGCATGATTCCAGGAATCTGCACAAGATAGTTCCCCCTTATAAGGAGGGGGATGACATTAACAAGTGGTTTGCTGCACTTGAGAGGGCCTGTGTTGTACAGGATGTCCCTCAAAGGCAGTGGGCTGCTATCCTATGGCTATCATTTAGTGGAAAAGGTAGGGATAGGCTCCTTACAGTGAAAGAAAATGATGCCAATAATTTCCAAGTTCTTAAGAATGCACTCCTGGATGGTTATGGCTTAACCACTGAACAGTACAGGATAAAGTTCAGAGAGACCAAAAAGGAGTCTTCACAAGACTGGGTTGATTTCATTGACCAGGCAGTGAAGGCCTTGCAGGGGTGGTTACATGGCAGTAAAGTTGCTGATTATGAAAGCCTGTATAACACAATCCTGAGAGAGCATATACTTAATAATTGTGTGTCTGATTTGTTGCACCAGTACCTGGTAGACTCTGATCTGACCTCTCCCCAAGAATTGGGAAAGAAGGCAGACAAATGGGTCAGAACAAGGGTGAACAGAAAAGTTCATACAGGGGGTGACAAAGATGGCAATAAGAAGAAAGATGGTGAAAAATCTCAAGATAAGCATGGGGATAAGGGTAAAACCAAAGATCCCACTTCAAATCTTAAACACTCTTCAGAGGGTGGGGATAAAACAAATTCTTCCTCTTCTTCCCAACCTGCACACATTAAAAAGCCTTGGTGCTTTGTGTGTAAAAATAGAGGCCATAGGCCAGGGGATAAGTCCTGTCCAGGTAAACCCCCTGAGCCTACCACCACTAATACATCAAGCTCTAGTGCCCCTAGCAGTAGTGGTACTAGTGGTGGGACTGCTGGCAACAGTCAAGCAAAGGGTGTAGTTGGGTTCACTTATGGGTCCATAGTGGAAACTGATGTAATCAGTCCCAAGACAGTTTCTGTCACACCTAGTGGCATTGGCCTTGCCACACTGGCTGCTTGTCCCCTTACAATGGATAAGTACAGGCAGACAGTTTCAATAAATGGTGTTGAGGCTTTGGCCTACAGGGACACAGGTGCCAGTTTCACTTTGGTGACTGAAAACCTAGTGCACCCTGATCAACACATCATTGGACAACAGTATAAGATTATTGATGTCCATAACTCCACTAAGTTTCTTCCCTTAGCTATAATTCAGTTTAGTTGGGGTGGAGTTACTGGCCCTAAGCAGGTGGTGGTATCACCTAGCTTACCTGTAGACTGTCTCTTAGGTAATAACCTAGAGGCCTCAGGTTGGGCTGATGTAGAGTTTTATGCCCATGCAGCCATGCTGGGCATCCCTGAGGAATTGTTCCCTCTCATTTCTACTGAAATGAAAAAGCAAAGGAGAGAAGGCCTGAAAACTCAGGATCCCTCTCCATCAACAGGTAAAAAGGGTATCACAGTATCCCCTAACCACCCAACCATTCAGGATACTATTCCTGTGGTGGGAGAAACCTCTCCTGGGGTGGCACCTGTTCCAAGGGAATCATCAGCTGGCAAAGCTGGACTCCCTGAGGTAGAAGTACCTCTCTGTGGGATAACTAACATTGGTGAGAAAAACAGCACCATTTTAGTTAACATAGAGCATCCCTCCAACCCTCCCAGAGAAACTTTAGTGCAGAAACCCTGCACTACCTCACAACACTTAGGACAGCATCCCTGCCCTAGTGTGGAGCTCATAGGACAGCATCCCTGCCCTGCTCCAACTCAAGAGAAACAGCATCCCTGTTCGCTCTTCCAGCCAGATGGACAAAGTTTTTGCCCAGCTATGGCTTTTCTGAGACAGCATCCCTGTCTGGCATTTCCATCACTACAAATAGGTTCAGTGGACAATTCCCACTGCTCTAAACTAAAACTTACTGATAGAAACTCTGAAAATACATCTTCACATTGTTGCTTAGCTAAAAAACTTCAAACAGGGTGGTTTACATCCCCACAGGGAAGTAACCATATAGTGGATGATAAAGTGAGTAACCAGTCTATTGCAGAGCTACTCTCTACTTATCACCACTTAGACAATAAAGTCTCAACTGGCCAAGGTTAGCCTTATTGTCCTTCGTTTGGGGGGGGATTGTGTGAGAAGGTAGCCTCTTTCTAGCCTTGTTACCCCCACTATTGGCCTGTTTGTGAGTGTATGTCAGGGTGTTTGTCACTGTTTTCACTGTCTCACTGAGATCCTGATAGCCAGGCCTCAGTGCTCATAGTGAAAACACCATGTTTTCAGTATGGTTGTTATGTGTCACTGGGATCCTGCTAGTCAGGACCCCAGTGCTCATAGGTTTGTGGCCTATATGTATGTGTCACTGGGACCCTGTCACACAGGGCCCCAGTGCTCATAGGTGTGCATGTATATGTTCCCTGTGTGGTGCCTAACTGTCTCACTGAGGCTCTGCTAACCAGAACCTCAGTGGTTATGCTCTCTCATTACTTTCAAATTGTCACTAACAGGCTAGTGACCATTTTCACCAATTTACATTGGCTTACTGGAACACCCTTATAATTCCCTAGTATATGGTACTGAGGTACCCAGGGTATTTGGTTCCAGGAGATCCCTATGGGCTGCAGCATTTCTTTTGCCACCCATAGGGAGCTCTGACAATTCTTACACAGGCCTGCCACTGCAGCCTGAGTGAAATAACGTCCACGTTATTTCACAGCCATTTTTACACTGCACTTAAGTAACTTATAAGTCACCTATATGTCTAACCTTTACCTGGTAAAGGTTAGGTGCAAAGTTACTTAGTGTGAGGGCACCCTGGCACTAGCCAAGGTGCCCCCACATTGTTCTGAGCCAATTCACTGAACTTTGTGAGTGCGGGGACACCATTACACGCGTGCACTACATATAGGTCACCACCTATATGTAGCTTCACCATGGTAACTCCGAATATGGCCATGTAACATGTCTATGATCATGGAATTGCCCCCTCTATGCCATCCTGGCATTGTTGGTACAATTCCATGATCCCAGTGGTCTGTAGCACAGACCCTGGTACTGCCAGACTGCCCTTCCTGGGGTTTCACTGCAGCTGCTGCTGCTGCCAACCCCTCAGACAGGCAGCTGCCCTCCTGGGGTCCAGCCAGGCCTGGCCCAGGATGGCAGAACAAAGAACTTCCTCTGAGAGAGGGTGTGACACCCTCTCCCTTTGGAAAATGGTGTGAAGGCAGGGGAGGAGTAGCCTCCCCCAGCCTCTGGAAATGCTTTGTTGGGCACAGATGTGCCCAATTCTGCATAAGCCAGTCTACACCGGTTCAGGGACCCCTTAGCCCCTGCTCTGGCGCGAAACTGGACAAAGGAAAGGGGAGTGACCACTCCCCTGACCTGCACCTCCCCTGGGAGGTGTCCAGAGCTCCTCCAGTGTGCTCCAGACCTCTGCCATCTTGGAAACAGAGGTGCTGCTGGCACACTGGACTGCTCTGAGTGGCCAGTGCCACCAGGTGACGTCAGAGACTCCTGCTGATAGGCTCCTTCAGGTGTTAGTAGCCTTTCCTCTCTCCTAGGTAGCCAAACCCTCTTTTCTGGCTATTTAGGGTCTCTGTCTCTGGGGAACCTTTAGATAACGAATGCATGAGCTCAGCCGAGTTCCTCTGCATCTCCCTCTTCACCTTCTGATAAGGAAACGACCGCTGACCGCGCTGGAAGCCTGCAAACCTGCAACATAGTAGCAAAGACGACTACTGCAACTCTGTAACGCTGATCCTGACGCCTTCTCGACTGTTTTCCTGCTTGTGCATGCTGTGGGGGTAGCCTGCCTCCTCTCTGCACCAGAAGCTCCGAAGAAATCTCCCGTGGGTCGACGGAATCTTCCCCCTGCAACCGCAGGCACCAAAAAGCTGCATTACCGGTCCCTTGGGTCTCCTCTCAGCACGACGAGCGAGGTCCCTCGAATCCAGCGACGCTGTCCAAGTGACCCCCACAGTCCAGTGACTCTTCAGCCCAAGTTTGGTGGAGGTAAGTCCTTGCCTCACCTCGCTGGGCTGCATTGCTGGGAACCGCGACTTTGCAGCTACTCCGGCCCCTGTGCACTTCCGGCGGAAATCCTTTGTGCACAGCCAAGCCTGGGTCCACGGCACTCTAACCTGCATTGCACGACTCTCTAAGTTGGTCTCCGGCGACGTGGGACTCCTTTGTGCAACTTCGGCGAGCACCGTTTCACGCATCCTCGTAGGGCCTGTTTCTGGCACTTCTCCGGGGGCTACCTGCTTCAGTGAGGGCTCTTTGTCTTGCTCGACGTCCCCTCTCTCTTCAGGTCCAACTTGCGACCTCCTGGTCTCTCCTGGGCCCCAGCAGCGTCCAAAAACGCCAAACGCACTATTTGCATGTAGCAAGGCTTATTGGCGTCCTTCCGGCGGGAAAACACTTCTGCACGACTCTCCTAGGCGAGCGGAATCCGTCCACCAAAGGGGAAGTCTCTAGCCCTTTTCGTTCCTGCAGAAACCTCAGCTTCTTCTGTCCAGTTGAAGCTTCTTTGCACCCGCAGCTGGCATTTCCTGGGCATCTGCCCATCTCCGACTTGCTTGTGACTTTTGGACTTGGTCCCCTTGTTCCACAGGTACCCTAGATTGGAAATCCACAGTTGTTGCATTGCTGGTTTGTGTCTTTCCTGCATTATTCCTCTAACACTACTCTTTTGTCCTTAGGGGAACTTTAGTGCACTTTGCACTCACTTTTCAGGGTCTTGGGGAGGGTTATTTTTCTAACTCTCACTATTTTCTAATAGTCCCAGCGACCCTCTACAAGGTCACATAGGTTTGGGGTCCATTCGTGGTTCGCATTCCACTTCTGGAGTATATGGTTTGTGTTGCCCCTATCCCTATGTTTCCCCATTGCATCCTATTGTAACTATACATTGTTTGCCCTGTTTTCTAAGACTATACTGCATATTTTTGCTATTGTGTATATATATCTTGTGTATATTTCCTATCCTCTCACTGAGGGTACACTCTAAGATACTTTGGCATATTGTCATAAAAATAAAGTACCTTTATTTTTAGTATAACTGTGTATTGTGTTTTCTTATGATATTGTGCATATGACACTAAGTGGTACTGTAGTAGCTTCACACGTCTCCTAGTTCAGCCTAAGCTGCTCTGCTAAGCTACCATTATCTATCAGCCTAAGCTGCTAGACACCCTATACACTAATAAGGGATAACTGGGCCTGGTGCAAGGTGCAAGTACCCCTTGGTACTCACTACAAGCCAGTCCAGCCTCCTACATAAGGGTGTTCCAGTAAGCCAATGTAAATTGGTAAAATTGGTCACTAGCCTGTTAGTGACAATTTGAAAGAAATGAGAGAGCATAACCACTGAGGTTCTGATTAGCAGAGCCTCAGTGAGACAGTTAGTCACTACACAGGTAACACATTCAGGCACACTTATGAGCACTGGGGCCCTGGTGAACAGGGTCCCAGTGACACATACAACTAATACTACATATATACAGTGAAAAATGGGGGTAACATGCCAGGCAAGATGGTACTTTCCTACACAACCCCCCCCCCCCAAACGAAGGACAATAAGACTAGCCATGACCTGATGAGTCTTCATTGTCTAAGTGGAAATATCTGGAGAGTCCATCTGCATTGGAGTGGCTACTCCCAGGTCTATGTTCCACTGTATAGTCCATTCCCTGTAGGGATATGGACCACCTCAACAATTTAGGATTTTCACCTTTCATTTGTTTTAGCCAAAGTAGAGGTTTGTGGTCTGTCTGAACAATGAAGTGAGTTCCAAACAGGTATGACCTCAACTTCTTCAGAGCCCAGACCACAGCAAAGGCCTCCCTCTCTATGGCAGACCAACGCTTTTCTCTAGGGGTCAACCTTCTACTAATAAAAGCAACAGGTTGATCCTGGCCCTCAGAATTAAGTTGTGATAGGACTGCCCCTACTCCTAATTCAGATGCATCAGTTTGGACATAGAAGTTTTTAGAGTAACAAGGGCTTTTCAGGACAGGTGCCTTGAAACAGAAGTATGGTGAGAATGGACAGAAGGAGACCTGTCCCTTACAGAGGGCACCCTAACAGCTTGGCTAACAGAAACATCAGTACCACTGTGGTGAGAATAAATGCTTTTGCTATGATGTGAGACAACACTATTTGTATGGTGTGGCTCTTCATCATTACCAACTATGCTAGACTGTCTAGTAATGGGCAGGCTAGGGAGTTTCTTTCCTGAATCTTTTCCTGGGGGAGTCCCTGGATCAGATTGGGAACCATTAGCTACTTTTTCAACAGATGGGGCACTTCTAGCCTTATCTTGTTCTCTAAGCATGTTAAGTAACAGTTCCAAGGAAGGCTTCTTCCCTACACTCAAACCTCTCTCTACACAGAGACTCCTTGCTCCTTTCCAGCTAAGGTGGTCATATGCAAGTTTGGACAGATCAACATTTTGGCCTGTGCCAGACATTTTTAGAGAGAGTTAAAGTGATAGTAAAAGATAAAAAGTTTGTCAGAGCTTTTAGAAAGACAAAGAAAAAAACTTTTAAAACTTTTTAGAAAGTTAGAAGTACTTTTCAGCACTTAGAAAAGAGTGAAAAGAGGAAATGCAAAACTTTTTGGCTATGTGTATATACACTGAACTTGTTTTGTATATTTTTCTCTTATGAAAAGTACAATGACAAGAGTGTTAAGTAGTCTCAAAGCACTTATCCCACTGCTGCACAACCAATGTAGGAGGCTGGACTGGCTTGTAGTGAGTACCAAGGGGTACTTGCACCTTGCACCAGGCCCAGTTATCCCTTATTAGTGTATAGGGTGTCTAGCAGCTTAGGCTGATAGATAATGGTAGCTTAGCAGAGCAGCTTAGGCTGAACTAGGAGACGTGTGAAGCTACTACAGTACCACTTAGTGTCATATGCACAATATCATAAGAAAACACAATACACAGTTATACTAAAAATAAAGGTACTTTATTTTTATGACAATATGCCAAAGTATCTTAGAGTGTACCCTCAGTGAGAGGATAGGAAATATACACAAGATATATATACACAATAGCAAAAATATGCAGTATAGTCTTAGAAAACAGTGCAAACAATGTATAGTTACAATAGGATGCAATGGGGAAACATAGGGATAGGGGCAACACAAACCATATACTCCAAAAGTGGAATGCGAACCACGAATGGACCCCAAACCTATGTGACCTTGTAGAGGGTCGCTGGGACTATTAGAAAATAGTGAGAGTTAGCAAAATAACCATCCCCAAGACCCTGAAAAGTGAGTGCAAAGTGCACTAAAGTTCCCCTAAGGACAAAATAGTCGTGTTAGAGGGAAAATGCAAGGAAAACACAAATCAGCAATGCAACAACTATGGATTCCTGACTGAGGGTACCTGTGGAACAAGGGGACCAAGTCCAAAAGTCACAAGCAGCTCGGAGATGGGCAGATGCCCAAGAAATGCCAGCGGTTGGTGCAAAGAAGCTCTTACTAGGCTGAAGAACTGTGAATACTGCAGGAACGACAAGGGCTAGAGACTTCCCCTTTGGAGGATGGATCCCCCACGCCTTGGAGAGTCGTGCAGAAGTGTTTTCCCGCCGGATGGACGCCAACAAGCCTTGCTACACGCAAATCGTGCGTTGGGCGTTTTTGGACGCTGCTGGGGCCCAGGAGGGACCAGAAGGTCGCAAATTGGACCTGCAGAGAGAGGGGACGTCGAGCAAGACAAAGAGCCCTCACTGAAGCAGGTAGCACCCGGAGAAGTGCCAGAAACAAGCACTAAGAGTAAGTTTGGTGGAGGTAAGTCCTTGCCTCACCTCGCTGGGCTGCATTGCTGGGAACCGCGACTTTGCAGCTACTCCGGCCCCTGTGCACTTCCGGCGGAAATCCTTTGTGCACAGCCAAGCCTGGGTCCACGGCACTCTAACCTGCATTGCACGACTCTCTAAGTTGGTCTCCGGCGACGTGGGACTCCTTTGTGCAACTTCGGCGAGCACCGTTTCACGCATCCTCGTAGGGCCTGTTTCTGGCACTTCTCCGGGGGCTACCTGCTTCAGTGAGGGCTCTTTGTCTTGCTCGACGTCCCCTCTCTCTTCAGGTCCAACTTGCGACCTCCTGGTCTCTCCTGGGCCCCAGCAGCGTCCAAAAACGCCAAACGCACTATTTGCGTGTAGCAAGGCTTGTTGGCGTCCTTCCGGCGGGAAAACACTTCTGCACGACTCTCCTAGGCGAGCGGAATCCGTCCACCAAAGGGGAAGTCTCTAGCCCTTTTCGTTCCTGCAGAAACCTCAGCTTCTTCTGTCCAGTTGAAGCTTCTTTGCACCCGCAGCTGGCATTTCCTGGGCATCTGCCCATCTCCGACTTGCTTGTGACTTTTGGACTTGGTCCCCTTGTTCCACAGGTACCCTAGATTGGAAATCCACAGTTGTTGCATTGCTGGTTTGTGTCTTTCCTGCATTATTCCTCTAACACTACTCTTTTGTCCTTAGGGGAACTTTAGTGCACTTTGCACTCACTTTTCAGGGTCTTGGGGAGGGTTATTTTTCTAACTCTCACTATTTTCTAATAGTCCCAGCGACCCTCTACAAGGTCACATAGGTTTGGGGTCCATTCGTGGTTCGCATTCCACTTCTGGAGTATATGGTTTGTGTTGCCCCTATCCCTATGTTTCCCCATTGCATCCTATTGTAACTATACATTGTTTGCACTGTTTTCTAAGACTATACTGCATATTTTTGCTATTGTGTATATATATCTTGTGTATATTTCCTATCCTCTCACTGAGGGTACACTCTAAGATACTTTGGCATATTGTCATAAAAATAAAGTACCTTTATTTTTAGTATAACTGTGTATTGTGTTTTCTTATGATATTGTGCATATGACACTAAGTGGTACTGTAGTAGCTTCACACGTCTCCTAGTTCAGCCTAAGCTGCTCTGCTAAGCTACCATTATCTATCAGCCTAAGCTGCTAGACACCCTATACACTAATAAGGGATAACTGGGCCTGGTGCAAGGTGCAAGTACCCCTTGGTACTCACTACAAGCCAGTCCAGCCTCCTACATAAGGGTGTTCCAGTAAGCCAATGTAAATTGGTAAAATTGGTCACTAGCCTGTTAGTGACAATTTGAAAGAAATGAGAGAGCATAACCACTGAGGTTCTGATTAGCAGAGCCTCAGTGAGACAGTTAGTCACTACACAGGTAACACATTCAGGCACACTTATGAGCACTGTGGCCCTGGTGAACAGGGTCCCAGTGACACATACAACTAAAACAACATATATACAGTGAAAAATGGGGGTAACATGCCAGGCAAGATGGTACTTTCCTACACAACCCCCCCCCCCATACGAAGGACAATAAGACTAGCCATGACCTGATGAGTCTTCATTGTCTAAGTGGAAATATCTGGAGAGTCCATCTGCATTGGAGTGGCTACTCCCAGGTCTATGTTCCACTGTATAGTCCATTCCCTGTAGGGATATGGACCACCTCAACAATTTAGGATTTTCACCTTTCATTTGTTTTAGCCAAAGTAGAGGTTTGTGGTCTGTCTGAACAATGAAGTGAGTTCCAAACAGGTATGACCTCAACTTCTTCAGAGCCCAGACCACAGCAAAGGCCTCCCTCTCTATGGCAGACCAACGCTTTTCTCTAGGGGTCAACCTTCTACTAATAAAAGCAACAGGTTGATCCTGGCCCTCAGAATTAAGTTGTGATAGGACTGCCCCTACTCCTAATTCAGATGCATCAGTTTGGACATAGAAGTTTTTAGAGTAACAAGGGCTTTTCAGGACAGGTGCAGAGCACATGGCCTGCTTCAGCTCCTCAAAAGCTTTCTGACAGTTTGCTGTCCCTAATACCTTTTTAGGCATTTTCTTGGATGTGAGGTCATTAAGAGGGGCTGCAATGGAGCCATAGTTCTTAATGAACCTCCTGTAATACCCAGTGAGGCCTAGGAAGGCTCTCACCTGAGACTGAGTGGTAGGGGGAACCCAATCAATAATAGTTTGGATTTTCCCCTGAAGTGGTGCAATCTGTTCCCCACCAACAAGGTGTCCCAGATAAACCACCTTACCCTGCCCTATCTGGCACTTTGAAGCCTTGATAGTGAGGCCTGCCTTTTGCAGGGCCTCCAAAACTTTCCATAGGTGGACCAGGTGATCATCCCAGCTGGAGCTAAAGACAGCTATATCGTCCAAATATGCTGCACTGAAAGCCTCCAGCCTTTGCAGGACTGTGTTCACCAACCTTTGAAAAGTGGCAGGTGCATTTTTCAAACCAAAAGGCATTACAGTAAACTGGTAATGGCCTCCAATGGTTGAAAATGCAGTTTTAGGTTTAGCATCTTCTGACAATTTGATCTGCCAATACCCTGCAGTCAAATCAAAAGTGCTTAGATACTTGGCAGATGCCAGTGTATCTATGAGCTCATCTGCCCTGGGTATAGGGTGAGCATCAGTTTTGGTTACCAGGTTGAGACCTCTATAGTCTACACAAAACCGCATTTCCTTCTTTCCATCTTTGGAATGGGGTTTTGGTACAAGTACCACAGGAGAAGCCCATGGACTTTCAGAGTGCTCAACCACTCCTAGTTCTACCATTTTCTGTACCTCTTGCTTTATGCAGTCCCTGACATGGTCAGGCTGCCTATAGATCTTACTTTTGACAGGTAAACTGTCTCCAGTATCTATAGTGTGCTCACACCAAGACGTGGTACCTGGCACAGTAGAGAAGAGTTCAGAGAATTGATCTAGGAGATTTATGCAATGGTCTTTCTGCTCAGCAGTAAGACAATCAGCCAAAACTACACCTTCCACAAGAGCATCTTGTTCTGTGGAAGAGAAGAGATCAGGTAGAGGATCACTGTCTTCTTTCTGTCCCTCATCAGTTGCCATGAGCAGGGTGAGATCAGCCCTGTCATAGTTGGGTTTCAGGCGGTTTACATGGAGTACCCTAAGGGGACTCCTTGCAGTGCCTAAGTCAACTAAATAGGTGACTTCACCCTTTTTCTCAACAATTGTGTGGGGCCCTCTCCATTTATCTTGGAGTGCTCTTGGGGCCACAGGCTCCAAGACCCACACTTTCTGCCCTGGTTTGTACTGAACCAAAACAGCCTTCTGATCATGCCATTGCTTCTGGAGCTCTTGGCTGGCCTGAAGGTTTTTACTGGCCTTTTTCATATATTCAGCCATCCTTGATCTGAGGCCAAGTACATAATCAACAATATCTTGCTTTGGAGCTTTTAAAGGTTGTTCCCAACCCTCCTTGACAAGTGTTAGTGGACCCCTAACAGGGTGACCAAAGAGGAGTTCAAAGGGGCTGAAGCCCACTCCTTTCTGGGGTACCTCCCTGTAGGCAAAAAGGAGGCATGGTAACAGGATGTCCCATCTCCTGCAGAGTTTTTCAGGGAGACCCATAATCATGCCTTTGAGAGTTTTATTAAATCTCTCCACCAGTCCATTTGTTTGTGGATGATAGGGTGTAGTGAACTTGTAAGTTACACCACACTCCTTCCACATGGCCTTTAAGTATGCAGACATGAAATTGCTTCCCGTGTCTGATACTACTTCCTTTGGGAAGCCCACCCTGGAAAATATTCCCAGGAGGGCCTTTGCCACTGCAGGAGCTGTAGTGGTCCTTAAAGGAATAGCTTCAGGATATCTTGTGGCATGGTCCACTACCACCAAGATAAACCTATTGCCTGAAGCAGTAGGAGGGTCAAGGGGGCCAACTATGTCAACCCCTACCCTTTCAAAGGGAACCCCAACCACAGGCAGTGGAATAAGGGGTGCCTTTGGAGTGCCACCTATCTTGCCACTGGCTTGACAGGTTTCACAGGACTTACAAAAATCTTTTGTGTCCTCAGACATTCTAGGCCAATGAAACAAGGGAACAAGTCTGTCCCAAGTTTTCATTTGTCCCAGATGCCCAGCTAGGGGAATGTCGTGTGCAAGAGTTAGGAGGAACTTTCTGTACTCCTGAGGAATCACTAATCTCCTGGCAGTTCCAGGTTTAGGATCCCTTGCTTCAGTGTACAAGAGGTTGTCCTCCCAGTAAACTCTGTGAGAGTCACTGACATCCCCATTAGCCTGTTTGACAGCTTGCTGTCTTAGACCCTCTAATGTGGGACAGGTTTGCTGTGCCACACTCAGCTCCTCCCTGGCAGGCCCCCCTTCACCCAAAAGCTCAGCAGTGTCTGCTTCAAGCTCCTCTGGTGTAGGTTCTGCACAGGGAGGGAATTCTTCTTCCTCTGAAGTTGAATCCACTGTAGAGGGAGGGATAGTAGGAAGTGGTTTGCTTCTACTAGCCCTAGCTTTAGGGAGCACTTGGTCCATTGTTCCAGGATCCAAGCTTCCCTGTCCTTTTTGCTTTTTGGCCTGAGCCCTGGTTATAGCAAAGATATGCCCTGGGATGCCCAGCATTGCTGCATGGGCCTCCAACTCCACATCTGACCAAGCTGATGTCTCCAAATCATTTCCTAGTAGACAGTCTACAGGTAAATCTGTGGCTACCACAACTTTCTTTGGACCAGTAACCCCCCCCCAGTTGAGGTTAACAACAGCCATGGGGTGGCTAAGTGTGTTGTTGTGAGCATCGGTTACTTGGTACTGGTGACCAAGTAGGTGTTGTTCAGGGTGGACCAGTTTCTCTATGACCATAGTCACACTGGCTCCAGTGTCCCTGTAGGCCTGAACCTCAACACCATTTATTAGGGGTAGCGGCTTGTACTTATCCATATTAAGGGGACAAGCAACTAAGGTGGCTAAATCAATAGCCCCCTCAGAGACTAACACAGCCTCTGTGGCCTCCCTAACAAGGCCAACCCCAACTAAGTTACCAATAGTGAGCCCAGCTACTCCCTTGGATTGGCTATTAGTAGGTTTGCTCCCACCACCACTGCTATTAGTAGGGACACTAGGGGTAGCAGTATGGGTTGTAGTGGTAGGAGGCTTTGTGCTTTTCTTTGGACAACTGGGATCTGTTGTCCAATGGCCTTTTACTTTACATAAATAGCACCACGGTTTCTTTTCTTTGTTTTGATTAAAGGAGGATTTGGACCCACCACCCCCACCAGAGTGTTTTTGTGGGCCTGATGAAGACTCATTTTTAGATTTGTCCCCACCCTTGTCTGAAGACTTACCATCCTTCTTTTTGTTGCCATCTTTGTCACCCCCTGTATGAACTTTTCTGTTCACCCTTGTTCTGACCCATTTGTCTGCCTTCTTTCCCAATTCTTGGGGAGAGGTCAGATCAGAGTCCACCAAGTACTGGTGCAACAAATCAGACACAAAATTATTAAGAATATGCTCTCTCAGGATCAAGTTATACAGGCTGTCATAATCAGTAACTTTACTGCCATGTAACCACCCCTCCAAGGCCTTCACTGAATGGTCAATGAAATCAACCCAGTCTTGTGAAGACTCCTTTTTGGTCTCTCTGAACTTTATCCTGTACTGTTCAGTGGTTAAGCCATAACCATCCAGGAGAGCATTCTTAAGAACTGTAAAATTATTGGCATCACTTTCTTTCACAGTAAGGAGCCTATCCCTACCTTTTCCACTAAATGATAGCCATAGGATAGCAGCCCACTGCCTTTGAGGGACATCCTGTACAACACAGGCCCTCTCAAGTGCAGCAAACCACTTGTTAATGTCATCCCCCTCCTTATAAGGGGGAACTATCTTGTGCAGATTCCTGGAATCATGCTCTTTTGCAGGATGACTATGGGGAATACTGCTGCTGCCACCATGGGTTTCTAAACCCTGTTTCTGTCTCTCCTTCTCTACTTCTAAAGTCTGTCTATCCAAATCCAGCTGTTGCTTCTTGAGCTTCAGTCTGGTTTGTTCCACTCTCAATCTATTGAGCTCCCTTTCTAACAATCTGTCATCAGGGTGGGTGGGAGGGACATGCCTTGAAACAGAAGTATGGTGAGAATGGACAGAAGGAGACCTGTCCCTTACAGAGGGCACCCTAACAGCTTGGCTAACAGAAACATCAGTACCACTGTGGTGAGAATAAATGCTTTTGCTATGATGTGAGACAACACTATTTGTATGGTGTGGCTCTTCATCATTACCAACTATGCTAGACTGTCTAGTAATGGGCAGGCTAGGGAGTTTCTTTCCTGAATCTTTTCCTGGGGGAGTCCCTGGATCAGATTGGGAACCATTAGCTACTTTTTCAACAGATGGGGCACTTCTAGCCTTATCTTGTTCTCTAAGCATGTTAAGTAACAGTTCCAAGGAAGGATTCTTCCCTACACTCAAACCTCTCTCTACACAGAGACTCCTTGCTCCTTTCCAGCTAAGGTGGTCATATGCAAGTTTGGACAGATCAACATTTTGGCCTGTGCCAGACATTTTTAGAGAGAGTTAAAGTGATAGTAAAAGATAAAAAGTTTGTCAGAGCTTTTAGAAAGACAAAGAAAAAAACTTTTAAAACTTTTTAGAAAGTTAGAAGTACTTTTCAGCACTTAGAAAAGAGTGAAAAGAGGAAATGCAAAACTTTTTGGCTATGTGTATATACACTGAACTTGTTTTGTATATTTTTCTCTTATGAAAAGTACAATGACAAGAGTGTTAAGTAGTCTCAAAGCACTTATCCCACTGCTGCACAACCAATGTAGGAGGCTGGACTGGCTTGTAAGTGAGTACCAAGGGGTACTTGCACCTTGCACCAGGCCCAGTTATCCCTTATTAGTGTATAGGGTGTCTAGCAGCTTAGGCTGATAGATAATGGTAGCTTAGCAGAGCAGCTTAGGCTGAACTAGGAGACGTGTGAAGCTACTACAGTACCACAAGTGTCACTTGCACAATATCATAAGAAAACACAATACACAGTTATACTAAAAATAAAGGTACTTTATTTTTATGACAATATGCCAAAGTATCTTAGAGTGTACCCTCAGTGAGAGGATAGGAAATATACACAAGATATATTTATACACAATAGCAAAAATATGCAGTATAGTCTTAGAAAACAGTGCAAAGAATTTATAGTTACAATAGGATGCAATGGGGACACATAGGGATAGGGGCAACACAAACCATATACTCCAAAAGTGGAATGCGAACCACGAATGGACCCCAAACCTATGTGACCTTGTAGAGGGTCGCTGGGACTATTAGAAAATAGTGAGAGTTAGAAAAATAACCCTCCCCAAGACCCTGAAAAGTGAGTGCAAAGTTCACCTAAGGACAAAGAAGTCGTGTTAGAGGAATAATGCAGGAAAGACACAAACCAACAATGCAACAACAATGGATTTCCAATCTAGGGTACCTGTGGAACAAGGGGACCAAGTCCAAAAGTCACAAGCAAGTCGGAGATGGGCATATGCCCAGGAAATGCCAGGTGTGGATGCAAAGAAGCTTCGACTGGACAGAAGAAGCTGAGGTATCTGCAAGAACGAAAAAAGCTACAGACTTCCCCTTTGGTGGACAGATCCCTCTCGCCGTGGAGAGTCGTGCAGATGTGTTTTCCTGCCAAAAAAACGCCAACAAGCCTTGCTAGCTGCAAATCATGCAGTTAGCATTTTTGGATGCTGCTGTAGCCCAGGAGGGACCAGAAGGTCACAAATTGGACCAGGAGGTAGAGGGGACATCGAGCAAGACAAGGAGCCCTCTTAGCAGCAGGTAGCACCCGGAACAGTGCCAGAAACAGGCACTACAAAGATGTGTGAAACTGTGCTCACCCGAAGTTACACAAAGGAGTCCCACGTCGCCGGAGACCAACTTAGAAAGTCGTGCAATGCAGGTTAGAGTGCTGCAGGCACACTGGACTGCTCTGAGTGGCCAGTGCCAGCAGGTGACGTCAGAGTCTCCTTCTGATAGGCTCTTACCTGTGTTGCTAGCCTATCCTCCTTCCTAAGTAGCCAAACCTCCTTTTCTGGCTATTTAGGGTCTCTGCTTTGGGGAATTCTTTAGATAACGAATGCAAGAGCTCATCAGAGTTCCTCTGCATCTCTCTCTTCACCTTCTGCCAAGGAATCGACCGCTGACTGCTCTGGAAGCCTGCAAAACTGCAACAAAGCAGCTAAGACGACTACTGCAACCTTGTATCGCTGATCCAGCCTGTAGGAGGCTGGCCTGGTTTGTAGTGAGTACCAAGGGGTACTTACACTCTGTACCAGGTCCAGGTATCCCTCATTAGTGTAAAAGAGTTGTCTAGGAGCTTTGGCTGATAGAGAAGGGTAGCTTAGCAGAGCAGCTTAGGCTGAACTAGGAGGCATGTAAAGCTCCTACTATACCACTGGTGTCATATGCACAATATCATAAGAAAACACAATACACAGATATACTAAAAATAAAGGTACTTTATTTTTATGACAATATGCCAAAAGTATCTCAGTGAGTACCCTCAGTATGAGGATAGCAAATATACACAAGATATATGTACACAATACCAAAAATATGCAGTAATAGCAATAGAAAGCAATGCAAGCAATGTACAGTCACAATAGATTGCAATGAGAGCACATAGGTATAGGGGCAACACAAACCATATACTCTAGAAGTGGAATGCGAACCACAAATGGACCCCAAACCTATGTGAGCTTGTAGAGGGTCGCTGGGACTGTAAGAAAACAGTGAGGGTTAGAAAAATAGCCCACCCCAAGTCCCTGAAAAGTGGGTGCAAAGTGCACCTAAGTTCCCCAAAGAGCACAGAAGTAGTGATGGGGGAATTCTGCAAGGAAGACCAACACCAGCAATGCAACAATGATGGATTTCCGGACGAGAGTACCTGTGGAACAAGGGGACCAAGTCCAAAAGTCACGATCAAGTCGGGAGTGGGCAGATGCCCAGGAAATGCCAGCTGTGGGTGCAAAGAAGCTGCCATCTGATGGTAGAAGCTGTGGATTCTGCAAGAACGAAGAGGACTAGGAACTTCCCCTTTGGAGGATGGATGTCCCACGTCATGAAGAAGCTTGCAGACGTGTTTCCGTGCAGAAAGACCGCAAACAAGCCTTGCTAGCTGCAAGGGTCACGGTTAGGGTTTTTGGATGCTGCTGTGGCCCAGGAGGGACCAGGATATCGCCAATTGCGTGAGGAGACAGAGGGGGTGTCCAGCAAGACAAAGTGCCCACTCAGAAGCAAGCAGTACCCGCAGAAGTGCCGGAACAGGCACTACAAAGAAGAGTGAACCGGAGCTCACCCGAAGTCACAAAAGAAGGTCCATTGACGCCGGAGGACAACTCGGGAGGTCGTGCACTGCAGGTTAGAGTGTCGGGGACCCAGGCTTGGCTGTGCACAAAGGAAATCCTGGAAGATTGCACAGGAGCCGGAGCAGCTGCAAATCTTTTGGTACCAGCAATGCAATCTAGCGTGGTGAGGCAAGGACTTACCTCCACCAAACTTGGACTGAAGAGTCACTGGACTGTGGGAGTCACTTGGACAGAGTTGCTGAGTTCCAGGGACCACGCTCATCGTGCTGAGAGGGGACCCAGAGGACCGGTGATGCAGTCTTTTGGTGCCTGCGGTTGCAGGGGGAAGATTCCGTCGACCCACTGGAGATTTCTTCGGAGCGTCTAGTGCAGAGAGGAGGCAGACTACCCCCACAGCATGCACCACGAGGAAAACAGTCGAGAAGGTGGCCGGATCAGCGTTACAAGGTCGCAGTAGTCATCTTTGCTACTTTGTTGCAGTTTTGCAGGCGTCCAGAGCAGTCAGCGGTCGATTCCTTGGCAGAAGGTGAAGAGAGAGATGCAGAGGAACTCTGACGAGCTTTTGCATTCGTTATGTAAAGAATTGCCCAAAGCAGAGACCCTAAATAGCCAGAAAAGGAGGTTTGGCTACTTAGGAGAGAGGATAGGCTTGTAACACCTGAAGGAGCATATCAGAAGGAGTCTCTGACGTCACCTGCTGGCACTGGCCACTCAGAGCAGTCCAGTGTGCCAGCAGCACCTCTGTTTCCAAGATGGCAGAGGTCTGGAGCACACTGGAGGAGCTCTGGACACCTCCCAGGGGAGGTGCAGGTCAGGGGAGTGGTCACTCCCCTTTCCTTTGTCCAGTTTCGCGCCAGAGCAGGGCTAAGGGGTCCCCTGATCCGGTGTAGACTGGCTTATGCAGAATTGGGCACATCTGTGCCCAAGAAAGCATTTCCAGAGGCTGGGGGAGGCTACTCCTCCCCTGCCTTCACACCATTTTCCAAAGGGAGAGGGTGTAACACCCTCTCTCAGAGGAAGTCCTTTGTTCTGCCATCCTGGGCCAGGCCTGGCTGGACCCCAGGAGGGCAGATGCCTGTCTGAGGGGTTGGCAGCAGCAGCAGCTGCAGTGAAACCCCAGGAAAGGTAGTTTGGCAGTACCAGGGTCTGTGCTACAGACCACTGGGATTATGGGATTGTGCCAACTATGCCAGGATGGCATAGAGGGGGCAATTCCATGATCATAGACATGTTACATGGCCATATTCGGAGTTACCATTGTGAAGCTACATATAGGTAGTGACCTATATGTAGTGCAAGCGTGTAATGGTGTCCCCGCACTCACAAAGTCCGGTTAATTGGCTCTGAACAATGTGGGGGCACGTTGGCTAGTGCCAGGGTGCCCTCACACTAAGTAACTTTGCGCCTAACCTTTACCAGGTAAAGGTTAAACATATAGGTGACTTATAAGTTACTTAAGTGCAGTGTAAAATGGCTGTGAAATAACGTGGACGTTATTTCACTCAGGCTGCAGTGGCAGGCCTGTGTAAGAATTGTCAGAGCTCCCTATGGGTGGCAAAAGAAATGCTGCAGCCCATAGGGATCTCCTGGAACCCCAATACCCTGGGTACCTCAGTACCATATACTAGGGAATTATAAGGGTGTTCCAGTAAGCCAATGTAAATTGGTAAAATTGGTCACTAGCCTGTTAGTGACAATTTGAAAGAAATGAGAGAGCATAACCACTGAGGTTCTGATTAGCAGAGCCTCAGTGAGACAGTTAGTCACTACACAGGTAACACATTCAGGCACACTTATGAGCACTGTGGCCCTGGTGAACAGGGTCCCAGTGACACATACAACTAAAACAACATATATACAGTGAAAAATGGGGGTAACATGCCAGGCAAGATGGTACTTTCCTACACTAGTTCAGCCTAAGCTGCTCTGCTAAGCTACCTTTTCTATCAGCCTAAGCTGCTAGACATCCCTCTACACTAATAAGGGATACCTGGACCTGGTGCAAGGTGTAAGTACCCCTTGGTACCCACTACAAACCAGGCAAGCCTCCTACATTGGTTGTGCAGCAGTGGGATAAGTATTTGCAACTACTTACAACTTTGTCATTTTGTACTTTTCATAAGAAAAAAATATACAAAACAAGTTCAGTGTATGCACACCTAACGAAAAAGTTTTGCTTTTCTTCTCTTACTCCTTTGCTAAGTGCTGAAAAGTACATCTAAAACTTTCAAAAAGTTCTTAAAAGTTGAAAAAGTTTTTTTTTCCTGTTCTTTAAAAAGTTCTGAAACTTTTTATTTCTTTTTCTGTCCCTTAAACCTTTTCTATCATGTCTGGTACAGGTCAAACTGTAGATCTGACCAGAGTTGCTTATGACAACCTTAGCTGGAAAGGAGCAAGGAGTCTCTGCATTGAAAGAGGTTTAGGGGTGGGGAAGAATCCCTCAAGAGAATTATTAGTTAATAGGCTCATTGAACAGGATAAGACCTTAGTTGGCACCTCTGGTGAGAGATTGGCTGATGGTTCACACTCTGATTCTGGGGTAGCCCCAGTTAAAGGGTTAGAAGGGAACCTTCCCAACCTGCCCCTTAGCAGGCCACCTAGCAGGGCTGGTACTGATGTGAGTTCTCATCATAGTATAGAGATTGCTCCTTTAGGCCAGGTTGTTAGAGTGCCATCTGTTAGGGACAGGTCTCTCTCTGTTCATTCTCACCATTCTTCTGTGTCAAGGCATGCCCAGCCCACCCACCCTGAAGACAGAGTGTTAGAAAGGGAACTCAATAGATTGAGAGTGGAAGAATCCAGGCTGAAGCTCAAGAAGCAACAGATGGATTTAGATAGGCAAGCATTTGACTTATAAAAAGAAAGACAGGGGTTGGGGTTTGGACCCCGTGGTGGCAGCAGCAGTATTGCAGATAGTAATCCTGTAAAAGAGCATGATTCTAGGAATCTGCACAAGATAGTTCCCCCTTACAAGGAGGGGGATGACATTAACAAGTGGTTTGCTGCACTTGAGAGGGCCTGTGTTGTACAGGGGGTCCCTCAAAGGCAGTGGGCTGCTATCCTATGGCTATCGTTCAGTGGAAAGGGTAGGGATAGGCTCCTTACTGTTAAGGAAAGTGATGCCAATGATTTTACAGTTCTCAAGATTGCACTCCTAGATGGTTATGGATTAACCACTGAACAGTACAGGATCAAGTTCAGAGAAACCAAAAAGTAGACTTCACAAGACTGGGTAGACTTTGTTGACCATTCAGTGAAGGCCTTGGAGGGGTGGTTACATGGCAGTAAAGTTTCTGACTATGAAAGCCTGTATAACTTAATCCTGAGAGAGCATATTCTTAATAATTGTGTGTCTGATTTGTTTCACCAGTACCTAGTGGACTCAGATCTGACCTCTCCCCAAGAATTGGGAAAGAAGGCAGACAAATGGGTCAGAACAAGGGTGAACAGAAAAGTGCATACAGGGGGTGACAAGGATGGCAAGAAGAAGGATGGTAAGTCTTCTGACAAGGGTGGGGACAAATCTAAAAATGAGTCTTCATCAGGCCCACAAAAACACTCTGGTGGGGGTGGTGGGCCCAAATCCTCTTCAAATCAAGTAAGGAAACCATGGTGCTATTTATGTAAAGTAAAAGGCCATTGGAAAACTGATCCTAGTTGTCAAAAGAAAAGCACCAAGCCTCCTACCACTACAACCCCTACTGCTACACCTAGTGCCCCTAGTAATAGCAGTGGTGGAGGGAGCAAACCTACTAATAGCCAATCCAAGGGAGTAGCTGGGCTCACTTTTGGTAATTTAGTTGGGGTTGGTCTTGTTAGGGAGACCACAGAGGCTGTGTTAGTCTCTGAAGGTGTCATTGATTTGGCCACCTTGGTTGCTTGTCCCCTTAATATGGATAAGTACAAGCAACTTCCCCTAATAAATGGTGTTGAGGTTCAAGCCTACAGGGACACAGGTGCCAGTGTTACCATGGTAATGGAGAAACTGGTCCACTCTGAACAACACCTACTTGGTCACCAGTACCAAGTGACCGATGCTCATAACAACACTCTTAGCCACCCCATGGCTGTTGTGAATCTCAACTGGGGGGGGGGTTACTGGTCCAAAGAAAGTTGTGGTTGCCTCAGATTTACCTGTAGACTGTCTACTAGGGAACAATTTAGAGACATCAGCTTGGGCAGAAGTGGAGTTGGAGGCTCATGCAGCAATGCTGGGCATTCCAGGGCATATTTTTGCTATAACCAGGGCTCAGGGCAAAAAGCAAAAAGGACAGGGTGACTTGGATCCTGGAAGAATTGGCCAAGTGCTCCCTAAAGCTAGAGTTAGTAAAGGTAGAACACTACTTACTATCCCTCCCTCTACAGTGGATTCAACTTCTGAGGAAGAAGATTTTCCACACCAGAGGAGCTGGAAACAGACACTGCTGAGCTTTTGGGTGGAGGGGGGCCTGCCAGGGAGGAGCTGAGTGTGGCACAGCAGACCTGGCCCACACTAGAGGGTCTAAGACAGCAAGCTGTCAAACAGCAAAATGGGGATGTCAGTGACTCTCACAGAGTTTACTGGGAGGACAACCTCTTGTATACTGAAGCAAGGGATCCAAAACCTGGAGCTGCCAGGAGATTGGTGATTCCTCAGCAATACCGAGAGTTCCTCCTAACTCTAGCCCACGACATTCCCTTGGCTGGACATTTAGGGCAAATGAAAACTTGGGACAGGCTTGTCCCCTTATTTCATTGGCCTAGAATGTCAGAGGACACAAAGGAATTTTGTAAGTCCTGTGAAACCTGTCAAGCCAGTGGCAAAACAGGTGGCACTCCAAAGGCTCCCCTTATTCCACTACCTGTGGTTGGGGTGCCCATTGAAAGGGTAGGGGTTGACATAGTTGGCCCCCTTGTCCCTCCTACTGCTTCAGGCAAAAGGTTTATCTTGGTGGTAGTGGACCATGCCACCAGATATCCTGAAGCAATTCCTCTAAGGACCACTACAGCTCCTGCAGTGGCAAAGGCCCTCCTGGGAATCTTTTCCAGGGTGGGCTTCCCAAAAGAGGTGGTATCAGACAGAGGAAGCAATTTCATGTCTGCTCACTTAAAGGCCATGTGGAAGGAATGTGGTGTGACATACAAGTTCACCACACCCTATCATCCACAAACAAATGGACTGGTTGAGAGGTTTAATAAAACTCTCAAAGGACTGATAATGGGACTCCCTGAAAAACTCCGGAGGAGATGGGATGTCCTGTTACCTTGCCTCCTTTTTGCTTACAGGGAGTGTAGGAGGCTGGACTGGCTTGTAGTGAGTACCAAGGGGTACTTGCACCTTGCACCAGGCCCAGTTATCCCTTATTAGTGTATAGGGTGTCTAGCAGCTTAGGCTGATAGATAATGGTAGCTTAGCAAAGCAGCTCAGGCTGAACTAGGAGACGTGTGAAGCTACTACAGTACCACTTAGTGTCATATGCACAATATCATAAGAAAACACAATACACAGTTATACTAAAAATAAAGGTACTTTATTTTTATGACAATATGCCAAAGTATCTTAGAGTGTACCCTCAGTGAGAGGATAGGAAATATACACAAGATATATATACACAATAGCAAAAATATGCAGTATAGTCTTAGAAAACAGTGCAAACAATGTATAGTTACAATAGGATGCAATGGGGAAACATAGGGATAGGGGCAACACAAACCATATACTCCAAAAGTGGAATGCGAACCACGAATGGACCCCAAACCTATGTGACCTTGTAGAGGGTCGCTGGGACTATTAGAAAATAGTGAGAGTTAGCAAAATAACCCTCCCCAAGACCCTGAAAAGTGAGTGCAAAGTGCACTAAAGTTCCCCTAAGGACAAAATAGTCGTGTTAGAGGGAAAATGCAAGGAAAACACAAATCAGCAATGCAACAACTATGGATTCCTGACTGAGGGTACCTGTGGAACAAGGGGACCAAGTCCAAAAGTCACAAGCAGCTCGGAGATGGGCAGATGCCCAAGAAATGCCAGCGGTTGGTGCAAAGAAGCTCTTACTAGGCTGAAGAACTGTGAATACTGCAGGAACGACAAGGGCTAGAGACTTCCCCTTTGGAGGATGGATCCCCCACGCCTTGGAGAGTCGTGCAGAAGTATTTTCCCGCCGGATGGACGCCAACAAGCCTTGCTACACGCAAATCGTGCGTTTGGCGTTTTTGGACGCTGCTGGGGCCCAGGAGGGACCAGAAGGTCGCAAATTGGACCTGCAGAGAGAGGAGACGTCGAGCAAGACAAAGAGCCCTCACTGAAGCAGGTAGCACCCGTAGAAGTGCCAGAAACAAGCACTACGAGGATGCGTGAAACGGTGCTCGCCGAAGTTGCACAAAGGAGTCCCACGTCGCCGGAGACCAACTTAGAAAGTCGTGCAATGCAGGTTAGAGTGCCGTGGACCCAGGCTTGGCTGTGCACACAGGATTCCCGCCGGAAGTGCACAGGGGCCGGAGAAGCTTGCAAAGTCGCGGTTCCCAGCAATGCAGCCCAGCGAGGTGAGGCAAAGACTTACCTCCACCAAACTTGGGCTGAAGAGTCACTGGACTGTGGGAGTCACTTGGACGGTGTCGCTGGATTCGAGGGACCTCGCTCGTCGGGCTGAGAGGAGACCCAAGGGACCGGTAATGCAGCTTTTTGGTGCCTGCGGTTGCAGGGGGAAGATTCCGTCGACCCACGGGAGATTTCTTCGGAGCTTCTGGTGCAGAGAGGAGGCAGACTACCCCCACAGCATGCACAAGCAGGAAAACAGTCGAGAAGGCGGCAGGATCAGCGTTACAGAGTTGCAGTAGTCGTCTTTGCTACTATGTTGCAGGTTTGCAGGCTTCCAGCGCGGTCAGCGGTCGATTCCTTATCAGAAGGTGAAGAGGGAGATGCAGAGGAACTCGGCTGAGCTCATGCACTCGTTATCTAAAGTTTCCCCAGAGACAGAGACCCTAAATAGCCAGAAAAGAGGGTTTGGCTACCTAGGAGAGAGGAAAGGCTACTAACACCTGAAGGAGCCTATCAGCAGGAGTCTCTGACGTCACCTGGTGGCACTGGCCACTCAGAGCAGTCCAGTGTGCCAGCAGCACCTCTGTTTCCAAGATGGCAGAGGTCTGGAGCACACTGGAGGAGCTCTGGACACCTCCCAGGGGAGGTGCAGGTCAGGGGAGTGGTCACTCCCCTTTCCTTTGTCCAGTTTCGCACCAGAGCAGGGGCTAAGGGGTCCCTGAACCGGTGTAGACTGGCTTATGCAGAATTGGGCACATCTGTGCCCAACAAAGCATTTCCAGAGGCTGGGGGAGGCTACTCCTCCCCTGCCTTCACACCATTTTCCAAAGGGAGAGGGTGTCACACCCTCTCTCAGAGGAAGTTCTTTGTTCTGCCATCCTGGGCCAGGCCTGGCTGGACCCCAGGAGGGCAGCTGTCTGTCTGAGGGGTTGGCAGCAGCAGCAGCTGCAGAGAAACCCCAGGAAGGGCAGTCTGGCAGTACCAGGGTCTGTGCTACAGACCACTGGGATCATGGAATTGTACCAACAATGCCAGGATGGCATAGAGGGGGCAATTCCATGATCATAGACATGTTACATGGCCATATTCGGAGTTACCATGGTGAAGCTACATATAGGTAGTGACCTATATGTAGTGCACGCGTGTAATGGTGTCCCCGCACTCACAAAGTTCAGTGAATTGGCTCTGAACAATGTGGGGGCACCTTGGCTAGTGCCAGGGTGCCCTCACACTAAGTAACTTTGCACCTAACCTTTACCAGGTAAAGGTTAGACATATAGGTGACTTATAAGTTACTTAAGTGCAGTGTAAAATGGCTGTGAAATAACGTGGACGTTATTTCACTCAGGCTGCAGTGGCAGGCCTGTGTAAGAATTGTCAGAGCTCCCTATGGGTGGCAAAAGAAATGCTGCAGCCCATAGGGATCTCCTGGAACCCCAATACCCTGGGTACCTCAGTACCATATACTAGGGAATTATAAGGGTGTTCCAGTAAGCCAATGTAAATTGGTAAAAATGGTCACTAGCCTGTCAGTGACAATTTGAAAGTAATGAGAGAGCATAACCACTGAGGTTCTGGTTAGCAGAGCCTCAGTGAGACAGTTAGGCACCACACAGGGAACATATACATGCACACCTATGAGCACTGGGGCCCTGTGTGACAGGGTCCCAGTGACACATACATATAGGCCACAAACCCATGAGCACTGGGGTCCTGACCAGCAGGATCCCAGTGACACATAACAACCATACTGAAAACATAGTGTTTTCACTATGAGCACTGAGGCCTGGCTATCAGGATCCCAGTGAGACAGTGAAAACAGTGACAAACACCCTGACATACACTCACAAACAGGCCAAAAGTGGGGGTAACAAGGCTAGAAAGAGGCTACCTTCTCACACAACCCCCCCCCAAACGAAGGACAATAAGGCTAACCTTGGCCAGTTGAGACTTTATTGTCTAAGTGGTGATAAGTAGAGAGTAGCTCTGCAATAGACTGGTTACTCCCTTTATCATCCACTATATGGTTACTTCCCTGTGGGGATGTAAACCACCCTGTTTGAAGTTTTTTAGCTAAGCAACAATGTGAGTATGTATTTTCAGAGTTTCTATCAGTAAGTTTTAGTTTAGAGCAGTGGGAATTGTCCACTGAACCTATTTGTAGTGATGGAAATGCCAGACAGGGGTGCTGTCTCAGAAAAGCCATAGCTGGGCAAAAACTTTGTCCATCTGGCTGGAAGAGAGAACAGGGATGCTGTTTCTCTTGAGTTGGAGCAGGGCAGGGATGCTGTCCTATGAGCTCCACACTAGGGCAGGGATGCTGTCCTAAGTGTTGTGAGGTAGTGCAGGGTTTCTGCACTAAAGTTTCTCTGGGAGGGTTGGAGGGATGCTCCATGTTAACTAAAATGGTGCTGTTTTTCTCACCAATGTTAGTTATCCCACAGAGAGGTACTTCCACCTCAGGGAGTCCAGCTTTGCCAGCTGATGATTCCCTTGGAACAGGTGCCACCCCAGGAGAGGTTTCTCCCACCACAGGAATAGTATCCTGAATGGTAGGGTGGTTAGGGGATACTGTGATACCCTTTTTACCTGTTGATGGAGAGGGATCCTGAGTTTTCAGGCCTTCTCTCCTTTGCTTTTTCATTTCACTTGAAATGAGAGGGAACAATTCCTCAGGGATGCCCAGCATTGCTGCATGGGCATAAAACTCTACATCAGCCCAACCTGAGGCCTCTAGGTCATTACCTAAGAGACAGTCTACAGGTAAGCTAGGTGATACCACCACCTGCTTAGGGCCAGTAACTCCACCCCAACTAAACTGAATTATAGCTAAGGGAAGAAACTTAGTGGAGTTATGGACATCAATAATCTTACACTGTTGTCCAATGATGTGTTGTTCAGGAGGCACTAGGTTTTCAGTCACCAAAGTGAAACTGGCACCTGTGTCCCTGTAGGCCAAGGCCTCAACACCATTTATTGAAACTGTCTGCCTGTACTTATCCATTGTAAGGGGACAAGCAGCCAGTGTGGCAAGGCCAATGCCACTAGGTGTGACAGAAACTGCCTTGGGACTGATTACATCAGTTTCCACTATGGACCCATAAGTGAACCCAACTACACCCTTTGCTTGACTGTTGCCAGCAGTCCCACCACTAGTACCACTACTGCTAGGGGCACTAGAGCTTGATGTATTAGTGGTGGTTGGCTCAGGGGGTTTACCTGGACAGGACTTATCCCCTGGCCTATGGCCTCTATTTTTACACACAAAGCACCAAGGCTTTTTAATGTGTGCAGGTTGGGAAGAAGAGGAAGAATTTGTTTTATCCCCACCCTCTGAAGAGTGTTTAAGATTTGAAGTGGGATCTTTGGTTTTACCCTTATCCCCATGCTTATCTTGAGATTTTTCACCATCTTTCTTCTTATTGCCATCTTTGTCACCCCCTGTATGAACTTTTCTGTTCACCCTTGTTCTGACCCATTTGTCTGCCTTCTTTCCCAATTCTTGGGGAGAGGTCAGATCAGAGTCTACCAGGTACTGGTGCAACAAATCAGACACACAATTATTAAGTATATGCTCTCTCAGGATTGTGTTATACAGGCTTTCATAATCAGTAACTTTACTGCCATGTAACCACCCCTCCAAGGCCTTCACTGCCTGGTCAATGAAATCAACCCAGTCTTGTGAAGACTCCTTTTTGGTCTCTCTGAACTTTATCCTGTACTGTTCAGTGGTTAAGCCATAACCATCCAGGAGTGCATTCTTAAGAACTTGGAAATTATTGGCATCATTTTCTTTTACAGTAAGGAGCCTATCCCTACCTTTTCCACTAAATGATAGCCATAGGATAGCAGCCCACTGCTTTTGAGGGACATCCTGTACAACACAGGCCCTCTCAAGTGCAGCAAACCACTTGTTAATGTCATCCCCCTCCTTGTAAGGGGGAACTATCTTATGCAGATTCCTGGAATCATGCTCTTTTGCAGGATGACTATGGGGAATACTGCTGCTGCCACCATGGGTATCTAAACCCAACTTCTGTCTTTCCCTCTCTATTTCTAAAGACTGTCTATCCAAATCCAGCTGTTGCTTCTTGAGCTTCAGTCTGGTTTGTTCCACTCTCAATCTATTGAGCTCCCTTTCTAACAATCTGTCATCAGGGTGGGTGGGAGGGACATTTCTAGATACAGAGGTATGATGGGAATGAACAGAAGGAGACCTGTCCCTTACCAAGGGCACCCTAATAGCTTGGCTACCAGCATAATGTGAGAGCACATCATCAGTATGATGTGATTCAACCTCTGTACCAACTATGCTAGACTGTCTAGTAATGGGCAGGCTGAGAAGTTTCTTTCCTGAACCTTTTCCTGGGGGAGTCCCTGGATCAGATTGAGAACCATTAGCTACTTTTTCTACAGATTGGGCACTTATGGCCTTATCCTGTACTCTAAGCATATTAATTAACAGTTCTAAGGAAGGATTCTTCCCTACACTCAAACCTCTCTCTATGCAGAGACTCCTTGCTCCTTTCCAGCTAAGGTGATCATATGCAAGTTTGGACAGTTCAACTTTTTGGCCTGTGCCAGACATTTTTTAGAGAGAGTTAAAGTGATAGACAAAGAGAAAAAAGTTTTCAGAACTTTTTGGAAAGACAGAAAAAACTTTTTAAACTTTTAAGAACTTTTTGAAAGTTTAGAAGTACTTTTCAGCACTTAGAAAAGAGTGAAAAGAGGAAATGCAAAACTTTTTGGCTATGTGTATATACACTGACCTTGTTTTGTATATTTTTCTCTTATGAAAAGTACAATGACAAGAGTGGTAAGTAGTCTCAAAGCACTTATCCCACCGCTGCACAACCAATGTAGGAGGCTGGACTGGCTTGTAGTGAGTACCAAGGGGTACTTGCACCTTGCACCAGGCCCAGTTATCCCTTATTAGTGTATAGGGTGTCTAGCAGCTTAGGCTGATAGATAATGGTAGCTTAGCAAAGCAGCTCAGGCTGAACTAGGAGACGTGTGAAGCTACTACAGTACCACTTAGTGTCATATGCACAATATCATAAGAAAACACAATACACAGTTATACTAAAAATAAAGGTACTTTATTTTTATGACAATATGCCAAAGTATCTTAGAGTGTACCCTCAGTGAGAGGATAGGAAATATACACAAGATATATATACACAATAGCAAAAATATGCAGTATAGTCTTAGAAAACAGTGCAAACAATGTATAGTTACAATAGGATGCAATGGGGAAACATAGGGATAGGGGCAACACAAACCATATACTCCAAAAGTGGAATGCGAACCACGAATGGACCCCAAACCTATGTGACCTTGTAGAGGGTCGCTGGGACTATTAGAAAATAGTGAGAGTTAGCAAAATAACCCTCCCCAAGACCCTGAAAAGTGAGTGCAAAGTGCACTAAAGTTCCCCTAAGGACAAAATAGTCGTGTTAGAGGGAAAATGCAAGGAAAACACAAATCAGCAATGCAACAACGATGGATTCCTGACTGAGGGTACCTGTGGAACAAGGGGACCAAGTCCAAAAGTCACAAGCAGCTCGGAGATGGGCAGATGCCCAAGAAATGCCAGCGGTTGGTGCAAAGAAGCTCTTACTAGGCTGAAGAACTGTGAATACTGCAGGAACGACAAGGGCTAGAGACTTTCCCTTTGGAGGATGGATCCCCCACGCCTTGGAGAGTCGTGCAAAAGTGTTTTCCCGCCGGATGGACGCCAACAAGCCTTGCTACACGCAAATCGTTCGTTTGGCGTTTTTGGACGCTGCTGGGGCCCAGGAGGGACCAGAAGGTCGCAAATTGGACCTGCAGAGCGAGGGGACGTCGAGCAAGACAAAGAGCCCTCACTGAAGCAGGTAGCACCCGGAGAAGTGCCAGAAACAGGCACTACGAGGATGCGTGAAACGGTGCTCGCCGAAGTTGCACAAAGGAGTCCCACGTCGCCGGAGACCAACTTAGAAAGTCGTGCAATGCAGGTTAGAGTGCCGTGGACCCAGGCTTGGCTGTGCACACAGGATTTCCGCCGGAAGTGCACAGGGGCCGGAGAAGCTTGCAAAGTCGCGGTTCCCAGCAATGCAGCCCAGCGAGGTGAGGCAAAGACTTACCTCCACCAAACTTAGGCTGAAGAGTCACTGGACTGTGGGAGTCACTGGGACGGTGTCGCTGGATTCGAGGGACCTCGCTAGTCGGGCTGAGAGGAGACCCAAGGGACCGGTAATGCAGCTTTTTGGTGCCTGCGGTTGCAGGGGGAAGATTCCGTCGACCCACGGGAGATTTCTTCGGAGCTTCTGGTGCAGAGAGGAGGCAGACTACCCCCACAGCATGCACAAGCAGGAAAACAGTCGAGAAGGCGGCAGGATCAGCGTTACAGAGTTGCAGTAGTCGTCTTTGCTACTATGTTGCAGGTTTGCAGGCTTCCAGCGCGGTCAGCGGTCGATTCCTTATCAGAAGGTGAAGAGGGAGATGCAGAGGAACTCGGCTGAGCTCATGCACTCGTTATCTAAAGTTTCCCCAGAGACAGAGACCCTAAATAGCCAGAAAAGAGGGTTTGGCTACCTAGGAGAGAGGAAAGGCTACTAACACCTGAAGGAGCCTATCAGCAGGAGTCTCTGACGTCACCTGGTGGCACTGGCCACTCAGAGCAGTCCAGTGTGCCAGCAGCACCTCTGTTTCCAAGATGGCAGAGGTCTGGAGCACACTGGAGGAGCTCTGGACACCTCCCAGGGGAGGTGCAGGTCAGGGGAGTGGTCACTCCCCTTTCCTCTGTCCAGTTTCGCGCCAGAGCAGGGGCTAAGGGGTCCCTGAACCGGTGTAGACTGGCTTATGCAGAATTGGGCACATCTGTGCCCAACAAAGCATTTCCAGAGGCTGGGGGAGGCTACTCCTCCCCTGCCTTCACACCATTTTCCAAAGGGAGAGGGTGTCACACCCTCTCTCAGAGGAAGTTCTTTGTTCTGCCATCCTGGGCCAGGCCTGGCTGGACCCCAGGAGGGCAGCTGCCTGTCTGAGGGGTTGGCAGCAGCAGCAGCTGCAGAGAAACCCCAGGAAGGGCAGTCTGGCAGTACCAGGGTCTGTGCTACAGACCACTGGGATCATGGAATTGTACCAACAATGCCAGGATGGCATAGAGGGGGCAATTCCATGATCATAGACATGTTACATGGCCATATTCGGAGTTACCATGGTGAAGCTACATATAGGTAGTGACCTATATGTAGTGCACGCGTGTAATGGTGTCCCCGCACTCACAAAGTTCAGTGAATTGGCTCTGAACAATGTGGGGGCACCTTGGCTAGTGCCAGGGTGCCCTCACACTAAGTAACTTTGCACCTAACCTTTACCAGGTAAAGGTTAGACATATAGGTGACTTATAAGTTACTTAAGTGCAGTGTAAAATGGCTGTGAAATAACGTGGACGTTATTTCACTCAGGCTGCAGTGGCAGGCCTGTGTAAGAATTGTCAGAGCTCCCTATGGGTGGCAAAAGAAATGCTGCAGCCCATAGGGATCTCCTGGAACCCCAATACCCTGGGTACCTCAGTACCATATACTAGGGAATTATAAGGGTGTTCCAGTAAGCCAATGTAAATTGGTAAAAATGGTCACTAGCCTGTCAGTGACAATTTGAAAGTAATGAGAGAGCATAACCACTGAGGTTTTGGTTAGCAGAGCCTCAGTGAGACAGTTAGGCACCACACAGGGAACATATACATGCACACCTATGAGCACTGGGGCCCTGTGTGACAGGGTCCCAGTGACACATACATATAGGCCACAAACCCATGAGCACTGGGGTCCTGACCAGCAGGATCCCAGTGACACATAACAACCATACTGAAAACATAGTGTTTTCACTATGAGCACTGAGGCCTGGCTATCAGGATCCCAGTGAGACAGTGAAAACAGTGACAAACACCCTGACATACACTCACAAACAGGCCAAAAGTGGGGGTAACAAGGCTAGAAAGAGGCTACCTTCTCACAGGGAGGTAACCCAAAAAGGAGTGGGCTTCAGTCCCTTTGAACTCCTATTTGGACACCCTGTAAGAGGTCCTCTAACACTTGTGAAGGAGGGTTGGGAACAACCTTTAAAAGCTCCTAAGCAAGACATAGTGAACTATGTACTTGGCCTAAGATCTAGGATGGCTGAGTACATGAAAAAGGCCAGTAAAAACCTTCAGGCCAGCCAAGAGCTCCCAAAGCAATGGCATGACCAGAAGGCTGTTCTGATTCAGTACCATCCAGGGCAGAAAGTGTGGGTATTGGAGCCTGTGGCCCCAAGAGCACTCCAAGACAAATCGAGTGGACCCTTCATTATTGTTGAGAAAAAGGGAGAAGTCACCTACTTGGTTGACTTAGGCACTGCCAGGAGTACCCTTAGGGTGCTCCATGTCAATTGCCTGAAACCCTACTATGACAGGGCTGATCTCACCCTGCCCATGGCAACAGATGAAGGACAGGAAGAAGAGAGTGACCCTCTCCCTGATCTCTTCTCTTCCACAGAACAAGATGCTCTAGTGGAAGGTGTAGTTTTGGCATATTGGGGGTCATTCTGACCTCGGCGGTAAAAGGCGCTTACCGCCGGTCAGAAGACCGCCATAACACCGCCGCGGCCGCTGTAAACCGCCACGGTCATTCTGACCCGCAACTGCCAAACCGCCAAAAACCCAACATCCACAAAAGTCCGCCATATCAAATGTCGGCGAAAAAATGGCGATGACCAACCCTCCACTGTCACGCCAACAGAAATACGCCCACACTATCACAACACACGAATCCACGCGGCGGTCTTTCAACCGCGGTATTCCATTGGCGGTACACACCGCTGCGGTCAAAATACACACACACATAGAAAACTCAGCCACATTGGTCATTTTGAAACACACACACCTGATACACATACTAACACCACTCCCACACACCCAATACAATATAAAACACACACCCACATCACCCACAAACCCCTACGACCCGAAATTAATGACGAAGGCTAGAGAGAGAGCACAGAATAGACAATTACACAACACAGAGGCACACAACACCATCACCCACACAACATCCACGCACCAAACACCACACACCACCACACGCACCACGCTCATCACCACAAACGCCACCCCACATCTCATCCACACCACCCCATGGCACCCCAAAGACATCCCAGGTTCCGTGACGCAGAACTCAGGGTCATGGTGGAGGAAATAGTCCGTGTAGAGCCCCAGCTCTTCGGGGCACAGGTCCAGCATACCACAATTGCCAGGAAGATGGAGCTATGGCAAAGGATAGTGGACAGGGTCAACGCGGTGGGACAGCATCCACGCAATCGGGATGACATTAGGAAGCGCTGGAACGACCTACGGGGGAAGTTGCGTTCCATGGTATCAAGGCACAACATTGCGGTGCAGAAGACTGGCGGCGGACCCCCACCTACTCCCCCAGAATTCACAGCATGGGAGGAGGAAGTCTTGCACATCCTGCATCCTGAGGGCCTCGCAGGAGTACGCAGAGGAATGGACTCTGGTAAGTCAAATCTTAACTACTTCTTCCCACCCCCACCCCACCTGCATGCCAAATCATATCCCTACCCTCACCCCCACCCCCATCACACCAACTCCTTGCAAATGGCTCACCATCACAGCCCACCCATCCCGAAACCTAGCCCTGCATGCGTCCCCAAAGCATGGACACCCATCACCAAAGCATGCCCACTGCGCACACACATCACCCCCACAACCCACCCTCACAAAAGCCCCCACAAGGGAATGCCTGCACTTGGGTACACGGACACCCACCCATCACACGAAATGCCACACACAGAAGCAATAACCATACCTTCATACCCCTGCAGGACCCGAACGCCACCACACCGCCACGGAGTGTACAGAGATGTCCATCCCACCCCCAGAAGAGGCCCCCAGCGATTACAGCAGCTATGTCTCCCTGGACCCAGATGACCAGCCCGGCCCATCGGGGACTTCTGGACAGTCGGTTCCCCACAGACAGCCACAGGCTACACCAGACCCAACCCCCTCTGGGAACACCAGCACAGCTCCCACCCAGCGGGCCCATGCCTCTGTCTCCAGGACACGTCAATCAGCGGTGTGTCTGCCACTACAGGGCACCCAGGTTGACCCACCACCCCAACAACAACAGGGACCTGGGGGCAGTGATAGTGGGCACACCGTCCAGGGGACAGAGGCCCAGGAACACAGGGGAACTGGGAGGGCTGCTGTGCGACAGGGGGGGACAGGCCCAGGGAACCCACTCTCCAAGAGGCCCTCTCCTCCATCATGGGAGCTTACCACCACTCCCAGGAGACGATGGCGACGGTACTGGCCAGGTTCCAGGAGATCCAGGCACAGCAGGAGGAACGGTACATGGGGTTCAGAGAGGAACTGAGGAACATCGGTTCCGCAATGGGGACCATCGTACTGGCCCTTAACCAGATAGTCACCTCATTGCGGGACCATGTGGCACCACAAAGGGCCCCTGACACTAGCCCAGGCCAGGAACAGCCTACCACCTCCGCCGGCGCTAGTGGACAGGAGGCCCCCACACAACAACAGGCCACCAGAACCCCACCTCCTGCTGAAGAAGAACCACCCCGCAAGCGGAACCTGAGATCTCACAAGAAGACAGAGTAGGATGCCAAGACCCCGCCAGCATAAGATACCCCCTGATGTCATCCCACTGTCCCACATTGTCACCCTGTCCAACCTTTAACTGCCCCTGCTCCATCCTTCCACAGGCATAAGGAAAATGCACCAGTGCGACTGAGAACAGGACTCTGCCATGGACATTACTCCACCCCCACCCATCACCGTTTGACAATCATGTACGAATATGTAGCACTTCAAATAAATCACTTATTGCTCTTAAAATAACAGGAGTCTGCTTGTATTCTCAACAAATGTATTACACATAACGGTGCACTAATGTCCAGTAACTTTGTGATGACAGCATACCAATTTCAATAAGCTTTAGTCCATGGGCAAACAAAGCAGAAGTCACGCAGTGGGTCATACAGCTCTGAAAAGGGAAGGGAAAGTCACAAATCAGTTAACGGGAACTGGGGGGAAACACAGACAGTACAGCCGCATGAGGCCTTAAGTAAATGTAATATGGCGTGGGTGAATCTTACCTGTGTGCTACTGAAAATATTGTTGTATGACTGTATCCCTGTTGTCCATGTCGTCCCCGTCGTCTTCCTCCTCTTCACTCTCCACAGGCTCCACAGCTGCTACAACACCACCATCTGGACCATCCTCCTGTAGGAACGGCACCTGGCGTCGCAAAGCAAGATTGTGCAGCATACAGCAGGCCACGATGATATGGCACACCTTCTTTGGTGAGTACATTAGGGATCCCCTGTCATTTGCAGGCACCTAAACCTGGCCTTCAGGAGGCCGAAGGTCCTTTCTATTATCCTCTGAGTTTGCCCATGGGCCTCATTGTACCGTTCCTCTGCCCTGGTCCGGGGATTCCTCACTGGGGTCAGTAGCCACGACAGGTTGGGGTAGCCAGAGTCACCTATTAGCCACACACGGTGTCTCTGTAGCTGTTTCATCACATAAGGGATGCTGCTATTTCGCATGATGTACGCGTCATGCACTGACCCAGGGAACTTGGCATTTACATGGGAGATGTACTGGTCAGCCAAACAGACCACCTGGACATTCATCGAATGATAACTTTTTCTGTTCCTGTACACCTGCTCACTTTCACTGGGGGGAACCAAAGCCACATGGGTCCCATCAATGGCACCAATGATGTTGGGGATATGTCCAAGGGCATAGAAATCACCCTTCACTGTAGCCAATTCGCCCACCTCAGGGAAAATAATGTAGCTCTGCATGTATTTCATCAGGGCAGACAACACTCTGGACAAAACCTTGGAAAACATAGGCTGAGACATCCCTGATGATATGGCCACTGTTGTCTGAAAAGACCCACTTGCCAAAAAATGAAGTACTGACAGAACCTGCACCAGAGGGGGAATCCATGTGGGTTGGCGGATGGGGGACATCAGGTCTGGCTCCAGCTGGGCACATAGTTCATGTATAGTTGCTCTGTCAAGCCGGTATGTAAGAATGATATGTCGTTCTTCCATTGTCGACAGGTCCACCAGCGGTCGGTACACGGGAGGATTCCTCCTTCTCCTCGCAAGTCCCAGCGGACGGTGCCTAGGAAGGACAACATGGAGCACACAGTCAAGCAACCCACAGGTTCGCTCACACAGCTTGCACAGTACACGATTCGCTATGCATTGAAAGGCTTGTATGAGTGTTGATGCAAGGCCTAGGCCTGTGTGACGCAGTAGAAATCAAGCCATGTGGGCCCTTGAAATGGCGGCTGCCTGACCTGTGAAGTGTGACAGTGGGATGTGAGGTCAATGCGCTGGCGTGGCACACCGTGGCGGTAGGCGGTCGAAGACCGCGGGGTTAAGCCGCATTGGTTAACATTGAACCCTATGGGTTTCAGTAGCCAATGACAATGTGCGCCGGTGATCGCGGTACGCACCGCGGCGGTACGCACCGCCGCGGGCGTGACCGCCATTTTCTATCTGATTAATCACTCGAGACCTGATCATCCACAGGAGAGGACCTATACTGCAAGTGCTGCTGTGACCTCGGTCTGGGAGATACAATGGCTGCTGTGACTGTGGAAAGGGCCCCTGCCTTCACTTCAGAAGAATTGGAGAAACTTGTTGATGGGGTCCTCCCCCAGTATGCGCTACTCTACGGTCCTCCAGACCAACAGGTTAGTACACAGGGTGCACGTTGAATGGGCTATGCCTGTGTTGAGTGGGGTGGATGTAAGATGGTGGGGATGGGAGCGAATGAGGAGTGCAACGCACGAAAGATGTGAGCATGTGCCACATGGCAAGGTTGGGGAGGGGGGGGCCACTCACATTGACCAGGCAGAAAAGTGATGATATTTATGTTTCAACCCTGCACATGTCACATAGGTCAGCGCCCATCAGAAGATCGACATTTGGCGTGCCATCGCCAAGGACGTCCGGGCCCTGGGGGTCCACAACAGACGGGGCACCCACTGCCGAAAGAGGTGGGAGGACATCCGCCGCGGGACCAGAAAGACCGCCGAGTCTCTGCTGGGGATGGCCTCCCAACGTAGGAGGGGTGCCAGCCGCCAATTGACCCCCCTGATGTCCCGGATCCTCGCGGTGGCCTACCCCGATTTGGATGGGCGCGTGAGGACATCACAGCAGACACAAGGGGGTGAGTATCAGCACAATCTGCTATCTTTGCGCGCAGTGAAGGTGTCTGGGTGGGGGAGGAGGGCTGGGGCTATCTCTAGGCCAGGGCGCATTCTGTAGGCTAGGCCCCTCCGTTAGGCATGGCCCTGTGCCCCCGCCCCCCACCTCTGTAGGGTGCCAAGTACAGCTATCCATGGTCCGGCCTCATCCATGTGTGCATTTGTCGTCCATTGACCTGTAGGCCTAGTCATAATAACTGAGTAGTGTACCCCGAGTGCGCGGCGTAGTGCAGGGGGCTTCTGTGTCTGTCCTCTCCGCCAACGGTGCCGCCAATGCATGCACTCAACCTGTCTTCATTTCTCCCCCCCCCATTTTCTTTTCTTCCTGTTCATGTGTGCATTAGCATCATCAGGCGGAGGAGAAGTGGCATCGGCGCACGAGGGAGCTGCATCTCACATGCAACAGAATCCGAGTACACCAGTGAGACGGAGGGCGAGGGGAGCTCCACAACGGGGACCCGTGGCGACGTCAGTGACACCGACACGTCCTCGGAAGGGAGCTCCCTTGTGGTGGCGGCAACATCCGTGCCCACCGCAACAACAGGTACAGCCGCCACCCAGCGCACCAGCCCCGCCCTCCCAGCAGCCCCTCAGCGTTTGCCCCGTGCCCGCTCGGCCAGGAAGCCGGCCATCTCCTTCGCCCCAGGCACCTCAGGCCCTGCCCCAGTTACCCCTGCTGCCCTCAGTGAGGAGGTCATTGACCTCCTGAGGACCATCATTGTTGGGCAGTCTACCCTTTTGAATGCCATCCAGGGTGTAGAAAGGGAGGTGCATCGGAGCAATGCATACCTGGAAGGCATTCATTCGGGTCAGGCTGCCCATCAGCGATCGTTCAACGCTCTGGCCTCAGCACTGACGGCAGCCATTGTCCCTGTCTCCAGTCTCCCTCTTCTGACTCCCTCCACCCAGTCCCAGTCTCCTGTTCCTCTGCCTGTCCCATCCACACCATCAGACCAGCCTGCACACACCTCAACACCCAAGGGCAGCTCATCCAGACATAAGCACCACAGATCCCACAAGCATTCACCCAAGCAACATCCAGATGCAGACATGCCAACAGTCAAAACCACCTCTGTGTCCCCCACCTCCTCATCTCCCTCCTCCCTCCCTGTGACGTCTCCACTCACACCTGCATGCACACCACCATCATCCAGTACTTCCATCACCAGCACACCCTCCATTACAGTCCGCACACGTGCAGTCACCACCCCCACTGCCATTTACACGTCCCCCGTGTCCTCTCCCAGTGTGTCTGTCACCCCCTCTTCCAAAACACACAAACGCAGGCAGCCACCCACCCAACAGCCATCCACCTCCGACAGCCTCCGTCACAAGCACCTGCACCCAAAGACAGCACACTTGACTCTCCTACAACCACATCCTCTTCCTCCACTCCCATACCCACTGCACCTACCCTTCCCATGGCTCCTAAAAAACTTTTCCTCTCCAAAATTGACCTCTTTGCCTCACCTGACCCACCCCCTCCACCTGGTAAGAGTCCAAACAGCACCTCAGCCACCACCAGCCCTGCATCTACTGTGACCATAGTGCAGGGCTATTGGAGTCCACCAGCTCCTAGGGCAGGAACATCGCCCAGCAGCAAGGGGACAGCCAGCCCACCCCCTGGGAAGAGGACAATAAAGAATAAGGGCCGGTGCGACAAGCCTGAGACGGCTGCCACCAAGGACAGTAGCCATGCCCCGTCACCTGCCACATCATCAAAGGGAGGCAAGGGCCACAGAGCTTCAGCGAAGGAGGTCAAGGGCAGCAGGGCGGAGGAGTCAGGCAGCAGCCGAGCTGCCCAGGAGGGCCCCACAGCCCCATTCTGTGTGTGACAGACGACACCCACGGGCCCAGGACTCCATCACAGGAGGGTCCCGCGACCGCACCGTCAGATGCCGAGTGAGCGGGAAGTCTTGGCCAGGTCTGGCTCCCTAGAAACACAGGACAAGCACCGCTGAACAGGGGCCCGCCGTGAGGAGTACCGCTGAACAGGGGCCCGCCGTGAGGAGAACCGCTGAACAGGGGCCCGCCATGAGAAGCACCGCTGAACAGGGGCCCGCCGTGAGAAGCACCGCTGAACAGGGGCCCGCCGTGAGGAGAACCGCTGAACAGGGGCCCGCCGTGAGGAGAACCGCTGAACAGGGGCCCGCCGTGAGAAGCACCGCTGAACAGGGGCCCGCCGTGAGAAGCAACGCTGAACAGGGGCCCGCTGTGAGGAGAACCGCTGAACAGGGGCCCGCCGTGAGAAGCACCGCTGAACAGGGGCCCGCCGTGAGAAGCAACGCTGAACAGGGGCCCGCTGTGAGGAGAACCGCTGAACAGGGGCCCGTCGTGAGGAGAACTGTGAACAGGAGCCCTTCATGTCAAGCACCGCTCCGCTGGGCCCTTCATCTCAAGCACCGCTCCGCTGGCCACCGCCGTCTCAAGCACCGCTCCGCTGGGCCCTTCCTGTCAAGCACCGCTCCGCTGGGCCCTTCCTGTCAAGCACCGCTCCGCTGGCCACCGCCGTCTAAAGCACCGCTCCGCTGGGCCCTTCCTGTCAAGCACCGCCCCGCTGGGCCCTTCCTGTCAAGCACCGCTCCGCTGGGCCCTTCCTGTCAAGCACCGCTCTGCTGGCCACCGCAGTCTCAAGCACCGCTCCGCTGGGCCCTTCATGTCAAGCACCGCTCCGCTGGGCCCTTCCTGTCAAGCACCGCTCCGCTGGGCCCTTCCTGTCAAGCACCGCTCCGCTGGACACCGCCGTCTCAAGCACCACTCCGCTGGGCCCTTCCTGTCAAGCACCGCTCCGCTGGACACCGCCGTCTCAAGCACCGCTCCGCTGGGCCCTTCCTGTCAAGCACCGCTCCGCTGGCCACCGCCGTCTCAAGCACCGCTCCGCTGGGCCCTTCATGTCAAGCACCGCTCCGCTGGGCCCTTCCTGTCAAGCACCGCTCCGCTGGGCCCTTCATGTCAAGCACCGCTCCGCTGGGCCCTTCCTGTCAAGCACCGCTCAGCTGGGCAACGCCGTCTCAAGCACCGCTGGCCCATTGACAGTGCCGGGTCTGTGTCGAGCAGGGCTTCACGTAGCACTCTGGGCACCGTGCCTCCTCCATTGACAGTGGAGTCAATAATCCATCTGATGGCCTGTGGCTTTGCACTCCCCAGGATGGTACAGTGGGCAATCCACCCACTGTAGAGACTTGTGAGACTGTGGCTTTGCACTCCCCAGGATGGCACAGTGGGCAATCCACCCACTGTAAAGACTTGTGAGACTGTGGCTTTGCACACCCCAGGATGGCGCAGTGGGCAATCCACCCACTGTTAAGACTTGTGAGACTGTGGCTTTGCACTCCCCAGGATGGCGCAGTGGGCAATCCACCCACTGTAAAGACTTGTGAGACTGTGGCTTTGCACTCCCCAGGATGGCGCAGTGGGCAATCCACCCACTGTAGAGACTTGTGAGACTGTGGCTTTGCACTCCCCAGGATGGCGCAGTGGGCATGGAGGCCCCTCGTGGATCTGGCGTCGTGGACTCATGTGGCTGAGGTGCCCCCCCTTCCCTTCCCCCTGAGGTGCCTGTAGTTTTGTCATCTGATGCCCCAGCAGTGTTCTCTCCTATGGATTCGTGTCTCCTGTGTGGGCTTTGCCCCTGTGTTTGTGCACATTGGCCCACGGACTATGGAACTTTGACAGAATGGGCAGGACTTATTGCATATGTATATATTTTTTACTATGTTCATTCCTTATTTTGTATCTTTCTTATTTCATACTTCACATTACTTCATTTGTGCTATTATATACTTCAATGTCAATGTTCATTTAATTTTGTCTTTGCATTATTCCGTGGGGTTTGGGGGGTGTGACTCTGACTTGTTGCTCGGCAATGGTGTGTAGGTATTTGGAGGGGGGGTGGGTGTATCGCGTATGTGTGTGCCCGTAACCCTTCCTCCTCCCCCTCCCCTGTGTCGTAGGTGCAGTACTCACCGTTGTCGTCTGCGCCGGCGTTCGTACTCGTGGTAGATAAGCAGGTAGACAATGGCTGGTAGGATGTTTAATTCGGGTTCCATGCTGTCCAGATTCCTCGTGGAGTGTTTAGAGGTGAGCGTTTTCCCGTTCGTAGTCTGTTTTCGCCGTGTTTTTATCGGCGGGGCTCCCGCCCCGGAAAAGGTGGCGGATTGGTGAGTTGTGATAGGGTGGGCGGTACATTGTCTGCCGCCTGCCTGTTGGCGGTGACCGCCGCGCTGTTTGTTTGTCCCGCCATGGCGGTCGGAGTGTTAAAGTGGCGGGCTGTATTGGCGGTTCCCGCCAGAGTCAGAATTCCATTTTTTTGACCGCCTGCCTGTTGGCGGGTTGGCCGGCGCTTTATCACCGACCGCCAGGGTTGGAATGACCCCCATTGTCTTACTGCTGAGCAGAAAAACCACTGCATAAATCTCCTGGGTCAGTTTTCTGAACTCTTTTCTACTGTGCCAGGCACCACTTCTTGGTGTGAGCACACTATAGATACTGGAGACAGCTTGCCTGTCAAAAGTAAAATCTATGGGAAGCCTCACCATGTCAGGGACTGCATAAAACAAGAGGTTCAGAAAATGCTTGAACTGGGAGTGGTTGAGCACTCTGAAAGTCCATGGGCCTCTCCTGTGGTACTTGTACCAAAACCTCATTCCAAAGATGGAAAGAAGGAAATGAGATTTTGTGTAGATTACAGAGGTCTCAACCAGGTAACTAAAACTGATGCTCACCCTATACCCAGGGCAGACGAGCTAATAGATACACTGGCATCTGCCAAGTATCTAAGCACCTTTGATTTGACTGCAGGGTATTGGCAGCTCAAGTTATCAGAGGATGCAAAAGCAAAAACTAAATTGTCCACCATTGGAGGGCACTACCAATTCACAGTAATGCCCTTTGGTTTGAAAAATGCACCTGCCACTTTTCAGAGGTTGGTGAACACAGTCCTGCAAGGGTTGGAGGCTTTTAGTGCAGCATATCTAGATGATATAGCTGTCTTTAGCTCCACCTGGGATGATCACCTGGTCCACCTATGGAAAGTATTGGAGGCCCAGCAAAAGGCAGGCCTCACTATCAAGGCTTCAAAGTGCCAGATAGGGCAGGGTAAAGTGGTTTATCTGGGACATCTTGTAGGTGGAGAACAGATTGCACCACTTCAGGGGAAAATCCAAACTATCATAGATTGGGTTCCCCCTACAACTCAGACTCAAGTGAGAGCCTTCTTAGGCCTCACTGGGTACTACAGGAGGATCATAAAGAACTATGGCTCCATAGCAACCCCTCTTAATGACCTCACTTCAAAGAAAATGCCTAAAAAGGTATTGTGGACAGCTAACTGTCAGAAAGCTTTTGAGGAGCTGAAGCAGGCCATGTGCTCTGCACCTGTCCTGAAAAGCCCCTGTTACTCCAAAGTATTCATTGTCCAAACTGATGCATCTGAATTAGGGGTAGGGACAGTCTTATCACAATTTAATTCTGAGGGCCAGGATCAACCTGTTGCTTTTAACAGCAGGGGGTTTACCCCTAGAGAAAAGCGTTGGTCTGCCATAGAGAGGGAGGCCTTTGCTGTGGTCTGGGCACTGAAGAAGTTGAGGCCATACCTGTTTGGCACTGACTTCATTGTTCAGACAGACCACAAACCTCTACTTTGGCTAAAACAAATGAAAGGTGAAAATCCTAAATTGTTGAGGTGGTCCATATCCCTACAGGGAATGGACTATACAGTGGAACATAGACCTGGGAGTACCCACTCCAATGCAGATGGACTCTCCAGATATTTCCACTTAGACAATGAAGACTCATCGGGTCATGGCTAGTCTTATAATTCTTCGTTTGGGGGGGGGGGTGTGTAGAAAAGTACCATCTTGCCTGGCATGTTACCCCCATATTTCACTGTATATATGTTGTTTAGTTGTATGTGTCACTGGGACCCTGCCAGCCAGGGCCCCAGTGCTCATAAGTGTGCCTGAATGTGTTACCTGTGTAGTGACTAACTGTCTCACTGAGGCTCTGCTAACCAGAACCTCAGTGGTTATGCTCTCTCATTTCTTTCCAAATTGTCACTAACAGGCTAGTGACCAATTTCACCAATTTACATTGGCATACTGGAACACCCTTATAATTCCCTAGTATATGGTACTGAGGTACCCAGGGTATTGGGGTTCCAGGAGATCCCTATGGGCTGCAGCATGTCTTTTGCCACCCATAGGGAGCTCTGACAATTCTTACACAGGCCTGCCATTGCAGCCTGAGTGAAATAACGTCCATGTTATTTCACAGCCATTTACCACTGCACTTAAGTAACTTATAAGTCACCTATATGTCTAACCTTTACCTGGTAAAGGTTGGTTGCTAAGTTACTTAGTGTGTGGGCACCTTGACACTAGCCAAGGTGCCCCCACATTGTTCAGGGCAAATTCCCCGGACCTTGTGAGTGCGGGTACACCATTACACGCGTACACTATACATATGTCACGACATATGTATAGCGTCACAATGGTAACTCCGAACATGGCCATGTAACATGTCTAAGATCATGGAATTGTCACCCCAATGCCATTCTGGCATTGGGGAGACAATTCCATTATCCCCGAGTCTCTAGCACAGACCCGGGTACTGCCAAACTACCTTTCCCGGGGTTTCACTGCAGCTGGTGCTGCTGCCAACCCCTCAGACAGGTTTCTGCCCTCCTGGGGTCTAGCCAGGTTTGGCCCAGGAAGGCAGAACAAAGGACTTCCTCAGAGAGAGGGTGTTACACCCTCTCCCTTTGGAAAAAGGTGTCAGGGCTGGGGAGGAGTAGCCTCCCCCAGCCTCTGGAAATGCTTTGATGGGCACAATGGGTGCCCATCTCTGCATAAGCCAGTCTGCACCGGTTCAGGGATCCCCCAGCCCTGCTCTGGCGCGAAACTGGACAAAGGAAAGGGGAGTGACCACTCCCCTGACCTGCACCTCCCCTGGGTGGTGCCCAGAGCTCCTCCAGTGTGCTCCAGACCTCTGCCATCTTGGAAACAGAGGTGCTGCTGGCACACTGGGCTGCTCTGAGTGGCCAGTGCCAGCAGGTGACGACAGAGACTCCTTCTGATAGGCTCTTACCTGTGTGGCTAGCCTATCCTCCTTCCTAAGTAGCCAAACCTACTTTTCTGGCTATTTAGGGTCTCTGCTTTGGGGGATTCTTTAGATAACGAATGCAAGAGCTCATCAGAGTTCCTCTGCATCTCTCTGTTCACCTTCTGCCAAGGAATCGACCGCTGACTGCTCTGGAAGCCTGCAAAACTGCAACAAAGTAGCAAAGACGACTACTGCAACCTTGTAACACTGATCCGGCCTCCTTCTCGACTGTTTTCCTGGTGGTGCATGCTGTGGGGGTAGTCTGCCTCCTCTCTGCACTAGAAGCTTCAAAGAAATCTCCCGTGAGTCGACTGAATCTTCCCCCTGCAACCGCAGGCACCAAAGAACTGCATCACCGGTCCTTTGGGTCCCCTCTCAGCAAAACGAGCGTGGTCCCTGGAACTCAGCAACTCTGTCCAAGTGACTCCCACAGTCCAGTGACTCTTCAGTCCAAGTTTGGTGGAGGTAAGTCATTGCCTCCCCACGCTAGACTGCATTGCTGGTTACAGCATGATTTGCAGCTGCTCAGGCTCCTGTGCACTCTTCCAGGATTTCCTTTGTGCACAGCCAAGCCTGGGTCCCCGACACTCTAACCTGCAGTGCACGACCTACTGAGTTGTCCTCCGGCATTGTGGGACCTTCTTTTGTAACTTTGGGTGAGCTCCAGTTCACTCTTATTCATAGTGCCTGTTCCGGCACTTCTGCGGCTGCTGCTTGCTTCTGAGTGGGCTCTATGTCTTGCTGGATGCCCCCTCTGTCTCCTCACGCAATTAGCGACATCCTGGTCCCTCCTGGGCCACAGCAGCATCCAAAAACCCTAACCACAACCCTTGCAGCTAGCAAGGCTTGTTTGCAGTCTTTCTGCACGAAAACACCTCTGCAAGCTTCTTCATGACATGGGACATCCATCCTCCAAAGGGGAAGTTTCTAGCCCTCTTCGTTCTTGCAGAATCCACAGCTTCTACCATCCGGTGGCAGCTTCTTTGCACCCACAGCTGGCATTTCCTGGTCATCTGCCCACTCTCGACTTGATCGTGACTCTTGGACTTGGTCCCCTTGTTCCACAGGTACTCTCGTCAGGAAATCCATTGTTGTTGCATTGCTGGTGTTGATCTTCCTTGCAGAATTCCCCTATCACGACTTCTGTGCTCTCTGGGGAACTTAGGTGCACTTTGCACCCACTTTTCAGGGTCTTGGGGTGGGCTATTTCTCTAACCCTCACTGTTTTCTTACAGTTCCAGTGACCCTCTACAAGCTCACATAGGTTTGGGGTCCATTCGTGGTTCGCATTCCATATGGTTTGTGTTGCCCCTGTACCTATGTGCTCTCATTGCAACCTACTGTGACTATACATTGCTTGCACTGTTTTCTATTGCTATTACTGCATATTTTTGGTATTGTGTACATATATCTTGTGTATATTTGCTATCCTCTTACTGAGAGTACTCACTGAGATACTTTTGGCATATTGTCATAAGAATAAAGTACCTTTATTTTTAGTATATCTGTGTATTGTGTTTTCTTATGTTATTGTGCATATGACACCAGTGGTATAGTAGGAGCTTTACACGCCTCCTAGTTCAGCCTAAGCTGCTCTGCTAAGCTACCTTTTCTATCAGCCTAAGCTGCTACACACCCCTCTACACTAATAAGGGATACCTGGTGCAATGTGTAAGTACCCCTTGGTACCCACTACAAACCAGGCAGCCTCCTACACTCGGCCATTCTGGATCTTAGGCCAAGTACATAGTCCACTATGTCCTGTTTGGGAGCTTTTAAAGGTTGTTCCCAACCCTCCTTCACAAGTATTAGTGGATCTCTTACAGGGTGTCCAAAGAGGAGCTCAAAGGGGCTGAAGCCCACTCCTTTCTGGGGTACCTCCCTGTAAGCAAAAAGGAGGAAAGGTAACAGGACATCCCATCTCCTCCTGAGTTTTTCAGGGAGTCCCATTATCATACCTTTGAGAGTTTTATTAAACCTCTCTACCAGTCCATTAGTCTGTGGATGATCAGGCGTGGTGAATTTGTAGGTTACACCACATTCCTTCAACATTGCTTTCAAGTATGCAGACATAAAGTTCCTACCCCTGTCTGATACAACCTCTTTAGGGAAACCCACCCTGGAAAAGATTCCCAGGAGGACCTTTGCCAATGCAGGAGCTGTAGTGGTCCTTAGAGGAATTGCTTCAGGATATCTTGTGGCATGGTCCACAACCACCAAGATAAACCCATTGCCTGAAGCAGTAGGAGGGTCAAGGGGGCCAACTATGTCAACCTCGCCCTTTCAAAGGGCACCCCAACCACAGGTAGTGGAATAAGGGGGGCCGTTGGAGTGCCACCAATCTTGCCACTGGCTTGGCAGGTTACACAAGACTTGCAAAAATCTTTGGTGTCCTCTGACATGCTAGGCCAGTGAAACAGTGGGACAAGTCTTTCCCATGTTTTGATCTGGCCCAGATTCCCAGCCAAAGGAATGTCATGTGCAAGAGTTAGGAGGACCTCTCTGTACTGCAGGGGAATGACCAATCTCCTGTTGAGATTCACAACAGCCATGGGGTGGCTAAGAGTGTTGTTATGGGCGTCTGTCACTTGGTACTGCTGACCAAGTAGGTGTTGTTCAGGGTGCAACAATTTCTCTATTACCATGGTAACACTGGCACCTGTGTCCCTGTAGGCCCGAACCTCAACACCATTTATTAGGGGAAGTTGCTTGTACTTATCCATATTAAGGGGACAAGCAACTAAGGTGGCCAAATCAATGGCACCTTCTGAGACTAAAACAGCCTCTGTGGTCTCCCTAACAAGACCAACCCCAACTAAGTTACCAAAAGTGAGCCCAGCTACTCCCTGGGATTGGCTATTAGTAGGTTTGCTCCCACCACCACTGCTATTACTAGGGGCACTAGAATTTGCAGTAGAGGTTGTGGTAGAGGGAGGTTTGGTGTTTTTCTTTGGGCAACTGGCATCAGTTGTCCAATGGCCTTTGACTTTACACAAATAACACCAAGGCTTTTTAGGTTGATTTGAAGAGGATTTGGACCCACCACCCCCATCAGAGGATTTTTGTGGGCCTGATGAAGACTCAGTATGCTTACTTTTGTCCCCACCCTTGTCAGAAGACTTACCATCCTTCTTCTTGCCATCCTTGTCACCCCCTGTATAAACTTTTCTGTTCACCCTTGTTCTGACCCACTTGTCTGCCTTCTTTCCCAATTCTTGGGTAGAGGTCAGATCCGAGTCCACTAGGTATTGGTGCAACAAGTCAGACACACAGTTGTTCAGAATATGCTCTCTCAGAATAAGATTATACAGGCTTTCATAGTCAGATACTCTACTGCCATGTAACCACCCTTCCAAGGCCTTCACTGAACAGTCCACAAAATCTGCCCAGTCTTGAGAGGACTCTTTTCTGGTGTCTCTGAACTTAATCCTGTGTTGTTCAGTGGTTAAGCCAAATTCATCCAAGAGTGCATCCTTCAATACTGTGAAATTGTTAGCTTCACTTTCTCTAACAGTAAGGAGCCTATTCCTACCCTTTCCAGTGAAAGATAGCCACAACATAGCAGCCCACTGCCTTTGAGGGACCACCTGTACCATACAGGCCCTCTCAAGTGCAGCAAACCACTTGTTGATGTCATCCCCTCCTTGTAAGGGGGGACTATCTTGTGCAGATTCCTGGAAGCATGCTCTCTAACAGGATTACTATCAGGAATACTGCTGCTGCCACCATGGCGTCCAAACCCCAATCTCTGGCTTTCCGTCTCTAGACCTCTAGGGATTCCCTATCTAAGGCCAGCTGTTTCTGCTTAAGCTTCAGTCTGGTCTCTTCAACCCTCAACTTCTTGAGTTCCCTTTCTAACATGTTGTCTTCAGGGTGGGTGGGTTGGGAATGCTTGGACACAGAAGATAAATTGGAAACAACAGAGGGGGACCTGTCCCTAACTGACTGAACCCTAGCATCTTGGCCTCTAGGAATAAAGACTTCCCTACTGTGATGGGACCCTCCATCACTACCAACATTACTGGGTGGCCTGCTAGGGGGCAGACCCTTATCTGAACCCTCCCCAGCTTCTTCAAGGGGTTCCTTTGAATCAGACTGGGATGCTTCTACCAACCTCTCATTTGATAGGCCAGCTTGGGACTCATCATTTACAATAAGCATGTTGAACAGAAACTCTTTTGTAGGGTTCTTTCCTATAACTAAACCTCTATCTAAGCAGAGACTCCTTAAGCTCTTGTAATTCAAACTGTCATAAGTTGCATTGACAGTTTTAAGAGCTGAATCTACCACAGACATGATAGCAAAAGGTTTAGAGATAGTGAGAAGGAAGAACAAGTTTCAGAACTTTTTAAAGAACAGAGAAAAAAACTTTTTCTAACTTTTAGAAGTTTAGAGAAACTTTTCAGAACTTTGTATAAAAGTTTAAGAGGAGAAAAGCAAAACTTTTTGGTTAGATGTACATACACTGAACTGTTTTGTATATTATTCTCTTATGAAAAGTACACAATGACAAAGTGGTAAGTAGTGACAAGTACTTAACCCACCGCTGCCACCAATGTAGGAGGCTGGCCTGGCTTGTAGTGGGTACCAGAGGTACTTACACCTTGTGCCAGGTCCAGTTATCCCCTATTAGTGTAGAAGAGGTGTTTCTAGCAGCTTAGGCTGATAGAAGGTAGCTATGGCAAAGCAGCTTAGGCTGAACTAGGAGATATTTAAAGCTCCTACTATACCACTGGTGTCATATGCACAATATCATAAGAAAACACAATACACAGAGTTACTAAAAATAAAGGTACTTTATTTTTATGACAAGATGCCAGAAGTATATCAGTGAGTACCCTCAGTATGAGGATAAGATATATACACAAGATATAGGTACACCAACCAAACTTAGGTAAGTAATAGCAAGAAAAGTAATGCAAACAGTGTAGAATTACAATAGGTTGCAATAGAAGCACATAGGTATGGGGGCAACACAAACCATATACTCCAAAAGTGGAATGCGAACCACGAATGGACCCCAAACCTATGTGAGCTTGTAGAGGGTTGCTGGGACTGTAAGAAAACAGTGAGGGTTAGAAAAATAGCCCACCCAAGACCTTGAAAAGCAGGAGTAAAGTACACCTACTACCCCCAGAGAGCACAGAAGTTGTGATAGGGGGATTCTGCAAGAAGAACAAACACCAGCAATGCAACAACAGTGGATTTCTGGACCTGAGTATGTTACGTACTGCGCTGGTTTTCTCACTTCTGGATGCCGGGTTGGCGAATACACCAAGTCTTCTACAGGTTCTGGATACTCCCAAATAAGGGCGACCCCTTCTAGTAGCCACAGTGCCGCTTGACAGGCTACGCCAAAGCAGACCGTACCCTCCAGAAGGAGTCCCAGAGGGAAAAAAAAACAACACTGGGGAAAAAACCTCAAACAGGAACTCCTGAAGAAAAACAAGAAAAAACAGGACTAAACAACAGGAAAGAAAAATAGGCAAAAATCTCCCAAGGCAAAAAGCAGGAACAAAGAACAGGAAAAAATCTCCCAAGGCAAAAATCGGGAACAAAGAACAGGAGCGAACAGCACAACCAGAAGGAAGTGTTTGCAACGCAAGGTGGAACAAGACTGACTGACTTATATACTGAGAAAAGGGAAGTGACATCACAGGAAAAGGAAAGAACACCATCTTGAATTGGGAAGAGCCCATAGACCAGTATAGGAAAAAGAAGGTAGTATAAAAGAAAAACAGAGCATGCTGGGACAAAAACACGAAGAAGACAAGATGGACACAATATGGACAGAGACAGGTAAAAAGACCAGACCAACCAACCAACAACAAAAAAGAAGAAAAAAGGGCTACAGGGAAGTGTAGGGCGACCGGGAGCGAAATATATGCTTCCCAGAATGTGTAGTCAAAAAATGCGGGGAACGACGCTCCGAGTATCCGTAGCGCGTTCCATCTGCGAGGACAGAAAGAGATGCTGCGTCAGAGCGTGGCATTACAGAGTACCTGTAAGACAAGGGGACCAAGTCCAATAGTTGCGACAGTGTCGAGAGTGGGCAGAAGCTCAGGAAATGCCAGCTGAGGATGCAAGGAAGCTGCCACCTGTTGGAACAAGCTTGGAGTTCTGCAAGAAAGAAGAGGACTAGGAACTTCCCCTTAGGAGGATGGATGTCTCACCTCGCGTTGAAGCTTGCAGAGGTATTCCCACACAGAAAGACCGCAAACAAGCCTTGCTAGCTGCAAGGGTCGAAGTAGAGGTTTTTGGGTGCTGCTGTGGCCGAGGAGGGATCAGGATGTCGCCGCTTGGAAGAGGAGACAGAGGGGGCACCCAGCAACTCAGGGAGCCCTCACAGAAGCAGGCAGCACCCGCAAAAGTACCTGAACAGGCACTTGGAGGAAGAGTGAACTGGAGTCCTCACGAAGTCACAAAAGGGAGTCCCACGACGCCAGAGGACAACTCAGAAGGTTGTGCAATGCAGGACAGAGTTCCGGGGACCCAGGCTTGGCTGTGCATGAAGGAAATCCTGGAAAAGTGCACAGGAGCCAGAGCAGCTGCAAATCACGTGGTACCCAGCAATGCAATCTAGCGTGGGGAGGCAAAGACTTACCTCCACCAAACTTGGACTGAAGAGTCACTGGGTTGTGGGACTTACTTGGACAGAGGTGCTGAGTTCCAGGGACCACGCTCGTCAGGATTAGAGGGGACCCAGAGGACCAGTGATGCAGTCTTTTGGTGCCTGCGTTAGCAGGGGAAAGATTCCGTCGACCCACTGGACATTTCTTCGGAGCTTCTGGTGCAGGGTGAAGGCAGGCTACCCCCAGAGCATGCACCACCAGGAAACAGTCGAGAAAGCCGGCAGGATTAGTCGCTACAATGTTGCTGGTAGTCGTCTTGCTACTTTGTTGCGGTTTTGCAGGCGTCCTGGAGCAGTCAACGGTCGATCCTTGGTAGAAGGTGAAGAGGGAGATGCAGAGGAACTCTGGTGAGCTCTTGCATTGGTTATCTGAAGAATTCCCCAAAGCAGAGACCCTAAATAGCCAGAAAAGGAGGTTTGGCTACCAACAAAGGAGGATTGGCTACCAAGACAGGTAAGCGCCTATCAGAAGGAGTCTCTGACATCACCTGCTGGCACTGGCCACTCAGAGCAGCCGAATGTGCCCCCAGCACCTCTAAATCCAAGATGGCAGATGTCTGGGGCACACTGGAGGAGCTCTGGGCACCTCCCCTGGGAAGTGTAGGTCAGGGGAGTGGTCACTCCCCTTTCCTTTGTCCAGTTTCACGCCAGAGCGGGGCTGGGGGATCCCTGAACCGGTATAGACTGGCTTATGCAGAGATGGGAAGCATCTGTGCCCATCAAAGCATTTCCAGAGGCTGGGGGAGGCTACTCCTCCCCAGCCCATCACACCTATTTCCAAAGGGAGAGGGTGTCACACCCTCTCTCAGAGGAAATCATTTGTTCTGCCTTCCTGGGCCAGGGCTGCCTGGACCCCACGGGGGCAGAAACCTGTCTGAGGTGTTGGCAGCAGCAGCAGCTGCAGTGCAGACCCTGAAAAGGCAATTTGGCAGTACCCGGGTTCTGTGCTAGAGACCCGGGGGATCATGGAATTGTCCCCCCAATACCAGAATGGTATTGGGGTGACAATTCCATGATCTTAGACATGTGACATGGCCATGTTCGGAGTTACCATTGTGAAGCTACATATAGGTAGTGACCTATATGTAGTGCACGTGTGTAATGGTGTCCCTGCACTCACAAAGTCTGGGGAATTTGCCCTGAACAATGTGGGGGCACCTTGGCTAGTGCAGGGTGCCCACACACTAAGTAACTTTGCACCCCACCTTCACCAGGTGAAGGTTGGACATATAGGTGACTTATAAGTTGCTTATGTGCAGTGGTAAATGGCTGTGAAATAACGTGGACATTATTTCACGCAGGCTGCAGTGGCAGGCCTGTGTAAGAATTGTCAGAGCTCCCTATGGGTGGCAAAAGAAATGCCGCAGCCCATAGGGATCTCCTAGAACCCCAATACCCTGGGTACCTCAGTACCATATACTAGGGAATTATATGGGTGTACCAGTATGCCAATGTGAATTGGTAAATTTAGTCACTAGCCTGTTAGTGACAAATTTGGAAAGCAGAGAGAGCATAACCACTGAGGTTCTGGTTAGCAGAGCCTCAGTGAGGGAGTTAGGCATCAAACAGGGAACACATACAGGGCACATACTTATGAGCAATGGGGCCCTGCCTGGCAGGGTCCCAGTCACACATAGACTAAAACAACATATATATACAGTGAAATATGGGGGTAACATGCTAGGCAAGAAGGTACTTTCCTACAGAGGGTCCCTGGGAGTGTAAGAAAACACTAAGGGTGTCCAAGATACCCCACCCCAAGACCCTGGAAGGTAGGAGTGAAGTACTACTATTTCCCCAGAAACACACTTAGGTTGTGATAAAGGATTTTGCAAACACCAAAACAGACTGTAAAGCACCGAAGATGGATTGATGAACCTGAGGACCTGCAAAGGAAGGGGACCAATTCCAAGAGTTGAGGAAGTGTCCAGGTGGGGCAGGAGCCCACTAAACCCCAGATGAAGGTGCAAAATGGCTGCCTCTGGATGGAAGAAGCTGAGGATTCTGCAACAAAAAAAGCGCTAGGAACTTCTCCTTCGTGCAGAAGATGTCCCACGGAGTGCTGGAGGATGCAGAGTTGTTTCCTGGGCAAATTACTGCAAACAGGCCTTGCTAGCTGCAAGAGTTGCAGTTGAAGAAACAGGGTGCTAACCCGCCCAGGATGACCAGGATGTTGCCACTTGGGAGAGGAGAGAGAGGGGCCCCTCAGCATTGTAGAGAGCCTCTGCACAAGAAGGCAGCACCCACAGAAGTCCCTGAACATGGGTTCAAGAAGTATGAACACAGTGGTTGTCTCAACACCGCAAAAGAGGGTCCCACGACACCGGAAATCAACTGAGGGAGATGAGTATCTCAAGACAGAGTGCTGGGGAACTAGGCTTGGCTGTTCATGCAGGATTTTGTGGAAATGTGCACAGAAGCCCTTGTAGCTGCAGTTCATGCCGTGCACATGATTACTGTGCGGAGAGGGGAGGCAAGGACTTACCTCCTCCAAATTTGGACAGTTGGACTACTGGACAGTCTGGGTCACTTGGGTCCACCACCTGTCTTCCAGGGGCCATGCTCGTCGGGATGAGAGGGGTCCCAGAGTACCGGTGATGCTGAAGTTTGGTGCCTGCTGAAGCAGGGGGAAGATTCCGTCGACCCGCGGGAGATTTCTTTGTGGCTTCCAGTGCAGGATGAAGGCAGGCAGCCCCCAAAGCATGCACCACCAGGAAACAGTCGAGAAAGCCTGCAGGATTAGGCGCTACAATGTCGCTGGTAGTCTTCTTGGTGTAGAGGAACTCTGGTGAATTCTTGCAAGTCGTTATCTGAGGAAAAGCCGACTGGAGAGACCCTAAATAGCCCTAAGAGGAAGATTGGCCACCTAGTCAGGTAAGCACCTATCAGGAGGGTTCTCTGACGTCACCTGCTGGCACTGGCCACTCAGAGGCCTCCAGAGTGCCCTCACACCTCTGGATCCAAGATGGCAGAGGTCTGGGACACACTGGAGGAGCTTTGGGCACCACCCCTGGGGTGGTGATGGACAGGGGAGGGGTCACTCCCCTTTCCTTTGTCCAGTTTTGCGCCAGAGCAGGGACTGGCGGTAGCCTAAACCGGTGTAGACTGGCTTATGCAAGGAGGGCACCATCTGTGCCCTACAAAGCATTTCCAGAGGCTTGGGGAGGCTACCCCTCCCAAACCTTTAACACCTATTTCCAAAGGGAGGGGGTGTAACACCCTCTGTCAGAGGAAATTCTTTGTTCTGCCTTCGTGGGACTGGGCTGCCCAGACCCCAGGAGGGCAGAACCCTGTCTGTGGGGTGGCAGCAGCAGTAGCTGCAGAGAAAACCCCAGAGAGCTGGTTTGGCAGGACCCGGAGTCCATGGTGGAGCCCTGGGGATGCATGGAATTGGCTCCCCAATACCAGATTTAGAATGGAGGGACAATTCCATGATCTTAGACATGTTACATGGGCATATTCGGAGTTACCATTGTGAAGCTATATATAGGTATTGACCTATATGTAGTGCACGCGTGTAATGGTGTCCCCGCACTCACGAAGTCCAGGGAAATGGCCCTGAACTATGTGGGGATACCTTTGCTAGTGCAAGGGTGCCCTCACACTTAGTAACTTTGCAACTAACCTTCAGCAAGTGAAGGTTAGACATATAAGTGACTTAAAAGTTACTTTAGTGCAGTGAAAATGGCTCTGAAATAACGTGTGCGTTATTTCACTCAGGCTGCAGTGGCAGTCCTGTGTAAAGATTTGTCTGAGCTCCCTATGGGTGGCAAAAGAAATGCTGCTGCCCATAGGTGTAGGAAGGTAGCCTCTTTCTAGCCTTGTTACCCCCACTTTTAGCCTGTTTGTGAGTATATGTCAGGGTGATTTTACAGTCTCACTGGGATCCTGCTAGCCAGGGCCCAGTGCTCATAGTGAAACCCCTGTGTTGTCAGTGTGTTTGATATGTGTCACTTGGATCCTGAAGTCAGGACCCCAGTGCTCATACGTTTGTGGCCTATATGTGTTCCCTGTGTGGTGCCTAACTGTATCACTGAGGCTCGGCTAACCAGAACCTCGGTGTTTATGCTCTCTCTGCTTTTAAAATTGTCACTCCGGGCTAGTGACTAATTTTACCAATTTTCATTGGCACACTGGAAGACCCTTATAATTCCCTTATATATGGTACCTAGGTACCCAGGGTATTGGGGTTCCAGGAGATCCCTATGGGCTGCAGCATTTCTTTTGCCACCCAAAGGGAGCTCAGACAATTCTTAAACAGGACTGCCACTGCAGCCTGAGTGAAATAACGTGCACGTTATTTCACAGCCATTTTACACTGAACTTAAGTAACTTATAAGTCACCTGTATGTCTAACCCTCACTTGGTGAAGGTTAGATGCAAAGTTACTTAATGTGTCGGTACCCTGGCACTAGCCAAGGTGCCCCCACATTATTCAGGGCATATTCCCCGGACTTTGTGAGTGCGGGGACACCTTTACACGCGTGCACTACATATAGGTCAATACCTATATGTAGCGTCACAATGGTAACTCCGAACATGGCCATGTAACATGACTAGAATCATGGAATTGTCCCCCCAGTACCATTCTGGTATTGGGGGGACAATTCCATGCATCCCCGGGTCTCTAGCACAGAACCCAGGTACTGCCAAACTGCCTTTCCGGGGTCTCCACTGCAGCTGCTGCTGCTGACAACCCCTCAGACAGGTTTCTGCCCCCCTGGGGCCTGGGCATCCCAGTCCCAGGAAGGCAGAACAAAGGATTTCCTCTGAGAGAGGGTGTTACACCCTCTCCCTTTGGAAATAGGTGTGAAGGGCTGGGGAGGAGTAGCCTCCCCTAGCCTCTGGAAATGCTTTGATGGGCACAGATGGTGCCCATCTCTGCATAAGCCAGTCTACACCGGTTCAGGGTTCCCCCAGCCCTGCTCTGGAGCGAAACTGGACAAAGGAAAGGGGAGTGACCACTCCCCTGACCAGTACCTCCCATGGGAGGTGCCCAGAGCTCCTCCAGTGTGTCCCAGACCTCTGCCATCTTGGATTCAGAGGTGTTGGGGCACAATGGACAGCTCTGAGTGGCCAGCAGGTGACGTCAGAGACTCCTCCTGATAGGTGCTTACCTCTTTCAGTAGCCAAGCCTCCTTTCTCAGTAGCCAAACCTCCTTTTCTGGCTATTTAGGGTCTCTCCTCTGGGCTATTCCTCAGATAACGAATGCAAGAGCTCACCAGAGTTCCTCTGCACTTCCCTCTTCGACTTCTGCCAAGGATCGCCTGCTGACTGCTCCAAGACCCCTGCAAAACCGCAACAAAGTAATAAGACGACTACCAGCAACATTGTCGCACCACATCCTGCCAGCTTTCTCAACTGTTTTCTGGTGGTGCATGCTCTGAGGGCTGTCTGCCTTCACCGTGCACTGGAAGCCAAGAAGAAATCTCCTGTGGGTCGACGGAATCTTCCCCCTGGTAACGCAGGCACCAAACTTCTGCATCACCAGTCCTCTGTGTCCCCTCTCATCCTGACGTGCATGGTCCATGGAACACAGGAGCTGGGTCCAAGTGTCTCCCACAGTCCAGTGGCCCTTCTGTCCAAATTTGGTAGAGGTAAGTCCTTGCCTCCCCACGCCAGACAGTAATACTGCGTACTGTGCAATAAGCAGCTGCTCCGGCATCTGTGCACTTTTCCAAGGATTCCTTTGTGCACAGCCTACCCTGGGTCCATAGCATTCCGTCCTGCATTGCCCAACTCGCTGAGTTGGACTCCGACATCTTGGGACCCTCCTTTGTGACTCTGAGTCGACCGCTGTCCTCAGATCTTCTAAGTGCCTGTTCCGGTACTTCTGCGGGTGCTGTCTGCTTCTGCAGGGGCTATCTGAGTTGCTGAGTGCCCCCCCTCTGTCTCCTCCTCCAAGGGGCGACTGTCTGGTCCTTCCTGGTCCCCAGCAGCACCCAAATCCTCAACTGTTTCTCTTGCAGCTAGCAAGGCTTGTTTGCGGCATTTCTGTGTGGAAACCATTCTGAATTCTCCAGCACGCCGTGAGACATCAGCTGACCAAATGAGAAGTTCCTGGCACCTTCTGTTGTTGCAGAATCTTCAGCTTCTTCCACCCAGAGGCAACCCTTTTGCACCTCATCCAGGGTTTAGGAGGCTCCTGCTCCCCTTGGACACATGCGTGGCTCTTGGACTTGGTCCCCTTCTTATGCAGGTCCTCAGGTCCAGGAATCTGTCTTCAGTGCTTTAGTAGCAGTTGTGGTTCTTGCAGAATCCCCTATCACGACTATACTGTCTTTCTGGGGTAGTAGGATAACTTTACTCCTACTTTTCAGGGTCTTGGGGTGGGGTATTTTGGACACCCTTACTGTTTTCTCACAGTCCCAATGACCCTTTACAACATCCCATAGGTCTGGGGTCCATTCGTGATTCGCATTCCACTTTTGGAGTGTATGGTTTGTGTTGCCCCTAGGCCTATGTCTACCTATTGTATCCTATTGTGATTCTGCATTGTTTGCACTATTTTTCCTACTGTTACTTACCTGTTTTGGGTTTGTGTACATATAATTTGTGTATATTACTTACCTCCTAAGTGAGGGTATCCTCTGAGATACTTTGGCATATTGTCACTAAAATAAAGTACCTTTATTTTTTGTAACTCTGAGTATTGTGTTTTCTTATGATATTGTGGTATATGATATAAGTGGTATAGTAGGAGCTTTGCATGTCTCCTTGTTCAGCCTAAGCTGCTTTGCCATAGCTACCTCTATTAGCCTAAGCTGCTGGAAATATCTCTATTCTACTAATATGGGATAACGGGACCTGGCACAAGGTGTAAGTACCACAAGGTACCCACTATAAGCCAGGCCTGCCTCCTACATTGGTGGTGCAGCGGTGGGATAAGTACTTGTAACTGCTTTACCTCTTTGTCATTTGGTGCGTTTCAGAAGAAAAACATATACCAAATATTTCAATATGTGTACATTTAACTAAAACAGTTTACTTTTCTGCTCTAAAACTTTTTACTAAGTTTCTGAAAAGTTCAGAAAACTTTTTAACGTTTTCTAAAAGTTAGAAAAAGTTTTTCTCTGTACTTTCAAAAGTTCTAAATCTTTTTCTCTCTCTGTCTTAAACCTTTTCTATCATGTATTCAGTAGAGGTCACTCCTAAAGTTGTTCAGTCAACTTATGAGAGTTTAAACTACAAAAGTTTAAGGGGTCTCTGCCTGAATAGAGGTTTAAGCATAGGTAAGAATCCTACAAAAGAGTTTCTCTTTAATCTGCTCTTACAGGATGACCAGAGCTAGTCTGGCCCATCTCAGGAAAGAGAGGAAAAAGAGGAGGCTTCCCAGTCAGACTCAGAAGAGGTCCCTTAAAATGCTGGGGAGGGTTCTTACAAAGTCCTGCCCTCTAGCAGCCCCCCTAGTGACACTGGTAGTGGGAGAGGTTCACACATTTGCAGGGCATCTTTCACTCCTAAAGGCCAGGTTACTAGGATCCAGCCAGTTAGGGACAGGTCTCTCTCTGCCAATTCCCACATCTCCTCTGTATCCAAACATTCCCAAGCCTCCCATCCTGAGGATAACTTAATGGAAAGGGAACTCAGAAAGCTGAGATTAGAAGAGACCAGACTGAAGCTTAAACAGCAACAGCTGGCCTTAGACCGGGAATCCCTAGATATAGAGAGGGAAAGACAGAGAATGGGGTTAGGTCCCCATGGTGGCAGCAGCAGTGTTTCAGATAGTAATCCTGTTAGAGAGCAAGATTCCAGAAACCTGCATAAGATAGTCCCCCCTTACAAGGAGGGGGATGACATTAATAAGTGGTTTGATGCACTTGAGAGGGCCTTTATGGTACAGTTGGTCCCTCAAAGGCAGTGGGCTGCTATCTTGTGGCTATCTTTCACTGGAAAAGGTAGGGATAGGCTCCTTACTGTCAGGGGAAGTTATGCCAATAATGACAAAGTTTTGAAGGATGCACTCTTAGATGGATTTGGCTTAACAATTGAACAATACAGGATTAAGTTCAGAGACACCAGAAAAGAGACCTCTCAAGACTGGACAGATTTTGTTGACTGCTCAGTGAAGGCCTTAGAGGGTTGGTTACATGGCAGTAAAGTATCTGACTATGAAAGCCTGTATAATCTGATCCAGAGAGAGCATATTCTTAACAATTGTGTATCTGATTTGTTGCACCAGTACTTGGTAGACTCAGATCTGACCTCTCCCCAAGAATTGAGAAAGAAGGCAGACAAATGGGTCAGAGCAAGAGTGAACAGAAAAGTTCACACAGGAGGTGACAAGGATGGCAAGAAGAAAGATGGTGAGAAATCTCAGGGTAAGCATGGGGATGAGGGTAAAACTAAAGATCCTTCTTCAAATCCTAAACACTCTTCAGGGGGTGGGGCTAAAACAACTTCTTCCTCTTCTTCACAACCCACACACATTAAAAAGCCTTGGTGCTATGTGTGTAAAAATAAAGGCCATAGGTCAGGGGATAAGTCCTGCCCAGGTAAACCCCCTGAGCCTACCACCACTAATACATCAAACTCTAGTGCCCCTAGCAGTAGTGGTAATAGTGGTGGGACTGCTGGCAACAGTCAAAATAAGGGTGTAGTTGGGTTCACTTATGGGTCCATCATAGAAACTGGGGTAGTCAGTCCCAAGACACTTTCTGTCACACCTGGTGGCACTGGCCTTGCCACACTGGCTGCTTGTCCCCTTACAATGGATAAGTACAGGCAGACAGTTTCAATAAATGGTGTTGAGGCTCAAACTTAAAGGGACACAGGTGCCAGTATCACTTTGTTGACTGAAAACCTAGTGTCTCCTGAACAACACATCATTGTAAAATAGTACAAGATTATTGATGTCCATAACTCCACTAAGTTCCTGCCATTAGCTATAATTCAGTTTAGTTGGGGTGGAGTTACTGGCCCTAAGCAGGTGGTAGTATCACCTAGCTTACCTGCAGAATGTCTCTTAGGTAATGACCTAGAGGCCTCAGGTTGGGCTGAGGTAGGGTTTAATACCCATGTGTGAGAAAGTAGCCTCTTTCTAGCATTGTTACCCCCACTTTTGGCCTGTTTGTGAGTATATGTCAGGGTGTTTTCACTGTCTCACTGGGATCCTGCTAGCCAGGGCCCAGTGCTCATAATGAAAACCCGATGTTGTAAGTGTGGTTGTTATGTGTCACTGGGATCCTGCTAGCCAGGACCCCAGTGCTCATAAGTTTGTAGCCTATATGTATGTGTTCCCTGTGTGATGCCTAACTGTGTCACTGAGGCTCTGCTAACCAGAACCTCAGTGGTTATGCGCTCTCTGCTTTCCAAATTTGTCACTAACAGGCTAGTGACTAAATTTACCAATTTACATTGGCATACTGGTACACCCATATAATTCCCTTGTATATGGTACTGAGGTACCCAGGGTATTGGGGTACCAGGAGATCCCTATGGGCTGCAGCATTTCTTTTGCCACCCATAGGGAGCTCTGACAATGCTTACACAGGCCTGCCACTGCAGCCTGCGTGAAATAACGCCCACGTTATTTCACAAGCCATTTACCACTGCACATAAGTAACTTATAAGTCACCTATATGCCTAACCTTCACCTGGTGAAGGTTGGGTGCAAAGGTACTTAGTGTGTGGGCACCCTGGCACTAGCCAAGGTGCCCCCACATTGTTCAGGGCAAATTCTCCGGACTTTGTGAGTGCGGGGACACCATTACACGCGTGCACTACATATAGGTCACTACCTATATGTAGCGTCACAATAGTAACTCCGAACATGGCCATGTAACATGTCTAAGATCATGGAATTGTGACCCCAATACCATTCTGGTATTGGGGGGACAATTCCATGATCCCCCGGGGCTCTAGCACAGAACCCGGGTACTGCCAAACTGCCTTTTCAGGGTGTGCACTGCAGCTGATGCTGCTGCCAACCCCTCAGAAAGACTTCTGCCCCCCTGGGGTCCAGGCAGCCCTGGCCCAGGAAGGCAGAACAAAGGATTTCCTCTGAGAGAGGGTGTTACACCCTCTCCCTTTGGAAATAGGTGTGATGGGCTGGGGAGGAGTAGCCTCCTCCAGCCTCTGGAAATGCTTTGATGGGCACTGATGGTGCCCATCTCTGCATAAGCCGGTCTACACTGGTTCAGGGATCCCCCAGCCCTGCTCTGGCGCGAAACTGGACAAAGGAAAGGGGGGTAACCACTCCCCTGACCTGCACCTCCCAGGGGAGGTGCCCAGAGCTCCTCCAGCGTGCCCCAGACCTCTGCCATCTTGGATTCAGAGGTGTGCTGGCACACTGGACAGCTCTGAGTGGCCAGGGCCAGCAGGTGACGTCAGAGACTCCTTCTGATAGGCTCTTACCTGTGTTACTAGCCTATCCTCCTTCCTAGGTAGCCAAACCTAATTTTCTGGCTATTTAGGGTCTCTGCTTTGGGGAATTCTTGAGATACCGAATGCAAGAGCTCATCAGAGTTCCTCTGTATCTCCCTTTTCACCTTCTGCCAAAGGATTGACCGCTGACTGCTCAGGACACCTGTAAAACCGCAACAAAGTAGCAAAGACGACTACTGCAACCTTGTATCGCTTCATCCTGCTGGCTTTCTCGACTGTTTCCTGGTGGTGCATGCTCTGGGGGTAGCCTGCTTCTTTTCTGTACCAGGAGCTCTGAAGAAATCTCCCATGGGTCTACGGAATCTTCCCCCTGCAACCGCAGGCAACCAAAGACTGCATCGCTGGTCCTCTGGGTCCCCTCTCAGCACGACGAGCGTGGTTCCTGGAACTCAGCAACTCTGTCCAAGTGACTCCCACAGTCCAGTGATTCTTCAGTCCAAGTTTGGTGGAGCTAAGCCCTTGCCTCCCCACGCTAGACTGCATTGCTGGGTACCGCATGATTTGCAGCTGCTCCGCCTCCTGTGCACTCTTCCAGGATTTCCTTCGTGCACAGCCAAACCTGGGTCCCCGAAACTCTAACCTGCAGTGCACAACATTCTGAGCTTTCCTCCGGCGTCGTAAGACTCCCTTTTCTGACTTCGGATGGACTCCGGTTCACTCCTCTTCTAAGTGCCTGCTCCAGTACTTCTGCGGGTGCTGTCTGCTTCTGTGAGGGCTCACTGACTTGCTGGGAGCCCCCTCTGTCTCCTCATCCAAGTGGCGACATCCTGGTCCCTCCTGGGCCACAGCAGCATCCAAAAACCCAAACCGCGACCCTTGCAGCTAGCAAGGCTTGTTTGTGGTCTTTCTGTGTGGGAACACATCTGCAAGCTTTTTCACAACGTGGAACATCCATCCTCCAAAGGAAAAGTTCCTAGTCTTCTTCGTTCTTGCAGAACACAAAGCTTTTTCCATCCGGTGGCAGCTTCTTTGCACCCTCAGCTGGCATTTCCTGGTCATCTGCCCACTCACGACTTGAGTGTGACTCTTGGACTTGGTCCCCTTGTTCCACAGGTACTCTAGTTTGGAAATCCATCGTTGTTGCATTGCTGGTGTTGGTCTTCCTTGCAGAATTCCCCTATCACGACTTCTGTGCTCTCTGGGGAACTTAGGTGCACTTTACACCTACTTTTCAGGGTCTTGGGTTGGGCTATTTTTCTAACCCTCACTGTTTTCTTACAGTCCCAGCGACCCTCTACAAGCTCACATAGGTTTGGTGTCCATTCGTGGTTCGCATTCCACTTTTGGAGTATATCGTTTGTGTTGCCCCTATACCTATGTGCTCCTATTGCAATCTACTGTAGCTTTACATTGCTTGCATTACTTCCTTTTGCTATAACTGCATATTTTTGGTATTGTGTACATATATCTTGTGTATATTTGGCATCCTCATACTGAGGGAACTCATGAGATACTTTTGGCATATTGTCATAAAAATAAAGTACCTTTATTTTTAGTATATCTGTGTATTGTGTTTTCTTATGATATTGTGCATATGACACCAGTGGTATAGTAGGAGCTTTGCATGTGTCCTAGTTCAGCTTAAGCTGCTCTGCTATAGCTACCTTCTATCCGCCTAAGCTGCTAGAAACACCTCTTCTACACTAATAAGGGATAACTGGACCTGGTTCAGAGTGTAAGTACCCCTTGGTACTCACTACAAACCAGGCCAGCCTCCTACACACCGCCATGGCAAGCACCGCTGAACAGGTCAGAAACTGCTAAGTCAAGCACAGCTGAATAGGGCAAGCACCGCTGAACAGGGCAAAGACCACCATGGCAAGCATCGCTGAACAGGTCAGAAACTGCTAAGTCAAGCACCTCTGAACAGGGCACACACCACCATGGCAAGCACCGCTGAACAGGTCAGAAACTTCTAAGTCAAGCACCGCTGAACAGGGCAAAGACGGCCATGGCAAGCACCGCTGAACAGGTCAGAAACTGCTAAGTCAAGCACTGCTGAACAGGGCACACACCGCCATGGCAAGCACCGCTGAATGGCGGTGTGTGCCCTGTTCAGCAAGCCTGGGCCAAGCCTGGCTGGACCCCAGGAGGGCAGAAACCTGTCTGAGGGGTTGGCAGCAGCAGCAGCTGCAGTGAAACCCCGGGAAAGGCAGTTTGGCAGTACCCGGGTCTGTGCTAGAGACTCGGGGGATCATGATCTTAGACATGTTACATGGCCATGTTCGGAGTTACCATTGTGACGCTATACATATGTCGTGACATATGTATAGTGCACGCGTGTAATGGTGTCCCCGCACTCACAAAGTCTGGGGAATTTGCCCTGAACAAAGTGGGGGCACCTTGGCTAGTGCCAGGGTGCCCACACACTAAGTAACTTTGCACCTAACCTTTACCAGGTAAAGGTTAGACATATAGGTGACTTATAAGTTCCTTAAGTGCAGTGGTAAATGGCTGTGAAATAACGTGGACTTTATTTCACTCAGGCTGCAGTGGCAGGCCTGTGTAAGAATTGTCAGAGCTCCCTATGGGTGGCAAAAGAAATACTGCAGCCCATAGGTATCTCCTGGAACCCCAATACCCTGGGTACCTCAGTACCATATACTAGGGAATTATAAGGGTGTTCCAGTATGCCAAAGTGAATTGGTGAAATTGGTCACTAGCCTGTTAGTGACAATTTGGAAAGAAATGAGAGAGCATAACCACTGAGGTTCTGGATAGCAGAGCCTCAGTGAGACAGTTAGTCATAACACATGTAACACATTCAGGCACACTTATGAGCACTGGGGCCCTGGCTGGCAGGGTCCCAGTGACACATACAACTAAAACAACATATATACAGTGAAAAATGGGGGTAACATGCCAGGCAAGATGGTACTTTCCTACACAACCCCCCCCCCCCAAACGAAGGACAATAAGACTAGTCATTACCTGATGGGTCTTCATTGTCTAAGTGGAAATATCTGGAGAGTCCATCTGCATTGGAGTGGCTACTCCCAGGTCTATGTTCCACTGTATAGTCCATTCCCTGTAGGGATATGGACCACCTCAACAATTTAGGATTTTCACCTTTTTATTTGTTTTAGCCAAAATAGAGGTTTGTGGTCTGTCTGAACAATGAAGTGAGTGCCAAACAGGTATGGCCTCAAATTCTTCAGTGCCCAGACCACAGCAAAGGCCTCCCTCTCAATGGCAGACCAACACTTTTCTCTAGGGGTCAACCTCCTACTAATAAAAGCAACAGTTTGATCCTGGCCCTCAGAATTAAGTTGTGATAGGACTGTCCCTACTCCTAATTTAGGTGCATCAGTTTGGACATAGAATTTTTTAGAGTAACAAGGGCTTTTCAGGACAGGTGCAGAGCACATGGCCTGCTTCAGCTCCTCGAAAGCTTTCTGACAGTTTGCTGTCCATAATACTTTTTTAGGCATTTTCTTTGAAGTGAGGTCATTAAGAGGGGCAGCAATGGAGCCATAGTTCTTTATGAACCTCCTATAGTACCCAGTGAGGCCTAAAAAGGCTCTCACCTGAGTCTGAGTAGTAGGGGGAAATCCAATCTATAATTGTTTGGATTTTCCCCTGAAGTAGTGCAATCTGTTCCCCACCAACCAGGTGTCCCAGATAAACCACCTTCCCCTGCCCTATCTGGCACTTTGAAGCCTTGATAGTGAGGCCTGCCTTTTGCAGGGCCTCCAAAACTTTCCATAGGTGGACCAGGTGATCATCCCAGCTGGAGCTAAAGACAGCTATATCGTACAAATATGCTGCACTAAAAGCTTCCAGCCCTTGCAGGACTGTGTTCACCAACCTCTGAAAAGTGGCACGTGCATTCTTCAATCCAAAAGGCATTACTGTGAATTGGTAATGGCATCCAATGGTTGAAAATACAGTTTTAGCTTTAGCATCTTCTGATAATTTGATCTGCCAATACCCTACAGTCAAATCAAAAGTGCTTAGATACTTGGCAGATGCCAGTGTATCTATGAGCTCATCTGCCCTGGGTATAGGGTGAGCGTCAGTTTTGGTTACCTGGTTGAGACCTCTGTAGTCTACACAAAACCGCATTTCCTTCTTTCCATCTTTGGAATGAGGTTTTGGTACAAGTACCACAGGAGAAGCCACTGGTGCAACAAATCAGACACACAATTATTAAGAATATGCTCTCTCAGGATCAAGTTATACAGGCTTTCATAATCAGTAACTTTACTGCCATGTAACCACCCCTCCAAGGCCTTCACTGAATGGTCAACAAAATCAACCCAGTCTTGTGAAGACTCCTTTTTGGTCTCTCTGAACTTTATCCTGTATTGTTCAGTGGTTAAGCCATAACCATCCAGGAGTGCATTCTTAAGAACTGTAAAATTATTGGCATCACTTTCTTTCACAGTAAGGAGCCTATCCCTACCCTTTCCACTAAATGATAGCCATAGGATAGCAGCCCACTGCCTTTGAGGGACATCCTGTACAACACAGGCCCTCTCAAGTGCAGCAAACCACTTGTTAATGTCATCCCCCTCCTTATAAGGGGGAACTATCTTGTGCAGATTCCTAGAATCATGCTCTTTTGCAGGATGACTATGGGGAATACTGCTGCAGCCACCATGAGATTCTAAACCCAATTTCTGTCTTTCCCTTTCCACTTCCAAGGACTGTCTATCCAAATCCAGCTGTTGCTTCTTGAGCTTCAGTCTGGTTTGTTCCACTCTCAATCTATTAAGCTCCCTTTCTAACAATCTGTCATCAGGGTGGGTTGGAGGGACATTCCTTGAAACAGAAGTATGTTGAGAATGAACAGAAGGAGACCTGTCCCTAACAGAAGGCATCCTAACAGCTTGATTAACAGAAACATCACTTCTACTATGATGAGAAGGAGTACTCTTGCTATGATGTGAGACAACACTATCAGAGTGGTGTGAATCTACATCAGTACCAACTATGCTAGGCTGTCTAGTAATGGGCAGGATAGGATGTTTCTTTCCTGAATCTTTTTCTAGGGGAGTCCCTGGATCAGGTTGGGAACCATTAGCTACTTTTTCAACAGAAGGGGCACCTCTGGACTTATCCTGTTCTATAAGCATGTTAACCAACAGTTCTCTGGGGGGATTCTTCCCTACACTTAAACCTCTTTCTATGCAGAGACTCCTTGCTCCTTTCCAGGTAAGGTGATCATAAGCAAGTTTGGACAGATCAACAGTTTGGCCTGTGGCAGACATTTTAGAAAGTGTTTAAGTGACAGAAAAAGTGAGAAAAAAGTTTTTCAGAACTTTTTGAAAAGACAGAATTTTGTTTTTTAAAAAACTTTTTAAGAATTTTTAGAAAGTTTAGAGGTACTTTTCAGCACTTAGAAAAGAGTGAAAAGAGGAAATGGAAAACTTTTTGGTTAGGTGTACATACACTGAACTTGTTTTGTATATTTTTCTCTTATGAAAAGTACAGTGAAAAAAGTGGTAAGTAGTTGCAAAGTACTTATCCCACTGCTGCACAACCAATGTAGGAGGCTGGACTGGCTTGTAGTGAGTACCAAGGGGTACTTACACCTTGCACCAGGCCCAGGTATCCCTTATTAGTGTATAGGGTGTCTAGCAGCTTAGGCTGATAGATAATGGTAGCTTAGCAGAGCAGCTTAGGCTGAACTAGGAGACGAGTGAAGCTCCTACAGTACCACTAGTGTCACTTGCACAATATCATAAGAAAACACAATACACAGATATACTAAAAATAAAGGTACTTTATTTTTATGACAATATGCCAAAGTATTTCAGTGAGTACCCTCAGTATGAGGATAGCAAATATACACAAGATATATGTACACAATACCAAAAATATGCAGTATAGTATTAGAAAACAGTGCAAACAATGTATAGTTACAATAGGATGCAATGGGGACACATAGGGATAGGGGCAACACAAACCATATACTCCAAAAGTGGAATAAGTGGAATGCGAACCACGAATGGACCCCAAACCTATGTGACCTTGTAGAGGGTCGCTGGGACTGTAAGAAAACAGTTAGGGTTAGAAAAATAGCCCACCCCAAGACCCTGAAAAGTGAGTGCAAAGTGCACTAAAGTTCCCCAAAGGACATAGAAGTCGTGATAGGGGAATTCTGCAGGAAAGACACAAACCAACAATGCAACAACGATGGATTTCCAAACGAGGGTACCTGTGGAACAAGGGGACCAAGTCCAAAAGTCACAAGCAAGTCGGAGATGGGCAGATGCCCAGGAAATGCCAGTTGTGGGTGCAAAGAAGCTGCTACTGGACAGTAGAAGCTTAGGTTTCTGCAGGAACGACAAGGGCTACAGACTTCCCCTTTGGAGGATGGAACCCGCACGCCGCGGAGAGTCATGAAGAAGTGTTTTCCTGCCGAAAGACATCCAAAAAGCCTTGCTAGCTGCAAATTGTGCGGTTAGGGTTTTTGGATGCTGCTGGGGCCCAGGAGGGACCAGGATGTCGCCAATTGCGTCTGGGGACAGAGGGGGCATTGAGCAAGACAAGGAGACCTCTCAGAAGCAGGCACCACCCGCAGAAGTGACAGAGCAGGAACTACGAAGAAGAGTGAAACAGTGCTCACCCGAAGTTGTAAAAAGGAGTCCCACGCGCCGGAGCACAACTTAGGAAGTCGTGCAATGCAGGTTAGAGTGCCGGGACCCAGGCTTGGCTGTGCACAAAGGATTTCCACCAGAAGTGCACAGAGGCAGGAGTAGCTGCAAAAGTCGCGGTTCCCAGCAATGCAGTCTGGTGTGGGGAGGCAAGGACTTACCTCCACCAAACTTGGACTGAAGAGTCAATGGACTGTGGGAGTCACTTGGACAGAGTTGCTGGATTCAAGGGACCTCGCTCGTCGTGCTGAGAGGAGACCCAGGGTACCGGTAATGCAGTTCTTTGGTGCCTGCGGTTGCAGGGGGACGATTCCGTCGGCCCACTGGAGATTTCTTCAGAGCTTCTAGTGCATAGAGGAGGCAGACTACCCCCACAGCATACACCGCCAGGAAAACAGTCAAGAAGGCGGCAGGATCAGCGTTACAGAGTTGCAGTAGTCGTCTTCGCTACTTTGTTGCAGTTTTGCAGGCTTCCAGCGCGGTCAGCAGTCGATTCCTTGGCAGAAGGTGAAGAGAGAGATGCAGAGTGTAGGAAAGTACCATCTTGCCTGGCATGTTACCCCCATTTTTCACTGTATATATGTTGTTTTAGTTGTATGTGTCACTGGGACCCTGGTAACCCAGGGCCCCAGTGCTCATAAGTGTGCCTGAATGTGTTACCTGTGTAGTGACTAACTGTCTCACTGAGGCTCTGCTAATCAGAACCTCAGTGGTTATGCTCTCTCATTTCTTTCCAAATTGTCACTGACAGGCTAGTGACCATTTTTACCAATTTACATTGGCTTACTGGAACACCCTTATAATTCCCTAGTATATGGTACTGAGGTACCCAGGGTATTGGGGTTCCAGGAGATCCCTATGGGCTGCAGCATTTCTTTTGCCACCCATAGGGAGCTCTGACAAATCTTACACAGGCCTGCCACTGCAGCCTGAGTGAAATAACGTCCACGTTATTTCACAGCCATTTTACACTGCACTTAAGTAACTTATAAGTCACCTATATGTCTAACCTTTACCTGGTAAAGGTTAGGTGCAAAGTTACTTAGTGTGAGGGCACCCTGGCACTAGCCAAGGTGCCCCCACATTGTTCAGAGCCAATTCACTGAACTTTGTGAGTGCGGGGACACCATTACACGCGTGCACTACATATAGGTCACTACCTATATGTAGCTTCACCATGGTAACTCCGAATATGGCCATGTAACATGTCTATGATCATGGAATTGCCCCCTCTATGCCATCCTGGCATTGTTGGTACAATTCCATGATCCCAGTGGTCTGTAGCACAGACCCTGGTACTGCCATACTGCCCTTCCTGGGGTTTCTCTGCAGCTGCTGCTGCTGCCAACCCCTCAGACAGGCAGCTGCCCTCCTGGGGTCCAGCCAGGCCTGGCCCAGGATGGCAGAACAAAGAACTTCCTCTGAGAGAGGGTGTGACACCCTCTCCCTTTGGAAAATGGTGTGAAGGCAGGGGAGGAGTAGCCTCCCCCAGCCTCTGGAAATGCTTTGTTGGGCACAGATGTGCCCAATTCTGCATAAGCCAGTCTACACCGGTTCAGGGACCCCTTAGCCCCTGCTCTGGCGCGAAACTGGACAAAGGAAAGGGGAGTGACCACTCCCCTGACCTGCACCTCCCCTGGGAGGTGTCCAGAGCTCCTCCAGTGTGCTCCAGACCTCTGCCATCTTGGAAACAGAGGTGCTGCTGGCACACTGGACTGCTCTGAGTGGCCAGTGCCACCAGGTGACGTCAGAGACTCCTTGTGATAGGCTCCTTCAGGTGTTAGTAGCCTTTCCTCTCTCCTAGGTAGCCAAACCCTCTTTTCTGGCTATTTAGGGTCTCTGTCTCTGGGGAAACTTTAGATAACGAATGCACGAGCTCAGCCGAGTTCCTCTGCATCTCCCTCTTCACCTTCTGATAAGGAATCGACCGCTGACCGCGCTGGAAGCCTGCAAACCTGCAACATAGTAGCAAAGACGACTACTGCAACTCTGTAACGCTGATCCTGCCGCCTTCTCGACTGTTTTCCTGCTTGTGCATGCTGTGGGGGTAGTCTGCCTCCTCTCTGCACCAGAAGCTCCAAAGAAATCTCCCGTGGGTCGACGGAATCTTCCCCCTGCAACCGCAGGCACCAAAAAGCTGCATTACCGGTCCCTTGGGTCTCCTCTCAGCACGACGAGCGAGGTCCCTCGAATCCAGCGACACCGTCCAAGTGACTCAAACAGTCCAGTGACTCTTCAGCCCAAGTTTGGTGGAGGTAAGTCCTTGCCTCACCTCGCTGGGCTGCATTGCTGGGAACCGCGACTTTGCAAGCTTCTCCGGCCCCTGTGCACTTCCGGCGGAAATCCTGTGTGCACAGCCAAGCCTGGGTCCACGGCACTCTAACCTGCATTGCACGACTTTCTAAGTTGGTCTCCGGCGACGTGGGACTCCTTTGTGCAACTTCGGCGAGCACCGTTTCACGCATGCTCGTAGTGCCTGTTTCTGGCACTTCTCCGGGTGCTACCTGCTTCAGTGAGGGCTCTTTGTCTTGCTCGACGTCCCCTCTCTCTGCAGGTCCAATTTGCTACCTTCTGGTCCCTCCTGGGCCCCAGCAGCGTCCAAAAACGCCAAACGCACGATTTGCGTGTAGCAAGGCTTGTTGGCGTCCATCCGGCGGGAAAACACTTCTGCACGACTCTCCAAGGCGTGGGGGATCCATCCTTCAAAGGGGAAGTCTCTAGCCCTTGTCGTTTCTGCAGTATTCACAGCTCTTCAGCCTAGTAAGAGCTTCTTTGCACCAACCGCTGGCATTTCTTGGGCATCTGCCCAGCTACGAGCTGCTTGTGACTTTTGGACTTGGTCCCCTTGTTCCACAGGTACCCTCAGTCAGGAATCCATCGTTGTTGCACTGCTGATTTGTGTTTTCCTTGCATTCTCCCTCTAACACGACTATTTTGTCCTTAGGGGAACTTTAGTGCACTTTGCACTCACTTTTCAGGGTCTTGGGGAGGGTTATTTTGCTAACTCTCACTATTTTCTAATAGTCCCAGCGACCCTCTACAAGGTCACATAGGTTTGGGGTCCATTCGTGGTTCACATTCCACTTTTGGAGTATATGGTTTGTGTTGCCCCTATCCCTATGTTTCCCCATTGCATCCTATTGTAACTATACATTGTTTGCACTGTTTTCTAAGACTATACTGCATATTTTTGCTATTGTGTATATATATCTTGTGTATATTTCCTATCCTCTCACTGAGGGTACACTCTAAGATACTTTGGCATATTGTCATAAAAATAAAGTACCTTTATTTTTAGTATAACTGTGTATTGTGTTTTCTTATGATATTGTGCATATGACACTAAGTGGTACTGTAGTAGCTTCACACGTCTCCTAGTTCAGCCTAAGCTGCTCTGCTAAGCTACCATTATCTATCAGCCTAAGCTGCTAGACACCCTATACACTAATAAGGGATAACTGGGCCTGGTGCAAGGTGCAAGTACCCCTTGGTACTCACTACAAGCCAGTCCAGCCTCCTACATTGGTTGTGCAGCGGTGGGATAAGTGCTTTGAGACTACTTACCACTCTTGTCATTGTACTTTTCATAAGAGAAAAATATACAAAACAAGGTCAGTGTATATACACATAGCCAAAAAGTTTTGCATTTCCTCTTTTCACTCTTTTCTAAGTGCTGAAAAGTACTTCTAAACTTTCAAAAAGTTCTTAAAAGTTTAAAAAGTTTTTTCTGTCTTTCCAAAAAGTTCTGAAAACTTTTTTCTCTTTGTCTATCACTTTAGCTCTCTCTAAAAATGTCTGGCACAGGCCAAAAAGTTGAACTGTCCAAACTTGCATATGATCACCTTAGCTGGAAAGGAGCAAGGAGTCTCTGCATAGAGAGAGGTTTGAGTGTAGGGAAGAATCCTTCCTTTGAACTGTTAATTAATATGCTTAGAGTACAGGATAAGGCCATAAGTGCCCAATCTGTAGAAAAAGTAGCTAATGGTTCTCAATCTGATCCAGGGACTCCCCCAGGAAAAGGTTCAGGAAAGAAACTTCTCAGCCTGCCCATTACTAGACAGTCTAGCATAGTTGGTACAGAGGTTGAATCACATCATACTGATGATGTGCTCTCACATTATGCTGGTAGCCAAGCTGTTAGGGTGCCCTTGGTAAGGGACAGGTCTCCTTCTGTTCATTCCCATCATACCTCTGTATCTAGAAATGTCCCTCCCACCCACCCTGATGACAGATTGTTAGAAAGGGAGCTCAATAGATTGAGAGTGGAGCAAACCAGACTGAAGCTCAAGAAGCAACAGCTGGATTTGGATAGACAGTCTTTAGAAATAGAGAGGGAAAGACAGAAGATGGGTTTAGATACCCATGGTGGCAGCAGCAGTATTCCCCATAGTCATCCTGCAAAAGAGCATGATTCCAGGAATCTGCACAAGATAGTTCCCCCTTACAAGGAGGGGGATGACATTAACAAGTGGTTTGCTGCACTTGAGAGGGCCTGTGCTGTACAGGATGTCCCTCAAAAGCAGTGGGCTGCTATCCTATGGCTATCATTTACTGGAAAAGGTAGGGATAGGCTCCTTACTGTAAAAGAAAATGATGCTAACAATTTCCAAGTTCTTAAGAATGCACTCCTGGATGGTTATGGCTTAACCACTGAACAGTACAGGATAAAGTTCAGAGATACCAAAAAGGAGTCTTCACAAGACTGGGTTGATTTCATTGACCAGGCAGTGAAGGCCTTGGAGGGGTGGTTACATGGCAGTAAAGTTACTGATTATGACAGCCTGTATAACTTGATCCTGAGAGAGCATATTCTTAATAATTCTGTGTCTGATTTGTTGCACCAGTACTTGGTGGACTCTGATCTGACCTCTCCCCAAGAATTGGGAAAGAAGGCAGACAAATGGGTCAGAACAAGAGTGAACAGAAAAGTTCATACAGGGGGTGACAAAGATGGCAACAAAAAGAAGGATGGTAAGTCTTCTGACAAGGGTGGGGACAAATCTAAAAATGAGTCTTCATCAGGCCCACAAAAACACTCTGGTGGGGGTGGTGGGCCCAAATCCTCCTTTAATCAGAACAAGGAAAAGAAACCATGGTGCTATTTATGTAAAATAAAAGGCCATTGGACAACAGATCCCAGTTGTCCAAAGAAAGGCACCACAGCTCCTACCACTACAACCCCTACTGCTACACCTAGTGTCCCTACTAATAGCAGTGGTGGTGGGAGCAAACCTACTAATAGCCAATCCAAGGGAGTAGCTGGGCTCACTTTTGGTAATTTAGTTGGGGTTGGTCTGATTAGGGAGACCACAGAGGCTACTTTAGTCTCTGAAGGGGCTATTGACTTAGCCACTTTGGTTGCTTGCCCCCATAACTTGGAGAAGTACAAGCAACTAACCCTAATAAATGGTGTTGAGGTCCAGGCCTACAGGGACACAGGTGCCAGTGTCACAATGGTGATTGAGAAACTGGTGCACCCTGAACAACACATACTTGGACACCAGTACCAAGTAACCGATGCTCACAACATAACACAAAGCCACCCCATGGCTGTTGTAAATCTCAACTGGGGGGGGGTATCTGGTCCAAAGAAAGTTGTGGTAGCTTCAGATTTACCTGTAGACTGTCTATTAGGGAACGATTTGGAGACATCAGCTTGGTCAGATGTGGAGTTGGAGGCCCATGCAGCAATGCTGGGCATCCCAGGGCATATTTTTGCTTTGACAAGGGCTCAGCCCAAAAAGCAAAAAGGACAGGGAAGCTTGGATCCTGGGAATATGGACCAAGTGCTCCCTAAAGCTAGGGCTAGTAGAAGCAAACCACTTCCTACTATCCCTCCCTCTACAGTGGATTCTACTTCTGAGGAAGAAGAATTCTCTCCCTGTGCAGAACCTACACCAGAGGAGCTGGAAGCAGACACTGCTGAGCTTTTGGGTGAAGGGGGGCCTGCCAGAGAGGAGCTGAGTGTGGCACAGCAAACCTGTCCCACATTAGAGGGTCTCAGACAGCAAGCTGTCAAACAGGCTAATGGGGATGTCAGTGACTCACACAGAGTTTACTGGGAGGACAACCTCTTGTACACTGAGCATAGGGATCCTAAACCTGGAGCTGCCAGGAGATTAGTGATTCCTCAGGAGTACAGAAAGTTCCTCCTAACACTGGCACATGACATTCCCTTAGCTGGGCACCTGGGTCAAATGAAAACTTGGGACAGATTGGTACCACTGTTTCAATGGCCTAGGATGTCTGAGGACACAAAAGAATTTTGTAAGTCCTGTGAAACCTGTCAAGCCAGTGGCAAGACAGGTGGCACTCCAAAGGCACCCCTTATCCCACTGCCTGTGGTTGGGATTCCCTTTGAAAGGGTAGGGGTTGACATAGTTGGC